>NC_086328.1:134536439-135217689 GCF_036172605.1 Pelobates fuscus
GTTAAAATAAAAAATCCTAGGATTTTCTGACCATGCTAGAATCTTTCCATTCTCTTTCCAATAAATGTGTCTTCTCACATTGTGTACTAAGTTATTGTTATGTTCTTCTGTAGCTGCAAAATATTTTTCGCACTTTCAACTTTTCAATCCACTACTCCATAATCTATTTCCTTGCTCCATTACTTTTTGTCTGGTTATGAGCTTCGAAAATAACCTCTGGTCAAATACTGTAAGCGTGAAACTATCTGTAAGTGACAGGATGATCTAGTTTAGAGGATAATGCTAATGAACCATATACCTCACTCCTCATCTCCCCCATAGAAGAGTTCCAGTGCTTGATAAAAAAAAAAACAGGATTATAATAACTCTGCAAATTGTATTGCAAAATTCGAGAATATGAGGTTATATTTTAAATGCCTCTAAATTGTATATACATCTACATTGGAGAATATAACTAATGTGCCTGTTCACAAAAGACAACAATTACAACCAACTCGCAATTGAGTTGATTAGTGTTCGATACACTGTCAAACAGACTATCTGCTAATCATGATGTACCAACCACACACACCCACACACACGCACACACACAGACACACTGCTACACATGGACACACACTGCAAATATATGTGCATACATATTCTGTGTATATGTACAGTGTTTTTATTATATTTGTTTGACTTATTTTTTTAGTTTGGAGAACTATATGCCTATAGCTGCTTGTGATGTAAATCTGGCATTGTAAATTGCTGCATAAAAAAACTTTGATATGCTCCACACTAAATGTTCAACACTATATGCTCCAAAATGTTGGGTTTAAAGTGATATGTTTAATCCATTTTTCACTGTGTAGATATTATATACAAATGCCTTTGAGAGAATGCTATATTTATAGCTCAAAAATCACAACACAAGTCAGCATGAATTGCACATACACTCCCCAAATCTTAATCTAACGCTGATATTTCTCATACTGATGTGCTACATTATTACAAAAGGGCTAAGAAAAAGAATTCCATGAACTAATTAGAATGGTTTGAAAAGCCTTCTTCACTTCTGCTTGCAGCTTTTATTCTCAGAAGCAGTCAATACGTGCATCGAAAATGCTTTAAAGGGTTTGAACTATTTCTTCTGTGCAACGTTTGAAGAAAATAAGATAAATAAGCGGTCATCAATCCTCATCAACCTGCTGTTTCTGTACCATTTTGTAATTGTCTTATTTATTGTTAAATTGTCCCCTTTATAATATTGTAAAGAACTTTATAAATGACAGTAATCATAATAATAACGAACAGATGACTGCATTTGTTTATTGGCAACCTGATGCTTGGCTTGACCATTATTAAGCACAGATAGCTTTTTAACTTATTTTTATTGTACTATCTGACAAAAACAAACAAACAAACAAACAAACAAAAAAATCCCCAAGTACCTGTCAGTTTTTGTCATCAATACACATGGTGTAATTGGACCCAGTTTATAGCTGCCCCGGTCATTGTCCCAGCTCTCATGCAATACTGGTAGACTTTCTGTTTACTCAGCATAAAAAGTTATTGTCTTTACACAAATGTATATATTTTGTGTATACCCAAGTGAACATGGGTAAACCTAAGTGTCTCTTCACTAGCCAAGAGACTTTGCTCTGAAAAGAGGATAAAGTAATGACCTATCAGTCTCAAGCAACAGGGGCAAATTCCAGCTAATTCCACATAAGTAAAAAAAATGTAGATCACAAGCAACTACCTCGGGATCCTTATGGTGTAAGTTCATTTGGGAGAATAACACCCCAAAAATAGTGCAATGTTTTGGCTGACAAGACATTAAGGTGTTCCCTTAAATAAACTCCATCAGGATCCTGGGAGTGGTACCTCCGATATTTTCATTCTCTTAGCTACTGGTGGATTTGCAGTTTCTTCATGGAGGTGGAATTGTGCTGTGCAGAGATTGTTGTTGCTGGTACTTTTAAGTTAAAATATCCACTTAATAGAAAAGAATTAGCATTACAGTTGGGACATATTTAAAATGAAAGCTATCTCAGTTGTGTAAGTTTACTAATGTGTCTGTACCAATGATGTTTTAGATTCTGACTATTAAGACTGCCCATGAGGATGCAATATTCAGACATTTCTCTACCAGGTTTGCTCTTGTTTGTGTGTATGGTAGAGGTATCCATTTTGGCATCACCTCATTCTTCCGCTGCCTTGACTCTCTTGAACAGTCTCTGAAATGTAAACGATTTGCATCTATCTATGGTATTATCTATAATTTTCAGTTGCTCTGACTATTTTACACAAATAACAAAAAACAAGATTTTTACACTGATCAGCCACAACATTTAGACTACCTACCTAATATAGAGTTTGTCCCCCTTGTGCTGCCAAAACAGCTCTAATGCATTGAGGTATGGACTCCACAAGACCTCTGAATGTGTCAGCAGATCCATTAAGCTCTGCATGTTGCGAGGTGGGGCCTTCATGAATTGGATTTGTTGTCCAGCACAAACTATTCCTGAACATTTTTTGTGCTGTGACAGGGTGCATTATCCTGCTAAAAGATGCCACTTCCCTCAGGGAACACCATTGCATTAAGGAGTGCTTGTGGTCTGCAACAATCTCTAGGTACGTGGAATGTGTCAAAGTAACATCCACATGAATGCCAGGACAAAAGGTTTCCAAGCAGGACATTGCCCAGAGCATAACACTACCTTAAAATATGTTTTTCAAAATATTAGATGATTTTAAAAGTGTATCCATAAATATTGAGTTGAGACCATCATTAGAAGAGATAGGAATAAAAGAAAAGCACATGCAGTTGAATTAAAATGCGGAATACAATGAGATTTCACAGGATTGTTTTAATAAAATAAAATCCCCATGAGATGAAAGATGCTGGATTAAGATGATAAATAGCCTAAATTCTTTGTTAATGCTTACCTTAGCCCTAAGGTATCCCTAACGAAGCACTAAATAAAAAAAATTCAATAAATACATTTATCTATTAAATTAGTTACAACAAATAGCAATACTTTTATCAGACAGAAGGCTAGATTAAATGACCAGAGATATGTTTATCATTGATAATTGGATTTAGGATCTAAATGGAGAACTGCTGTTCAATTAAATGTTCTTAGACTCCATCTACTAATGATGAGTATTAGATTTCCTGTCCAAAAGCATATAAACAAACGTACATATAAACACATGCACTTTCACAACAATCTCATGTCACTCTAGCTGTAAATTTGAGTGCAGTTCTCCTTAAGCTCAATATAAATGAGTATTTGTCACATTACTGGAAATGCAACACTACAGCCTATTTTTATTATTTATTTAACTATTTTCACCCTCAGTAAATCTGTCCTGTATTCCTGTTATCGCTTTCCTAACAAATAGAAGAAAAACTATTTTTTTAGAAAATAAAAATAAAGGCACACCAGATATCACGGTCTGGTGTGCATATAAAAGCATAGTTAGAGGTCACATAATTTAAAATGGCATCCAACACAAAAAGAAAGGAATACCACATTGATTTAAGCTACATATAACATTAAGCGATTACAAAAAGCAAAATAAAACACCTTCCACATAAATAGCAAGGAAGATTGTAGAAATAGAAAAACAGATAAACAACCAGTTAATGAACAAAGCAGCCAAACAGCTAGATACTTTACAATCTAAATGGTATCTAAAGGGCAACAAGCCAGAAGCACCAATGACCAATAAACTTAAAAAAGAAAAACAGAGAAGAGTAATATACAAAATAAAGGATAAAGAAACCTATTTATTGGCCCCAGAAAAAAAATAGGAAAAGCGTTTGGAAAATTCTATCGGTATTTATATAATTTACCAGAAGAAATATACGGCAAGGAGGAAGAGATTGACAAGTTCTTCCAAAATATACATATGCCAAAAATTCTACCGTACCAATTAAAAAAGATAAACCAACCCATAACAGATATAGAGGTCAGCAAATCAATAGAAGAACATCAGACAGTTATTAAAGTAATAACTAGTAATGTGTGGCTGCAGTAAGACAACTTGAATGTTAAATTCACATTGACAAACTTAAATTGTTGAATCCATCTAGTAAACTTGCAATATATTTTTGAAAATTTCTCAAGTGCCTTATGACTATCCCTCTGTTTTAAAATATATTTCTGTGTTACTTTTTAAGGTTAAGGTTTTGTGGTCAATGGAGTGAACCAACTGAAAATCAATTATATGCACTGGTCATCTAGCTTGATAGAATGAGTAGAGAGAATGTTAGGGTGCTCTCTCTGAATATGCACGTACCTATGTGCACGAATAGCTACCTTAGTAGCAACATACATGTCAGTACAAATAGATTAAGCATGATTTGACAATAATGGGAACACTAGTGAATTAATGAAGCAAGATAAATCTCATTGCCATTCAATTTAAGTGTTCATTTGTTAAGAGAGGGTACAATTCAAGGTCAGAGTGTTGTCACAAACAAGGAATCTTTATATATACCTATATAAACAATAAAATGATGATAATAAATTATATTTATAAATAAAAGCTATGCTGCTTTATATGAACTCATCAGCAAAAATAATTAATATTTTTTTTTTATCTGATCCCTTCTTGGTAAAAAAAATGGCACTAGACAGGGATGCCCTTTGGCAACCCTGCTGTATTTTCTTACTATTGAACCATAAGCTAGTATGATTAGACAGAACATTAATATAAAGGAGATTAAGATACATAATGGAGAAATTAAAATTTCTCTTTTTGCAGATGATGTGCTTCTCACCCTGACAGACCCCTTAACTTCAAATCCATTGGTTCTACAGGGAGTGCAGAATTATTAGGCAAGTTGTATTTTTGAGGATTAATTTTATTATTGAACAACAACCATGTTCTCAATGAACCCAAAAAACTCATTAATATCAAAGCTGAATATTTTTGGAAGTAGTTTTTAGTTTGTTTTTAGTTATAGCTATTTTAGGGGGATATCTGTGTGTGCAGGTGACTATTACTGTGCATAATTATTAGGCAACTTAACAAAAAACAAATATATACCCATTTCAATTATTTATTTTTACCAATATAACATCTCAACATTCACAAACATACATTTCTGACATTCAAAAACATAACAAAAACAAATCAGTGACCAATATAGCCACCTTTCTTTGCAAGGACACTCAAAAGCCTGCCATCCATGGATTCTGTCAGTGTTTTGATCTGTTCACCATCAACATTGCGTGCAGCAGCAACCACAGCCTCCCAGACACTGTTCAGAGAGGTGTACTGTTTTCCCTCCTTGTAAATCTCACATTTGTTGATGGACCACAGGTTCTCAATGGGGTTCTGATCAGGTGAACAAGGAGGCCATGTCATTAGATTTTCTTATTTTATACCCTTTCTTGCCAGCCACGCTGTGGAGTACTTGGACGCGTGTGATGGAGCATTGTCCTGCATGAAAATCATGTTTTTCTTGAAGGATGCAGACTTCTTCCTGTACCACTGCTTGAAGAAGGTGTCTTCCAGAAACTGGCAGTAGGACTGGGAGTTGAGCTTGACTCCATCCTCAACCCGAAAAGGCCCCACAAGCTCATCTTTGATGATACCAGCCCAAACCAGTACTCCACCTCCACCTTGCTGGTGTCTGAGTCGGACTGGAGCTCTCTGCCCTTTACCAATCCATCCATCTGGCCCATCAAGACTCACTCTCATTTCATCAGTCCATAAAACCTTAGAAAAATCAGTCTTGAGATATTTCTTGGCCCAGTCTTGACGTATCAGCTTGTGTGTCTTGTTCAGTGGTGGTCGTCTTTCAGCCTTTCTTACCTTGGCATGTCTCTGAGTATTGCGCACCTTGTGCTTTTGGGCACTCCAGTGATGTTGCAGCTCTGAAATATGGCCAAACTGGTGGCAAGTGGCATCTTGGCAGCTGCTTGCTTGACTTTTCTCAGTTCATGGGCAGTTATTTTGCGCCTTGGTTTCTCCACACGCTTCTTGCGACCCTGTTGACTATTTTGAATGAAACGCTTGATTGTTCGATGATCACGCTTCAGAAGCTTTGCAATTTTAAGAGTGCTGCATCTCTATGCAAGATATCTCACTATTTTTGACTTTTCTGAGCCTGTCAAGTCCTTCTTTTGACCCATTTTGCCAAAGGAAAGGAAGTTGCCTAATAATTATGCACACCTGATATAGGGTGTTGATGTCATTAGACCACACCTCTTCTCATTACAGAGATGCACATCACCTAATATGCTTAATTGGTAGTAGTCTTTCGAGCCTATACAGCTTGGAGTAAGACAACATGCATAAAGAGGATGATGTGGTCAAAATACTAATTTGCCTAATAATTCTGCACTCCCTGTAGAAACAATAGACTGGTATAGTAAATTTTAAAATTATAAGATTAACATGAACAAGCTCAAATCTTATCCTCCTTTTTGTCTATGGCTCAAGAAGAACTATTGACCTTACAATTGCACTTTTCATGGAAGGGGAACAATATTGATTACCTAGGAATTAAAATCTCCTTTGATATAGAACATTTTAAACAAATTAATGATGATATATTATTAAAGAAATTTCAAATACAAGTAGATAATTGGAGAAAGAGTGAGGCTTCTTGGTTAGGCAGACTAAATATGATCAAAGCATTTCTAACACCAAAAATATTGTATTATTTTAGAACGTTGCCTTACAGAGTGGGAAAAGGAGTTCTCGGACAGTTTCCAAATGTATTCTCTAAATTTATCTTGCTTGATAAGCAGGCTATGATATCTTATAATATCCTGCGTAAAAGCTACCCAAAAGTGGGCATATCTTTCCCAGATGTCTTTAAACTCCATGATGCTAGCATGTTATCACACTTATCCCTTTGGTTAAATTTAGAAATTGAAAGCTATTCGTGGTCTATTTTAGACCAGGAGGATAGTCCAAAGTATAAACTATATATCCTATTTTGGATTGGCATTTTAAAGCTGGGGAAGTTGGATACTGAAATATTTTGTAATAAAACTCTTATTGATATGATACTTCTAAAACTCTTAGTAAAATATTAAATTTACAAGGTAAACTAGTATATGGATCTGCACCGCAATCCCACATTAATAAACTAAATACATTGTATAACTCGCTCTGCCAACTGTGCTACCATGTGTAAAGGACAAATGAACCCGACGCGCGTTTTGGTGCATTTAATAGCACCTTCGTCAGGGGGTGATTTCCTGAGTCACAATATGTATTATTATTTGTTCCTTTACTCTGTTTAAAACCAGTTTTGAGTCCCATTTTCTTTGAGACTCTATTTTTATTTTTATTCTTATACTAGATTTAGGGTTCAAGCCCGTTATCGATGGATCTGGAACCACCATACTGACCTCTATGTATCTGTCTCTTCGCTTTTTGTGAGATTTGGACACATAGTTACTTCTTTATACAAAAAATATATGAATACCGCACTCAATAAACGATTTTAAGTAATAATTAAACCTATGTTCAAATTTATAGTATTTATTGAAAAGCTTATAAGGATAATTCACAAAGTTAATGGTATTTCATCAAAGTAACACATAATTCATCTTATATACACCAACTATGTACAAATGTCTATCTAGACACAGTATCCTCCTATGTGTAATGAACAGTTCAATAAAAAAATGAAAATAATGTAACGAAATGGGAAAAAAGGAGAAAAAATGCAAAAATATATATATGAAAAAATATATAGAGAATCTATATTGAAAAAATGAAAAAAAGGAGAAAAAAGAAAAAAGAAAAAATGAAAAAATGAAAAAATATATGAAAAAAATACAAAAATAGAGAGAAATGGAAAAAATGGAAAATATACAGAATGCTAAAGTCCTGAAAAGTACAAGTCCAGTATATAGTGCACTATATGTTTTGCCCACTATCTGTGGGTTGGTCTCACCAGTGTCGTCCACTTCTTTATGTAGTATACAGTAGGAAGATGCTGAAGTCTGTGAGGGATGGTCTGCATGGAAGGGATGGAGCGAATTCCTGGTAGTAGGAAGAGTGATTGCCACCCTGTATCCGCTGGTGGCTGGTCAAAACCTTATTTATGGAGAATGAAGTTAATCCGCTGCATCAGGCTCTGTTAGAAGCGAAATTGAAGTCACTCTTAGGGCTTTCCTTGTATAATGGGCATGGGCTGCATGGGCTGCGCGCTCGGGACATATGCGTCCCTTCGATGGCCCCAGTGTCCGTGCTGGCCATCGAAGGGACGCATATGTCCCGAGCGCGCAGCCCATGCAGCCCATGCCCATTATACAAGGAAAGCCCTAAGAGTGACTTCAATTTCGCTTCTAACAGAGCCTGATGCAGCGGATTAACTTCATTCTCCATAAATAAGGTTTTGACCAGCCACCAGCGGATACAGGGTGGCAATCACTCTTCCTACTACCAGGAATTCGCTCCATCCCTTCCATGCAGACCATCCCTCACAGACTTCAGCATCTTCCTACTGTATACTACATAAAGAAGTGGACGACACTGGTGAGACCAACCCACAGATAGTGGGCAAAACATATAGTGCACTATATACTGGACTTGTACTTTTCAGGACTTTAGCATTCTGTATATTTTCCATTTTTTCCATTTCTCTCTCTTTTTGTATTTTTTTCATATATTTTTTCATTTTTTCATTTTTTCTTTTTTCTTTTTTCTCCTTTTTTTCATTTTTTCAATATAGATTCTCTATATATTTTTTCATATATATATTTTTGCATTTTTTCTCCTTTTTTCCCATTTCGTTACATTATTTTCATTTTTTTATTGAACTGTTCATTACACATAGGAGGATACTGTGTCTAGATAGACATTTGTACATAGTTGGTGTATATAAGATGAATTATGTGTTACTTTGATGAAATACCATTAACTTTGTGAATTATCCTTATAAGCTTTTCAATAAATACTATAAATTTGAACATAGGTTTAATTATTACTTAAAATCGTTTATTGAGTGCGGTATTCATATATTTTTTGTATGATATTTATTGGAGGTTATTTGTGGGGTTATACCTCGAATACCGGCACCTAACACGTAATTGAGTGCCAGCACACATTGTTTTTTTTGTTACTTCTTTATATTCAATAGTGATATGATGTGATACATTTGTTTCTTAGAAAACAGCATGTACTGTATATTAGATCAGCTGTATTAGTCCAAGAGAAGATGCTAAAATACCAGAGTATTGCACTATGTAATGATATCTTTTTTATTGGACTAACAAAACACTTAAAAGATGAGTTTTCCAGGGTTTTCCTCTCTTCCTCAGATCTGAAACAATACTGATCAATATGACAACTGATGTTAGAGAAGGGGGAGTGAGTGGGGTGTCACAAATATTAGAAGATGGGCCTGAGAGTGAAAGGTGAAAATTGGTTGAGAATAGCCAAAACAAGTAAATAAGCTCATAAAAAGAGCAGAGTTAGGCATACAAACATACAGCTGCATATATGTTTATCTATACATTGCTCAACTATAAGTAAAGCAAGAGTATTGAAAAATAAATATGTGAGATGTGTGTTTATATAACGATTTGGTAGTGTGTGAGAAAGCCATAATCTATATTAAGTCCTTCATTTATGGTGTTGAAATGTGTGTTCATTTTTTATTTCCAATGTCTTCTGTTAAGTGAGAGTCTTTCAAATTTTCTTGGAGTACTTTAATCTTGAGGTTTTGGATGCATTGATCAGTCCAGGTAAAACAATGCCCACAAGGGGTACATTATTTGATTTCCTCGTGGTTCTTGATTGAGTGTCTGTCTAGGCACATCCTGAGATGTAGCTTAAGGCCAATAATAATGTACACTGTATCATGTGTAACACATTGGCAGATGTGCATGGATATGATGTTTGCATGATTTGTTGTTATGGATGGCTGTTTTATTGACACACATAAGTTGGCACAGTTTGCAGAGGGATTTGTTGCATCGTGCAGTGGGGTCTGGGCCCAATCTTTGTCGACTGTAGATCTTTACTAATTTTCCGCATTTCTTCTAGCGTTGAGTTGTAGGTAACTACCAGTAGAATTCTTGTTTTGTTTATCTTTTCCTTATATTAGAGAAGCCTTTCTAGGTTTGCCAAAATAAAGGATAAAATACCCCTCTGCATACAAATTACTTTAGGAGACAATAATACTCATGGGAATTCTTGGAAGGAGAACAATAACAGGGTTACTCACTAAAGTGAGTATCTGGAGGTGAATTCAACGTGCATTTCAAATTTAAGACAAAGTAGTGAAACTGAAAGCATTGCCTAAATTTTGCAGTTTCATTATTTTGACCTTTAATTTCTATTCCATTTCCATGACAGTGCCGCTTTAAGGCAATTTTCGTGGAATACATTTCTAAGAGTTATGTGTTATAACAGCAGAGTGCTTCTACAACTTTAAAGCCACTTTCTCAATTTGAGGAATAGGGATGTGACTTTTCTCTCCCACAATAAATATTTAAAAATGAAGATAAAAATGTAATTAATAAAATTCTCTTTGTCAAATGGAAGCTTGATAGAAATTAAAAAGAGGGGGTTGAAGACAGCATATTAAGACGATGTGCAGTCATAGAATAAACACACTCCAAAATTTCCAAAACATAGATTACAACTACCAAATAATTACTGTATAATACATTTCTGCTATGTGGGTAAATACAAACAGATTATTATTTATATTTAATATGTTACAAGTATTTGTATGGAAGCTCTAATTTTAACTTATTTGATTTTATGCAAAGGCTTGTTCCTTCAAAATTGTTAAAAAAAAATTGCAGTTCCTGCTCGAATCTCATATCAATAACCTCTAGATCTCCTTGGTAGCAGAACATTATGCTGATATTGTTTTTATGAATCATTGATAAATACTTAATGCTGAAAATGCACAGCATGACTTGTTACAAAACAGACATAAAATCCTAAATATTTGAACATCTTCACTATTAAATTACACCAAGTAGATTATGCTGAAAAAAACAAAGCCTTGTTCGGGATATGTAAAGATAGTATTAATGTATGAGGGGCAGAAGGTATATTGTAGCAGTTTTGTGGGATATAACTAATCTTAGCTGAGTACATGCGAACAATAAAACCTGATTTCTGTTATAACAAGCCTTGTTGTCACTTTAAAACAAGAAACAAAAAACATAGATTTTCATCTTTTACCCCTTAGTGACCGCGGACGTACAGGGTACGTCAGCCAAAAAACAGCCACTCCAAGGGTATTGCAGCGATGCCTCTATGTTGAGGTATCCTGCAATTCCTCCCCCCCCCCCTCACCGCCAGGCCGCTGGGTGCGATCACTTCCGGGTTGCTCCATGTGATGCCCGGGAGTGAGGAAAAGCATCGGAAGCCATCAGGCAGGCTTCTGATGCTCTGCGTGTATGCTGAGTGCCTCGAGGGGTAAAGGCACTCAGTGAAGATAAAATCATTATTGATCAAATTATTGATTACAATTTGGGGGATCTGCCTGACAACCCAGGCCAAAAGTCCAGAGAATTTAAGTTGCTAGCACTATCTTTAACCCTGTAACTTTCCAAGACACCCTAAAACCTGTACATGGGGTTTACTGTTTTACTCGATAGGCTTCGCTGAACACAAATATTAGTGTTTCAAAACAGTAAAACATATCACACATGATTTTGTCAGTGAAAGGGAGGTTTTTTTTTTATTTTTCACACACGACAGCGTTTCACTGATAATATCATTGTTGTGATATGTTTTGCTGTTTTGAAACACTAATATTTGTTTTCAGTGAAGTCTCTTGAATATAACAGTACCCCCATGTACAGGTTTAATAGTGTTTTTGAAAGTTACAGGGTCAAAATATAAGGCTTGATTTTACATTTATTCACATTGAAATGTGACAGATTGGTTATGTTGCCTTTGAGAGTGTATGGTAGCACAGTAACGAGAATTACCCCCATGATAGCATGCCATTTGCAAAAGAAGACAATCCAAGGTATTGCAAATGGGGTATGCTCAGTATTTGTTAGTAGCCACTTAGTCACAAACACTGGCCAAAATTAGCGTTCATTTAACACACAAACAAATATAAATACTAACTTTGGCCAGTATTTGTGACTAAGTGGCTACGAAAAAAGACTGGAATACCCTCACATTGACTACCCTGGGTTGTCTATTTAAAAAAAAAAAAATGTACATGTGAGCTGTGATTCAGAGATTTATGACAGATAACAGTGTTACAATGTCACTATTGATACATTTTAAAAATATATATTTTATATTTATATCCTACTTGTACATATTGCCCTATAACCAAAAAAACAAAAAAGCTAAGAGCATGTTAACATTGGGTATTTCTAAACTCAGGACAAAATTTAGAAACTATTTAGCACAGGTGTTTTTTGATGGTTGTAGATGCGTAACAGATTTTGGGGGACAAAGTTCGAAAAAATGAGTTTTTGTACATTTTGTTCATCATATTTTATACTTTGTTTTATAGTAAATTATATTATATGATAAAAATAATGGTGTTACGGTTGCCTCCAGGCTGGCTGGAAGTTGGACCGTTGAAAAGGATGCTCCTAGCGCTCAACAAAGGACCATCAGCACCGTAGACACCATAACTACTGCGTAGCCACTATAAGTACTGCAGACTCCACGAACCACCGCTGCTGGGCTGGTATCTCGCCGTCTGCTCTGCGCCCTGGACCTATGACCAGGCTCCAGGTTCCAATAGGTGAACTTCTTCCTTCTGTAGAGCGAAGCAGGATCAGGAACAAGAGCTCTTACAAGAGCTCAGTAGCTAAGGGAGTATGAAGAGCATAACAATCCCTGTAGTGATTATAGTTGTCCCCTACAAACATGAGTCAAGGCTGCAAGTTAGAGGGTCAAGTCATTCTGTTTATTGGCATCAAAAGAACCTTCTTCTATGCAGGATCTCCTTAGATAGGACCACCCACAGGGTGTTTCAAAACAACCAATAACACATGTACATTACAGAAAACACTCCCAGCAATTAACACAAAATCCTCCCCTCTGCCTGTGATATAATTATGTTACACAAGGGATTAACATAATTATCACAAGCAGTAAAAATACAGTTTTTACACATACCCTGTAACTTTAAAACCATACATCCAATTACATAATAATTATCAGCACACTTTAAACATAAACACTCTAAAAAATCAGCCAAATCCATCCAGTAGATCAAAAGTTAGACGGAAGTCCTTTATGACCGACCGCAAGCACATTTTCCTGCCCAAACAGTTCCATAGATTTGGGTTGTGCGGTCGGTCAATTTCATGCAGAACGGGACTTAGTCTCTGCAGCTGAAAGTTTAGTGTAGGAGAAGGTAAGGGTCAGCGGTGTTTGCGGAAATGTGTAGCCGATTTTTGTTCCATGACTTTGGCTACACATACCGCTGACCTCGTTCGAATGAACAAAGATGGCCGCCACCACATGTTCGTTTGCACGAACTGCGGCCACCCAGCACTCGGCAATTAACCTGCAGTAACCTCACAGCCTGGGAGGTAAATTGCCTGCACACTTCCACTTCTGGGTGGTCCGCCTGTGTGGTACTTGGTTCAGTAAGCCCCATTTACTGAACCAAGTGGGAGAAAGTTATTTTACAGGTCTGGGGACATAGTCTTAAAGGGAAATTGTTCAGCAAAGTCACAATATGTCCCCAGACAGTTCTTAAAGGGCCATACACACCCAATAAAAGTCCATAAGTTTTCAGGGGCACAATCTCCCAGGGGCCTTAGTCACGAGAAAGGAGGTTGGCAAATAGGCTTCTCCACAACCCAGGGAAGCAGGGCAAGTTGTCATTTAAAGGGCCAGTTACAAATGGCAGTTTGCAACAAATGGCCTTTTTTAGAAAGACCATTTATTGGTGAGAAAAACAGTATATAATATGTATGGGTACAGTAAATGAGTCAGAGGAAAATTACAGCTAGATACAAACACCGCAGAAATGTAAAAACAGCTCTGGTCCCAAACGGTAAGAAAATTGAAAAGCAGTCTGGTCACTAAGGGGTTAAATATCATGTTACAGTAGGGGATGTCATTTTATAAAGTTTGTTTTGTTTTGTTTTTGTTTTGTTTTTGCTTGATGTAGCATTAAAATAATATGCAAGAAAGTACATAGAGATACTGGTGAAAGATAGCATTTAAAAGGCAATTTATCTCAAATTAATGCATCATACTTTGCCAGTTGTCTCCAACTTTCAGTAGCTTAAATGTTCTGCAGTTGCTAAGAAACACACTACAGCATTCTGTCCCTTGCATGAATCATTTGTGCTTGTTTTTCCTTGTGATGTTCATTTTGTAGTCTTACAAGTCATAATGGACAGTTGTGCTGTAATTAATCTCTTATTATTATTATTATTTTATTATTTATATAGCGCCATCAGATTCTGTAGCACTGTACAAAGGGTGGACTAGCAGACATTTAATTGTAACCAGACAACTGGACATACAGGAACAGAGAGGCGCTACCAAGTTGTTGTTTTTTTTAATTTGAAAATAGATTCACATCGAAAATATAAAATTGATCCTTTAAGCACGGAGAGAATTGTCTAATTTCTGAACCAAAACAAAACCTAGAATTTGCCAACTTTGTCTAACCATAGTTTAGATGTTTCTATGTTCCCCATGTTATGTATCATTTTTTAAAATGATAGAAAGGGCTTTCTTTTAACTTCCTATATTGTACACTGACCAGCCACAAGATTAAAACTGTCTACGTCCCCCTCCTGCTGCCATAACAGCTTTGATGCATCGAGGCATGGACTCCACAAGACCTCTGAACGTGTCCTGTGGTATCTGGCACAAGGAAATTGCCACAGATCCTTTTAGTCCTGCAAGTTGTGAGGTGGAGCCTCCATGGATCATATTTGTTGTTCTAGCACATCCCACAGATGCTCACATGTGCTGAGACCTGGGAATTTGAGGGCCAAGGCAACACCTCAAACTCTTTGTCATGTTCCTCAAACCATTCCTGAACAGCTTTTGCAGTGTGGCAGGGTGCATTATCCTTCTGCCATCAGGTAACATCTTTGACTTGAAGGGGTGTACGTGGTCTTCAACAATATAGGTGGTATGTGTCAAAGTAACTTCCTCATCAATGCCAGAACCAAAGGTTTCCCAGCAAAACATTGCCCAGAGCATAAACCTGCCTCAGTTGGCCTGCCTTCTTCCCACAGTGCATTCTGCTGCAATCTCTCCCCCAGGTAAACAACACACAATAACCCAGCCATTCACCTAATTGAAAAGAAAATGTGATTCATCGCACTAGGAAACCTCCTTCCATTACTCCATGGTCCAGTTCTGATGCTCACATTCCCATTAAAGGAGCTTTCAGCAGTGAGCAGGGGTCATCATGAGGATTCTGACCGGTCTGAGGCTATGCAACCCTATACAGAGCAAATTGTAATCACTTTTTCTATCATGGCCAGCATTACGTTTTTTCAAGCAATTTTACTTAGAGTAGTGTGCTCGGACCAGACAGGCCAAGGAGCCTTGGGCACCCATGACTATGACACCAGTTCACTGGTTGTCCTGCCTTGCACCACTTTTGATTCAGATTCAGATTCAACTTTATTGTCACTGTTCCATGTACAAAACAAGGGCAAAAAAAACATAGTTGGCCTCTGAATAGATATGCAGCAGCAATTTAAAAGTTTTTTTTTTTTTTTTTTTAAAAGATGTACTTCCAGTGTAAGCTTTACAGTAATACTTGATGCCATAGTTTACTGATACTTAAGAATACAATCCTACTACATTGCTACCAATTACAAGCCTAAGAATAGCTTGGCATGATAATAGTGCCACCATAAATTTTTTGTAGGTACTAAACACTGCAAACTGGGAACTCCCCCCAAGACCTGCTATTTTAGACATTCTCAGTTGTCTAGCCATCAATATTTGGCCCTTGTTAAAGTCACTTAGATCTTTTCACTTGCCCATTTTTCCTGCTACCAACACATGAAATGTAAGAACTGTCTGTTCACTTGCTGCCTAATATATTCCACCCCTTGGCAGGTGACATTGTAACAATATAATCAATGTAATACACTTCCCCGTCAGTAGTGTTAATGTTGTGGCTAATCGGTGTATACCTAACAAATTAAGTGTGAATAAAATGTAGAAAATGGAAGGAAAATGGGGTAAAAGCATTTGTTCAGATTTTTCCTTATATCTTTTCCACATCCAGTGCAACTAAATAAGAAGAGCACAAAACCTTTTTATGATTTGGTCCTGATTGTTAAATGCCTCATATGCCTCAATTTAAGTCTAGGTAGCTAATGCAACAATATACCAACCTCGCACTTCACCAACCCTACCTCTTACCGTATGCTTACACTAACTCTAACCATATAACTGACCTAAACTTACCCATAATCTTAACCCTACACTATCCCTAACTCTAAAACAGCATTATCCATAACCCAGCATTAAACCTTACCTTACCTTTTACATTGTAGGGTTAAAACTACAGGACCATTGCACCCAGACCACTTCACTGAGCTGAAGTGGCCTGTGTGCATTTAGTGGTCCTTTATTAAATGCATTTTGTCCTTTCATCAGAAAAGAAGTGAGCTACACATCATATATTCTTTCTGTTAGGTGGCACATGATTCATACACATTATTTCCTCAAGCAAGAGTTCTTCACTAATGTGTAAATTAAGAGGAATTCAAGCTGTATTGTTATAATGAATTTTCTCTGAAAAAGCAGTGTTTACATGAAAATGCTTGCAGGGACTGATAATACACCCTGTTCCAAATTATAATGCAAATTCTATTTAAGTGTCACAAAGATTAAATATTTTGTTTTCCAGTTTAACTCATGGATGGCATTGTGTCTCAGGGCTCTTTTGATGACTGAAAACAATCTCGGACACCTGTGATAATTAGATTGCCAGGTGAGCCCAATTTAAGGAAAAACTACTAAAAAGGGTGTTCCACATTATTAAGCAGAGCATCATTTTCATGCAATATGGGGAAGAAAAAGGATCTCTCTGCTGCCGAAAAGAGTGACATAGTTCAATGCCTTGGACAAGGTATGAAAACATGAGATATTTCACGAAAACTTAAGCGTGATCATCGCACTTTTAAGAGATTTGTGGCTGATTCAGAGCAGATAAAGGCACATTGAGAAAGATTTCTGTCAGATCCATGCATCTGATCAAGAGAGCAGCTGCTAAAATAGCATGCGATTTCAGTAAATATGCTGCAAACACAACAAATGACAATTTTCAGTTCTTTACAACCTATAAAGTGTTTTGACACTTACTGTGTGTAATAATTTGGAACAGTGCATTGTAAGTTTTTTATGTTTAAAAAAAATACTGTTATCATTATGAGGCTTGTTCAATACAATTTGAATTGTACTCTTAATAGTTGATAACATGAGAATTATGCTGACTGCTATTTACATCAATTATTTAGGTAAATGAGAAAAATATTATTTGCATAATGCCTTGGAACAGGGTGTACTCACCAGAACAACTACATTAAGCTGTATAATAAGCTGTATACTATACATTAAGCTGTATACTATACATTGAGCTGTTCATTAAGCTGTATAATAAGCTGTATCCTATACATTAAGCTGTATATTGTACATTAAGCTGTATAATAAGCTGTATCCTATACATTAATCTGTATCCTATACATTGAGCTGTATCCTATACATTAAGCTGTATACTGTACATTAAGCTGTATCCTATACATCGAGCTGTATACTGTACATTAAGCTGTATCCTATACATTAAGCTGTATATTGTACTATAAGCTGTATAATAGGCTGTATACTATACATTAAGCTGTATCCTATACATTAAGCTGTATACTGTACATTAAGCTGTATCCTGTACATCGAGCTGTATACTATACATTAAGCTGTATATTGTACTATAAGCTGTATACTAGGCTGTATACTATACATTAGGCTGTATACTATACATTGAGCTGTATAATAAGCTGTATACTATACATTAAGCTGTATACTGTACATTAAGCTGTATACTATACATTAAGCTGTATAATAAGCTGTATACTATACATTGAGCTGTATAATAAGCTGTATACTACACATTGAGCTGTATAATAAGCTGTATACCGTACATTAAGCTGTATATTGTAAATTAAGCTGTATAATAAGCTGTATACTATACATTGAGCTGTAGTTGTTGTGGTGGCTATAGTGTCCCTTTGAACAAAGAAGTTCAACTCTTTCTTCCCATGCAGTGTTGTTCACTCCTTTCATTTGACATCTACCTCTTTATCTCTTTTTCTATGTCACTCCTTTTTTCCTCACCCTGTATGTTTGCTCTCTCACTTTTCCCTCTATGTCTGTTCACCATTCTTCCCCACTATTTGTTTGTTCCTCTTTCTTTTTATTTGCCCCCTTATTGTCCCCTAGCTTCCTAGAACAGCTTCTGGGATGGTACCTTCAGTCACTTTGGCAAGGCAGCCAAGCCTATTCTGAAATGGCCTCCATCAGCAGGATTTATTGACATTTTGCAAATCCTAACCTTTTAAATGTTTAATCTCCATATATTTCTCGCTAGAAAATATCTTATGATAATTTTAAATACAATTGATTTAAGCGTAATGTAGTGTTTTATAAGACAGGGTAGGAGACTACGTCCATTTAAATGCTGTAGGTCACATTTCCAGTGATGCTCTATCAAAAACATGAAACCAAGCGTGCTGCACTCACCTGAACATGCATATAATATAAGGGTGCTGCTGGGGCAAATTCATAAAACATACATACATCATCCAGCACACTCACCCATTCACTAAACAGCAATTTTAAAGCTCATGGAAGTAAGTGCGCTGATTTTGTAATGTTGTATAAATTGGGCCCAGCAGCACCCTATAATGTATGAATGTTAAGGTGAGTGCAGCCTCTTGGTTTCACATATATATATTTCTGAGTCAAGGCCAACTCCTTGGTTTTGCACCCCTCCCTGTCACAGGGGCCTCATTCCAGGACCTAATTAAAACCTTGACCTCCAGAGAGTCCCAGGGGGAAGCGTTTCCCAACTAAGTGGATTCATCTCATAACAGCAGACATTAGGCTGCTGGGATATGACCTGCCAAGAAAGGGTACATTGACGTTGTGGCAGGCTTATGCAATGTATGATCATATAATGTAACTAAACCCCCATTATTTTACCTAAGTCAGGTACGACTATTACATTCTGTGAGCTTTGAAGTTGCAGTTTCGTGAATCAGTGAGTTCTCTATCAAAAGATGTATTCTGGTTCTGATGGTATGGTTTTATAAATAAAGAAGAAATGTAAAGTTAATACAACAAATACTGTACAGATAATGTACAATTCATTCAATTCAGCTAATGTTTCTGTTCTTTGAGGACGTCTCTTCAGTTGAAAAGGGATCTGATATGGGTAGAGACGGGTAATCTCAGATTTAAAAGAATTAATGCAGAAACCAAGTAAGTGTATAAAGAAAACATTAAACAAACAGTTCAATGACCACCTGTGGTTTAAAAAAAACACCAGCAGGAGGTGTCCATAGTGTGCCTGGTTGTCATGGCAACCACTAAACAAATGCACAAAACTATGTCAGATTCATTAGACCAAAGGGAAAGGGATAGCCACATAGAGGTAGTTAGAGTAGTTCAGAAATTAACAACTCATTTCTGCCTAAGGATAAGGGGTTCAGATAGATTATTGGATTGCTATGACAACAAGCGGTATATTACTCGTGATATTTAAAGCGAATAAAACATACAGAAAAAAGAGGTCTTCTTCAGTTCCTATTTGGAAGTGTGATTGAGTCTCACACAGTGGTGTGAATCTAGACTGTAAATACTGCTAGGTCTTTAACTGAATTACATCTAATCTGCAGACTGCTTCCGAATCCAGTCGAGCCACGGTAGATGGAGAATGGATCTAGGTGGAAGAAGTGATTCAAGTCAGGAGATCAGTAATGACAATAATGGAGTTTAGAGAGCCTCTGCAGAGGTGACATGAGCCTCCAAGAAAGAGCGGAGTATCCTATTAATATGTCTATTACATATAAAGAAACAGGTGTGATCCCTGAGAAATACTTGTAATGTAACAGGGATATGAGGGGGCAAAATGCCGCAAGGAATATATGATTCCACACTCCATAGGACTGTATATTTATACAGTAATTGCATTTTGAAAAGCATGAAGGGGCAAAGGGATTCACAAGCCCTATGATCTAAACAAGTCATATCAGATACAATATAAGCTAAATATAACAATAGTCATGTCGGATAAGGTGTCCTCTAGTGGGTGAATGGGAAGTGGGGATACAATAAAAATAAAATAGCATACAGTTCTCTCCTGGATACAAGATATCCATGCTGATAGTGGGAAGTAAACAAACAGTCAAAATAAACCAAGCAATAAATGTGTAGGGCAGAGGCAGGACAAGACTTAGGATGTGGGTAAGACCCCTCACCTCCCCAAAAAATGGCATTCAGAGTTATCATCATGATGGATGCACATCCGAAATGCCAGAATTGTAAAGTATTAAGACAGGGTAGTGGCATTTGCAGAATGCAGATATGAAAAGAGTGGAAATGGAACAATTGAATGCCTATGCTTCAAAGGCTAAATAGCTTAATCCTGGATGTTTATCTGTAAATTAATTACTCATATGAATTTCTCCTAGACAAAAACACACTGGCTGGCAAAGATTTATGAGAGTTGTTCGCTAAGATCTGGCAGTCTAGTCTGAATAATCCTGACTGTTATGTGAAATGTGTTAGAGAGGATAGTGGAATGTGCAGAATAGTTCAGTGTGTTATAAATATAACAGATAGCATGCTGAGACACAGAAATAAAATATTGGTCACCCACAACATCCTGGAACCAAGCTTAAAAATTGAATTAAATGTCCCAACTTCAAAGTACAATTGATCTAACCGGAAAATGTATTTTTATATGAAATATAACATTTACATACAATTTATCTTACATGCATTTCGCTTCAATGAACTCTGCTAAACTGTGACAAAAAAAAGATTTTTTACAAACTATGTGTTTGCATTACATATAACCATGTTTAAAGAAACATCACACCTTTAATGAATGGTTTACAATTGCTACCAAGCTGAATTGACTTAGCATTATAGAACGATGTTCTTTGCACAGCAGTATTAATTCTAAAATGTCAGCCCTCTAGATTCTGAATATATTGCTTCAAGTCACATAATGCTGGTTCTATGAGTGATTGACAAATTATCCCACAAAAATAAGAATGACTAGGACAATTCAAAAGAGACGACTTGAGCTGTCTTAAATGCAATCTTGATTCTGATTGCTAGGTAGCAGGGTTTAGAGAATCTCACTCTTGTTGTCTGCACTTGGGAGATATGGCAGCAGAATGGGTGGAGTTTTAATTATAAAAAATATATATTTGGTGCAGTTCGTCCGATATTCCACACCAGGACAGATCGATTAGTTCAGGTGTAGCTAGCAAGAATTTTCTTGGGTGGACCACTCCAATTTAATTTTTGCACAAGTTTAGTTTGAACCTAATCAGTGGTAGAGAAACATGTATTCCTCTTGTTCAGATTGTTTATTATCTGCTATAAAAGCTGACTATAAACAGGTGACGGTCTATACTTAATTAAGCAAACTGGAATTCTTTCAAAATCAATTGTTGCACAAAGTGACATTGCAACTTCTGTACTTCGCATGGACAGACAACTTCACAACATTGAGCAAATAAGAAGCAAATTTGTGCAACGCTACCTTTTAATAATCAGACGTATTAATGAAGACACTGTAATTCATCAATCCCCTCTGTTTTTTGTAGTTTTCTATAAGCCAGATACTAAACCACTTACTTCTCCTATGACTTGCTAAGTAAGATGCCTTCTGTTGTACACACACTTCTATAAATACATTGATGAATATAATGAGAACACCTGCTCCAATTGAGCTTAGTACTTTCTATGGAAGATTGAGCATTTTAACAGAAATTAAAAACCCATAATAAAGGTGTAATTTTCCTTTAAGAATAGGCTAGATGCTTTTTCACGAAAATAAATAACTTTTCCAAAAGCATTTCTTTTTCTACAGTTTAACAGCGACTTTCCTGGAGCAAAATCCATGCTCGATAGATGGTATGTAAATTTTACATTTCACATAAAAATGCTTTTTCAAGCTAGATCAGTAAAACTTTGAAGTTGGCATATTTATGGGCACAGCTTCAAATTGTGTCCCTGATGGTTTTCTTACTGCTTATCAAAAGGGACAGGATGGAGGAGCATTACTCCACAGAGAGCTCCAGAATTTTGTAAAATACATGCACAAAAACAAATTAATAACCTGTATAATAAAACGAGTCTGTGAGCCCTAAGGAAAAGAACAGTCAAAATGACCAGATCAAAAATAGTAACTAGTCCTTAATAATAAAATGCCTGCAGAATTAGAAACTCCTGGGCCAGTTGAAAAGCCCGGGGTTTATTTACAATAAATAAAGAAAACAATCTAAACAATGTAGAACAACAAAGATGGGGAGTATCAGAACAATCCATCCTGAATCTTCGAATAGAACAACAAACGTTGCTCTGTAAGTGACATTGTCTATAATCAGGTACTTAGGAAATAGCCAACGTTCTGTGTTTGTAAAATAAAGTTGGCTATTTTTCATAAATTAGACCTGGATTCAAGTGCTGGATTAGCTTTCTCAATGATTTCATATTTTTAGATAAACCTTTAAAATTACATAATAGTATGAAAAATATATATTTTTTTAGTATGTTGATATTTTATGCTAGTATGTTAATATATATAGTTTTATATATGATATATTTTTTTAATATTTCAATATGTTGAAAAATAATTTTAAAGGTTTTTTTGTCAAAAATATTAATTTGTTTGGAAAGCTTATGTAACTATATTTACACTAGGCCTTAAATTGCAAAGAGAAGGGGATTTTGCTTGATATTCGTAATTAACCAACTTTAGATTTTCTCCGAAATTGTTCCTTCATCCATACCTGTTTATATTGGCTGCCAATTTGTTTATTTTCATTTTGTAGTTATTTAGATACAAACTATCAGACTATGTTGGGGGGATATGATAGAAACATTTAAATACATAAAGGGAATCAACACAGTAAAGGAGGAGACTATATTTAAAAGAAGAAAAACTACCACAACAAGAGGACATAGTCTAAAATTAGAGGGACAAAGGTTTAAAAATAATATCAGGAAGTATTACTTTACTGAGAGGGTAGTGGATGCATGGAATAGCCTTCCAGCGGAAGTGGTAGAGGTTAACACAGTAAAGGAGTTTAAGCATGCGTGGGATAGGCATAAGGCTATCCTAACTATAAGATAAGGCCAGGGACTAATGAAAGTATTTAGAAAATTGGGCAGACTAAATGGGCCGAATGGTTCTTATCTGCCGTCACATTCTATGTTTCTATGTTTCTATGTTAGCCATTTAAATAATTCAATTTAGTGACGTTAAAGTCCCTTTCTTCTGAAGTTACAACTGATGTACAAATAATGATATTACACAGTAAGGATTATACGGTTTGCGTTGTTTTTAAAGGAATTCTATGTTGCCAGGAAAACAACCTCATTTTATAGGATTCTACAGTGCCCCCCTCCCTCGAGACCCCTCTCCCGCGCGGCTGAAGGGATAAAGTAGACAGCCACTACAGGAGGAGTTAACCATTCAGGGTAATCAGTGCAGTTTCTCAGAAACTGCAATAATTACCACTGTAGGGTTAAGGGACATGGGGCATTGCACCCAGACCACTTCTTGTAATTGTCCTATTTATAGTTAAATCCCTCCTCTTATAATATTGTTAAGTGCTACGGAATCTGTTAGCGCCATATAAATGGCGATAATAATAATAATAATAATAATAACTATACCTTTCACTCTTTCACGGCCTCAAGTAAGAACATTCTGGTACACATTATAAAAACACTAGGATGCTGGATTAACCTTGCTATATTTCTCAACCCGTACAAGAAATCCGACAAGCCTGATCTGACATTGTAAATAATGGAATTATGATTGTTGATTGAATACATGTATATGCTATATATGTATTATATATAAATTTATGTTTCTTTTTTTGCCCTCTTTATTACAGGCCTACTGCATCGTCGGTTCCGGCACACCACAATCGACTCTTTCATATATTATATGTTACGTCTAAACAATTTCAAGCAAAAAGATGTTACATAGTTACATAGCTGAAAATAGACTTGTGTCCATCATGTTCAGCCTTTCTCACATATGTTTTTGCTCTTGATCCAAAAGAAGTAAAAAAAAACCCAGTCCGAAGCGCCTTCCATTTTGTAACAAATTATGAAAAAAATTAGGAAAAAAATCCTTCTTGACCCCAAAATGACAGTCAGATATCACCTTGGATCAAGAATATATTACCCCACTAATTAGAAATTATATCCCTGTATATTATGTTTTTGCAAGTATGAGTATAAGCACTTTCACTTATAACAGCATTGTGCCCCGAAAACAAATAGTGCACTCACAGGTCTTTTGCAATAATAATTTTATTGTTTAAACAACAAATACACCTCGGTTCTATCAACATTTCAGTCCACACTGGGCTTTTTTCAAGACCTTTTTCAAGTGCTTATAAAGAGAGAGAGAGATTTCCATTTTTCTTTCTCATTTTGCACATTGATTTGACTTTAACATTTGTTTTATTAATGCTCATTTAGAGAGGTTCAGCATAATATAGACTTTCATTAATCCTTGAAAAATAGCAATTCAGAGAAAAGAATAGTACAATGTTGAACCCTTTTATGAAGTATGAGCTAAGTCCATATTAAGGGAACCATGCACACATTAAAATTCACTAAAAGTTAATTTCCAAGTAAATTCTAGGGGAATTTCAAATTTAAGGTCAAAACCGCGTAACTGTAAAAATGATCTAAACCAGCTTTCAGTACAGATACTCTGAACTTTATGGTGAAATTCACTTTGAATTCACTTCAGTTTCTGACTTTAGTAAATAACTATGTGTCAGTCAAATAAAACAGGTAATACTTCATTATTTTGGATCATCAAATGTATGCCTTCCTCTGGTGGCATCCAGGAAGCCAGGGCTGAAAATTCTCAGCTCAAGGTATCTGTTCAAATATTTGTATTTGCTTAAGAAATGTCATTTTATGCAATTTTTCAAGATGTGAAACAGTATTTTGTGCATGTACTAGTGTAGTGATTTTCATTAATATTTTAGCCTCAAACACACCAATCACTATTCAAAAATATGAATCATTTTATTCGGGATTAAAATGTATGGACGTAGAGTATCTCATCTGGCAGTTTTGTTTCTTTTCTCCATTGGCCCAAGTCAGAACTGTCCCATTGGAAATGAACTATTGGGAAGCATCCAGTGTGTTGTCTGAATAAACACAAGCAAACATCAATCATTTCATATGCTTTCAGACTCGTGATGACTGCTGTCCATTATAAGAGTACATTCGTATTGCTATATGCTCTATGAGCATAGTTTAACAAAGGGAGAGATAGCCTTGGACTCCCATTTGTCATTAGACAATAATTGTTATAATTCCCAGCTAATGTCAAGCAAAGAATGGTAAATATACCCCAAAACGGCTAAACTATCGAACAACCATAATGTAACTAATTCATTGTATAAGCTGGATTCCTTAGCACCGAGACTCCACTTCTTCTAGTGGTTTGAAAGGTCAACTAGATTGTGTCATGTATGTTATGTATATACCTTTTAATACCATTAGACTTTGTATTATCTAGACATTCAGTTAACATTTTTTCTTTCTTTTTCCATTCCTCTTTCCTTTTTTTTTTTATGTTATTGGTGGACTGTGTGCAATTTTTGCCATATGATTTATACATCTTTAAATCGTTGATTTTACTTTGTGATCTTTTTCTTTACATTTGGACAAAATGTTTTGCATACTCAATTCAAAATGAATTTCTTGATTTATTATGCAAGGTTCATATATATTCCTAGTTAAGTCATAACCTATTTTAGAGTTAGTGGGGTGAATCAGAAAACCTTTTTATCTTCGAGCAGTGGGGGAATGATTCAGCTGTGACTTAATTAGACATCACTATTGAAGCACCACTTTAGATTAAGATACATTTTATAACGTTACATTTTGTATTTAATGGCATCCGACATATATCTTATATAGTTAGCCTAACATGTGCCTCCATTTAATTCTATTGGATAAGATTTCCAAATGAACACAAACTGTTAGTCAAACGATTTATCTACAGAAGGCACGATTACAGTCTATGGATTTTTTGTAGATTAATAATTTTAAATGTTTTTCTAACAGAATGTGATCAGTTGAAAAGCTTATCTAAAAGAATTTAAATTGAGCCCATGTTGACGTGGAATGTAAATGAAGCCCATGTTTAAAAGGTTGACAAAGACAACCTTCTCTTGTTTTGTATAGGGCATATCAACTAACAATTTTAAATTTGACTGCTCAATACAAATTTAGGAGTACTAACCTGTGCTTAGACTTTGAGCCTTTCCTGGCTTAATTCTCCATCGGGTCATCCTAGTATTTCATTTTTCTGATGTTAATTAATGAAACCTATTAAGCTAATATATACTGACAATGATATACTTGAAATCCAAAAGCAACCTTCCCTTTTAAAGGGACACTAAAGTCCCCCATAACACTTGACCTCAAGAAAGTGGTCTGGCTGTAGTGCCCCTGTTCTTTTAACTCTGATGTAAAACATTGCAGTTTTTGAGAAACTGCAGTGTTAACACTGCAGGGCTAAGTTCACCTCTCGTTGCTGTCACAGGGATAGCAACTATATACAATTTTGTGGCACTGGCTTAGTAAAACTTGGTCATGTGACGCAGAAGTCCATATAAACTATTAAATACAATGTTTCCTTTTGGTAATATTTTGATGCATATGGTGCTCACCTCACATGCGCATCAGGTCTCTAATGCTCCTCTACGAGGAGTATTGGCTTGGACCATTTCTGAGGAGGCCATGCATCCTTAATGAGATTGGAGGAGGCAGAGAGATAAGCAACCGCCTTGGGAAAAGGTAAGCAAAACATTGATTTATTCATCTCAATGTATCCTTCCTGTTAACATTTTTTTTTATAAATAAATGAATAATTTTATTAATGCTTTATGGCAGATGGGCCTATATAAAAATATGAACAGGGCCACTATACAGTTACTAATATAGGTTTGTATTCCAAATGCTAAAGTGTTTCTTTAAATAGTTGTGATATTATTATTATTGATGTTATTATTGATTTTATTATTATCACTAACTGGATATTTTTTCTTTGATAGAAAAACGGTATTGTTCATTCACTAACTGTCAAGTAACATAATTATAATTAATAACTTGCAGACCGTTGTTCACATGTATTTGCCCCCATACTAACATTTAGCACAAGGTATGGCCCTTAACACATGTTAATGCACACTAAACTATAGATGATGGGATCTTTGTGGAATAGAGAGACGGACAATAAGGTTGATACATTTTATTAGTGCTTCCAATAATTCATTAATCCTCGAAAAACCACTTACATTCCATTCTATAAACAGTTTTGTATTTAGAGACTCTCTGATGACATGGAAGCACTGCTGAGCCCTCTATACACTATGTAAGCAGGACATTTGAAATTGGAATAGGACTTTGCATACTAGGATCATAATTGCAGAATATTGTTAGTCTTTTAGGAGTTAAGTGAAACATGTAATATTTTATTTTTTTCCATCGAGAGTGAAATTTGGCCTTTCTCTAATGGCTTTTTTGCAGATCATGTTTTTCAGTTAGCACTTTTACACTGACACATTTTAAGACATGATTTCACATCTACAATATAGATATGGACACACTTCTTTCACACATTAAATCCCCAAAGAGAGTCATCAACTCAGTCGTCACACATAGAAAACAAGTAATCTCACATACTTTTCCCTTTCTACCCTATTTTGTGTGTTAGTCATGCTACACTAGCTTAAGAAATACTATTGAGCCTTTTTCTTCCAAAGAATTATTTAACCCCTTAAGGACCAAACTTCTGGAATAAAAGGGAATCATGACATGTCACACATGTCATGTGTCCTTAAGGGGTTAAATTAATTATCATATTTTTTTTTTTTACAAACATCAGTAACAACCATAATTACTATTTTAATATGGGATGATATGATTATTTTATGTATCACCAACTTATTTCACAGAGGTAGTAACCTTCGTGAGACCAGGGTAGACGGCACCATGTGAATAATTTTTAAATATTGCTAAATCTAATAAAATATTTAAAAAGTAAAACAAAGTTCACCAGGCTGCATAGCTATAATGTATTGATTGTGCATGTTCTATATGAACGAGTTGCGTACAATCACATTTAAAAATAAAATAACATTTTTTACTACTGTAGATAAAGGTTGTTTTTTTTTTTTTAAATCTCTGACTCTCTCGCCAGCAATATGACACTTTAAGTTTACAAAGCTGTATAGAGTACCTCTTTGTTTGTCGTTTCAAATGGCAATCCAGGAGCATTTGGAGCTGAAGGTGTTGGTCTGTCTCTCAATTTTGATGGGATTATATTCATGGTGGGAGGTTGATTGTGCAGAACAGAAGATAGACAGAGTTGTACAGTCTCCTTCAAGGCTTTCAACTGTGACTCCTGAGAGAAAGAAGTCAAACACTTATGGATAGTCTATTGTCGACGGCGAACAATTGAACTTTAATAACTCTTACTTTAAAGAAAGCGTGCAGCATAAATTGCCGATATTCAGTCTATAAATCTTACAAATGCTGCGTTTTTATTTGATTTAGCATATGGTATTTGCATCTGTTTTTATTTTCCATAGTGATTGTCTTCTGGTCATGGACTTTTCCACATTACAAATACTATTTCAACAGCTGTAAAGTAACATAGATTGGGTTATGTTTTTTTTCTTTGAATATATCTTTATATTTCTGGAAGACCTTATAGTGCTTTGTGTGGATAATGTAGTGATTTATGCTGTATGTGTGTAGAGTCACATTGCAGAAACTGCTTATAAATCATGAGAATGAATTGAAGTAACAATTTTAGATTTTGACAATTCTGTTATCAAGGTCAGTCATTGGAATCTTGATGTCCTGTGCATTTACTGGACCATTAAAATGAATTTAGCTTTCCCCTCTCTAAGAAGAAATTAGATACAGAGATCCATATCTCAGTGCTCCTGAATTGTTTATATTTGGTCAGATGAACAAAAAGTGTTGGGGACTTTCTATTGTCCACGCTGGTCATGATGCAGTGCAAGTTGATGTTTCATATACCAGTCAAGAGCTCCGGAATAAAATGATTGGTTTATTTAATGGTAACAAATCTTCACTCAGAGGCGGAAGACATTTCATGTTATTAAAAATAATGTATTATTTATATTTAAAAATGCTTTTTTTTTTTCTCTGTTAGGACTCAAATATGTATTAGATGCAGTGATATGTTTCTCTCTTCCCGAGTATACAAAGTTGCAAAGAGGGCACTTAATACAGTTACAATGTGTTAATACTGGTTTCCACCATCTGGTTTGGTCAAGGAAAAGGTCTTTAAGACATACGTAAAGCAATCAACTATTAGTGAGTACCATTAAGCTCTTGTGGATCTTGAAGAAATACAGGTTTTTATCTGGAAAGGCGCTAACACATCTGTCCCTATTCTTCTTCACCTATAATAAGATTTAGATGAATATTGTTGTTTGAGAATATTGTTTGAGAACCACACCTGAAATGCTTCCTAAAGATAAGTGTTGTAGTCCAACTAATAAGCTAAAGAATTATGTTAACGTTAAAAGCGTATATTTTTTAATTAACAAATACTTTGCAAACAAGATCATTTACGAGTTCCAGAATACAATAAGTTTGTGTAAACCCTGGACATTATCTCACACCTACTGAATCGGCATTGATATATCTCTCCGAGCAAATACATAAGCAGGATGATATTGAGAGTGCTTACTTTATCAAGAGAAGCCTTTTCCATGTCTTCTTTTGCCACCAACAACTTTTGTTCTAGATCAGTTAGTAGTTGTGCCTGCAAAAGAGAATTTTAGAAAAGTTACAAAAACATTATTAGACAGCAGACACGTTTTTTCTTTTTTGATCATGTTTGCAGGTTGATAGTGGATCAATTGCTTCACATTCACTAACTGATCAGTTAAAGGTACACATGACAATAATTTGAACTTCATAAAAAGTTATAGATTGAATGCTGCATGTAGATGTATATGGGATTCCATTGTAGAATTATCAAGAATATGCACGGGTATTATTTTACATATCCACATGCTAAGTTATTTACATCATTTTTGCATGATGCTATTCCAAGAATCAATGAAATTCACAAGAACTGTTCACTTTAGGATTATTGAGTGTCATTTACCAAGAAGAGGATTGTTTTCCACATTGTAAGTTCTGGGTTAGTGTGACACACAACTTACAAATTGTAATAATAGTATCTGGGGCCTCTGCAATCCATTATTAACCAGAGAGCACTAAGGAGATCCTTATTCCCACCAGCTGCATGAGTTAGAAAGTTAAAAAGAAAAATTTAGTGTGGGTCCACAGCATCCCAAGACTGATTATGGAGATGACAAATGCTGCCTTCTCCTTTAGTCTACGTGCCCAGCAAATTGACACTTCCTACCCAGTGGAGTGCAAAGCAATAATAGTCGATCCTCTTATCCTCTTATCCTAAATAGTGTGCCCAGTCCCCTGATTCACAGTAGTTAAGACAACTATCCGTAGCTAGGGGATCCACATTTTCTAACCACTAACCCATAAAATCCTGCAGAATACAAAAAAAATCTTTCTTACATACCCATAACTCGCTAAAAAAAAAGACATAAAGTATCATGTAGGGTGGAGAAAGTGTGCGTGGGCGATGGGGGGGAGGGGGGGAGGAGTCGTAGCTACAGTCCCCCCTCTCCCCCCTTATAAGTTGAATGTGAATTTTCCACATATTTTTTTTAAATCTGCCAACCATCATGCAGATTGACAGTATTGATTCCACTGATCCCATATGTGTTTAATTTGTAATTAGATTTATTTTGCTCTTTAAGCACAAAAATGAGAAAGCAGAGCAATCGTCTGCTCTGTGCAGTGGAACTGAAAGTACAAATGCGACTTCTTGGGTGCAGGCAAAATTAGGCTATGCTAGTAGCCTGACTAGTAATGCTTGGCTAGTGTACCTTTACCTGTGCCCTATTTTAAATGCATGTAATGGTGCAGAGCCTACTAGGGGGCATTTTTGTCGTGATATATATATATGTTTTGCTGCCATCTATCAGGTCAGTTTTGCTGAGTTCTATATATGTTTTTTTTCCGCTAGACTAAATTCCAGCTATCAAATAAAGGAAATGTAAAAATGAGTGTAGAGTAAATAATTATAAGAACATTACTACATTATATTTAAACAAAGGTCTATATAAAGTCATTTGTCTTTCTTGTTAGATTTTAATGAACTAAATCATTTCAGAACCAAGGCAGAAAAAACATCAATCTCTTTTATCCAAACGGACAGAATTTCTAACATCTGTAAAAAAAAAATAGCTGATACGATTTCTGTAATGTGTGTAAAAATGAGCAATGTGACACGTCGCATTACAGATACCGTAATTGTTGGTGTTATAACATCGTAACAAAGTGGTGATCTAATTCATAGGCATGTATATCCATTTATAATGTACTATTTAATTAACTCATTATAAAGTCACAGATGGTGACTTAAAATCAAGCCTATATGTTTCGTAAGTAAAGACTATTAAAATGAATTATACTCCCATATGTAAACATCTTAAGGCTTAACGTTTCAAAATGAACACATATTCAGCCTTCTTCGGGGAATGCACCTGCCTTATGTTAATATAATAACTGTATTTCCAAGTCTTGTATGTATAATGGTAGCATATTGTTTTTGTATGCTTGATGAATAAATACCAGGAAAAACTCAATGGAAATGCTTTTGTTATATAATGCAATTACACCAAAATTCATATGTAAAAGGTTTTAATTCAGAATGCCATATTAGACAGTAGTTATTAGGTCACCTCCTTTAAAACCCTGTACAATAATGTATAAACGTACCAGGATTCCATGCCCTGCCTGATGTCACAGCCAACCTCTACATTGTCTAGTTAAATGATTCTCATAAAGAAGCATTGGATTGTGCCATTCTCCAAGCTCAAGGCGCATGCACACGCTCTGAGCCAGGGGTGGGAAGGAGGAAGTGGGGATGGACAGTGGAAGGGAAGTAGGGAGGGGAGAAATAGCACGATAGGGAGGTGTAGAATGCAGGGAGAGCTCAATTGTAAGAAGGTGGGAGGAATGATCAAGGCTTCCCTTGCAAGCAGAGATTCCTGCCACCATGCCCACTTTTAAAAGCAGAATGTTGGAGTAACTCTTTAAAATAAACAGGTTGTGCAAACTACAAAGATAAAAAATAGATCATAGTATTTATTTAAAATCAAAAGGTCCAAAAAAAAATATGCAATAGAAAGATATATGACATTGCTCTCTGTAAAGATGGCTAGTACAAACATAAGCAAACTCTTTTTTAGTATGCCTTAAAATATCCTTTCCAAAATCTATATTCACACTATTGGATGTCCAGAATAATTGCTACCATTAGTCATTAATGATTTATGATGTAAATATACGTGATAACAAACAAGCCTTTACAGGGACACTCCGGACCTCTAAAGCCCTTAGCTTGCTAAAATGCTTCATGTGTGAAGAGCATGTCCTCTTTTTTCTTTTACAAAAAGTGCAGATTTCAATAGAAACTGGCACTTTTATAAATGAATCTGGTTACACCCTCTTGGCTTTTAGGAAACAACCGGCCGAGTTACTTCCTATAGCTCAGTGGAACCAAACTCAAGAGGCAGCAATTGCTCAGATCATCTGCCTTGCAAAGACCTCTCATTGACTAGATTATGATCTCTAAGGAGTTGTGAATGTGCACTGTAGCGGACTAGACCCTTCATGCACTCCTTAAAGGAACACTGTACTTACGATAACTACTTCATGTTATAGAAGTTGCTATAGTGCCTACAAACATTTTATTTCAGTAATTAGAAAGCTTGGAAGTACAGCTTCAAGCCATGACTCTAAGCCCTCTGCATAGGAGAGCAGGACTGTTACAGGTCTCGTACCCAGACATACTGTGATGTCACTTGTGCATGCGCAATGCCAACACAGTTTGCCACAGCGAATCATTGCATGCACCCCTCCAGGGTGACATTATGCGAGAAGGAGAAGACAGCAGTGCTAAGGGAGACTTAGCACCAGATAATAGGAGATTAAATGTATTTATTTTATAACTAAAATGCACTGGGGCTCGGGGGGGGGGGGGGAGGAGAAGGGGGAATAATAACTAGGGATAGTGTGGAAATACATTATGAATACAGACTTGTATTCCTAATACTATTTGTCTCTTTAATGGGTTACAATAAAACCAGTCAGTTATTTATACCGGTGTATTTGAAAGATTCATTAGATGTTAATATTTTACTCTAGATTTCTATGTTGGCAATATTTAGGTGAATATATAAAGAGTTGTGAGGTCTGGATGTGTAGTGCGACAGATGAGAAATTCTTTGTTGTGTAATCACATTGAAAACAGCCAAAAAAATTATAATTTAATACCAAACAAGGGCAAACACATCCACGTCTCTGGCGCAGAAATGAATCTAAAACCTTATTTATTTATTTATAAAATATTTTACCAGGATAGATATATATTCTTATCTGGACAGCCCTACAAATAAATACATATTTAAAGGTATGCAAACACACATTTCGTTTACATTCCTTTAAATGAATGTTTACATGTATCTCTGGATTAGAGCTGCTTCACAATACATAAGTGTTTTGACTTTTTTTTCACACAAAAGGTAAGGGTAGGGGTATAAAACCACGTTGGTAGAATAGTATTCACTGAGGGCTTGAGTCTTTTTTTCTGTTCTGTTTAGATAGCACAATGTTTCACCTCCTCACATGGGCATTTGACGTCATAGGTTTTTTATTTGCTAATGATAGGAAATGTTTGAGAAGCAAAAAGCAAAATGCTTATTATATGTCAAAATAGCTTTAAATAAATAAATAGGCTAGTAAACATCTCAATAAGACAATTTTAGAATAAGACAATGCTTCCTAAACTAACCCTCATGACACAGTAACAGTCCAGAATTTCTCAGTATCTCCGTTGGAAAACAAAAGTACATCAAATTCTGGACCAATCTCAGCCTGGAGCTCTTACTGACCCTTGGCAAGTTTACTGATCACTCAACCTCTTGCTTTAGCTTGTTAGTGATATTAAGTTACCACTTGTTTTTGTTGTATTTTTTTCCATTAACTCCAATTATTATAAAACTGATAATACAACTTGCTATCCCTTGCCTATATCTGCAGTTAGGAATCTGAATCGGATTGGACAGATAAAAAAGCTATGAAATAGCGTGTTCAAGTTAAAAATCACAATCCACTGCCCAAATAAAAAGAAATACTGTACATACAAAACATGATTTAGTAGGTATACATTTCATTTTGCAATTTCTTCTGAGCCCCTTCCATCAGCCCCTTTATTAAGATTGCAGGTATTTAATTTGTTAAAACATGATTTCTACCGAAATACTGACAGGGTTATTTACTAAAATGAGAATTCCAAGCAAATTCAAACTTAAATAGACACTCCACAGCCAGAATCCAATATATATATATATATATATATATATATATATATATATACATTTTTTTATTAAACATGCATTAATTTAATGCATTTTTTCATTGGAGTTATATCTAAAAACACCTTTCAAAAGAAGCTGATATCTTGTCTGATGCCTTTGAAAGCCCTCCCCTTCTAACCCTGCCGTCGTTCTGTGGCTGTCCAATCACAGACTTCCCAAGACAGTTCATGAAAGTCTTTGCAAGGCAGGTGCTCTGGGCAATTGTCTGTGTCGTGCATTTAGTTTCACTGAGCTAAACAAACCAGGAAGGAACCGGGCCTGCTGTCTGATTCTGAATAACAGGCAGGGGGTTGTAACCAGGTACATTTTTAAAAAGGTCAAATTTGTGTTGTAATCACACACAATCACACACACTCTTCACACATAAAGCATGTCAGCAACCTCATTTCTTTTAATTGGGACTGTATAAGGTACATGAGCTTGTACAAAAAGAAGGAAATAGAGTTTCCAGTAAGGAGATTTTTAATCTAGCACCATACGTATTTATTGGCATTAGGGCTGTTTGTTGGGTCTTCTTCACTAGCAACAGACTTTTATTTTATTTTTTTTTGTGGAAAATAAGTAAAAGGAAAAAAAAATACTTGTACAGTTTTATATCAAAGCAAATAATTAAATGTCAAAAACGTAAATAATAAAAAAAATGAAAAAATGAAAATAAAGAACACCTATTTTTAATTTACAAAGCAATAAAACTGTGCAATACACTGGCTTATCACAACAGCCAGCTCGGTTCCACTGTTATTAAAAAATGCATTACGTACAGAAAGCATGTTTGTAGTTTTAACAGCCGCAAACCTAGTGACACAGCCTTTTCTGTTACATTACCATTGGGACAAACAAAGGACAATGGGAAAGGGATATTGGCCCAGATGGTTATCATTTTCAATCTAAAATTATAATGAAGCACAGTGGAATTTATGTAAATGAATATCTTTGTATGTATCCCATCTCATCACTCGTAAAGGACACATTGCTTGGGCTTTCGAAGTCTATGTTTTATTACTTTTACAAAGGACATTTTAGTTTTAGTAAGGGTGAGAGTGGGGTTTCTGCAATTAAACAATATCCCTGCAGGCATGGTGCGTACACTAATATATTAAAATGAAACACTAAATCTTAATAATGAAATATAGCGGAAATATTGGTGACTGTTGTGAATTCTGTTCTGCTGAGGTTCAAAGGAAAAGTTCTTGAATTAATTTAAGACAGGGTTCTCTAAGCCAAGGACTGAGTGAGGGGAAGAACATAAGAATGCTCTCACAAGCAGTTATCTCTGGTCACTATCACTGTCCAAATGTTTCTCACACTTTGGGGAGGAGTACATGACACTTTGATACTCCTGTGCTGACAGTGAAGTCAGTAAGTCAACGTCATCAGTGAAAAATATGCTGCATGGGGAACAATCGCTACATAGAGGGGACAACAGAGGACAACAGAGTAATACCCAAGGACCCTCCAGAAATGGCAGGACTGTTGTGATGAGTAACAGTTAAGGACTGCTATAATAGCTCCCAAAGTCAATAAATGTCTAACTTTTTATTATTAATAATATGATTATGAATTACAGGTAATTTTGAGGCTAGAATAACAGGTTTACTTCCAGGATTTGCATTCCTAAAGCCAACAGAGAATTAGATGAAAATGTGTGTGATGGACAGAGTGTACTATCCCTAGAGAGTGGAGAAAATGGAGAGAGCAAGGATAGGAGTAATATGATTAATAGGTAGAAGATCTCTACTAGTAAAGAAAAGCCCCCATAAAAGCTTTGAGAAATAAAAGGATAAAAGTAGGTATAAAAACCTACACGTACTAGGAGATCCCTGGCCTGATGTAGTCTCTAATACATATTGGAATTCAATTTGATGTATTTCTGCATTGATTTCCAATATGTATTAGAGACTACATCAGGCCAGGGATCTCCTAGTACGTGTAGGTTTTTATACCTACTTTTATCCTTTTATTTCTCAGATATTTACATGAGGATTGCTTCTGTAAGCTAAAGAGGAGCACAGAGGGTTATAGAATTGGAAATATCTTACGAATGAAAACTATCTCAGACTCTGTAAAGGAAAATAGGCATTCCAGATGGCATTGTGCATTGAAGGATCATTTCCTTTCCGTTAATGTGAATTCATTTAGATGTAGAAAATTGTAAAAAGTTGAGTCATCAAACCTTACTTTATTCTTCTGTTTCTAAATGGCCCTTATTTTGTTTTCTTACAACAGGGTTCTACTTCATTGTGCATTGACCTTGGTCACAATAGGTTTGCAAATGACATCACTGCCAGTAATTCAAGGGTGAAACTACAGCTTTTAAACAACATGTATTGATGGTGTATAAGTTATATGAAAAAGCATATACTTATACAACCCCCCCCCCCCCAAAAAAAAAAAAGATATATAGTGCAATCTCTTCCAGCACAATCCCAGATGGATCTACTCACAAATAAAGTTGTTGTGAGCCACGCAATCAGCCGAGCACTGGGAGGATCCAGCACTCGAGATTATTGGATCCAAAGGAAACAGATGAGTATCAATGCTCCGTAGAGATGACAGAAATGCCAGAATCTGGGAAGCATCAAGCTTTATTTCAAACCAAAATAAAGAAAAAACAGTCAATACAAAGTCATCTGCCAAAATAAATAATGACTGTAACGGATCGCCTGGCACCCCGACTGGGTACTTGGGGGCCAGATGCCCGATGTGCTCTGCTCCGGGGTCAGAGCTGGGGTAGTCTCAGGGTAAGGAAAAAAGGAAGGACAGAGGCCAGCGGCGCTCTGCCCAGTTGCCAGCTCTTCCGCTGAGGCAGCCTGTAGAAAGTCAGGCTCAGGGGAAGGAAACAAGGGAGGACAGAGGCCAGCGGCGCTCTGCCCAGTTGCCAGCTCTTCTGCTGGGGGGTCAGGGAACAAAGGAGTTGACTGGGGAGGAGAAATATCACTTACCTCCCCCTGGTACTCCGGCTGCTGCTGGGGGGGGGAGGTCGATGCTCTCCACTTTCTGTAACTCCAGCTCTAGTTGGGGATCTGGGCCGGTTGCCCAGCATCCCTGTAGGGCCGGTGGAGAGATCTCGGTCCCATCTCCACCTGCCTGCAGGGGGTCCTCCCAGGACCAGTCTATGAGGTCCTCTACCTCGGGTACCTCTGGTTGCAGTTGGGGAGGGAGACCGGTTGTCTCTTCCTCCAATAACACATTCTGCCGCTGGGGAGTGAGACCGACTGTCTCCCCTCCCTGTAAAACATACTGCCGCTGGGGATCTGGGCCGGGTGCCCAGCATCCCTGTAGGGCCGGTAGAGAGACCTTGGTCCCATCTCCACCGGCCACCTCGGTTTCTTCCTCGTCCCACTCTACCTGTGGCTGGAGTTTCTCCCAACGTGCCCACTGGCCTTCCCTCAACGCCCTGTGTTGTAGGTTCCGGGTCACCATGTCCCACACAAACCGCACGTATTTCTCCTCTGGATTGGGTCCGTAAAACTTCAGGCGCAACCCTACCATCGTGCCAAACTCTAGTACGGAGTAGCTATACGCCATGCTTGCTGTAGCCACTGCTGGTTCCATTATGTTGCTGAAGATAGGGACGCTGCACAACTCCACAAGTTACCGGTGCCTCTGAGCTGCTTCTCCTCGCACTAGGACGCCATCCCACCGCTGCCACCAATGTAACGGATCGCCTGGCACCCCGACTGGGTACCTCCGTTGAAAGATGCTCCTAGCGCTTCCAGAGGACTCCAAGCACTCCACCAGACACCATAAGCACCGCAGGCTGCAGCTATCTCCCTTCAGAACGAAGCAGGAACAAGCTCTTACAAGAGCTCAGTGATTATAGCAAGGGAATATGCCTAGCATAGCAATCCCTTGTAGCAGATTCCCCCAATAAGACACAGGACTCAAGTTGAGGGTAAAACAGGAACTCTGGACTGGCTCATCCAGCCTGGCTTTTATTTCCAACTCACACATACAGGCCACACCCAGGGGGAGGCATAAAAGAACCAATGACATAGATGTTACCTCCCACACATCCCCTCCCCTTAGTGTGACACATAATCCCATTATGCATACAGTGTAAAATATACTTTTACACAACTTTCATAACTTTAAAACCATACATCACATTCACATAAAAATACATATCCACAATCAATCCATTCAGGGGAACAACATATTAAAAAATGGCATGAATCCGACCAGGGGTTCAAAAGATACTAAAAGTATCTTTTGTTCCTTTCTGGCTGGCAGAAAAACATCCCCACAATGCACCCTGGTTTCCTCCCTTCTGCCCTGGAGTTAATTGGAGAAGTAATCCAATTACCCAGGACTAAAGCCAGACTCCATTAACCACATGGTTGCAAAACAACATAAAACACTTTAAAATACATAAAGTCACATTTACACATAGCACACAGACATTTCACTTATCCCCAGATAGCTGGGATCTGCACGCACAAAACTACAGAATAGCGCGCAGATCCTACTCACACAGTACAATTGCCATGGAGCTAAAGTCTTTCCCATAGTCTTTCATTATATGAATAGGCTCCATGGTATGGCTATCTGGGGTATCACATTCCCATAAAGTCTGGTCCATAGTCCAAAGGCAAGAGGCGGGCAATCAGCCCCCTCCAAGGACACGTGGCGAGGTCGGTTTCGCCACACTTCTCCCCTTTACCCCCCAGACTAACAGGGTACTTGACCTCCTGCCGGTCAGTGCCCTTGTTAGTCCAGCAGCCCACCCACAAGACAGAAACAGCAGAGCAGCCCACCCACAATAAACCGTTACTACACCTGGGTGAGGGAGAATCTTGTCCAGGTTCAGGCGCCTCACCACGGCTGTGTGGGGGACTGGTAGGCTGCCTTGGTAGGTTGCTGAGGGGGCAGAGACCAGCGGTACTCTGTCCTGTTGCCAGCACTACCACGGGAGTAGTCTGGTTGGAGCCTGGTTGCTGGAGACCGACTGTCTCCCCTTTAAATACACCGCTCTGCTGCTGGAGGCCGACTGTCTCCCCTTGAGTTATACCGCTCTGCCGCTGGAGACCGACTGTCTCCCCTTGAGTTACACAGCTCTGCTGCTGGAGACCGACTGTCTCCCCTTTAGTTACACAGCTCTGCTGCTGGAGACAGTCGGTCTCCAGCAGCAGAGTTGTGTAACTCAAGGGGAGACAGTCGGTCTCCAGCAGCAGAGCTGTGTAACTAAAGGGGAGACAGTCGGTCTCCAGCAGCAGAGCTGTGTAACTCAAGGGGAGACAGTCGGTCTCCAGCGGCAGAGCGGTATAACTCAAGGGGAGACAGTCGGCCTCCAGCAGCAGAGCGGTGTATTTAAAGGGGAGACAGTCGGTCTCCAGCAACCAGGCTCCAACCAGACTACTCCCGTGGTAGTGCTGGCAACAGGACAGAGTACCGCTGGTCTCTGCCCCCTCAGCAACCTACCAAGGCAGCCTACCAGTCCCCCACACAGCCGTGGTGAGGCACCTGAACCTGGACAAGATTCTCCCTCACCCAGGTGTAGTAACGGTTTATTGTGGGTGGGCTGCTCTGCTGTTTCTGTCTTGTGGGTGGGCTGCTGGACTAACAAGGGCACTGACCGGCAGGAGGTCAAGTACCCTGTTAGTCTGGGGGGTAAAGGGGAGAAGTGTGGCGAAACCGACCTCGCCACGTGTCCTTGGAGGGGGCTGATTGCCCGCCTCTTGCCTTTGGACTATGGACCAGACTTTATGGGAATGTGATACCCCAGATAGCCATACCATGGAGCCTATTCATATAATGAAAGACTATGGGAAAGACTTTAGCTCCATGGCAATTGTACTGTGTGAGTAGGATCTGCGCGCTATTCTGTAGTTTTGTGCGTGCAGATCCCAGCTATCTGGGGATAAGTGAAATGTCTGTGTGCTATGTGTAAATGTGACTTTATGTATTTTAAAGTGTTTTATGTTGTTTTGCAACCATGTGGTTAATGGAGTCTGGCTTTAGTCCTGGGTAATTGGATTACTTCTCCAATTAACTCCAGGGCAGAAGGGAGGAAACCAGGGTGCATTGTGGGGATGTTTTTCTGCCAGCCAGAAAGGAACAAAAGATACTTTTAGTATCTTTTGAACCCCTGTTCGGATTCATGCCATTTTTTAATATGTTGTTCCCCTGAATGGATTGATTGTGGATATGTATTTTTATGTGAATGTGATGTATGGTTTTAAAGTTATGAAAGTTGTGTAAAAGTATATTTTACACTGTATGCATAATGGGATTATGTGTCACACTAAGGGGAGGGGATGTGTGGGAGGTAACATCTATGTCATTGGTTCTTTTATGCCTCCCCCTGGGTGTGGCCTGTATGTGTGAGTTGGAAATAAAAGCCAGGCTGGATGAGCCAGTCCAGAGTTCCTGTTTTACCCTCAACTTGAGTCCTGTGTCTTATTGGGGGAATCTGCTACAAGGGATTGCTATGCTAGGCATATTCCCTTGCTATAATCACTGAGCTCTTGTAAGAGCTTGTTCCTGCTTCGTTCTGAAGGGAGATAGCTGCAGCCTGCGGTGCTTATGGTGTCTGGTGGAGTGCTTGGAGTCCTCTGGAAGCGCTAGGAGCATCTTTCAACGGAGGTACCCAGTCGGGGTGCCAGGCGATCCGTTACAATGACCACAATCTAAAAAATCTAAAGTAGCAATGTAGCAAAGTCGCTCTGTAATTCTTGGCATCTTACTGGTACTATGTATCCAATGCAGATGTCTGTGTGCTTCAAATTGATAGACCCTCTCATACTGCCTGGGACTGACATCTCAACTAGGAACTCCTTCTCCTGGGGATACCTCAGGGAACATGTTTGGTTTCATATATACACATATTTGGGAGTCCAGGCCAACTTTCTTGGTTTTTCACTCCTCCCTATCACAAGTGCTTAATTCTAGGGCCAAATGCAAAGGGGCACTAAACTTCCCAAATGCAAAATAAATCTCTTGTCTGCTGCCTTTGCAAGCCCTTCCCTTCTAACCCCCTCACCCTTCCCCCCAGAATTTCTGTGGCTGTCCAATCACACACTTCCCAATGCAGCTCAATGAGAAGTCTCTGCAAGGCAGGTGCTCTGGGCAATTGCTGCCTCTAGAAACATAGAATGTGATGGCAGATAAGAACCATTTGGCCCATCTAGTCTGCCTAATTATGCTCTAGAGTTTAATTCCACTGAGCTAGCAAACTAGGAAGTAACAGGACCTAATGTCTGATTGACAGCCCGGTAGTGTAACATGCTTAATTTATAAAAGTGCCAATTTCTATTGAAATCTGCTCTATTCGCAAAATAAAAAAAGAGGACACTTTTCACACATAAAGCTTTTCAGCAGCTAAAGTGCTTTAGGGGTCCTGAGTATCCCTTTAACTTTGTACTGCAGGGAGCCCCATGAGGAAGGATTTCCCAAGTAAGTGGATTAATTTCATAGGAGCAGGAAATGGGTTGTTAGAATAGGACTTGCCAAAATGAGGTACATTGGCATTGTGGCAGGTTTATGCAATGTATGATCATATACTGTAACTAAACCCCCAGGTGTTTTTAAACTCTGTTAAATTTGGTGAACGTTAAAGTTGCTGTTTAGTGAGTGAGTTGGATATTGTATGTTATATTAATTATACGTGCAATTTATATATGTTTAGGGAATTATACACCTAATACTGCTAGATGTTAATAATTACAGAAAGAATTCCCAGAAATACATGAATTAACTCATAAGGGACTTCATACATTATTCATAAAATAAAATCTCAGGATACGAATAGCACAGAGATTGCTTTACAGTGATCATGTACATACAGACTAATATGCAAATGTATATGTGATTAGAGTGACAGGTTTAATTACTACTGATAAAACAGTTCCATATCACGGTTCTAATGTTAAGTGCAGAAACATTGCACCAGCATGAACAATAAGCTAAACACATTTGCCAGTTCTCTCTCCAACCCATCATTCCACTGAGTAAAATATATAACATAGGTTCTTAATATTAGTGTGTAGGGGATCCTAGAAGTAGATAGATATAGATATAGAAGAAATAAGGATTATTTTGATCCGAAGGATATTATGTTACACCATTGGCCTGAATTTGGATCTACATCTTGCAAGAATTAAAATATTAGTACTATTTATTAACAGTGAGTTGAACCATATTTCACTGCAGTATGGCATATTGAGTAAGGACAGTCAACTATTTAAATGGTTAGTGTCTCAAAGGAGTTTGAGACTTGGCTCAGCTGGGAAAATTGGACATCTTTTTAATTCTTCAACAAATAAGGCTTCCACGTTATTTGTCATGGCACCAACTTTACTATGATAATTAACTTGTTTTGTGCTCAGTATCCAGAGACATATACCGTATCTCACAAAAGTACTCACTTTTGTTGCCAGCGGTTTAGACATTAATGGCTGTGTTTTGAGGGGGCAGCAAATTTACCCTGTTATTCAGGCTTAACACTTACTACGTTACACACGCTGTGTGAGGACCTCCAGCGTTGCTCAATTCCCCATAGGAAAGCATTGAAAAGCATTTTCAATGCATTCCTACGGGGAGCTCTAATGCGCATGAGCGGCATTGCCGCGCATGTGCATTAGGTCTCCCCGGCCGGTGGGCGGGATCAGACTTGCCCAGCGGCCGACGTAATGCAGAGGAGGAGCGGCGGTGGAGGAAGAAGCAGCAATGTGGAACGTGTCATTGCCTCTGGTAAGTGACTGAAGTGGTTTTCACCCCTTCAGCAACAGGGGAGTGGGAGGTGAGAGGGAGAGGAGACCTGCAGTGCCAGGAAAATGGATTGTTTTCCTGACACTGCAGTTTTCCTTTAAATAAAATAATTTCACTGAACCGTCCTGCAAACAGGAAATAAAAAGAATGTATCATCATTTTAAATATATATTATAAGAGTGCGTTCCGTTGTCCTTTAAGTTATTAATGCGTTTCTTATGGTAGTAAACATATAATTTAACATTATTAATTCATCTTCTGTCATCAAAAATCTCCTTCTTAGAAATGTTCTCTTAACTAATTAATTTTTAGAAGATAATGTGTATGAGAGAAAGAAGGCCTGAATCGATGTAATGTGTGTTTATTTTAAGCAAGATTATGACTACAGAACACTCTGTTATGCAGTTCAAGCAGTGCAGAAATCTGAATACAGCCGGAGCACCTTCAACAGTAAACATCTTAGAGAAAACTTAGCACAGAGTAATTATTCCATTTTGTAATGACACATTGCCATTTTAGTCAGACCAGGGAACTGATGTGCCTGTAAGGTACTCTGGGAATAGTAATGAAGGCAACGATTTGGAATTGTCAAGCTTGCAATGCATACAATATGTGTTTTATAACATTTATAGTCCATTACTATATTAATATGAGGTCAGATGGATCAGCCATGCTTCTGTTTAATTCCAAAGAATCATACACATGGCACACAGTGAACTTTGAGTTCAAGGATAAGATAATTTGCATTGTGCATCAAATCATTGTATTGCCCTTTGTTTAAAATGTTTATGAGATCTCTCGCATAGAAAGCAGAAAAACACATTCTACGCATAAATAGACCTTTAACCCCGTAAGGACCAAACTTCTGGATTAAAAGGGAATCATGACATGTCACACATGTCATGTGTCCTTAAGGGGTTAAAGTTAAAGTTGGTGAAATGGATGAGGTACAGGACAAACTCACTAACTAGAATAAAAATTATTAGATACATAAAATAAGTATTTTGTTCACATACACACTGTAGTGTCCATAAATGGTTTGTTCATGTTCACTATATGATATCCACTATAAATTCTGCTGATTGGTAGAGAGGAAGTTATTGGCTAGGCTGCTTTCACCATTTGCTCAATGAGAATTAACTTTGTGTACTTAAGTGAACATTCCCACCCCCTTAACAACTTAAGCTTATTCAAGTATCTTAGTGATTCTTACCTCGGGATTAAGCCATTTGGCAATGGTACCTTAAGGTACATTATTTAAAAAAAATAATAAAAAAAATAGGAAGAAATGGGATCCGTGTGAAAATGGGTGTAAAAGGGAATGAACACCACCTCCACACTGATCCCATGCACCAGGAGGGCACTCCAGCAATGCCCAAGGGCTTAACCCTAGATACTAAACACAGAAATAAAAAAGCAAAAATTCACAAACTGAATACAATGCTGACTGGAGATAAAGATGTAGGCACCAAAGCACCCAGTGGTATGGAACAATGTAACCAGAGGGAGACCACAAAATATCTGAAGTAACAGAAAGTATCAACACAGAAATAAACTTACTCCAAATAATAATAAATACCGAACTCGCCTTATAGGGCTACTCCCATGGCTAAGTAAGTGAGGGGATAAAGTTACTAAACACCTACGTCTGCAATATACATATAGGCTTTAGTCCTGGCCCTTTAATACATAGGGTGTTAGTAAATCTCCACTTAGTAACTAAGCACCAGAAAGAGTGCCAAAGGGACAAAGGTCACTGTGTAAAAGATTGGCAGCCCTAATAATAAAACGTACATAGACTGATAAAATAAATAAATTTCTCTCCTTGTGGGACTTACTAGATAGGCGTAGAAAAAAATGTAAATCATAAATCATAACAAACTCCCATGCAAGAGTCTGCAATATATATATAGGCTCTATTAGTCCTGGCCTTTTAATGCATAGGGTGTTAGTGGATCTCCCCTTAATTTCTGAGCACCGGTAAAAATGCTAAAGGGAGAAAGGTTACTGTCTAGAGGATCAGCATCGCTAATAATCAAAGGTAGGACAGATAAAGGAAAGCAGAGAAAGCCTCTCTCCCTGTTAAACTTACTAAATAGGCATAGTAGGAAAAAAATTGAAAGGAAAAACTTAAATCATAACAAAAACATATATCACACAGTGCAGTGAAGTGCCAAGTTAAAACTGACCCATAGGAAAGAGCCTCAGCCTATTTAGTGTTTAGCACTTCATCTCCTCACCTATGTAGGCAGGGAGTTTGTTACGATTTATGATTTAATTTTTTTCTTCAATGCCTATCTAGTAAGTCTCACAAGGAGTGAGGCGTTCTTTATTTTATTTTACTTTATCCGTCTGTCTACGTTTGATTATCAGGGCTGCCAATCTTTTAGACAGTGACCTTTCTCCCTTTGGCTCTCTTTCTGGTGCTTAGGTACTAAGTGGAGATTTACTAACACCCTGTGCATTAAAGGGCCAGGACTAATAAAGCCTATATGTATATTGCAGAAGTATGTGTTTAGTAACTTTATCTCCTGGCTTACTTAGCCATGGGAGTAGCCTTATAAGGCCAGTATTTATTATTATATGGAGTCAGTTTATTTCTGTGTTGATACTTTCTGTTACTTCAGATATTTCGTGGTCTCCCTCTGGTTACATTGTTCCATACCACTGGATGCTTTGGTGCCTACATCTTTATCTCCAGTCAGCATTGTATTCAGTTTGTGAATTTTTGCTTTTATGTTTCTGACATTATTTGAAAAAAATTTTTTAATGTAAATATAGAGGGGTAGCTTTATTAAGCAGCATAAAAATAGATAACATATACATGATTTTCTAAAATATGTTCATGCCACATACATCTCTATTTTAAATAAATTATATAATGAACCATGTTTTATGTTAAATATTCTGTAAAATGTGCACATTGAAAAATAAATTGTTCTTGATTTATCACATTCTCAGTATCTATTTTTAATAAATTACGATATAAAATATTCAGCTATGACACTGAAGCTAAAATCTGCATTGTATTTTCTAAGATGTTCCAACATTGGCAAATATATGTAGGTCACTGTTTTAATGCTGAAAAAATGTGATGTAGAGAGATTAGTGCAATCAATACTAAACATTTTTATTTAAAAACCATTTGACTGTTGTATTTTTTCTTTTCTTTCTTGTAGAAGTTTATTAATATAATTATAAAACTTAATAATAATCTTCATTATCATCATTGATATAGTAAAATATTTAATTTAATGTTTTTAAGTAAATGCTATGTTTTAACACTGGTGCTCACTACTTTACTTTAGTAGTACTGCATATTAGGTGATTCTGCACTTTGAATATATTTGTGACTTTTAAATTTGGTTTAAATTTTGCTGAAAAATTCTGCATTTGTTTCAATTTGCTGCAGCCGAATTTCAAATGTGTCAGATGCTCTATATGATGTCAGAACGCACCACTTGACCATGCCAACCATGTGGAGTCCCGAAAATGGCACACACATGGCAGCTGAGGAAAACGTGAAACATTTGTTGTTTGGTCATTCAATAAACTGTATTTAGCACTATGTGTGCACATTTAGCATCTAAAGGGTACCGGGTCAACAGCACAGAGCTATTTAGTTTGTATTTTTGTATTATTATTTTTGGGGGGTGTATTGCAGTAACCCCTCCTCTATCTATTTTGGCCATGTACAGTATTTCAGGCAGAAACACTGTGCATGCAGACTCCAACCAACACGACTACATCTAAAAGTGGAAATGGTCATAGTGATTGGAGTAACAATTTAACTCAGAATTTAGAGAACTGCTACATGAGAAAATCCCTTTGAGAAGGAAACTACATTAAAGTATGAACAAAACCCTTTTAATAAATTCAAACCACTGTCTACCTATGTCCCTATGACAAAGGGAATCAGATTGAAGTTTTCAACAAAATGGTAATGAAGGATCTTGAACAACTAACCAATAAAAAAAATTGTAATAATGTGACTTAAAAGGAGATGCAAACCCTTAACCAACTAAAACAGGGAGAAGATGTAGTCATCAAGAATGCGGACAGAGGGGGAGGTATAGTCGTTATGTCTGTAGATTTCTACTTGGGAGAGGCGTATAGATTGTTGGGAGATACCAATACATATGTCAAACTCCTCAACAATACTAATGTAAATTTCAAAAATGAACTGAAAACCTTATGAGAGGAAGCTTTAGCGACTAATATCATCGACACCAGTATTTACCAGTTCCTTTACCAAGAGTGTCCAAGAATCCTGACCTTTTACTTTCTCCCGAAAGTTCATAAATGTAAAGAGAATCCACCCGGTAGACCAATGATAAGTGGAATAGATTCCCACACATCTAGATTGTCTCAATTTATAGATCATTTGTTACAAAAATATGCACAATCGGCTAAGTCCTATTTAAAGGACACTAAGCATTTGTTGCAAGGATTAGACTCCATAGAATGGCATAGTGACTACATCTGGGTTACACTAGATGTAAGTTCCCTATATACAGTCATAATTTGGGTTTGGAGGCTGTTAAGAACAATCTTGATAAAGATACCCTGGATCAGGGTATTGTTTCATTTTTACTTGAGGCGATTAGGTTCATATTGACACATCATTTTATCATGTTCAATGAAGAGTTTTTCCTACAAGTCAAGGGTACGGCAATGGGCACCAGGTTTGCCCCCAGTTATGCTAATATATACATGGATTATTGGGAACGGACATTTATTTGGGCCAATAATCCATATTTAGTAAAAATCAAAGAAAAACATGTTACCTGCGCTCTTTCCTTTATCCCTATGTATTTTCAAAACAAATGGAGGTCTTTTAGTTACCTCCAATGGCCATGAGAGGATGAGCCCACCTGCCACATCAAGGCAGACCCCCATAGGTGGGTCCTAACTCTAACCATTCACCTTGCTTCCTTGAGCCTCTGGCAAAAATCTCTAATGAGACAGAAAGGGGTACTGTACTGTAGGGATGTGTACTGTAGTCATTGCAGCCGCCCAGTAGTGATGGGAGTTGAGCGCAGGACTTTTCTTTCTGCATTTGTATCCAATAATCCATATGGAGCAAACCTGATGCTCTGCCGTTGGCATATCAATGATATCCTTGTGATTTGGAAGGGGTCTGACGAACAATTGCAAGATTTTTTTCAATATTTATACAACAATGCATTCTCACTGATATTCACAATGGTTTTTAGTTCTGTCTCCATTGATTTTTTAGATTTGACTATTTTTATTACAGACTCAGGAATTATAACTAAAACATACTTCAAGCCAACTGATATGAATAGCTTCATCGAGTCCAGTAGTGGACATCATACCAGATGGCTTGCAGGGGTCCCCAAAAAATACAAAATCACTCTATTCCTGTACACTGCAACAAATGTCCAGGGTTTAAAATCCAGAACTTTTCTTGGATAATCATAGAACAAGTTACTCTAGATGTGATGTGAGAGGTGGTGACATCTCTATGAAGCTGAGACAAAGAGAGTGATTCTGGATACACAGACTGAAGACACGTCAACCATTAGGGTTGAATGTGGATTTCGATTTAATTAGTATTTTTATGATTTTATATTTTTCATCTAACATATATAATGATATATTATATATATATATATATATATATATATATATATATATATATATATATATATTATATATAGTTATATTTATTTTTATACTTTTGATTTTCTACCATGATTTTTGATTATTATTTCTTTTTAGGTCTAGTGTCTCCAGAATCCCCCCCTTTCCTCCACTTTCTCTCATTTCTTCTGTTATCTTTTGGTTCTCTAGACTACTCTGAGGGTAGTGTGATGCATGTTTTGGCACATTTTTCTCCTTCACATTTTTATATGTATTTTATTGTATATTTTTTTATTTGATTGTGGAAAATGCATGTATATGTTGCATATATTGAATCATTAATATGCTTTTATTAGGCAAAATGCGTAGAGTTTATTTTTTAATTATTGTTTTATTTACATCTGTCTTTTTGCCTACCACTTCTGTGAAGAACCCTCTATTTTTCATCAGATTGGGAACACAGAACTATATTGATGGGCTTTTTAACTACTTGCACACTATAAGTGCATTCATTAAAGTGTGTGATTTTAATTCATATCAGGGCTGTACTATGTTTATTTAATTTTTTCATGCATCACTGGATATCTGAACGAGGATGAACCTGTAAGAGTCCATACACTATTGATGAGCCTGAATATCTCTCCAAGTTTGTGATTGCAACATTTAATGTTACTTCCCTATGAGTTTTTTATTTCTCTATTTGTGTGTTTAGGTATATCTTATTTTTCCATGTACATTGAGGATTGAGAGGAATCCTTTGTTATACCAAATCAAAAGGAAATAATTATCTTTTTACATTCATTGTATATATGCTGCACTTGGGTGGTCCAATTCTGTCTTTTAAATGAGAAATCGTAAACTAATTGAATTCTATTTAATTTGTCTTGGTTGGAATGGTTGGAATATGTGCATTGTGTGTATACACTTCCCTTGATCTCCTTGCAGAATCATTTGTTTGCCAGCAGAATCTCCCAAAATGAGATACAATTCCTTTGAACAGTTACTAGATATTCCCTTCTTGAAATATAGATGTTTGCATAATTTTAGGTTGTACAATTATCATTTTCCTTAATAATTATGAATTCTGGGAGTACAGCACGGCGGTATGTGGAAGTTGTGTGCTCTCAGTATGAAGTCAATAAATTAAAATTATGGATTTTGGGACCCCAATTCTTATCTGTTGACTGATTCAATATCTGTGAATTCCAATCATTATGTGTTGACTGATTCAATATCTGTGTATTACAATCATTATTTGTTGACTGATTCAATATCTGTGAATTCCAATCATTATTTGTGGACTGATTCAATATCTGTGTATTACAATCATTATTTGTTGACTAATTCAATATCTGTGAATTCCAATCATTATTTGTTGACGGATTCAATATCTGTGTATTACTATCATTATTTGTTGACTGATTCAATATCTGTGAATTCCAATCATTATTTGTGGACTGATTCAATATCTGTGTATTACAATCATTATTTGTTGACTAATTCAATATCTGTGAATTCCAATCATTATTTGTTGACGGATTCAATATCTGTGAATTCCAATCATTATTTGTGGACTGATTCAATATCTGTGTATTACTATCATTATTTGTTGACGGATTCAATATCTGTGAATTCCAATCATTATTTGTTGACTGATTCAATATCTGTGTATTACAATCATTATTTGTTGACTGATTCAATATCTGTGTATTACAATCATTATTTGTTGACTGATTCAGTGTCTGTGAATTCCAATAATTATTTGTAGACTGATTTAATATCTTTGGATCCCAATCATTAAATGTTGACTGATTTTATCCCAGTGAATTCCAGTTATTATGGCATAATCTAAGAAGTAAACTAAACAAAAAAAGTACTATGTCCTAATTCCTAAAGTGCCAAATACATATAAAGTGCAACATGAAATGTTAAACAGTGCAATATGAAGTGTTGTTACATGAAGCAACCATAAAATCTTGCATCCAAAAGGATTTACATAAAAACCTGTAAAAATGTAAATGCATATTGTGTAATAAATATAATTGTATAATTATACAAGTTATAGTTTTCTTCATATTCCAAAAAATGATACAACAATAATAAGTGAACCCTAAGTTACCCTATGTGGATTAACTCCCAAAATATAAGTTGCTCTGTGCAACTCAAACGGCCAGGCAATGGGATGATCAGAACCCTCAATACCCATTGCCTGGGTAAATTTTCTATTCCTCGTAGCACTGTTGTCCCCACTCAAGCTCCACCTCTTTGACTGAGATCATCAAGATTGATGATCTAAGCTGATCCAGTGATTTCCAGTAGGAAAACATTGAGAGGCTTGTGCGCATGCATGGCAAAATCCTGCACTGCATCAATACGGTGGTCTCTCTGATACTATCTGCCTATAAGAAGAATGTTTCACTCTGCTATTTTCTGGAAGAGCCTGTAGTGGCTGTCGCACTGACAACCTCTAGAGGCAGGTTAAACCTGTCATTTTCCTTTTCCTGCAGAATGCCAATGGTTTCAACTGCAGGTTTAAAAGGGAGGTACATACCATAGCTCCCTGACCTCACCACCTAATTGAGATGAAGTGGTCGGGGTACCTATAGTGTTCATTTAATGTCTGTGGAAAATATTCATTAAACAATGAACTGTGGCAAACTGTCAAAACATCTCCCTAAACTTAGTCTAAAATTACTGAGAACAAAATATCCATAGATAAATATTGCTGCTTTAAAAACAAAATTTAGGAAGAAACAGCAGTCGGAATCAATTAATATCAAGCTTAAGATGGAATTTCAGCTTTGCTGTTTTGTTTTTGCTTGGAACCACCCTACAATAAGTTACTGCTTAGTAATTAGCTTTCATGTTAATAGTTAGAAAAACAAAAAATCGCTCTTTTTATTTTTCAAAGAATAGAAATTACCCTGTACCATCTAGAAAATCGAAATGCATGCGTTAGTGTGCATTTAATATAGTTCTCCCCTTCTCTCCTGAAGGTCGTTTTTGTTGTTGGAGGTTGATTTAACTAAAACAAGTTTGCTGGACTGCAATCCATCCAGAAATAAAAAAAAGTGTCAGGGCTAAGTGCCTTTTGGGTTATTACAATAGATTAGCTAATAAACTGGGCAGACACAGTGCTATATCAGCTTTAGAGGCGACAATCGGGAAAAAAGTTTACAAACAGACTTGATAGTTGCCTTAGTAAAATATAGATACAGCTTTCTTCTCAAAACAGTATGTTATAGTGACTTAAAGGGAAACTATAGGTATTGTATTGTGGTTATAGACTCTAGAATTCCCTAGTACCATTACTCCCATTTTCAAGCAGTTTAACAGTGAATGGAAGGTTGGTGCTGGGACACTATAACCACTTCAAAAAGATGAAGCAGATATAAAGTCTATAATTGGAATATATTTCCAGAAGGGTATTATTGGAGATATGTTTAATTATTCTTCTATTTATTGTTTAACCCCTTAAGCACACATGACGGAAAAATTCCGTCATGATTCCCTTTTATTCCAGAAGTTGTGTCCTTAAGGGGTTAAATGTGGTTCTTGAGTCACTAGGAAATCACTGGTTGGTAAATATCCCCTAATATTAACTCTGCATTTCCACATGCTTATTTGCAGTTGATTTCTAGCATGGGTATGATAATGTATTTGACCCAATGTGTCTATAAAGTAGAGTATGGAAAATACATGTTTAATTATAGACTTTTCAAGGTTAAATTCTTGAAAAAATCATACAGATGGAAACCAGCCTCTATCATGTCTAATATGTTTCTTTTTCTGCACATCTGTTTTGTTCTGCACATTGTGAGGTTATTTGAATACATAATTGCCTTTGTGGGAAAATTAGTACTAATAAGAAAACTAACTAAGCGTACATAAATGTGTTTGATTGTGAAAGTGGTTACAGCAATACTTTAATGACTGCATGAATATGGCCGAGATAACATGTTCTTTAATAGACGTAATAATTAAAAAATCATATCTTTACTTTTTATTTTATTATTATTTATACAATTTTACATGATCTATTTATATCAAATCTTTACAATATCGATTATATTAGTCAGGAAAACGTGATCATTAGTTATTTCTCAAACATGAACCATTCGCTAAAACACGGAGTGATTTGTTTAAGTCAATCTACGGCAAATACAGAAATTGAAGGATGAGTTAAAAATGTTTCCAATTTTGCTCTGTTGGCCTAAAATATACAATTGCATTGTCAACTTTCTACAATTTCCAGATATTATTATTATCACTGTAGAACAGATAATGGATACCACACTCTCCATGCTTCCAGGTGCTCAGAACCTGAGGACGGACAGGTTTTACTTCCAGTTAAAGAAAGTATAAATTGACCCAGGCACTCAAGGATGAAAGCCAAATAGCAGTTTTATTTAGAGCAAAACAAGAGCAACGTTTCGACCAAGCTGGGTCAAAGTGTTGCTCTAGTTTTGCTCTAAATAGAATTGCTATTTTGGCTTTATTTTTTCAATTTTGTTGCCTATTATTATTATTACTGGCTTTTATAAAGCACCATATTCTGCAGCTCTGTACAATTATGGGAAAGACAGTACAATATACACGAAACAAATACAAATGGTATTTGTGAAAACACTTTACTAATCATACAGAATAAATAAATATCTGTAAGAGTAAATTGATACAAAAGTGATAGAGGGCCTTGCCAGTGAGCTTACAATCTAGCAGTTACAGTACTTTTAAAAACAAAGTAGATGAGCTGACAATCTAAAGATTAATTTGTTATTGTTAATAATCAATGTTATTATTAGCATTTTCATAATGTCAGCTTATCCTGGGAATGTACGACATCAAGTCATTGGCAAACAAAATAAATGCTGGATGATACAAGTGGTGACATGAGCCCTCCTTAAACAACCTTATAGTCTTGGAAGAGTGGAGTCAAAGAAAGTCAAGATGGAATTAAAAAATGGAAGGGAAAGAAAGCAGAAAAAAAGAAAGGTCTAAAGAAAGGGAAAGATAATATAATATATATATATATTATTAGAAATCTCATCCAAAGAGCTTTTTTCTTTTCTTGTCTATTGAAAGAACAGAAAAGACAAAAGTAAAGGAAAATTATGACATTTTATAAACTTAAAGATGCTTTTTATTTTTTTAATGTACCTGCATATTCAAATATTTTCTTTTATTTGTTTCTTCTTCTCCTCCTCACTTTTACGGTTTAAACTAACTATTGAATGGGAATTTAACTGCAATTAATGTATTATCCAATGTATTTTTATACCTTTTCACTTGTATAATTGACTATTTTAAATGCTGGTAGGCATTTAGTTATAAATATAAGTATTAAGAATGTTTATTTTCCCCTCCTTACCTTTAATGCTTTAAATCAAAAAATGAATTGAATTAATTTGTTATACATATTTACTTGTATATTTAAAAATTCACATGCTGGTTTATATTTATATGCAGATACATGTTTTAGGAATCTTTTCTGGGTTTTTTTTTCTTCACATTTTATGATTTAAATTAAATAAAGAATAGGACGTCCGTCAACTGCAATTAACGTATTACATACCTTTCCTTACAAAAAAATAATCTTTATAAACTGTTACTTGTTTAATTGAATATTTTATGTATTGGTTTATATCTATTCATTGATATATGTACTAGGAATGTACTTTTGCTTAACTCTCATTATTTAAGTCAAATAAGGAATGGTGGGAATTCAACTGTAATTATTGTATAACTCATTTTTCTATACTTCACTTTTATATTGGAACATTTTACATGTTGGTTTATATCTATGAAGGAATGTTTTTTGTTTGTTTGTTTTTTTCTTTCTTCTCTATTTCTTCTGCACATGAGCGATTAAGGAAGCTAATATAGCATAGGCTGAAACAACTGAATGTATCTTTCTTTTTCGGTGTTACCACCGCAAAATGCCATACGTCCTAGTAGATAAGACTTTGGATCGTGTCTTACTTTCTATAATAGCTTAGAGTAGTGACGTGTAAATCGGGACTTGAAAATTCATATCCCTAGACTATGAAAATATTTTCTGTTATGAGTTTTTGTAAAACATTTTTGTCTTATGATGTGAGTAATAAAACCTCAACAAATTTATAAATGTTTTGGTATGTTGATGTCCTGAGAAGAGATAATTAAGAATAGTTTATTCATATAGAATGAGTAACTGTTAATACTCAAGGAGTAAATTCTCCATCTAAGAAATATAGAGTGCCTAATTTGTTTCCAAAAAGAGAAAGTAGATATTTTAATTTTAAAGAAACCCATTAGAGATCATCAGATGAAATAAGATGTGGTAGAAGTAAATACAATCAAATCTATTATTGTTCAATGCTCAGTAACAATATATAAGGGGTTGCAATAGCTTTCTCTAACGATATGCAAGTTAAAATTAAATATCAAGACGCTGACTCTGATTGAGATATTTAATATTAATTGGCACCATCAATGACCTTATGGTCACATTAGTAAACATTTATTTTTATTCTAGTTAGAGTAACAAAATTTAAGGAACAGAAACTCATTATAGCCTGGGATTTGAATGTCTCCTAGATTTAGATAAAACCAATCTAGGATACCCAATAATATAATAGCAAGTCACAATTTATTTGACATATGGAGATACATTTTACACCTATAAGAATATAAGCATATAATGATGAGTGAGTATATTTTACACATTATTCAAAGGTACATCATTCTCAAGGATAGACGTATGTCACCCCCTCCCCCAAAAAATAAACCCCTACTTAATCCCTCACCCTAAAAAAATGACGGGGGTCCTTTAACTAAATACCTGTAAAACTAAAAATAAACTTACCATTCAATGTTTTCTTTCTTCTAAAATCCTCTTTTTTCAGCCCCAAAAAAGGGCAAATAAAAATACATAATAACCGACGCAATAAAAAAAAAAAAAAAAAAAAAAGCGAGCGCAAAAAAAATAATCCATCTTCACCCGGCGAGGGCTTCGCACAGACTGAGCTCTGCAGGGCGGGGGAAGGCTTATAAAGCCTTGCCCCACCCTGCAATTAGGCTCAGAGCACTCTGATTGGTGGGTTTAAGCCATCCAATCAGAGTGCTCTGACAGGTAAATGAAGAGACTGACAGGTAAGTCTCTACATTTACCTGTCACAGCACTCTGATTGGTTGGTTTGACTCATAACACTCTGATTTGTTACTTAATGACTGGCTAAATAACTTACATTTTATATGAATGTATGTTACTTGATTGTTGTAAGTGTTGCAAACGCTTACAGCTGAATCCTGTCTATGTTTGTATACTTTTTATTTGAAATTGTATACAATATAACATTCTTCTTCTTTCACTGGGTAAGTATATTAGTACTTAGGCAATACTGTGCTTTGGAACTTCAGAACTTCGGCACTTTGACACCTCGGAACTTCGTCAACTTCGGAACTTCGGTATTTCAGCAATTCGGCACTTCGGCACTACTACACTTCGGAAATTCTGTAATTTTGGCACTTCGGGACTTCGGCACTTCGGCAATTCAGCTATTCGGACATTCGGAAGCACCCAAATGTCCGAATTACCCAAAATTCGGCCGAATTTTAATTCGGACCAAAACGAATTGCACGTGTCTATATTTTATCTTACATAAAGAAAATGAAAAAAAATCCCATTCAAACCTATTCCCCAAAGATTTTAAGAAATAGATGAAATTCAAACTAAAATAAACTCAGTGGAACTTGAGAACACAGTAAAAAATGTAAAGCTAAAATATCACTATATGGGGAATGGGAAGAATAAGATTCAAGCAAAAAAAAATTAGGTCTAGCAGGATGAATAAAAATGGTACATATGTATAAAGAGTACTCATCACTCATCATATAGCAGATATTTTTCAAAATTATTTTGAAAAACAAAAGAATGAACAATCAAAGTGTTCTGAAAAGTGACAGACAAATTCCATTATATTTATTAAAATGATCTACAAAGTGATAGTTTCTTTATTGTACATGCCATCAGTTTTTAGACAAAATTGCATTCCAGAAGAAAAACAAACTTTTCTGTCTAAGAAAGTTGCTGCAAAATTCATAAATCCTCTGTGTCGTGCACAATACAAAATAAGGTGTAAAAGAAACCCTAATATGGTAACACTGATATGTTAACACCAATATAGTAACACTAATATGATAACACCAATATAGTAACACTAATATGATAACATTGATATGGTAACACCAATATGGTAACACTAATATGGTAACACCAATATAGTAACACTAATATGGTAACATCGTTATGGTAACACCAATATGGTAACACTAATATAGTAACACTAATATGGTAACACTGATATGGTAAAACCGATTTGGTAACACCGATATGGTAACACTGATATCGTAACATCAATATGCTTCATCTGCTGCCATGTTAGTAGCATTATTAACAATTTGGGCAAATTCGAGTGTTGTATGAAAATGTATTATTTGCAAGGTCACTAACTTGATGCAACATTAAATTCTAATCTGGTATCAAGCATTGTAATATGTTTATTTGAGAATTGAAAACCAAATAATTATCCCTTTCATATAAATTAGATGAATTATTCAGCATAAGAATTGACCTCACAAGATCTCACTGTGTCGTTATAGTGGAGAAGTGTGTGGGATTATGGTATCTGCAAATAATATCTCTGTATGTTATTATTTCTATTTTAAACAATGGACACTGCTCTCCCTAGCAACCGCCAAGCTACTAAACCTAGATCAATATAATCTGGGAGAATTCTTCAGTGTACAGTTCCCTGAGATTTTTAATAAACAGGTTTAGGTTTATGATGGTGGTGTGGAAAGATAGCATGCATTAACTGAGAGAGCTTAAAGTGAAATCATTACCATTCAAGATTCTGAATATGTTTACATGCATACATGCATGCACACACACACCTTTTCTACTAATTAAATGGATACTGTAGTGCCAGGAATACAAATATGCATTCCTGGCACTACTAATTCCTCTGCCTCCCCCCTCCCTCTCGCCCACCCCCCCCAAGTAAATAAAGGGTTAAAAAACTTTTATTTACTTACCTTATCCCAGTGCCAATTTCTGTCTGCGCTGGGTCAAAGCTCCAACCCCTCTTCTGTCCTGCGACGAGCTGGGTCTAATGCGCATGTGTGGCAAATGGTGCGCGTTTATTAGAAAAATCTAACGCTGGAGGTCCTCATGCACAGCGTGAGGACATCCAGCATCAAATAATGGACAAAAAGTCAGCTTGGATTCCAGAAGCTCTCTAGTGGCTTTCTGGTAGACAGCCACTGAGGGCAGACTTGTGCTGCAATGTAAGCACAATGTTTCTCTGGAACTGCAAAGTTTAACATTGCAGCACTAAGTTCAAAAGGGACCCAGCACCCAGACCACCTCAGTGAGCTGAAGTGGTCTGGGTGCCTACAGGGTCCCTTTAAAATAAATAAAACTATTGCCTATTAAGGCTATAATAATTTGATCATTAATCAGAATTTCACGACACTGTGGCTCTACTATTGGCTGCTGGAATTTTAATTTGACAGAAGAAGGCAAATTGCTGTCTGACAACAATTAATCTTCCGCTACGGGTATTGATTTATAGTATTAACCCTTTAGTGACCAGACCATTTTTCAATTTTCTTACCATTAAGGACCAGGGCTCTTTTTACATTTCTGCGGTGTTTGTGTTTAGCTGTAATTTTCCTTTTACTCATTTACTGTACCCACACATATTATATGCCGTTTTTCTAGCCTTTAAATTATCTTTCTAAAGATACCATTATTTTCATCATATCATATAATTTACTATAACAAATATAAAATATTATGAAAAAGTGTAAAAAACACACTTTTTCTAACTTTGACCCCCAAAATCTGTTACGCATCTACAACCACCAAAAAACACCTGTGCTAAATAGTTTCAAAATTTTGTCTTTAGTTTATAAATACCCAATGTTAACATGTTCTTAGCTTTTTTGGAAAGTATAGGGCAATACGTACAAGTAGCACTTTGCTATTTACAAACCATTTTTTTAAAGTTACATTGTAACACTGATATCTGTCAGGAATCCCTAAATAACCCTTAGATGTATATATTTTTTAAAAGAAGACAACCTATTAAACTTGTGGTATTTTGACTCTTTTCATGCAACCATTTTACCACCAATCTATGCCATTTTTAAAAAAATAATAATTGGTTATTTTTTTGACACACATAGCAATTTAAAAATACATGTACGTAGAGAACTTTAGGGGCAATGCCAAAGAACACCCCAATATGTGTTCAGCAACATTTCCTGAGCACAGTGATACTCCCATGTATAGGTGTGTTGGGTTCTCTGGGGGCTAAAATACCTTATTTGGAGGGTGTGCATTACAGTTTTCCAACTTGGCATTTTCACAGCTGGTCATCATGCACCCATGTCCTATTTGGGACATTTTTGAAGCCGGACAGTGTTACTTACCCCCATCAAACCATATATTTTTGAAAAGTAGACACCCTAGGGTATTTCAGTGGGTGGTATTTTAACACTTTCCATGCACTAATTCTACCAACAGTCTTTGTCAAACATTTGGGTACTCATTTTTTGTGTTATTTTTCTCTCACATTGTATTTTAGGCATGGATTCTTAGTTCCTGTTATGTGTTACTGACAAAGAACACACCAATATGTGTTCAGCAACATCTCCCGAGTACAACAGTGCCCCCAATGTACAGGTTTTATGGGTTTTTGCAAACTTTAAGGGTTAAATGTAGGGCTTTCCCCTTTTCAATGTTTGCACATTGAAATTTGCAAGATTGGTTTGCTGGGCCTATGTTGCCTTTGAGACTGTATAGCGGCCCAGGAATGAAAATTAACCACATCATGGCATACCATTTGTAAAAGTCGACAACCCAATTTATTCAAAATGGGGTACGTTCAGTCTTTTGTAGTAGCCACTTAGTCTCAAATGCTGGCCAATGTTAGCGTTTTTATTTTTTTACACAAAAAATGCATTTTTACTGGTGATTTCATCCTCGTGATAAGTTTTACTATTTTTAACAAAATAGTTACAGGGTCAATATAGGGCTTACCCAATTCAGTTTGCCAGCTTGGTTTGCTGGGTCTGTGTTGCCCTGTTAGACCATATGGTAGACCAGGAATGTGAAATGACCCAATCATGGTATACCATTTTTAAATGTAGACAACCTAGAGTATTCAAAATAGGATATGTCCATTCTTTTGTAGTTGCCACTTAGTCACAAACGCTTGCCAAAGTTATCATTTTTATTTGATTTTTATAAATACTTATTTTTTTTTAATATTATATATATATACAGTTGGTAAGTGAGCAGTTAAGGGATTCCCTGCTCTGGTGCATTTGTCTATGTTTAGGGAAGTTTTTCCGAACATAGACATGCGCACCAGAGCAGTGAATCCCCATGACAGCTCGCACCTACACCTGGTCGTAAGTGCGAGCTGTCATAAAACAGGTATGTCGCTAAATGAGGACCACCTGTATTTGCATAATTTTTTTTATTTATTTATTTACTGTTTAGCAGCCTGGGGGACTGTCTAACAGCTCAGACAGTCCCCATGCTGGCAGCTCATAGAGTCCTATTGTCTTGATATATATATATATATGTTAATTTATAAACTTTATTTTATTTTTAACAGGGAGACTGCTGGCAGCACAGTGGACACCTATTCAGGCAGTCACCCTGCCGGCAGCACTGTGGACACCACTCTTTTAGAGCAGTCACATGGCACCTGGGTCCTAAATTGAAGAGGGGAGACTGGTTGGGCTGAGTCAGAAGACAGATCACCAGCAGGGTAACAGTGGCAATCGGTAAGTACATGGGGATGGAGAGGGAGAGAAGGTAGCAGTATATATATTTTTTTTTTCTATTTTATTTTTATTTTAACTGAGTGCCTCGACCCCTCAGGCAGGCTTCTGATGCTCTTGCCTACATTGCTGGAAGCCTGCCACGAGGGGGGGGGGGGAGGTATTCCACTATGTACTCAAATATACCATGGACCTATGAGGTACGTCCGCGGTCCATAAGGGGTTAAATAAATGTAGACACTTAATAAAGTGTCTACATTTTATGTTCTCAGACTGAAACAAACAGCATTAAAATCCATAATTGAAAACTGCATGCCATGATATTCAAGCTGGGCCACCAAAAAAACTTCAAAGGGCTTGTGGAAAATGTTTAAATTGGAATTTGTAGCTGTTCATTAAGGATATAATACAACGTTAATAGCTATGGGCTGTTTGACACATGAATTGCAAAAGGAGGAGATTTTAAGCATAACAATTATACAAAGGAACTTTCAAGTTTGCAATATTTCGTCAAGTAATGTATGCCAGAGAATATTTTACTTATTGAACAATCATTGGATTTTTGTGTTTGTTCCTTGTTATTGTGTGGTATTAAACATAGCTACAGGTGACAAAGGCGATTGAATAGTTGTAGTTATGCAGTAATTGTACAGTGATCCCTCTAGTGTTTAATAGATATTAACTGTAATATATGATCTGAGAATACACTACAAGGCAGGGATTTTGAAGCACTATACGATACAGAAGAGATGCTTAATTTACTAATGCTCTGCCTTTGAAACATAGAAACACAGAATGTGACGGCAGATAAGAACCATTCGGCCCATCTAGTCTGCCCAATTTTCTAAATACGTTCATTAGTCCCTGGCCTTATCTTATCGTTAGGATAGCCTTATGCCTATCCCACGCATGCTTAAACTCCTTTACTGTGTTAACCTCTACCACTTCAGCTGGAAGGCTATTCCATGCATCCACTACCCTCTCAGTAAAGTAATACTTCCTGATATTATTTTTAAACCTTTGTCCCTCTAATTTAAGACTATGTCCTCTTGTTGTGGTAGTTTTTCTTCTTTTAAATATAGTCTCCTCCTTTACTGTGTTGATTCCCTTTATGTATTTAAATGTTTCTATCATATACCCCCTGTCTCGTATTTCCTCCAAGCTTAGTCAATGCTGATTGTAACTTGGACTACATCTTGTAACCCAAAAGGAATTATGGAAACAGATATGACATTGTATGTTATGAATTTAGCAAACCTTTTTTATTTTCCATGAGGGCTGACGTAAATCAGTTAATTTTCAGACCCCCATAAAACGGATACATTGATATAATCTCATTAACCAATCCCATCTGCAAATTACCATTACTCTGCCATGATATAGTGATTACCTTCCCATTTAGAGTCAGACTCTCCCCTTACCTTTCCACAAAGATACTAAGAGTATATTTTTAGTCCTCGGGTACTTTTTATGGTGTTCTTTGCCTTTTTGCAGAACAATGTATCATAAAAAAAATTTAATTGGCTTAAAAATCGGTCTCCTAGCAATATACATACCTATCTTCTTGGATGATATGAGCTGGTTTGCTGAATTTCACCAAATCGTAATTCTAGCAACTTATGTATTTCCTATATTAGATCAAATATGGAAAACACTTAACATTTGGTGGAAAGGGCATCCAAATCATATTGGTGATGTGTGGAGTCATTTCCATAGAAACTACAGGTCGCGTGAAAGCCGTGAGATTAATGGGGCAGTGATAATATTGTTTTGTATACCCAAAGGAGTTCTTTACCTTACAGATGTTCCACATCAAAGCATATTATTACTTTGAAGATCAAGTTTAATTTTACCACACGTTTGACATTTCCAACCAAATATATTGCACTACAATATAATGTTGTATGATTTTTCTTTAAAAAAAAAACGCACACACACACACACACACACACAAACACACACACACACGCACGCACGCACACATGCACGCACAGTTGGCATGAATAAAAAAAGGAAAACTGTTCCCGGAGGTTAGATTCCTAAAAAGAATAAAAGATATTAGCAGAGATGTTTTGTGAAAGAACACACTCAGAAAGCTTGCTGTTATAATCATTTTAAAATGAAAATATTGTGTGTACATGCTTAAGAACCCTTCAGAGCCTTCCGAGGCAGCAAAGACATCTTTATAATTGAATTTAGTAGTTTATTAGAAATGCAGATGTTATTAGAAAAAACAAACAAAAAAAAAACAAACAAGTGCTGCCTCTAAGCAACATATAACGAACACAGTATGCATTATAATACAGCCAGAATATCCCAGCTATTTGTCAACTACTTAATTTACATAATGTTTGCAATTTACATGTAAAGACATATGCAGCTGTCTCAAGAAAAGAGTACAAGAAGAACACTTAGATACAAGAATGTAGAAGAGGCACTACTGCAGTTAGCAAAATTAAGAGTTTATAGCTTTTAGCTTTATTTTTTTTAAGGTTTCTTTTCAGTGAGCAAAAAAAGATTACTCCGACCAAAACTGGTCTTTTATCAAAACACAACTTTTTTTTGTTGGAACATCCCATTAAATTTTCATAGATTGCATATATTGCAAACATCGCACCTGTCTCACTTGCCCTGACATAGTATTACAGAAGGCTCAAACGTACAGGTGCACACGGATGTAAATGTATAGAGGCAGACTATTACTATAACCCAGTTGTGTTGTAAATACTAGAAGAATCACATTAACAGGTACAAGAACATAGAACGTTCATTAAAACTCCAAATGCCTCCAAATGGGATTAGCAAAAATATATCCAGAATTATACAAGGAAATGTAAGATATTGGGGTTTCTTCTTATTTGATTTGCAGGTTCTTTTAGCCAAATTCCAGTCAATCAGATTGGAAAACATACCGTAGATAACCCTATAGCTATAGCAAGCTAGAATGACATTTGTTCAATCACGTACCTACCATTGTGCTGTGTGTATTACATTTGCAATAAAAAGTGCTTATTCATTTTTTGGGCACTTTTTTGAGGGTTTTTCTTCCTCGATGCCTATTTCCAAGGGAATAAGATGAGAATGCAGAGGGCATTGATTGAAAACATTAAATATCTAAGTGATGCACGCATGATGTCACAGTATGCCTGGGTATGACAGCCAGGGAGTAATAGTATTAGTACTACTTCCATGAGGCCTTGAAGGCATGGCTTCACATTTTATATTCAAGATAGGTTTCTATACAGTTCTATTAAAGTCTGAATATACATTTCCTGTTTCAAACAGGCAATTGTTTCCTTGTTCTCGGCAGAACCGATTTTATGCAACTCTTTTAGTTAAACTCATGCAACTGATTCAGATAAACTATACTGTCATTGTGGAGACAGGCCAGTAGCATTTTGTCTCTGCAGGATCAAGACAGATGACATACATTAAGAATAGGAAATGTAATTGAGTTAACAGAAAAACAGAAACATATCTATCAATAGCAGTAGTATGCATACAAAGGCCCCAATTTAATATTTCTGGACAAGAATTTAAAATTATTTAAATTTTTTGGCACTTTTAAAATGATTCGATATTTTGAAAAATATTTGAATATTGTAATATATTGTGGTTTTGTGATATACGGACATTTTCTATGTATTTTTTTTTATATATTTTTGAAAAAATATATATTTTAAAGATAATCCAAAAATATTAAATCATTTGAAAAGTTTAGCAAAAAATATGAATACAGGGTCAAACTCTGATATCTAACTGAGATAGATAAGTTCATGAATGATGTTGTAAAAACTAGAAAAGGACGCCAACTGATATCCAAATAAGTCAAAGGTAGACGTATATGAGCAACTGAAAAGCATTTTCAAATCAAGATACCATAAGTAATTCACAGAATTATCTCAGAAACATACCCATGTAGTGTTGGTACTAGAGATAAAAATAGATGAATTTAAAAGACACCCACAAAATCAAAGAAACAAACAAAAAAATAAATACAAAAGTTAAAGAACAAACATTGAGGATCACCAGAATCCTTAAAGATAACTTGCCAGCTTATGATATAGGTTGTATTGCATGTATGTACATTCATTATAAAAATTAAGGTAAGTGACACAAGGTGTCAGTCTTCAGTTTGTAGAATGGCAAAGGTTAATATTTCACATATACATATTTTTGTGCAACAACACACTCACAAAATGGGTATACGCTACTGCATAATGCAGAAGTTCTCTAATTCACGTATAAAATACATTAAATATGTTGAATACTTAACTAGACTAGATACTCCATTTACAAAGAGAGATGAAGAAATTCACTTTGGGATGGAATGGATACCTGTAATACTGACTGAATTCCAGCCTATCATGAAAAAACACTGCAATGACCTGGACTTTGTCTCAGAACAAGGGTCAGATGTGGAGAAGATATCTAAAGAATTGGGTAATCTTAACATATCTAAATAATTTGTTCATTTGATTATTTTACCAGATAATTTTTTTGTTACCGAAATTCAGCTGAGCCGTGTTGACATATGGTCAAAATTCAACTGCCTTAAAAAAAAATGTATTATGGAAAATAAATTGTTTGATGGAAAGGAATGATCTTGCCATGGAAAAGTCCACAGTTAAGCAATGCAATTGTGCTCTGTTAGGCACTGTAACCTAAATGTAATGTTATTGTCTCTCAGAGGCAGCTCTCTAATTAGGTGATTTAGGCGGCCGCCAGAGTGACATGTCGGGTCTTCGGTCTCTGATCGAGGACCCAACATAGGAGGGGTCCTGACAGCTTGCCCTTTATTCCTGCTGGGTGCGAGGCCCCTCCAGTCAGTCTGCCCTGACTGAGAGCCAGCCTCCAATCTGCAGCTCCGCTAGGTGCAGAGCTGCAGACTGAGGTGTCTCGCGATCTCCAGTGTATCAGAGCCCCCACACCCTGTCACAGCCCCCCAACACCCTGTCCTCACACACATCCTCACAGCCCCCACACCCTGTCACAGCCCCCCCACCCTGTCAGCCCACACACACCTTGACACAGCCACCCTGACACCCCACACACACCTTGACACAGCCACCCCGTCTCTCCAACCCCATTGTCTCAGTCCCTCCCACACACCCTGTCACCCCACATACACCCTGTCACAGCCCCTAATTAGGTGATTTAGGTGGCTGCTAAAGGCCTCACGCTGATGTAGGCCTCGCAACTGCCTAAATCGCCTTAGGACAGACTACCATGTCGGGTCCTCGGTCAGAGACCGAGGACGCGACACAAGAGAGGGCCCGGTGGCTTGCCCATAATGCCGCCGGGTGTGAGGCCCCTCCAGTCAGTCTGCCTGGTAGATAGCCAGCCTTCAGTCTGCAGCTCCACTGGGAGTGAACTGCAGACTAAAGTGTCTAGCGATCTCCCGCCTGTCAGAGCGTTGCCACGGGTTACTGCCCTCCACCCCCCTATCCCCTGTCACTGCCCCTCCAACACCTCTACTCCCTGTTACTGCCCCCCAACTATGCCACATGCAGCCTGTCACATTAACGTCCTCCAATCCTGTCACACTTACTTCTCCATGCCCTGTCACACTCCCTCCTCCATCTATGTCCCAATCGCCCCGCTATCATTCTCACCCTCCCTCATTCTGTTACACTCACCCCTCCAACCCTATCTAATTTACGCCCCTCACCCTGTCACACTCACCCTGCCACAGTTACCCCTTTACTCACCTTGTCACAGTCACAAACTGAAGATATTCATCATACACACATGTACAAAGGTCACAGGCAGCCCCCATAAACACCACGAACCGCAAGCAGCTACTCCACACACATATGGCCGCAGACACTCACTCATAAAGACATACATTCAAACACAAGGATACTCTCAGTCAGAAACACACTTTCATGTGCATACAGAGGCAGAAAATGCCAGACACACTCAGAAATACACACTCTGGCAGTAATGTATACACGACAGCAAGGCTATGTAATCATATCCCGCAGTCGTGTATAAATGATTAGCATAATTGCTAATTAAATTTGTTTATTGCAAATTAATATAGTTTGCTAATTATGTCATAACTTCAGTCAGAGAGCTTACAATACAGTGGCACAGAGAGCCACGATACTGCAAGCCTCTGGACAATGAATACAGAGACTAGCTCTCTGTACCCAGTGCTGCAAACCCGTTTTTCTATATAACTACAGCACCTTATGCACACAATGAACCCCTATTTATTTTCACTTTGGGTATTAGTGGGGGCCTCGTGTTTGTGTTTCACCCAAGGTCTCACAAAATCTACAGCCGCCACTGTTGTCTCTTATAGGTACACTTTTTTTGGCACTGTCTGTGCATTATGTCACCTTTAGAAAATTTTGCGTAGCTGTTAGTTTGACATTTCATATAAAAATATATTTCTGAGTCGCACAAAAACATTAACTTTTTTCATCTGCTGACAGTATTAACAAATGACACAAACTCTCTGCAATTCATTTTATAAGCCATGAGTTATACTGCTGTTTTTTGTCTGTTGTTGTTTTAGGAGTGTTCAAAAAGTGGTGTTTTATCATCAATCCCTGACTGTAGGACAATAAAATGATAGCTGCAATTGCCATTTAAAATGCAGTATGGAGATATAATAAGCTTATGGAATAATGTCCTCTCCTCGGTTACACTTGTAGCATGACCTTGAAAGAATGACTTATGGCATTTTATTAAAGTTTAGAGCAGCCAAAGTAAAATATTGTGGTTTATAAATCAATCGAGTTGTGTGAATGTGCTACACCTTCTATTATACAGTCAAATACAATTTTGTTTTCTATTATATTTTTATCTGCAGCTTTTTAAATTATATTCTATTAGAATCAAACTGATGTGAGATAGTTTTTTTTTTTTCTTTTGTAACAGAGGAGTAAAACAATCGCATTTTTTAACTGCTGTGTGCAGTTGACAACTATTCAACTTACGGGATAGAAATTTATAACCCATTTATGCTGAAGTACATAATAATTGGAAATAAATCTAATATTGTAATGGAAACACATTTCATAGTTCTCTAGACATGCAGGAAATTAGATGGATGTGACTATTTTGTCAAATAGATAAAAGAGTAGGAGGGAATCATCTTAGCAGTGAAATATTATTTGGGAGAGTAGTCTAATTATTTTGCCCATATCTTTTATTTTTTTTTTATTTTACAAAAACAAACCTTTCTTTACTGGGGCAGTCTCTGGCCCACTGCTTAAAAGAAGTACAAGTAATGGTAGCAGATTAGAAGGCTGTATATAACATGTCATAAAATACCTTCAGGCTTCACAGGTCTATAGACCTTTTCAAGTCAAGGGATATTGAAAAAGCAGTGACGGTTTCTTCCAGCCCTGGAAGGTATTTTATTTCAGATTCCATAATATCTTAAAGGGCAGATGTTTGTTGCATTTTGGTACTTTGAATTTTTTTTTTTTTTTTTTTTTATATAATCCTTACCCCTTAAGGACTGATCCAAATGTACAAGTTGTGAACAAAACAAAACGTAAACAAAACCTGGCATTTGCGCTATATGTCTGTCCAACCGTAATTCACCTCTTTCATATAAAATGCAGCCCCCTTATTATATATCATTTTATTCAGGGGAAACAGGGCTTTCATTTAATATCAAATATTTTAATATGAAAAAAACGGGAGAAAATAAGAAATGTTGTTATTGTTTTAGTTCTACTTGACATTTTAACTGTCAATGTCATAATACTGTTTGCTTTTACTGCAATAAAATACACATATTTGGATTCAGCAAAGTCTCACGTGTAAAACAGTACCCCCTATGTACAGGTTTTATGGTGTTTTGGGAAGTTACAGGATCAAATATAGCACGTTACATTTGAAATTGAAATTCGCCAGATTGGTTACGTTGCCTTTGAGACTGTATAGTAGCCCAGGAAATAAATTTACACCCATAATGGCATTCCATTTGCAATAGTAGACAACCCAAAGTATTGCAAATGGGGTATGTCCAGTCTTTTTTAGTAGCCATTTAATCACAAACACTGGCCAAAGTTAGTGTTAGTATTTGTTTGTGTGTGAAAAATGCAAAAAATGCCAATTTTGGCCAGTGTTTGTGACTAAGTGGCTACTAAAAAAGACTGGACATACCCCATTTGCAATACCTTGGGTTGTCTACTATTGCAAATGGTATGCCATCACAGGGGTAATTTTCATTCTTGGGCTACCATAGGGTCACAAAGGCAACGTAACCAATCTGGCGAATTTTAATGTGAAAAAATGAAACACAAGCCTTATATTTGACGCTGTAACTTTTGAAAACACCATAAATCCTGCACATGAGGGGTACTGTTGTACTTGGGAGACTTCGCTGAACACAAAAAAAATGTGTTTCAACACAGAAAAAAGTATCACAGCAATTATATCGTCCGTGTAAGTGCTGTTTGTGCGTGAAAAATGCAAAAAACGTCACTTTTACTGGCGATATCATCGTTGTAATAGATTTTACTGTTTTGAAACACTAATATTTGTGTTCAGCGAAGTCTCCCGAGTAAAACAGTACCCCCCCATGTACAGGTTTTATTGTGTCTTGGAAAGTTATAGGGTTAAGTATAGTGCTAGCAAATTAAATTCCCTGTACTTTCGGCATGGGTTGTCAGGCAGGTCCTGCTAATTGTAATTAATTAGGATACCTAATAATGTAAAAATATTACATAAATATACGTGTAGAATGAATATATGTATATATACATATGTGTATATATACGTATATATATATATATATATATAATACTTGATAATCCCCCGCACTCACGCTTAGTTATGTATCCAATTCGCCGGGTGCCTGGCATGAACTCCAATGGAAATATTGCTGCAAAAAACTGCCGCTCACCGGTCTTGTAAAAATCCAAAATTTTATTGACAAATAATTAAAAGAGAGACCAACGTTTCAGTCCCAGCTCGGGACTTTCCTCAGGGTAACAGAACAATAAATACAATGACAACATACCGACAATATATAGGTAAATCTAATTGGTAAAACTCACCCAGGTGCAGTGAAAACGTGTGAACCGTGGCACACCCGCTGAGACTCCTCCCACTATACGTGCACGTGATACGTACTGTGACGTGCCTTGTGTCTATAGTTGCTAAGCAACATTCTGTGTCCACAATCTGCAGGCTGAGCACTGTTGCTTGGATTATGTAAATATATTTTTTACAACACATGTTTAAGATTATTCATTATATGCTGTTTAGGCTATAGATTTTGGGCACATTGTTGTCACGCAGGTGTATCTTTTTATGATAGCACACTGTCTAAGACCTTTCACCATATCTTTGCTCAGCCTGCAGATTGTGGACACAGAATGTTGCTTAGCAACTATAGACACAAGGCACGTCACAGTACGTATCACGTGCACGTATAGTGGGAGGAGTCTCAGCGGGTGTGCGCGCGCATACCCGGAAGGGCTACAGTACACGGTTCACACGTTTTCACTGCACCTGGGTGAGTTTTACCAATTAGATTTACCTATATATTGTCGGTATGTTGTCATTGTATTTATTGTTCTGTTACCCTGAGGAAAGTCCCGAGCTGGGACTGAAACGTTGGTCTCTCTTTTAATTATTTGTCAATAAAATTTTGGATTTTTACAAGACCGGTGAGCGGCAGTTTTTTGCAGCTATATATATATATATATATAGATATAATTTTTTTTTTTTATTTATATATAGGTATATATATAGTGATATATACGTATATATATAGTGATATATACGTATATATTTATGTATATAGTTATGTATATTATTTCGTTCTACGTGTATTTTGGGGAACTGATAAAAACTGGGATTTTAAAACTATGTGATGTTGAATAATAACAGATAATAGGTGCATGGTATAGAAGGTGCTTATTCTATCCCACTCACAGTTTAATGAGCATGCACATGACTCAAGTACATCAGCTTTAACAGGATAGGATATCTCTTAGAATTAATCTTCAGTTATGTGATCCTCCGAGGGAATAACAGCTGGAGATAACAGGCATCAGGTTAGAGTAAAGTATGCAGAATTATTAAGAATAAAAAGTTTAAAATCCTTACATAATAAAAACCATCAGGCTGCTTAACAGTCCTTCAAGTAAACAGTCAACACAATGCATTTCGGCTCAGTGTCTTCATTGAGTTTATATCGATGTAATGTTTTGTTTCTCATTTTATAGCTTGAAATTTGATCCTAAGGAGCTCCACGTAACTTTTGACTTTGTTGTAAATATGTGCTGGGAATTATCTTTTAATCCCAGTGTTACATTTACACTGGTAGCCTCACGGTGCAATTGTGGTGTTCTCGAAAGATCTGACTCATAATCCTATGTATTCTGCATCTCCTAAAAAAGTGTTCGGTCGGCCATTCTGAGATCATGCATTGTTTTAAAGTGGTCTAATCAACTGGAGATATTCCCTTGCTCATATGTTTAATAATACGCTTACATATCAGTATATTTAGGAAATATGTATATGTGAGGTGTGAAAAATTAAATTAAATTGAGAAATTCACCCCTTGTTATCCAGTAAGCGGGGACCTCCATTTTAGCTCCCTGTCACTCATTGTTATAATCGCTGTCTTTTATACCGGGTAGTAAACACATCGAACGCATACAGTAAAGAATGAAAAAATATATCTCTACTCTTTATTTGCATATTAGCCCTTTCTGTTTCTTATCTGAGCTCAATTATAATGTCATTTGTTACATCCTGATTAGAAATTGACATAAAACAGAATATCTCATGAAAAAGATGAACACAAGTTATAGGTGATGTTTAATGTTTTATCAGTTTTGTAAATTCCAAAGAATCGTCAGTTGCCCTTTAAATATTCTAAATCTCTATATTTAACCACTCCGCACACATCATACACATAAAAGGTTTTTTTTTTTCAATTTTTCATTAAGTGTTATGAATAATTAACTATAATAATAAACCTTACTAAATATTCCCTCTGGTCGAGCACTGGTCTTCACCAAATAGAAACAATAAATCTCTGTGCTGCAGCTCCCTCAGTCTTTCTCAGTTGTGTAAAATATATACCTGTTTCCTTCATTGTACTGTATCAGTGCTTATAGTGTTTACATATTACAAAGTTTTTGAATAGATGTCACAGAGGACATGGGGTATTACAGAGTATATGTGTGGTCTGCAATAGCCAGTAAAGTACAAATGCCCAGTTTTAGTCGGGTAATTGTATCTTGATACTTTATAAAAAAAAAGTCAAAAAAATTATAATCTGCTGATATTTTAGGAATATTTTTTCCCCTCAAAATTTCCGCCTAACAGGGGTGGACTGCCCACTCAGGCAAATCGCTCATTGACAAAGGGCCCGTGGCAGTCAGAGGCCTAGATACACAGCCATAGCATAGCTGGGGAGATCAAAGGATCTACCCATCAAGCCTGGCATTGTATGATGAGCCTTACTCTGGCGATAGTTGCGGGCCCCTGGGGGTGTGGGGCCTTTTGATCTCTCACCTCCACCAACCTCTCCCCCTCCCTGCTGTGTGAGACCTGGCAGCACGTGTGTTCTCCCTGCGAGGTCTCTTCACTCTCCCAGAGCGGAGCAGTATGAGCACACTATGTGGGATGAGGGAAAGGATATGATATCACATTCTTTCCACTAACTTCACACATATAGAGCGTCCATATTGTGTCTGCATGTGCGATTCTTCACCAGGACAGCTTGAGTGTTTGACTTATTTTTTATTACCATCACATTTCCGCTTTAAGGGTTAAATAGCACTCAGAGTCAGTACAAGCATTTTTGCCACCCTAGGCAAAAACAAATTTGCTGCCCCATTTGCTCCACCCAATCATGCAGACTAACCCACATGCTGAGTCAAGTAGACACACACTGACCCATGCAAACTGACAAACATTCACTAACCCATGTAGACTGACACATACTGACCCATATGCACGCACTGACCCTTGCAGACACACACCTATAGACACACTGACCCATGCAGACACACACACTGACCCATGCAAACTGACACACATGCGCTAAGCCATGTAGACTGATGCACACTGACCCATATGCACACACTGATCCATGCAGACACAACCATACAGACGCACTGACCCATGCAGACACACACACTGAGCAATGCAGACACACACAATGATCCATACAGAAACACACTGACCCATACAGACACACACAATGACCCAAACAGACACACACAATGATCCATACAGAAACACACTGACCCATACAGACACACACAATGACCCATAAAGACACACACTGACCCATACAGACACATACAATGACCCATACACACAATGAGTCATACAGACACACAATGACCCATACAGACACACACACTGACCCATACAGACACACTATGACACATACAGAAATTACACACATGACATACACACACTGACCCAGACAGACATTACACAAACATACTGACTGAAGCAGACTAACACACTGTGACGAGACCAATCTCGCCACATTGCATTGGAGGAGCCTGGTTGCCCGCCTGTTGCCTCTGGACTATGGCCCCATGTTTAAAAGTCTTCCTTTCGCCTGCAGAAAAGGCTTGTTCGTGCCTTTTTGCCCGGCGGTTGGTAGATTCAATCTACCGACCTAACGCACGAATGACTGGACCACCTGGGAGCTGGAGTGTGTCGGCAATTTACCTACCAGAAGCTGCTGTTAATCACAGCTTAATTGACGAATACTGGGTGGCCTTTGTTCGCTTGCCGAACACTTGGCGACGGCCATTTTAAAGTCCCGAACGGCCAACAGTGTTCAGCGCCCAAACTATGGAACTAGAAACAGACACTTATTGGCGCGAACACCGTTGAGCCGTCAGCCTCCCTACTTCTGCCTTCGGTCATTTAACCGACTGCCTGTTCATTCGGTAGTTTATCCGTATGACCAGCATCACCCCAGATAGCCATGCCATGGAGCCTATTCGTATAACAAAAGACTATGGTAAAGACTTTGGCTCCATGGCGATTGAACTGTATGTTTGTGATCTGAGCGCCATTCGGTAATAATGTGCGCTCAGATATAAGCTATCTGGGGATAGGTAGAATGTATATGTTTTATTCATTATTTGCATCATTGTGTATTTTATTGTATTTTAGTGTTTTACTGTAACCACATGGTTAATGGAGTTTTGCCTCTGTCCTTGGAGGTAATTGGATTACTTCTCCAATTATCTCCAGGATAGAGGGGAGGGATTGTAATGTACTGTGGGAGTGTTTTAACCCTGTATGCATGTGTTTGGGAATTTTGCCATTTGTGTCCCAGTCTTCCATCTGGTCCCCTAGGGGAGTGTCCACCAGGTGGAAGACCTGCATAAATACCGGGCAGGTAGCCCACATTAAACCAGACCACTGTTTGACCCTCAACACGGAGCTCTGTCTCATTTTTGGGTGGATTTACTGTATGCTGTTAGAGACTGATTGCCAGGAGTGTAAGCCGCTTGGGTGCTTTTCCTGTTCATCTGCTAGCAGCTATAAGTGAGGTTCCGGTTCGGGAGTTTTGAGTGCTATTTTGTATGCAGTTCGGGAGTTTGGAGCATTCCCTTGTATCCAGTTCGGGAGTTTGGTGTTCTGCAGTAGTTGTGCCTGTATCTCTGGAAGGGAAAGATCTTCTAAACAGCGGTTTAACCCTTTTATGCCTAGGGGTGCCGTTACACACACATTCCATAGGCGTGCGCAGCCTATTGTAAAAGGGTGTGCACCCTAAAACACACGCCGCATATATATATATATATATATATATATATATATATATATATATATACTGCTGTGTGTGTGTAAGGGCGCTGTGTGTGTGAGGGCGATGTGTGTAAGGGTGCTGTGTGTTTAAGGAGCGCTGTGTGTGTGTGTGAGGGCGCTGTGTGTGTGAAGGCGATGTGTGCGTGAGGGCGCTGTGTGTGTGTGTAAGGGCGCTGTATGCGTGTGTATGGGTGCTTTTAGTGTGTATAGTGTGTATATGATCTAGTAATCACTCTAATTACATAACGCCGAGCCTAAATGTAGCCAAATTACAAATGAAATGTCCAATGGCTGATCAGGTTAAATTTGACTTGTGATTGTGAACCCAAAAATAGACAATAATTGATAGAAGAAAAGACGATTGATAGCTCGGGGAAGCCCATAAATATTGATTTAATTCACAGATCAAGTGAGAAGTGTCCAATCGAGGGAAAAATGACGCAGTGACGCAGTGAAAAAAAATAAACCTTTATTTGTAAATGTATATATTTAATAGTTACAATATATAAATATATATTTATATATTGCTCATTATCTTTTTCCCTCTGTTGGCTATTTCTTCTCACTTGATCTGTGAACCAAATGGCAGGAAAATGACCCTCTCTGTGCACTGCCGAATAGATACATAATATTAATATTACGTATATATTTTACAGTACACTGATTGTCCTAATTTCATGCAAGTTGGTTTGTCTAATTAATTTTCCTGAACCTTTTTCCATTAGCAAAACTTGGATGTGCCAAACCGTCATATGACTGAAATCCGTCCATCTTGATTTTTTTTTTCACTGTGCTCAATGCTAGAGAGAACACACCACAGAGCAGTATGTTAATTTTTGTTTTATTTTTCCTTTTGAGTATTTATGTTTAAACTGTAAAGAAGTTTGTGAACTCACATCCAGACTTATATGTGACACGTTATTTATTTTTATTTTCATTTTTTTTTTTTATAATTCTTTATTTTTGACATACAGGTAGGTACAACAGTGCCTGTATCGCCAAAACAGCATCAGCAGGCTCGATTTTTATGGTCATAGCAAAACAGTATTATGGCATGTTGGGTTTGTATATCTAAATTTTTTTTTAAATAAAAAAAGTAACGATTCAAGCGTTTGAGTATTAAATAACAGGCTTAATTAGTATATTTCAAAACAAGGCTTAACAGAGGAACCTGGAATAAGCTGTAACATTAAGTGTCTGTCCCTGAATGTTAGGCAGCAAAATAGTATGCAACAAGCTAATAGGGCAACACAGTGCATGCCAGGTGATTAGTAAGCAAGAGTAATACTGTAAGGTTATGGTGACTGGCATGTTAGGAGGTCAACATTGGTTAGTAATAGCATGCCTCAAAGATGACTAGCATCTGGTAGATCAATATGTGAACAGGCAGTGAAAAGTTTAAGCGTTTGCGGTAAGGTGCATGCTGTTTATGATTAATACTATTAGGTCACATCATGTGTATCTATTGGTTAAGGTTACACTTCGTTAAGGTCAGTTGGCAGAAAACAACAAATACCAGGAGAAACAAATACCACTGTGTAAGACAATGAGTAGGAAGGTGCTCAATTTTATGTTATAGTAGATGTTAAGATGAACACATATGGGTCCAAATGTCATCGGGTTGGTATCAGCATTGCGAGTGCGTTCCAGTCGCACTGTTAGGCCTAATAGTATGTGTTAGATGCTAGAGTTAGGCCTAATAGTATGTGTTATCTTATGTTAGTGCTTGTTCATTTAACATAAAAATATTACTCCCCCCCAGTGATCCCCAGAGTACTAGGTGTAGTCTAATGGTTATTGAGGCCTACTGGGTGTAGGTGCATAGGGTGAGCCTATACACAGCTATGGATCTATGGAGGTGTGTGTGACGGGCTTTTAAAATTGTGTGGTGAGTGCTTCCTTAGTGGAGGCCTCGTTTCCGATGTTTGTGCAGTTGCCTCTGGGTCGAATCCTTCAGCCATTGTCCTGCGGGGTATAATCGGCCTCCCAGTGCGGTGGTCCATGCTGCATTCCCTGTGGACCGGGAGTGTAGGGTGTAGTGTAGGAGAAAAGTATCCATGCGTGAGACGGCCCATTTAGTTGGTATTGTATACTACCAGTTATGAGTCTCTGCGTTTGGAGCATTCTCGGGCTGCTTCTGTTCTGGAGTGGTCGACCTGCCGCCATTTTGGGCTTTGCGGTCCGCCGCTTTGTTTGGTGGCCTCGGTGACCTGTGCCCCTCCAGTGCCTGTGCTGGGTCAATGCTTGTGGTCGGATTGACTCTTGGCGCTTTGTTTTGTCTCTTTGCTGTTCAACGTTTTTTGTGGGCTACGTCCGCTCTTTGTGTGGCTCCCGGCTTCTGCTGTTGGGGCGGCCATTCTTTGGTGCTTACCCAGTCTTGGGAAGAGGTTTAGTGGTTTGCCTTCAGGCAGGGTTCTGGAGGTCATGTGAGGGCCCCCAGCTTCTCCCAGAAGGAGCTGAATATGCCTCGCCAGGATGTCAGGTGCATAAATCGCTTGGAGGGTATTGTCGTGTGCGTCTCGGTTGCCCCTTTCGTGTGGTGGCCTTTGTTTGCCAGTTTGGTGCCTGTATTGTGGCTTAAAATCACTTTTTATGCTCCAGTGAGCGGGAGATTCAGAGACTTGCGTCCTCTTGGCTTTGCGGTCAGGCCATGTCCTATTTTTATTTCCATTAAGTGCTATACAATCCATCTTTGTTTTATTAGTAGAAAGAGTAACTCACATTTAAACCGGGTCCTTAAGGTCATACTATTTATTTATTTTTTCTGAGAATATATGCAATAAAGAAACACATATTAAGTAGATAAAAGGTGCTCCTGCCCAGGGTAAGAGTAGCTTAAAGCTCTGCTATAACAGTGAATGTAGCTTCTGGGAATCCCACTGTGATAACAGTAGGGTTCTGTTCTCTTTAATGGTTGTATATGAGTTTTTAAGATAACACATTTAAACCTATTTAGTTTAGAAAAACTTCGCCTGAGAGGGTATATGATAACATTATACAAATATATTCGGGGGCCAATACTAACCATTGTGTGGAAATCGATTCACAAACCGGACTTTACATAGGACATGAGGTCATGCGTTTAGACTGGAAGAAAGAAGATTTTGTCTAAAGCAAAGGAAAGGTTTTTTTACTGTAAGAACAATAAGGATGTGGAATTCTCTGCCTGAAGAAGTGGTTTAATCAGAGTCCATACAGATGTCCAAACAGCTACAAGATGCATACTTGCAAAACAGAATATTCAAGGATATAATCTTTCAATGTGGGGTAATAACTGCTTGATCCAAGGATAAATCTGACTGCCATTCTGGGGTCAAGAAGGAATTTTTCTCCTAGCTTGATGCAAATTTGGAAGTGCTTCAAACTGTTTTTTTTTTTGCCTTCTTTTGGATCAACAGCAAAAAACAAATGTGAAGAAGGCTGAACTTGATAGACGCAAGTCTCTTTTCAGCTATGTAACTATGTAACTATGTAAGATTATATGCCTTCATTAGATGCATAGTGATGCAGAATAAGAGCATAGCCTTGAAAATGTGTGAAAAGTGAAGCAAGTCAGAAAAGACAGACTGAAACTTCCAAAGAACAGTACTTAATGAGCCATAGCAACAAAGCATTAACAGGATCTCCCTAAACTATATTGTCATTGCAAATGTGAGTAACTCTACCTGCAGAGATTAATTGGAGAATCAATGACAGCAGTGAATATACTAATTTATATGTAAAACACTAAATTGTATAATGCTAGTGAAAGCGCTTGCTTTAAATAACCCAATATGGGTACAGCTGACAAGAAAGACACCTTGTGGTCTGAAACCACCCAAAACTTTTAAAATTGACTTTTGATTGACAAAACCTTGAAATGTTTTCAATATGCTATGCTATAAACTCCACTATATTGCTAATAGTTCATGTTTTTTTTTATTATTGTAGCCTTAATATTTTTACTTGTAACTTTTTTAAGAGGTAATTTATGAAATACTCTTTGTTACTGTTAACAAGACAACGATGTTCTTGAACATTCCAGATTTTTTTTCTCCAAGTTACATCTAACATTTGTTTTTTTTCTTTAATGGACCGTTGTTCCATTATTTGTATATATTTTGTTGTTTTCATAGGATACATGCAATTTCTATATGGGGGTTCTAAGGTGTGAAGAGACACGGCAGCTTTATACAGGTGATACTCAAAAAGTTAGAATATAGTGCAAAGTTCATTTATTTCAGTAATGCAACGTAATAGGGGAAACTAATATATGACATTGACGCATTACATGCAAAGCAAGATAGTTCAAGCCGTGATTTGTCAGAAGTGCGATGATTATGGCTTACAGCTCATGAAAACCCCAAATCCACAATCTCAGTAAATTAGAATATTTGAAAAGGTGCAATATGCTAGGCTCACAGTGGCTCACAGTGGCCTTTAAATGGTCTCTCAGTCTGGTTCATTAGGAATCACAATCATGGGGGAGACTGCTGACCTGACAGTTGTGCAGAAAACCATCATTGACACCCTCCATAAGGAGGGAAAGCCTCAAAAGGTAATTGCGAAGGAAGTTGGATGTTCCCAATGTGCTGTATCAAAGCACATTAATAGAAAGTTATGTGGAAGGTAAAAGTGTGGAAGAAAATGGTGCACAAGGAGTAGGGATGACTGCAGCCTGGAGAGGATTGTTAAGAAAAGGCCATTCAAAAGTGTTGGGGACTTTCACGAGGAGTGGACTGAGGCTGGAGTCAGTGCATCAAGAGACACCACACACAGACGGATCCCAGACATTTGCTTCAGATGGCGTATTCCTCTTGTCAAGCCGCTCCTGAACAACAAACAACGTCAGAAGCGTCTTACCTGGGCTAAAGAAAAACAGACCTGGTCTGTTGCTCAGTGGTCCAAAGTCCTCTTTTCTGATGTGAGCAACTTTTGCATCTCATTTGGAATTCAAGGACCCAGAGACTGGAGGAAGAATGGAGAGGCACACACTGCAAGATGATTGAAGTCCAGTGTGAGGTTTCCACAGTCTGTGTTGATTTGGAGAGCATGTCATATGCTGGTGTTGGTCCACTGTGCTTCATTAAGTCCAGGGTCAACACAGCCGTCTACCAGGAGATTTTGGAGCACTTTGTGCTTCCTTCCGCAGACAAGCTTTATGGGGATGCTGACTTCATTTTCCAGCAGGACTTGGCACCTGCCCACACTGCCAAAAGCACCAAAGCCTGGTTCAATGACAGTGGGATTACTGTGCTTGATTGGCCAGCAAACTCGCCTGACCTGAACCCCATAGAGAATCTATGGGCATTGCCAAGAGAGAGATGAGAGACATGAGACCGAACAATGCAGAAGAGCTGAAGGCTGCTATTGAAGCATCCTGGTCTTCCATAACACCTCAGCAGTGCCACAGGCTGATAGCTTCCATGCCACACCGCATTGAGGCAGTAATTGCTGCAAAAGGGGCCAAAACCAAGTACTGAGTCCATATGCATGCTTATACTTTTCAGAGGTTCGATATTGTTCTATGTACACTCCTTGTTTTATTGATTGCATGTAATATTCTAATTTACTGAGATTGTGACTTTGGGGTTATCATGAGCTGTAAGCCATAATCATCACACTTATGACAAATCACCGCTTGAACTTTCTTGCTTTGCATGTAATGTGTCTATCTCATATATTAGCTTCCCCTTTTATGTTGCATGAGGACATACAGTGTCAGTTAGATGACCAAAAGTCTCCTCTAGTGAGACTCTAGTGATGACCCAGAAGCTCCTCTAGTTGCTGTCTGGTAGACAGCATATAGAGGTGGAGATAACCCTGCAATAACTTTATCAATAACTGCAATAATTACAATTGCAGGGTTAAAGGAACAGGGGTACAGCACCCAGACCACCTCAATGAGCTGAAGTGGTATGGGTGACTATAGTGTCCCTTGAAGGTGTATGAGACCTTCATCCACTTTTATTTATTTTTTAATTCAAGAAAAGTGTTTATTGACAGAAGATTATAAACAATAATAAATAATAAACAACAATTTTATGATTAATAGCGGAGTTGTTACAGAGTATGGAAAGGCGTATTGAGGCATTAAGGAAAACATATGTCCCAGTGTTAGCATATGGGATTCTATGAATCTGCAGGTTGCCACAGGGTAGGTTGGTTACTCCCAACTCAAACGTGCAGTAAGTTGGTTGCTCATTCGCAGGCATGTCATAGTGGGGAGGGGGGAGATGATAGAAGAAAATAATATAAAATAGGCATGGAGATAGGCAGTGGCTCCGGTATCTCTGGGAGTCTGCAGCGCTTTCTATCCAACTGTGTTTTGTTCAAGGTCATGATTTTTTAGCATTGGGTCATAAGCCAGGCGAAACTGAGCAAAATTAATTGTATTCTGGATATGGTAAGTACTGTGTAGGCAAAAGGGGGCAGGGAAGTAATATTAACACAGTTCTCAAAATGAATGCCAGGGTTGCATGGGAGTCTGTACGAGCATGCCTATGGACTGTCATATTAATATATACATAGGGCCCATATTGGTGACAAATTGGCATGGGGATCTTTATGAGCATGTATGTTGATACAGGGTGTGTCTGTGTTCCCCAATCTGTCGTCACCGCTCGTCGTTAGCTCATTGGCAGTGCTACAGCAGGAGGGGGAATAGAGCTATTGAGAGGTGGCACACGGAAGAGTTCTGATTGAAGGGAGGAGCCTGCCTATGAGCCATGGTAGCGTGTAAGCCATTCCCGTCATCTGTGCTGACTAGGGATCAGGCGGTAGGGATTGAGTGTGTAAAAGTACAGGTAGATCCAAGAGAGATCGGGATGGGAGGGGGGGAGGAGAACTACAATTGGAGACAAACCAGAAACATGCATATAGTGTGTAACAATATAGGAACACATTCTCAATGTCTAAAATAACATCATTTTAACAGGTTAAAGTGACAACAACTTGATATGTTTTTCTTTTTGCCTTATACTAAATAAAGCTTAAAGCTTTGAAACATGCTTCCAGGACTTTCCAACTAGACGTATGTTAATGGATTTTGTCTTCAAGGACTCTTTTAGGCTTACTGAGGACCGGTGATTTGATGTCCATTAATATGCTAACCCAGAATGCACAAATGTCAGAGATGCACAATTCAAATTGTAAAAACGTTAGCACTATTGTAGAACAATTGCCTCAAATGAAATGTCTGAATTTTGGAATTCACGAAGAACTGAAACTGTTCTAGAAAATCAGGCAAAATAGTTTTTTTCTGATAAATATATAAAATGTTTGGTATAGTCTTTCTTTTATTTGGCTGCTGGCTATAATACATAAGCTAGCAAATGCTAATATTTGGGATATCTGTTTATATCTCATTTTAAATTAATGTGCACATATAGTCACTTAGAACAAAAATACAATGCAAGGTTAATGATGTAGGCTGACTTAGTACATCTGAAAAAGTCACAAACTATATGAATATACATTCACCAAAGAGAGAGCATCTGCCACTGGTTCCATGTTTTCAGCCCTATATCACTAGCAAACACCAGCTCTTGCGATTGTTGAGATCCTCAGTTATGTCATCCTTTACATGGTCAATATCCAGATTTTGTCAGCCTTCATTACGGCTCTAAGTGGTCGCTACATACGCTGTATATAAGCCCTCTTTAAAAGGTTCATGTTGCCATCAATATTTAGTTTTATATAAACATCTGGGAGCTTCACATGGCATAACCACCTTTATGAAGATCTGGGAAATAATTCACCTGTATATCACTCAATAATGCATTTCAGATCAGAAAAAAACGAGACAGTGGATGTTAATATATATCATGGCTTTTTTTTTTTTTTTACTGTGAACATTTTCACAATTAGTCTTGGCATTTTTTTTCTTTTACCTGTATGTTCACGTTGCCGATGACGTTTATGGAATCAGTGACTGTTATATACTAACATTGTTACATATTATCATTACACATTTTTTGTCTGTACGAATAATGTACAAATATTAGCTCACCTTTGAAACCAAATCCTTCTTCCCATAGCGGAGCTCTTTCAGCTGGGCTTGTATCCTCTTTGACTATAAAATCAAAAGACAAAACAGGTAAACGAGGCTGTATGTAAGTTTCATGCTGTACAGTTAAGTTTCTTATTTATAATAGGCTATATTTCTAAGTTTTTCTGTAAATTAACCCTTCCACTGCCACAAATGTATATGGTCCTATACCCCAGTCTCATACATGCACTACTTGGTCAGTTGCAAACAAAATTAGCTTATTGCAAAACATTTGATTTGTGTGCTTGTAGTGCAGTGGCAAAACACTGGTAACACCGGAACTTTGAGTACAGAGAGACTAACTATGTATATGCAACACTCAGCAGTACTGGTCCAGTTGTGAAAAAAGAGTTTGTTCTTGGCGTGGGAAAGGTCTTCCTGTATCTGCAGGCAGACATACTGAATGAAGCATCAAGAATTTGTATTGATTTATTTTCAGGGGAGGGGGAGGTAGTTGCGTCATTCCTTAAATGGATTATGTTTATGATAGAAATAAATCGAAGGAGGAGAGTGAATGGAGTTGGGCTAACCAACTCCCACACACTCCAAATAGGTTACTAGAGGTATATATAAGGGGCTTAACCCCAAATAATGTCAAGAAAAGAGAGAAAGATGAAAACTGAATGTGGAAAACACTCCCATGCAATGGGTGTGGACCAAATTAGTTTTCAAATATATACCTCAAAATGTGAAAGTCACATACAAAGGGAGGGGGGAAGGGAGAGGGGTTAAACCTTTATTGAGGAAACGAATACAATTGAAGTTAAAAAATTGGCCACAAAATGTGCCAATACAAAATAGGACCTAAAAGGTGGGCAAATAAAGTAGAATAAATTCTGATAAGGAGTCAAAAATTATCTCCAAAGTATAGGTGCCTGGATAAATAGGTAAACGGGGAGGGGCAGGAGAGGAAAGAGGAAATGTTCATATAAGCACTGTAAACCCATACATCCAAAGTGTTAACACAAAAGTTGTGTATACAGCACTGTATACATAAAAGTATATTTGCTTGACAAAGTTAATTTATCATAGGGAGTAAAGGGGTTGAGGTTACTGTCAAATGACAGGTATATATCGAAGTGAGTATATAGAGGGTGCGATTACATACACGTTCAAATAGTATATACCTCTGCACAAAAGCGAGGATAATGCTCCAACAACAGGAGACACAAACTTGCTGCTAAACAGCGCAGCTAGTATCCACACCTCTCCCACATACCACACAAACATCTTAAACTTGCCCTGGGCTAGCTGTCTAACTCACATCTGTGAGTGTCAAAACTAACTGCTACTTCAAGGCAGCCTCAAGATGTCCCTAACTCCCCAAGCACTACAGCATGCCAAAAATTGTATATCAAAGTCTCTCCCACCCCTTAGTAGACATGGCACATAACGAAAAAATCAGTTAATCAAAATATTTGCCCAACCGGATAGGAAGTATAAAGGTATAAGTTAGGTATTAGAATAGAGATTAGAAATTAGCATCGGCTCAAATCACTCAGTGTTTAAAGTAGATTTTTAGAGATAAGCATCGGCTCAGATAAACGCTCAACGCGCGTTTTGGCGTTTCAACACGCCTTTGTCAAGAGCTGAAAAGTGGGAAGACTGGTTGCCGGTTTTGAAGGAGAAGGTGCTCTCCCATTGGTGGAGAACCGCCAATCAGTGTACAGGGGGCGTTCCCAGGGCGCACCACGTTGGTTCCCTAGCAGGTGCCCTCCCATTGGCGGTGAACCGCCAATCAGTGTACAGGGGGCGTTTCCAAGACGCACCACGTTGTACTGATTATCTCCTCCCGTACCAGCCACTCAGGGAGAAAAGGGGAGGGGCGGGGGAGGAGAGAAGGGAAAAAAACATCAATAATCCATTTGGATCCAAAATTAAATTGTAGAAAAATATAGTGGTAAGTCCCAATATACTGTTCACACACACACTAATTATATTAGCGTTAGATAACTCCTGAGATTGATCCAAAGAGTATAATAGAGCCATATATAAAAAAGAGCCATATATAAACGGGAGATCGATGTGCAGATAGTAATTCGAAATAGTTCCAAACATAGATGTGCACAGGAGAGAACCGGTGGGGATCTCCTAAACAGTTCTAATCCAAAATTGTATTAGTTAGCTACTTGATAAATTTAGTCTTATTAGGTAAGAGCAAAATAACTCAGTATAGTACACACTGCCATCGATCTAATAGTATATTCAGTTGTGTACCCAGGTAGTCGCAATAAGATAGGTCCTATAAGGTACATATAAACTAGCTGTATATAATATATAGTGTATAGTGTGAGCGATATTCGATAGACTGGGAGAAACAGAGGTTTTGCACATATATGTCATGCAGCAATCTTAGTGACTATGAGCACAAGGTGGGCGCTCAAGACCCATAGACATCGGATAAATAGTGTTGTTTCCATATTTACTGTTATTCATACTTTTAGCAGAAAATAATAATAATAATAATAATAAAGGAAAAGCCAGTGAGGTATAGGCCAGAACTTCAATATTATATTGCCAAAATATGGGAGGAGAGAACCGAATAAATCCTGGTCAAGCATAATCCCACTAGTTATAGTGAGAGAGCACCCCTCCCCCCTCCCTTTGTATGTGACTTTCACATTTTGAGGTATATATTTGAAAACGAATTTGGTCCACACCCATTGCATGGGAGTGTTTTCCACATTCAGTTTTCATCTTTCTCTCTTTTCTATGTTTATGATAGGTTAAGCAAGAGGGTAAATGTCACCTTAAACTCAGTACAAAGCAAACAGTGCTAACTTTATCCATGTCTCCAAGCCAAATGGCCAATAATATAGTGGAATATTTGGAGATTCATTCTGCAGATCAAACTACAATTCATCCGAATTTGGGCCAATCGGGTGATAAGACAAATTCCTGAACTCCAAGACAAAATAATAATAATAATAATAACAAAGTATTTAACCAGGAAAGGTACATTCGGATTACTCTGGTTTTCAAGTACGTCCTGGAGATGTTACTTTAGCCCAACATCCAGGGGTTGTTACTATTAGCCAATTTAATGGTACTCATTTTATCTACCTCGGAAGGATGAAGGTACGTCCTGGGGATGTTACTTTAGCCCAACATCCAGGGGTTGTTACTAATGTTGCCAAACCAAAAAGCAAGCAAAATGTGCAATAGATGAGTATTTTCATTTTGATTCGTGTTTCAGAATTCCACCCATGGAGCTAAAAAAAATGCTAATTGATGGGGAAAAGGATGATTTACAGCTACGGGACAGCCACTTAATGTTGGTTTTATTCACAGATCAACTGAGAAGTGATCAAAAGAGGGGAAAAAGGAGGAACAGTAAGACATTCTAGATTTATATAGGTATATTATTATTATTATCGCCATTTATATAGCACCAACAGATTCCGTAGCACTTTACAATATTATAAGAGGGGATGTAACTATAAATAGGACAATTACAAGAAAACTTACAGGAACAATAGGTAGTTGAGGATCCTGCTCAAACAAGCTTACAATCTATAGGAGGTGGGGTATAAAACACAATAAGACAGGGAATATCAATCAAATAAGGTGGGAGTGAATCAGAGTTGTCCTTTAAGAGAGAGCAGGAGACAGGTATGTGAGGTAGAGGTTAGTCTGGGAGGCCATAAGCTTTCCTAAAGAGATGGGTTTTAAGGCACTTCTTAAATGATTGAAGACTAGGGGAGAGTCTAATGTTGGAAGGCAGACAATTCCATAGGAAGGGAGCCGCCCACGAGAAGTCCTGCAAGAATGAGTTGTCCGTACACTGGCGAGCTGCGGACAGGAGAAAGTCACGTGCAGATTGGAGAGATTGAGAAGGGGAATACCTATGGATCTGTGAAGAGATATAAGAGGGGCAAGAATTGGTCAATGCTTTATAGGTATGGGTTAGCACTTTGCATTGACTCCTATAGGATACAGAAAGCCAATGTAAGGACTGACTGTGAGGTGTGAGAGGACCGACTAGAGAGGAAAATCAGTCTGGCGGCAGCACTCATTACAGATTGAAGTGGGGCAATAGGGTTTTTGGGAACACCAATTAGGAGAGGCTTACAATAATCCATTACTAGAGCATGGACAAGCTCCTTGGTAGCATCTTGTGTAAGAAAGGGGTGGATGCGGGCTTTGTTTTTTAAGATGTAATCTACAGGACTTGGTAACATGCTGGATGTGAGGCTCAAAGGTGAGGCCAGAATCAAGTATGGCACCAAGACAGCAGGCTCGCAAGGATGGACTGATGTGGATACCACTAATTTTAAGGGAAAACGAAAGAGGAGTATCAGTATTAGGAGGAGAAAACATGAGGAGCTCAATTTTAGAGAGACTTAGTTTCAGAAAGTGAGAGGACATCCAGTAAGAGATGGAAGAAAAGCAAGCAGTGACACGTTACAGGAAAGCATGGGAGAGGTCCGGGGAGGAGAGATATATCTAGGTGTCATCAGCGTACAGGTAGTAGTGGAATCCAAATGAGGTAATACATAGTATATAATTAATAAATATAAATGATAGATTTGTTTTACTGATCCTTCTATTATCTTTTCTCACTTAATCTGTGAACCAAAGGCTTGAAGGGCTGCAATGGCCATGGACCAAAGCCACCTGGGCAGATTATTGACATGCACGGCTGACACTACCAGTGCATTTGCCCAAACCGGGTAGCCTTATGCTCCATGAACAAACCTCCATATAATTACAATTTGATTTGCCATGTTTTTTTATATTATTTGCCCACTAGCTAGTTGATTGCACTGCCATTGGGTAAATAGTACTAGCTTTTTGATTGGGATTGATCGGTTATAAATGTGCATTCTGACAGATGCATTCTGTCTTATTTTTGTTTCAAGCTGGTGTTCGGAAAATATTCCAGATCTATACTTTGTAAAAGGTTCAAAACCGTTCAAAAAAACATTGAATGCTTCCAGCAGACAGGTGCAGATTTCATCAGTTTGACCAGGTTCCAACCTTAAACGACTTTGGAAAATATGAGAATTGCTAGACACAATTCAGGCTTTAGAGAAAAAAAAAACATGTCCCACATTGGATATTTTTTGAGCTGCAGAAATGTCCATGCTAACCACCAAACATTCCATATAATCCAATTTTTTTTTGAAAAATAAAATAAACAAATACTGGAACCTTTCAATACAGATGTTGCCCAAGGCAATAACATGATACATTTATAATTCTCTTTCAGAAAGAAAGCAAAACTGTATTCAGGTGAATTTACTAAACATGGAATTGCAAAGAACCGACAAGGAAGGTCACACAAGTGTAAAATAACAAAACTTGGAAAAAAGCTAAATTGTATCTTTCTTCTGAGTTTACTATTTTACCACGAAAAAACGAATTTCCTTGTTTTTTCTTAAGAATTCTACCATACAGGGTTGCCACCAGAACTCTTGGAGCCCCTTGCAAATCTATTGTCATCTTCCCACCCAAGGCTTACTAGAAGACACAATTGTCCCCGTACAGACCTATACACACATATATACAAACACATATATACATACATGCACATACCATATATAGAGCCACATACACAAAGATACACACTGTCACACATATACACAAACAAATGCACAAGCATATACACACTGTCAAACACATGCATTCATACACACACATATACATACAAACAAAAAATGCACAAGCATATTAACACGGCCACACAAAGACACTCAATGCCACGTACATATATTTTGACACACACTCACAAACAATATTCACACATATCAAGTCTGACGCATATACACAAATATCAAGCTTTGTATTAGTCACCCTCCTCTTTGCCTACCTTGGTGCTGGAGGAAGTTGACTTTCCTGGGGTCCATTAGGACCGCAGGCACTGCTGGGCTCTTATTGCTAAATTCACGCAACTTCCTTCTAGCATTGGGAGGAAGTGATAGGACATTGTTGCCTACCAGTTCTGCTGCACAGAAGAGCAATACAGATCTTGAAGGGGTCTAAGTCACCTTAAATTAGTGATAATTGCTTGTTGAGAAATGTATATCCTCCCATATAGTTCTAGTAGGCTCTGGGGCAGAACCGGACCCTGTAATGGTACACAGGTTGTCACACCCTGATGGTGGCCCTGCTAACATATAGGACAAATTGCAGATTTTAAAAAAAACTTGTTAATTTGAAATAGTACCATTTCCATCCAGAAAGTAAACCAACACTGCATAAACTAAAAAATGCTAAATATTTTAATTACTGTTAACATATGGAATTGTTTACAGAAGTCTTCATAACTGATTACACGTAAACAGGAGAAATTGGTATTTTATTGAAACATTTGGATTATTGCTGCTGGTTACACTTACCTCTTCTGCACGTAGGCCACAAAGCTTGTTTCCTGATAATAATTTGTTTTTTAGGCTTTTATTCTAGAAAGAGAAATAAATAGTTTTCATTACGAAGTGTTCAAAGATCCTGTCACAGCATGAGAATGTTCTGAATTTATTATGTAAATAAGAGAAGAACGCACACAAAATCGAAACATGCTCATCTTGAATACAATTACGCACATGTTATCGCATTTGTTTCACTCAAAATATTTATACCAGAAATCCCATGAGTTCTATTAAACTAGTAAAATAGAGAAATAAAAAAATACCTTTTAAATACAATAAGGGATTCAAGATAAATTCATGGAAAAATGTATAATTAAAACAAACACAAAAGCTCAGAATTTAAACCTAGATATCTAAAAAAAGCTCTAAAATATTGCCAGAAAATAACTTGCTTAGAGAGAGTAATGAGTGCATAGTTTATACTTCCTGCAATATTAGCTGACACTATTACTGGACAAAAATAACCGGGGATATGTTAACTTGGGGGAACACTAGATGGCAAAAAGATCCAGCCTGAGGATAAATATTATAGACCTGCAACATATGTTGTCCCAAAGGGATACCGTAGGCCCCAAAACAACTTAAGCTGAATTAAGCAGTTTTGGTGAATATCGTCACTGCTCAATTCTCTGCCATCTAGGAGATAAATCCCTTTTGATTCTGTTTTGATTCTGATTCTTCAGCTCTAGCCACATATTACCTGGCACAAAAACTGTAGTGTTTCTTTAGGTCATTGGAAAACATCTGACCTGTAAAATGCCATGTCCCTGAGCTAAAACTATAACATGTTCTATGAATTGTGTTATGACACCAAATATTTGAAAGAATTCAGTATATTAATAAACTCAATTTGTGAACTTCACATCTGTTGTATGGACCTCACATTGTGCTACGGTAAGCCTGTACCCACAGCAGGAGCCTCAAACGTACTTCATTAAACCTATACTCCCTGCATTAAAAACCCACACACTGTGTTGTATAATAATAGGGAACACATGGGATGTAACTAAAAAACCTCCATTTGTTTAAAAATACATAGGGATTAAGGAGAGAGCGCAGGTAACTTGTTTTTCTTTGGTTTTTACTATATGTTGGGGCTGATGTGTACTGTAGTCATTGCAGCCGCCAAGTGATGGGAGTGAGCGCAGGACTTTTCTTTCTGCATTTGTATCAATTTTTTGTATTACCCAGCCTTGTTACAATGCAGCCGCCCATCCCATGTGTTCCCTATTAAGGGTTAATCATGTATAGGGGTGTATATAAAAAATACCCCTTTCTGTCTCATTAGAGATTTTTGCCAGAAGCTCAAGGAAGCAAGGTGAATGGTTAGAGTTAGGACCCACCTAGGGTGGTCTGCCTTGACGTTGGCAGGTGGGCTTATCCTCTCATGGCCATTAGAGGTAACTAAAAAAAAACTCCATTTGTTTAAAAATACATAGGGATTAAGGAGAGAGCGCAGGTAACTTGTTTTTCTTTGGTTTTTAATAACCATTTCAAAATATTGGCAAATGTATCAATATCTTTGTATTACCTCCATTTTCCAAAAATGGGAAAAACTAATCGCCATATTATATACAACCAAAATTTACTCAAAAAGAGTGTGGGAGAGAAAATAAGAGAAGGAACGGGAGAGAAATATATATAAAAATTAATATACATGTTATACATCAATTATATAAAATTTAAAATGTCTCTGTCATTATAAGTAGACATGAAAAATATCCAATTCAACATATAGCTAAAATCTGCACCAATAATGTATACAGATTTAACACAAATTTTAATAATATTCCTTAGAGACTCCATTGGAAACTTATTACGTAAAAAAATATATATAAATATAGTAACATTTAGATCCCCTTATTCCTTTTTTGTAAAAATTCTAAATTCGTTTCCATTTATAAAAAGTGACATATTTCAAAATCGTTATTAAGACGGAATGGTAGTAATGTTCCTAAATAAAAAATCCATCTCATCTCACATTGACCCATCTTCTTAATGAAATCCTCCCCCTTCCAATTTGTCTTAATTAGTTGAATACCCATAAAATGGAGTGAGTTCTTGGTTATGTTTCTGTTTAAAATGCAATGAGAGACTTTGTTTCTCAAATCAGTTCTTTATGTTTCGAACATGTTCTTGTATTCGATTCTAAAGGGTTCTAGCAGTTCTGCCCACCTATCCTAAGCCACATGTACAAATTATTAAATAAATAACTTTTTTAGAGTGGCAGGTGATCGGGTTCTTAATACAGTATTTTTCTGTGTCTCTCTAAGGGGTTGTAAATTTGTTTAAAAATCTTTTTTTGTTTCCCGTATTCCTACAGGCCCCACATATCCCATATCCATAGAAGCCAATCGGTTCATTGAACATACTGTGTTTGCTTGCTGTATGTCTAATATGGTTCCGTACCAAGCTGTCCCTCAAATTTGGTACTCCTCTGTACACAATTTTGGGTCTCTCGGTGAGAACTGTATTTCAAATGTCATCTTTTCTTAAAATGGGCCAATATTTGTATAAAATATTTTTAAAAATCTGACTTTTACAGTTAAAATCACATATAAAAGCTACTACCTGAATTAGCATGTCAAATCATGCTAATTCCACCTTAATAGGGTTAGGATTAGTTTTTTCCCATTTTGGGAAATGAAGGTAATACAAAGATATTGATAAATTTGCCATTATTTTGAAATAGGTATGAACTGAAGGTTCCAAGTGAAGTGAAGAGGTACAGTGTCACCATACAACACACATGTTGTTGTGATTTGAGCCTGTCCTCTTGAGGCTCTCATCCATGTGAGTTGGCAACCTCCAACTTATATACTATAGCACTTTGTTGTATGGACTTTCTCTTTTTATTCATGTATATACATCTATTGAGTTTTGACTACATTTGGAGCAAGTGTAACCCCTTGTCTAAATCAGCGGTCCACTTTTGCAGTTAGTATATGTTTGGGTTTTTTACCTTTAACACTACTACTGTGTTTTGTGTATACTGAATATTTTGTAGTGGGTGAGAGAGATACTCAATAGAGTGTACAGCAACTTTTAAAAAATATTTTATTCTATTTTTACACACCGAAGGGCACTACACACAGTTATTTGCTTTGATTCATCATAAGACACGCTCATGCTATTTTCAGGGCACTTAGACTCTGCAGGGATCACTGAAACAGTACTCCCTGCAGAATCCGTCCCCGGTGAACCGGCCAGGCTGATTGCAATTAATGAGCATGATGGATAAGGAAATAATTTTCATTTACATTTACGATTTATCCTGTTAGCAAACTAACTTTTATTCAAACTAAATAAATGTAAAAAACAAAACAAATATACTTAAAGGGACACTGAAGTCACCCAGACTACTTCAGCTCAATTAAGTGGTCTGGGTGCCAGGTCCCTCTAGGGTTAACCCTGCCTGCTGTAAACATAGCAGTTTCAGAGAACTGATATGTTTACATTTGGGGTTAAGCCAGACTCTAGTGGCTGTCTTCCTGAAAAATGCTTTCCTATGGACACTTTGAATGCACGCGCGGCACTGCCGCGCATGCACATTCCGCTCTGCTGACGTCAGACGGGGGAGCTGACGTCGGCGGGGGAGGAGAGGTAAGGGAGCCCGGCGGTAAAAGAAGGTGAGTAACTTAAGGGGTTTTAACCCCTTCAGCACCACGGGAGGGGGACCCTGAGGGTGGGGGCACTCTCAGGGTACTATAGTGTCAGGAAAACCGATTTGTTTTCCTGACACTATAGTGATCCTTTAAAAAAAATATCTCCCAATTACATACTGAAATACAGACTGCATTACGGTTGTAAAATATGTAAAGGACAAACCTTGCTGAATTCATGCTTGCTTCACTTTAACTATGACCTGATTACAATCAGTAACAAAATCCTTATGACGCAAATTGGTTAATTACACATTTACAAGTGAGGAAGTAGTTGAAACAAGTATTCCACCCATTTGAAAGGGAAAAGCACCTGCCAAAGCCCTGCTGTCACCTTATTCATGTCATCAAGGTAATAAATGTCTGCGGACAAGGTGTTTCATGATAGTTTTAAATCCCATGCATAGAAATTGACAGATATATTTCTAAACAGGGGCTGTCGTTGTTGGATGAGTTAGATGCTTAAAAGGCCATCCCATAGAGTAATGTGCAGTGAGAGAGACCTTATGCATTATGTCACACTTATATATTGTACCAATGGTTGAGCAATGTATTGGAACATAGTGATTTACCATGTAATCTCGAATTCACAGCTTACGAACTAGATGAATGCAAATTGTGGTGAATATGTTCTTATGATTAATGTGACAAAAGGGAAGGCAAGCCACGGATCACCTTAAGTTTATAGACATTCAACATTTGAGTCAGCCTTGGGGATTGATAAACAGCAGAAGTATAATAATTAAAATGGGAAACATAGAGAATCGACATGGAAAATTATACATTTTAGCCAAAAATAGTAAATGAAGAAAAATATTTAATTTGGAGATTTTTATCAATTCATCTGGTTGTTACTTACAATGTAGAATTCCCTACTATCTCAACAAAGTTCCCCAAATTCCCTGATAGTGAGGAATTTTCTCTGTCAGGCCTTTTCCCTTGCCATGGCCTTATATATCAATTTGCAACTCTTTGTATTTCTCCTTGTCCACAAACCAGCTGGCGAGTAGCCCCAATGAATGATACAAGACAATGCAAGGTTCAAAGTGACTTCTGAGCCTTTTATGAGCTGTGTAACAGTTTATGTTCAAGAGGAAACAGGTTTGGTCTTACAAGCATTATCCAATCCTAACAAAATCATCTATCTTATCTTAACATCTTAACCCATAGCAAGCTTGAAGGTGTAACTTCATGTTCGGACCTCGCACAAAGCTAAGTTTCACTATAACTACGCACTTCAAATTAATATGCATGCGCACTACGAATTAAAGATATTTACTACTCGGTTCTAAATTCCACATTACTATGCAGTTATGATCTAAGGGAGAAAAACAGGAAATAAGGCCGACAGACAGAAGAATACAGGATATACCACCTATCACTTGATACACAATGTTCTACGGCTCTTAACACCTATTACTGGTTACATGATATTATACAGCTCTTTATTGTCTAGGGGTATATTCACTAAGCATTGGATATAGATAAAGTATATAATTGCAAATAGCTGACATGTTAAACAATTTCAAACAGACTGGCCGGCCGGTCATCTGTATCTTAAGTACTTTTGTTTGACCTGTACATTGTTTAACCCCTTAAGGACACATGACATGTGTGACATGTCATAATTCCCTTTTATTCCATAGGTTTGGTCCTTAAGGGGTTAAAGTGTGTAGTTATAGTGAAATGTAGCTTTGTGCGAGGTCCGAACATGAAGTTACACCTTCAAGCTTGCTATAGGTTAAGATGTTAAGATAAGATAGATGATTTTGTTAGGATTGGATAATGCTTGTAATGACCACCCCTGTTTCCTTTTAAACATAAACTGTTGCACAGCTCATTAAACGCTGAGAAGTCACTTTGAACCTTGTCTTGTATCGTTCATTGGGGGCTCCTCACCAGCTGGTTTGGGAACAAGGAGAAATACAGAGAGAAAATTCCTCACTATCAGGGACCGTAGACTGGGCATCCTCTGGTCAATCTTGGTCAGTAACTCTACATATTTCGTTATTAATAGTTATATTATGTTTTAAAGAGGAAGACAATCAACTATAGCAGTCTGAAAAGCCAATGATCTCTTTCTAATATCATGCGTTGCATGTGTTGCTATTCGTGTTTTTCTACCTTTGCATCTTACAGTTGTCTCTACTGAGGACTAAACAGGGTAATTGTACAGCTGGTCTCACTACATGCAGCATTCAGACCATTGAGTGAATAGCAAACGGCTTTACGATTTCTATGTAATTTATGTGTTTGTTCTCTAGTCAGAAGCCGGTTTTAGTTGGCATTGTGACAAACTAATGCCAGTGACAGCTAGTGGAAAGCATTTTGTTGTTACTTTACTGTGATATCAATTTAAACAAGTTTTGACTCCAGTGAATTGGTCTTTACACTTGTGCTTTGTAAAATGTTCTCTTTTAGTTACACACTAACAAAGGCTTTAGAAAGACTATATTATATATAGGCCATGTTAAATATATACCGGAGTTTTTATGTAAAAGCAGGCATTTTATTTAGTAGACCTGGAGATTTGTTTTGCGACAATCTACAATTAATCCAAATGTGTGTCGATTATGTCAATGATTGAATAGTTTCAATGTTTTATTCACTAGCGTGAATTCCAGAGAAGTTACAGTACCCTTTTATGGCCATATATATATGTCTCACATTTTTCCATCTGTCTCTATAGCGATGAAAACATATGGTATTCTATATTTAAATAGGAATGCTCTTTAAATTCTTTTTTTTCTTAATCGTTTGCATTCCAAATATTCATATGAATATAAAGGAAACATCTGCTTTTCAAACTCTAAATGCACTTGCTATGTTTAATCCACAAGGTATATTAAGTTTCTTAGTTAACTGTCTACACATTTATTTTGCATAATTGTATATATTATTCAAAAATGAAAAAAATTAAAAACTGTTGCCATATGTTTTGTAGTTAGTTAAAATAATTACTTGTATGGGTTAAAGGAAGACTATATTGTGCAAAGCATGAAGGTGACGAGCATCATTTCACAGAGTCAAACTCTAGTGGCGGTCTGGTCTTATCACTGCCATGTAAACATTGCATTTTCTCTAAAACAGGGTTAAGGAAACAGGGACACTGCACCCAAACCACTTGAATGTGATAAGGTGGTCTAGGTGCGTACAGTGTACCTTTAAATATAAATAAATTTTAAAAACGTATTCAACTGAAGAAATAAAAAATTGTAATAGAAATTTACCAAAATGGAATTTGAATCTAAACAAAAATGTTAATGAGTAATTTGAAATATTCCTATAACTGGACAAGAAACAAGAATCTCTACCCATGCATAGTAACCCTTAGACGAGTGGTTCCCAACCCAGTTCCCATTCTAGAATTTAGACACTTCCCAAGTGTGCTCCCTTTGGAAACTGAGAAAATCTGGATTGCAGGTGTATCTTGAAGACTGGTTGGGAGCCATGTCTTTAGGTTTTCCAGGCCTCCCAACCATTCAATTTTTGGAACATTCTCAATTTTCTGGGTTCTGTCATGTTGTCCCCTTTTTGTGATTACCAGGGAAATGTCCCCAACAAGCCCTGCATTAGTACATCATTAGGCATGCTTGTGCTATGTTCAGAGCAATATGACCCTGCAGGGATCACTGAAATAGTGCTCCCTGCATGGTCTGACCTCGGTGGGCTGGCCTCACATGATTGGCATTCATGCCAGGCTGACTTGCAAGTAATTTGGCCGGACCAGCCCCCCTTTCTTGGTGGGTCTTCCCCCTTTTATCAGAGGCAGCAACACATTCTTGTTATTGGCCTGTCCCCTTCTCTTCCCTTCCCCCCACTTCTTAGGATGCTGGAGGGGTGCGTTGTCTCTCTTCAATCCTTTACAGCAATTCTAAATATGTAAACCAACTATTTATAATAGCAGATGTACCCAAACGGATAAAGCAGGACAAAAGGTTGCTTCCAAAACAAAAGATTTTGTGTGTGTGTGTGTGTGTGTATATATACCTTATATACAGAAATGGATGACAAATATTGATCTTATCTCATCTCTTTTGATAAACTGGTTTCAAAGCAAGCACATATAAACCTCTATAACTATGGGTATTTCGAATGCATTCAGAACCCTGCCAGGGAAAGCTATTTGTTACGATAAGAATAATTTAATATGCCAATAGAGCTTATGCATTGCATTACCTTGCATTTGTTATATATTCCTCATTTAATTTACACTTTGATATATGTAAAATCTCTTGTATTTGAACTTTCGTGGCCATTTAAATAGTGAAAGATGTTGCAGTGTAGCAGTTTTCTAACTCATTCAGGCTGTGCTCGTTGTAGTGATTTACTAGTAATGTATCAGAGTACGGATTGAAGCTGCGGATATGCTTCATATTATTGGTAATGGCCTGCTGACTGAAAACACGTTTTTTTCTGGGGGTTTTTTTATTTGCCATGGGACAGAGTAGAGACTGTTTTCAATAAACATTTCCAGCAGAAACATGACATTTTTATGTTATAGATTATATTAACGCTGTAAAATGAATATGGTGGTTCTGCAAGATGTGGTTGTAGTTCTGCATATGGGAATTCAGAAATAAAATGCATAAACTACATTTATGACAATAACTTTCCTTGTAAATATAACATTATGATAATCATAGAAATGCAAGAGTAGCAATGTCAGTAAAAACATTAAAACTACAGCAAAAGTGAGACAGATTGCAATATTTACAATGTTAACAAATATTGAAATATTAATACAGCATTCTGGACAAAGGTTTTCAAAATAAAACTCAGCAACATCATATGTGGTACATGGCTCTGCTTAGTGATACATTGCTCTGTTTAGTGATACATGTCTCTGTTTAGTGATACATGGGTCTGTTTAGTGGTACATTGCTCTGTTTAGTGATACATGGCTCTGTTTAGTGGTACATTGCTCTGTTTAGTGGTACATGGTACTGTTTAGTGATACATGGCTCTGTTTAGTGATACATGGCTCTGTTTAGTGATACATGGCTCTGTTTAGTGATACATGGCTCTGTTTAGTGATACATGGCTCTGTTTAGTGGTACATGGTACTGTTTAGTGATACATGGCTCTGTTTAGTGGTACATTGCTCTGTTTAGTGGTACATGGTACTGTTTAGTGATACATGGCTCTGTTTAGTGATACATGGCTCTGTTTAGTGATACATGGCTCTGTTTAGTGATACATGGCTCTGTTTAGTGATACATGGCTCTGTTTAGTGGTACATGGTACTGTTTAGTGATACATGGCTCTGTTTAGTGATATACGGGTCTGTTTAGTGATACATGTCTCTGTTTAGTGATACATGGGTCTGTTTAGTGATACATGGTACATTGTACTGTTTTGTGATACATGGCAGTGTTTAGTGGTACATGTAATTGTTTAGTGATACCTGGCTCTGTTAAATGGTATATGGCACTGTTTTGTTAAGTCAGATTCATGTACCCATAAGTAAGTACTAGTTACATTTCAGAGGTTAATGGTATTTGCTAGGAAATATTGTTACAAAGTAGACTCTTTGGATGAAAGTATGATGAATGCTACTTGGTTGAAAACACTTGTCACAGGTGGTCTGTGGCTAGTAAAATGATAACAAATGCTGGTCTATTGCAAGTTAATTTAAGAGGTACCTTTTGTTATGTGTTTATGGTTCCAGAAGAACCCTGGTGCTGTCCCATGGTAGGTGGACTTAAGATTAAGCCCCTACATAGAGTTTAGTGACAATAATTATACCCAAATAGGTTTGAAGCGGATATATTAATCGTGGAAGATGAACTTTCACTGTAGTTATATCAGAGGGGACAGCAGATTGGTGTCAAAATATTCAAAAACATTTTGACTCCCAGGGACTCCTTGCACCATAACTACTACTATATGATGTAGCGGTTTTGATGCTAACACCAACACTTTAATAAAATCTTACAGTTTGGGTTGATTATAATTGTTAAAGTCTTACCTGGACACGTATGTTTTGCCCTTAATTTCAAATGTATAGACATGTACATATTGTGACCTCCAATTTGTTTAGGATTCTGTTTTACTATGACTCATTACTTTTCCAGTACTGATGACCCATGAACCTCCAATTTATATTTCAACCCCTCTTTTCGTTGTTATTCCAAAAGGTTTTTCAAGTTTTACAATGTACTCTGTGTTGTCAGATTGTAGCGGAGGAAAATAATTGTTTTCTTTTCAACGTCTGAACTATGCTAATAGCAGGTTGAAGCCAGAATACCACAAAACACAAACAATAAATACTATCTCTACTAATGGTAATGGAGAAAGCACGCTATGAAAAGATAAAAGAGAAGGTATTTACTTGTATAGCATTTTGTTCAGCATTTTAAAAAGCTGCTTGAATGTTAAAGGGCAAGCTTTTTATGGCGTATATACCAGATAAATAAGAGCTTCGTTTGCAATCCATGTTGCTGGCTTTCACAAGCTGAATACCAGGATGGCAAACAAAGAATAACAAAGCATTTTAGAACGTATCATTCTAGCAGCCGGTGATAAAAACATCCATTTATTTTATTAGCTATGTTTAATATTATAAAGTTAGAACGTAAATAACATTTGCTTTCTATTCTAGTTTCAGGAATTTGCATTGATTCTCTCTGTCTACATAGTAGAAACGTTAGATATAGTGTAAAACGGAAACTTAAACATTCCAAAGACTATTTCTTTAGGTGATTGCAGACTCTGGGATAATCTGATTATTAATCTGATTGGCGAAGCGTTTTGCTGCACATGCACAATAGCCTCCCAATGATTTCCTGTGGGAAAGCATTTGATTGGCTGAGATCATCAAGTTTGCGAGGTGGGGCCAGTGGGCCAGGTGGCAACAAGTGGCTCAGCATGGCAGAAAATGTGAATAAAATCACCTTTTTACTGAGATGGAAGGGGGGCTAAACACCTAAATAGTTAGGTTAACAGTATAGTGTCAGGAATACATGTTTGTATTCCTTAAACTGGCAGGAAAAGGTATGAGACTAAAATATCCAGTCAAAGAGGTCTCTGTATGGTATGAATTGTGTAAAATCAAATCAGGCTTCAAAAAATAAGCACTTCAGGAATAACTGCTCCTGGAACCTCTTTGTAGACACGTGTGGAACTATATAGAACATTACAAGGAAACCAGCCGGAGTGCTATATTATTGGACGATGACCTTTAGCATCTTTTCACACAGTGTAATAAAAACAGGAATATATCTGTCTGCATTCAGCCTACAATGTCTAATGCAATCACTCTTTACAGAACTCACACATAGCTCTATATTCTACATTGCGTCTATCACAAACCCATTCAATAGCCCATCTCGTTAAACTTGATTTGCAATTCTGCTGCTCATTTATCATATAAATTATACAAAGCAGGTTGGTTTTTTTTTTTATGTGAATTCGCTTTTATTCTAGTTTGTTCAAGGAACCTGCAACCTCTAATCCTACAATTTGTTACACAGCTTTGTGTCATAATTAAAAATTCTGCTTACATGGATATTATAGCTGTCATCAATGTCATTTTACAAAGTATGAGTGAAGATGTCACTGGTTAAACACTAAAATATCAGTAATACATGCCTACAAAATATGGTTACTAGAAAAATCCATCATGGTTTTATGAAATCTAGGTCACGTTAAACTAACTTAATTGCATTCTACGAAGAAGCAGAAGCATAGATGAGCATATTGCAGTGGATGTGATCTACTTGGATTTTACCAAGGTGTTTAATACAGTTCCTCACAATAGGTTAGTGTTCAAACAAAGATAAAAATTCTTGTTCTTGGATAGAAAATTGGCTTAAAGATAGAGCATGGAGAGTGGTCATTAATGGTAAACTTTCAAGATGGACAAGAGATGATTATGTCAGTGTTTATTTCTGAGACCGCTTTTATTCAATACTATAAGGGCCTTAAAACCCATCTCTTCAGGAAAGCTTATGGCCTCCCAGAGTAATCTCTACCTTACATATTTGTCTCTTGCTCTCTCCTATGGGACACTGCGTTGCTCTCTCCTCCAGCTCTGCTTCACTCCTACTTGATATTTCCTATCCTAATGTTTCTAATACCCCACCTCCTATAGTCTGTAAGCTCATTTGAGCAGGGTCCTCTTCAACCTATCGTTCCTGTAAGTTTTCTTGTAATTGTCCTATTTATTGTTACATGCCCCTCTCAAAATATTGTAAAGCGCTACGGAATCTGTTGGCGCTATATAAATGATAATAATAATAATAATAATAATACGTGCAAAAAACATTATATTCAGGGATATAATTTCTAATTAGTAGGGTAATAGCTTCTTGATCCATTGAGAGATCTGACTGCCATTCTGGAGTCGAGAAGGAATATGTTCCTAGTTTGTTGCAAAATTGCAAAGTGCTTCAAATGGGTTTTTTTTTTGTGTTTATTTTGACCAACAGCAACAGTAACTATGTATTTCATAGAAACTCAAGTGATGAATGGAAGCACCATCCAAAATAAACTGACTGGTCCAAATCTCTCATGATTAGTAATCTTTGGGGCACTGTGCATCTTGTGTAATATGCAGATTATATATTAGCTATGTTTGGTTTAGAATATTTTTCGTACCCTTTATGAAATCTATGCAAACTAAATAAATGACAATGAAGGAACATTCACACAGCTTTACAAGATATTAACAAATAACACAAAATGCAGGCTTGGAATATCCTAGGTGCTGATATCTGTTTTTAGCATTTTTTATCTTTGCCTTTTACAAAATTCCATACTATTAGGTCTATCAAAAATGTCATTTCCGGGACCATTAAAACCTTAGTAGCCTTGGGTTAGGTTGCAAAGTGCTTTTCAAACCATTAGTTCCAGAGTGTTCTGTCTTGTCAAATATTTCCATTAGTGTCTTGATTTGTTAAATATGTTTAAACTATTAGGTTTACAGGAAGAGAGAACAAATTCAGACATTAAATTTGAAAAAATAAAAAAGTTACACATTACTATAATTTTACACAACAAAAACAGAACAGATGCAATCAATTATTAGTTTAAAAATAAATAATATAGTTCAGGGACAATGGAATGTTCCTCTGTTATCTCTTGATTGTATCTGCTCCATAAAATATTTTTTCTTATTTCCCCTCTAAGTTAGTTTGAAGAAAAAAAGTATAATTTTGCATCTGCATCACTAGAAAGACATGGGAAATTGTCAAACCGGTTGGGTAAATTCCCCAAAATTGTTAGGTTGTTTCTTCAAATTAGCTCAGATCTGAAATGCATTACTATTTATATAACGTAGTCCGGGAATATACGAGACAGAATAGCCAGTTTTCTGTCCGCTTTCAGTTACTGTAAATGCAGTATTTTTTTCCAAACCTGCTCTGTTGCCCAACAAATTGCCATCTGTTTAGAAAAACCATAGCAGATTGTATGTCCTGCAATGTCTTTACTGCAGGGAACACATTCACACAAGTAATTCTCACTAACGCATAGCATGCCAACTAATGAAAATCTGGCTGGACTGCCCACTTAGCACCATAGTTATTGCCACCAGGTGTCTTCTGCCAATTAACGGAAACTGAAATTAATATTTAAAGCAATAAAAAATATCTAATTTGTATTGACTATAGCACTTTGTAACAAACAGAACATTTCCTTATAAGAGAATTGTAGTAGCTTTATTGAGTCACACACTATCTGCATCTTAAACATTAATAATATTTCCACTTAAACTGACAAAATGCTCCCCTATTACTTTGTTTAGAATTTACCGAGCACATTTTCTAAGAACACTCAATGGCACATCAATATACAGGTAAAGTGGAAAGTTACATTTATTTGGTTATTGTAGTTAAAAGTGCACATGCAGACATACCTATAACCCAGGGATAGGCAACCTTTGGCACTCCAGATGTTGTGGACTACATCCCTCATAATGCTCTTACACCTAAAATGCTGGCAAAGCATCATGGGAGGTGTAGTCCAAAACAGGTGGAGTGCCGAAGGTTGCCTATGCCTGCTGTAGCCCATGCTATTAAAGATCGGTTAGAGCATTATGCAGTACTGTTATCAAAATATTTTTTTTTCTTTTTTTTTTTTTCAAATCCTTCCATTTATTTTTTGATTCACCAAATGAAAACTGGTCTTTTTTGATATTTAACCCTCAGTTTAAACTCAGGGTTACAATCATTATGATCTTAATTTGGTTGCTCAACGCTGATCTTTTTTTTTTACATCATTATATATGTTTATTTTCTAAATAAATTAGTTTTTCACATCCATTTGGGGATTTTGCATGGAGCCTTCATTTAAAAAAAAAAAAATGAAAAAACTTATGTAATAATTATGCATGCTAATACTTGGGTGTATTTAAAGGTATATACATAAAAATCCCATAGCACAACAAGTTATGCAAAAAAAATATTTTATTATCATGACATAAATTCATCATATATAATGTGCATACAGAATAAGTCCATAACAATAGCACTAGCACATGTAAATAAAGTACATGTACTTTAACCCATTAGTGTAATATCAAGTATACTCAGGGCCGGCGCGTCCATAAGGCGGCACAGGCGGCCCCCTTAGGGCGCACCGGCCCGGGGGCACAAAAGTCCGGGTGACCAGCAGGAGGGAAGCGCACAGCTCCCCTCTCCTGCCGGTCACTTCTTGTAGCGTGGCCGAGCGCCAACTGCAGTGCCGCGGACTGTGTGAAGGGGGCGGGGATATGAATACGTCATATCCCTGCTCCCTCTGTAGCACACAGCGCGGCTGGCGCCCAGCAGGGGTGGAGCTACCGCCGGCCACATGCAAGTCAGCATGGGAGGAAGTCCTCCCAAGAAGACTGAAACAGGAGAAGGCAGAGAGGAGGGGAGCTGGGCAGGACCAGCTCCTCCAACTCCCAGCTACCTCAGGCAGCACTTTGGATCCCAGGTAAGGGATCTGTCAGTGTGTGTCTGTCTGTTAGTGTGTCTGTGTGTGTATATGTCTGTCTGTCAGTGTGTCTTTGTGTGTAAATGTTTGTCTGTGTGTGTATATGTCTGTCTGTCAGTGTGTCTGTGTGTGTATATGTCTGTCAGTGTGTCAGTGTGTCAGTGTGTGTATATGTCAGTGTGTCAGTGTGTCAGTATGTGTATATGTCTGTCTGTCAGTGTGTCAGTGTGTGTATATGTCTGTCTGTCAGTGTGTTTGTGTGTGTGTATGTCAGTCTGTCAGTGTGTCTGTGTGTGTGTGTATATGTCTGTCTGTCAGTGTGTATGTGTCTGTCTGTAAGTGTGTCTGTGTGTGTATATGTCTGTCTGTCAGTGTGTGTATGTCTGTTTGTCAGTGTGTCAGTGTGTGTATATGTCTGTCTGTCAGTGGGTCAGTGTGTGTGTATATGTCTGTATGTCAGTGTGTCTGTGTGTGTATATGTCTGTCTGTGTGTATATGTCTGTCTGTCAGTGTGTCTGTGTGTGTATATGTCTGTCTGTCAGTGTGTCTGTGTGTGTATATGTTTGTCTGTCAGTGTGTCAGTGTGTGTATATGTCTGTCAGTGTGTCTGTGTGTGTATATCTCTGTCTGTGTGTGTATATCTCTGTCTGTGTGTGTATATGTCTGTCTGTGTGTGTATATGTCTGTCTGTGTGTGTATATGTCTGTCTGTCAGTGTGTCTGTGTGTGTATATGTTTGTCTGCCAGTGTGTCAGTGTGTGTATATGTCTGTCAGTGTGTCTGTTTGTGCATATGTCTGTCTGTGTGTGTATATGTCTGTCTGTCAGTGTGTCTGTGTGTCTGTGTGTGTGTATGTCTGTCTGTCAGTGTGTCTGTGTGTGTGTGTATGTCTGTCTGTTAGTGTGTCTTTGTGTGTTTGTGTATGTCTAGCATTGTGTATGTGTGTATCTGTATGTCTGTCAGTGTGTGTCTATGTGTCTGTCAGTGTGTCTGTATGTCTGTCAGTGTTTGTGTGTATCTGTATATGTGTGTGTATATCTGTGTGTCTGTCTATCTGAATGTGTATCAGTTTGTGTATATGTGTATCTCATGTGTGTCAGTGTGTGTATCTTTGTGTATATTTATCACAGTGTGTGGCAGTGTATATGTATATGTGCATATATCTCATCATTCAAACACCAACACTACACACAAATAAACACCTGCATGCAAACGTCAACACTACATACAAACACACCTCTGTATCAGACACCAAAATTATACATAAACACACACCTGCATTCGAAAACCAACACTACACATAAATGCATGCTTGCATTCAAACGCAAACACTACATACAAACACACCCCTACAATCATACAAACATACTCCATACAAACACATGTTACAGTCAAACACACAAATACTGCTCCGTGCTAAATATAATCCTGCAAGCATGGGGAATCGGTAGAGCCCCAGCTTTCAAAGCATTGTTGAAGTTGCACGACAGATGGGGATCTATCTTTTAGCCATCCTGTGTACATACACAGACCGTCTGTGTATGTATTCAAAAGGAATAAACGCAGGCAACACTCCAATAGTAAGGATGGTATATTTATTGATAGGTGAACCACCCCAAAGAAAGTGCGACGTTTTGGCTCAGCAGAGCCTTATTGCATGAGCTGAAACGTCACACTTTGGTAGGGGTGGTTCACCTACCAATAAATATACCATCCTTACTATTGGAGTGTTGCCTGCGTTTATTCCTTTTGAAGACTTTACTGGTGGATCCAGTGACGTCCTCCTGACACGGAGCATCCACCACTGTGGATGGCCGGAGCATTTACATGGTATCAGTGTGCAGGGTTCTTTGTTTGTCTGTGTATGTATGTCTCTGTATGCCTTGTCTATATGTCTCTTTATGACTGTCTGTGTATGTATGTCTCTGTATCATTGTGTATGTATGTCTCTATATGCCTATCTCTATGTTTCTTTATGTCTGTGTCTGTATTTCTGTGTGTGCCTGTGTCTGTATGTTTGTGTTTGTATGATAATGTACCTGTATGTGTAGATTGTATGACTGTGTTTGTTTGATTGTGTGCCTTTTATGACTGTGTGTCTGTATATCTTTGTGACTGTGTGCCTGAATACTTATGTCTGTGTGCTTGTATGGTTGTGTGTCTGTATGTTTGTGTATTTGTGCATGTATGTATTTTTGCCTGTATCTATGTCTATGTGGGAGAAAAAGAGAGATAGATAGGGGCTGGGGGGAAGAAAGAGACAGAAAAGGGCTGGCGGGGAAGTAAGAAATACATAAGAGGGGTTGTAGGAGACACACTAAAGGGGGGTGTAAGGCACAAAGGGGCCAAAGTGGTAAGACATTCAAGAGAGTGGATATGCAACACTAATGGGGGTAAGAAATTCAAAAGGGGGCTACGAGACACAGAGGTGAAGATGCATTGTTTATTTTTATTTTTTTGGTGGGGGAGGAGGGGCGTCAAAATGCATCTTCGCCTATGTAGTCAAAGATCCTAGCACCGGCGCTGGGTATACTGACCAGAGGCTGGAGACTAAAGAAAACCCCCAAGAATATATTAATTGTCCTGGTGTGGTACAGTTGAGTGTTTGCTATAACTATTTGTGTGTATTTAAAGGTATATGCAGGGTGAATTAGACCTGATTTAGAATAATTTTCACAATAATGATGCCCAATAATGTTACATATGATAAATATAATAAAATCTATTAACCGAGTCATTTTATTATTTAGAGATTACCTCTAATTTGGAGTACCTGCACCTCTTTCAATATCACAAGTAGCACAGCAGAGGAATAAAACATTGTTTGTCTCGAAAAAGGAAATATTTTAACCTTAATTCTTTCATCAAAAAAGAACTGCTTAACTGAAGAAGCTTGTATCTGAATAAGAGGCTCTAAAATCCCTACAGGTTTTGTCCAGTGATATGTTAAAGTAGATTGAACTGTAGCGAGCAAATCTGAGCAAATCAAAATTAAATTGCCAGAAATCTAGGTCTATTCTTTTCGGAGAAGCGATATATGATCATACTTTGTTTGTAGCTTGCTCCGCTCTTTAAAACCGAATAAAAATAGCAATAAAAAAAAAAATACAAAAATGGCATGCAGTACATGGCTCTAACGGTAAGTGTACACACACGCGCATGTTAACTTAAACACAAATATTTTCAAAACATTTCATACAGTAGATGTGAATATAGTATAGTGGACATTAAAACATGATATTAAGAAAAAAGATATAAAGATATAAAATGACACATTGGGTGTGATGCTTGCTTGAAGCTTGAGTGATTTTTTGGTTTCTAATGAATTGTGTTATTTTTAAGGAGGAAATCCCTAATACCCTTAAAACTACTTGCTCCAAGCATCAAAGCTGATTAGTTTGTAGGAGCTGTTCTTTTTTATTGTAAGACATCCAGGTCTGATGAATAGCATGCATCTGTTCTGAAAGGTTCCTTTCAACGTCTACAAATTTCATACAGAGGCGTTTTCCAATATCTTCAGGGCTGACAGTTTATTTGTAAGATGAACAGTCTCAAGACTGAGCACGAGAAGAACCATCATCACTTAATTCCACTTCCTTTCTTCACTACGAGAAAGAAATTGCCACCTAACCTAGCTTAACCCTTTGGAAAGCGACGTTGTCTATGAGCGCTGAGTGAAATATATGAATTAGACAATAGGCACAGAACCCAGAGGTTAATTGAAAACTTGTTGCTGCATTCAAACATCCATGTTCTGCTGCTCTTGTAATTCCGAGAAGGAGTTATGTGCCATAATGTGCATCAGTCTCTTGTTCATTTGCCATTTAAAGGATAAGTCTCTGCAAACATTTATTATCCACAAAGATTCAACTTCTGAAGGAAAATCGTTGAAAAATCTCATTTGATATTAGTTAAAGAAATACTTGCGCTATTCATCCAATAGTCGAGTTTAGAAAAACATTGTTGACGCGAGCTTAACTGAAAAACAGCCAGATTAATGACCCCGATGACATACCCATGCTGATTGGCTGTTACTTTGTGATCCTTTATAACGGAACTGTCAAGGAGCAGTCAGATATTGAGCAATGAGCTCCAGTTAAACATGAAAATACCCAAACAGTAAAAAAAACAAAAAAAAACGTGACGTGTTCCCAGGAAATTAGTAATAAACGTTTTGTTTGTTTACCTATTCCTTACCATACGCATCGTGGTGATGGAGGGCTCAAAAAATAAAAAGATTCTCCAAGATTTGATAAACACAAGGGAGAATCTTCTTGTCCTGCTGACATTGGAGGAGGCGGAGATAGTGCCAGGGCCGAGGGATATCAGCGATACAATAAGGTGAGTGTTTTAAGGGTTATTTAACCTTTTCATTGGTGCAGGGCTGGAGGCGGGGGGACACCACAGTGTTAGGAGTACAACTTTGTATTTCTAACTATAAAGTGTCACTTTAAGCTTCATAGTGTGCTTTACTATATAGAGCGGGTCTCAACTAGATTTTACTATATGAAAGTTGAGTCGAACAAACGGCTGGTGCTGTATGCTAGTGGATGTTTTTCAGTGTATTTTCAAGTCACATGTACAAGGGTACATATCATAATTATGCTGCAACACTGTATTCTTAAAACATTTATCTTCACAATACTATTTTTCCTCCAGAGTGAGTGTGATTTCCTTACAGAGAAGCATTTATTGTTTAATGTGTGGAGTAAAATAGGTATGTGTGTCTATTCATATCACCCCATTATGGTGTGCTTCTCCAATCCTGTCATGGCCCCATGTTTCTCTCTTATAACTTCATATCCATCATGTGCATCTCCAAGCCTCATTTATCTATCAATGACTACATGTTTATCCAATTGTTCCTTGGCCATAATTTGTCTATCTATCCCCCAGATACTTTATATAGCTCACCATGCTCCCCCACCTCCTGTGAGTCTCTCCAATCCCCTTGTCCATCATCTATTTCAGTCTATCATTCTTTGTCTCTTAATCCCTCGTTAATGAGCCTTTTAATTTAATCCTTATTTATATCTGGTATTTTGACTATAGTAGAGGAATACATTTCTCCCTGTATCTGTGCCTTCAGTGGAATATCAAAGCTGGGTGAAGAGAAGTTCAAGAAGTGGGATATGATAATATACCATGCTCCAGATCCTTCAACATACACAGCACTTCCGAGACTCCAATAAAAAGACTTTGTAATGGAAAATTGAATTTCTCTAAACTTGGCTGCATTACATCTACAATTATAACTTCCAGGTAGCTTCCTAGTTCATCCACATTTTTGGAAAAGGGCTTGATTCTGATCCTCCTCCATCTTCTGCAAACCAATGATTTCTGAGTCACTAGCTTCGTATGAGGAAATTACAAAGCATCCACCAGTAATTTAATTCACGGATGCTCCAAAATTTCTCATTAAGGCAAATGTGCAAAATGTGTGCATTTCATTGATTTCACATTGTTACTCAGCACTACAATCAACGTTTCATTAGTAAAGTCATAAAACCAACCAAATGTGGTCACTGACTCAGAAAATCACAGAAAATCGAGAAGGAACTACTCTGAGAGGTGGGGACTTGAGGAACATACACCCACTCAAAATACAAATGCCATAAAAACACTGTTAGGGCCAAGGGGAAGTACTGAGTGAGGACGTGGCCTTATAGGTAAATATTATAAAACTTATCATGCCATAAACCATGCAAGGAGCATATATTTTCTTAATGGTTATACTGCCACTTTAAGTGTCTAATGGCAATTAGTTTCGAATATAGAATAAAGCCATTCAGAATTATTCACCAAAGTGTAAATTTACATGAATTCAAATGGAATTAAAATTAATTTGAATTTCAAATTTAAGGTTAAATTAGCCAAACTGAAAGCATATCTTAATTGGATTATTTTTACAATATAGCAATTTACCCTAAATGTGAAATTCACTTATAATTCATTTTGAAGTCCCTGCACTTTACATTTCAGGGAACAACTCGAGTTTCCTTAGTATTTCTTTTCTTTGTAATTCATGTGATATCTATGCACTCAAAGTGCACTCCAAAGCAGTTCCATTAGCCAGCTCTGTGATACGTAAAAGGTGTTTGCTTTAAACCAGAAGTACGTGTTCTTACCCATGTTGTTTCACAATAATCCCTTCTTAGGAAACTATATATTTTTATCTAAAAATAGTTTTCAAACCAGCTCTCCAAATGTCATACAGCCGCAGTTACACCTCTAGTTAAATCCCGAAGACACAAAAATACAAAAAAACAGCAGGAATTCAACTAACTTTTCTTAAGTAAAGCTTTCACAAGACATCACAATATCAATTAAACCTTCTGTCCGTTTAATATCTTAACGCCTTAAGACCAGTCTATCTTGTTACTCAAAGGCCAGAACATTAATACTATAAAGTAAAATGTTATCTGACTTACAAACATTTTCAATGCCTGGCTATAAACCTTGGAGATAAATCCTGGGAAATAGTGAGTTTAGGATTTGGATACAATTTTAAATTCAAGAATAGCCTTCTGCATTAGGTTGTAAATGAATTGCGACTCATCTGAATTTGGAGCGATTGGCGATTCATCTGAGATCCTGAACTCCGAAAAAGTTATATAGACAAACCACTAACCAAGCGAAACAAAAAATATTTGTTTGTTTTGTGATTTGAAGTTACATCACCACCATAATAACATATGAATGATGGGAAAAAAGATGATTGATGGGCAGGTGAACCACTAAATGTTTATTTTATCACAGATCGAGGGAGGAGTGACCGACAGAGGAGAAAAAGGAGGAGTATTACAAACAAAATCTATCTTTATATAGCATATGCATAATCCTATGAATATATAATATAGACATATGTAAATAAAGATGTTTTAATGCTCCTCCTTTATTCCTCTTAGTTACTACTTGATATATGAACATACGGAAAAGAACATAATATTTGTATTATGTTAGTTATTATTCAAGTTGTTATGGTACAATATTTCAGTCTTTGGCAGATTGAAATCTGGCCTCCACTGACTATATGGGGAGGCCTTGTTCTACACCAGTTCGTACCAGGTCATTGAGGTCGCGATTGGCTTCGAACTCGCAGTTGATACCAGTCACTTGTATGGTGTGAACCAGAAAATAGCTCCACCTCGGATTCAGTTTCAACCTTATTATCACTGTAAAATGTACATACAAGGACAATGAAACACAGTTGGCCTCTGAACAGAAATGCAACCGCAATTATTAAAAATACCATAAAAAATGTAATCTCAGTGTAAGCTTTATATAATCTATACATAATACCACAATTCCCCTAGTACTTAAGAAATACAATCCTTCTTCACTGATTGACATTTTAAGCCTAATAATAAATTGACATTAAACAATAGTACCACAATATACAGATTCAACATACGATCCATGAACCCAATCTAAAGAGAAATTCTATCCCATAACAACCACCATAACTGTGCAGTAAATGTGCCAACTGCCATACAGTTAATACATCTAGTACAAATGAATACCCAATCCTTAGCAATATATATCTTTATCATGTAACATAAAGTGCTTAGTGTGAACCCAAAAGGCCACATGCACAACATGCAAAGTGTAAACACATAAACCATATACATAAAGTGCAAAAACAAGGAACACATATTGCGAGTGCAAAATGTAAGCACATAAAATGTGCAAATACAAAATGTGATCACATAAATCATGTGCATAAAGGTGCAACATCACATCGGCCATTTTGTCACTGGGGTCCGGGCTGTTTATCAGTGATGCAGGAGCCAGCTCTAGCAGACTTCAGGCACTATAACCACTTCAAGTCACTGAAGAGGATATGGTTCCTGCAGTGTTCTTTTAATCACATTTTGCTAATACTTGTGCTTTGAGCACTTCTAGATAATTTTGCTAACTTTTTTTGTGTGGATTTTGTTCATCACTGAAATGTAGCTCACAGAGCAGTTTCATCAGTGTGCATATTAGTGCAGACACTGAGCTTATCCTTAAAGGGACACTATAGTCACCAAAACAACTAGTTTAATTAAGCAGATTTGGTGTATAGATCATGCCCCTACAGTCTCACTGCTCAATTCTCTGCTATTTAGGAGTTTAATCCCTTTGTTTGTGAACCCTAGTCACACCTCCCAGCATGTGACTTGCACAGCCTTCCTAAACACTTCCTGTAAAGTGTCATCTAATGTTTATACTTCCTTTATTGCAAGTTCTGTTTAATTTAGATAGATACAGGGAGTAAGTGCTTTATGTGTGTGCTGCTCATATGTTTCTCAATAAATTAGATAAATGTACTCACACTATTATTATTAAAGATAAATATGTAGCAGGGTAGGTGTAACATCATTTTCATACAATGGATATTAGCCCAAAATATTAAACCTGTTTGCAGCAAAAATCTAAGTCCTGATAAGAAATTGTAATAATTGGGTACCTGAAGCTTTAAAAAAAAAACACAACCATTTTTTTTCAAATGTGTATATAGAAAATGATGTGCTTCGAACTAGTATTTCGTATTGTATAATGAAGAAAGTGTTTGATGGTTTTGTTTTGCAAATGATGCGGACTGTAACATTTCAGTTACAGACAGGAACATGTTGACAGCAGTGTAGAACCTCCCGCCATTGGATCTTGAGGAGCATGATACGTGGATCTTACCTTATGTCAAGAGGGTCACAGAATATTGTAAATGTTGCACAGCTCTACCTCACTTCCATCCTACCAACACCCATAACTGTTCAAATATTCAAAAACATAGGTATGATGGAAAGAAAATAGATGGGCATATAGACTCTCTACAACTGAAGAACAGCTCACTGGATCCAAAATGTAATGCTTAAGTAACAATCAATAAATAGTATAAATTAATTGTCACATTCTTTTCTGCTCTTGTACATATATTAGCATATATGACACAGTTTAGTAGAGTTCTTTGCAGTCTTATTACATATATTATTATGTATTTACCAGTACATTCTATCTTATATGACATTTATGTTTTAGACAAATATTTTCTTCTTGTGTTATTTATCTTCCTTTCAAGGACAGTGATAACTCAAGCATCTCATGGTCCTTATCCTCAAGGAGATAATAACCCCTTGTCCTTAAAGGGAAACTCCAGTGCCAGAAAAACGATCCGTTTTTCTGGCACTGGAGGGTCCCTCTCCCTCCCACCCACCAATCCCCGGTTACTGAAGGGGTGAAAACCCCTTCAGTCACTTACCAGGGGCAGCGACAGGTCCCACGTCGCTGCTTCCTCCTCCCCCGCCGCTCCTCCTTCTGGTTACGTCGGCCGGTGGGCGAGACTGATCTCGCCCGCCGGCCGAGGAGACCTAATGCGCATGCGCGGCAATGCCGCGCATGCGCATTAGCGCACCCCATAGGAAAGCATTGAAAATGAATTTCAATGCTTCCCTATGGGGAATAGAGCGACGCTGGAGGTCCTCACACAGCGTGAGGACGTCCAGCGACGCTCTAGCACAGAAAACCTGTGCTATGAAGCAGGAAGTGTCCTCTAGTGGCTGTCTAATAGACAGCCACTAGGGGAGGACTTAACCCTGCAAGGTAAATATTGCAGTTTTAAAAAAACTGCAATAATTACACTTGCAGGGTTAAGGGTAGTGGGAGTTGGCACCCAGACCACTCCAATGAGCTGAAGTGGTCTGGGTGCCTGGAGTGTCCCTTTAAGTAACTGGTATTATTTGTAAAAACAAACAAACAACCTGTAGGCAACAGTTTGAATATTCAATACATACATATGTTGATGTCCTTAGTTAGTAGTACCAAATAACTAGTTAGCTGATTACTATTTAGCTAGCATGAGAAGAAGTGTACCTATGTTTAGCTAGCATGAGAAGTGTACCTATGTTTAGCTAGCATGAGAAGAAGTGTACCTATGTTTAGCTAGCATGAGAAGAAGTGTACCTATGTTTAGCTAGCATGAGAAGAAGTGTACCTATGTTTAGCTAGCATGAGAAGACCTATGGACTGATATTTCTGCGTTTCATATGAAGGCGCAATTATTATTGCCGTTCCAGCTTGCATGCTCAGTTCTTTTCTGAGATATGATGACACGGCATATAATAATTTATGTAAAAATGAGTTATAGGCGCAAAGAGGTAAATGCAAAGGTTAAAAAAGGAGATATAGCATAAACATATATTGTGTTATATTTTCTCCATTAAACTTTGGGTGTCACTAGCACACTTGACATTTACCAATTTGCACCTCTAGTTCCATTTTCTGTGCACTGTAAGACTCAATCTGTACAGGCACTTACAGGCAGCAGTGGAATAACTGGCATAATTCTCTTAGGTACTGCAATGTCCTACCTTAATTTTTTGTTTTGTATATAAAACAATTTAGCAATCACAGCTTCTACTTGAGTATCGGAGATAGTTAAAAGATGTGGACGATTATCCCCTGTTATGTCTTAAATGACCAACAGATGATGATGGGATTACAACCCGTTGATCTGCACCTCGTTCACATCACCCACATTTCACAATTACTGAAAACTTAAAAAGCTGTATGTATTAAAATCCATCTCTTGCTGCTGCGTCTCTATATCTTTTGATGTATAGAGCTAAATAATTGTTTTGTATAAGTATTACAATCTCGCTGTAAATGTTAGTGGATGAAGACTTTCTAGTGAACATTATACACAGTTTTCGTAGCAACAGGGACACTTATTTGATGACTGACAACAATATTTATCTATAATGTTCGTCTCTATTAAAAGATCCGGTTCTCAGCAAGAATATTTCTTAAATGGCTTTCATTTTGCACATTTTGGGAAAACATAAACCAATATCAAATATAGTAAGATTGGTTCTGAAGAATTTAATTTCATGACACAGCATGACACGTTGAATCTGTTTAATTTTAGAGCAGTACGTTCTTAACGGGACGATACCAGACATGGTGCTAATTTGAAACATTATAGTTACCAACTTATCCAATAAAAGTAATGAGAAATTATAACTGAATTATTCTATTGAGTGCAAGGCTGTTAAAATTGAAGTATATTGCATATTTAGAATTATAGCTACAGTGCTTATTCTACTTGAGCCAAAGAAGTTTAACTTCCGCAATGGGCAAACATTGTAAATCTATAGCTCCCATTTTAACAGTGTATGTATCACATTACTTCCTGCCTGGAGCCATTGAACTAATAGATCCAGTTCATTAACACTCCTCTTTAAATTGGACAGTGATCTAAACTCTGGAAGGAATCGTATTTCTAGAATATAGTAGGCAATATAGGCACGGTGTACAAGGTGCTTATTATTTTATTAGTTTGCAGTTCACACTATTTTTTTTAATATTATTTGGTTTTATTAAAGTAAATTAGTAGATACAAGATGTGGTAAATTACCCGTTTGGGCTGGAGTTGATGTTTGTAGAATCTCCAACATTTTTCACCTAAAAATTAATAATTACAGTTTTTTTGTTGTTTTTTTAAGAATTGTATTAATGTTTTATTGCAAAACATGTTAAAATTGACTCATCTCACATTTATTGTGAAATTTCACAAAGTGGAAAGCTACATGAACAAGATAGAACACGGCACTGAGTGGAACTTGCACACTTTACAGTAGCTGTCTATTCACACAAAAAAAAGAGGAAAAAGTAAATGTTTCATATTGTCCCTAGCAGAACTTTGATACTGTTGTAGATATAATAGCAGGAATATGAAATATGCAATTGAATACACTGTGTGCACAAGGTGAAGTAATATTTGAGATTTCAAATAATGTCCTGTATAAATCTTACTATGCAAAACTACATATCATATGACTATTGTAAGGACCATAGTCTCCTAAAAATATAACGTAGAATGATAATGTAACATTTTGAAAACTGTAATAAATTAAATTGGACCCTACATCATTTATTCCAATTGAATCCTTGTGTTTTCATCTTTAAATATGTATATATAATTTTGCACACAAACTATAGTATACATTATATAATATATTAGACAACACTATGCTTCATAAAATCTCGCAGCCTCACTAAATGAGCGATATCATGCATTACGTTCTACCAATAATATCGTAGCATTAGAGCTTAAAGTCTCCAGTTGAACGTCTGAGGATATAAACTCTGTCTTGAAGCATCCGGTCTTAAAGTACCTGAAGTATCACTTTTAAATAACATTATTGCAAATTTTACCTGTGTGAATAAATCAGCAAAGGTGCCAACCAAACATGCCTCAAGCATGCACCTGTTAGCTTGGGCATCTAATGGTTAAATAGCGCATGCGTGATTGCCGGCTAGCCATTGTTTACAGCAGTGCTTTACACATGTATAAGCTGTGCCTACGTCACTGCAAGAGTTAACTCATTTACATACTTAGACAATGTGAATGAAAATAAAATAAACTGTAAATGATTTTAAAATGCTAATACTAATTTTAGCTTAAGAACCTATAACTAACATTTACAGTTTTTTTGTGAGGAATCAATGTTACATAGTTACGCAGCTGAAAAGAGACTTGCGTCCATCAAGTTCAGCCTTCCTCCCATTAGTTTTTTTGCTGTTGATCCAAAAGAAATGTTAATTTTAAATTAAAGACCAGACTAGTCAAACTAAAAGCATAGCTGACAGCGAATTTTTCCCATTCGGCTATCTTGACCTTAAAATTTAAATTCTTTGAATAACCCTGTTTGTTAGATATTAGGTTGGCCTAAAATTGAGGAAGCGGCAGATCCTATTTAAGAGATAGAGATGGGATGTGCAAAATTTAGAAATGTTGGGTAATATTTGCTCTTTATGAATTGTGAAGATCTAAACGAGTAACAGTGATTCTTACATACATCTACTTCACTTTCTGGATTTAACAAAGATGGTTTAGCGATAAGCATTGTTCTTAATGAAGTCGTTTTTCCATTGTTGCAGATATTCAAACCTGTTAGAACTCTGTATTGGGTCGTCTCTAATCACTGGATTTGTAAGCCTGCCTTTAATTTTGCTTCGGTTTTAGCCAAGCATGTAATAAAGCTGTTAGTCTGGCCTCTGCTGCCTGCCCTGATTTTGGTTTATCCAATGATAATACGTATTGCTGTTGTCCTTCAGAAATGTGCAGGAGACATTTGATATGCAAGAGGGAGGGTAGCATTAAAGTGCAAAAACAAAACAGAACTAGCCGTTACAAATGATATCACAGTAACACAATAAAAACTGCAGGAATCTGTATGTTCAACCGGCTCATTTCAACAAATATTTACCATGAGCATTTTTATTTTCTCTTTATGACAGCACAACAGTTCTATTTGTGATCTCGCACTGTTAAGGTGCAAATAAGAAAAATTATATGTTACTCATTGTCGCAACTATTTTTATTTGCAGCTTGTTTGCCCTGTTCACATAGTGCATAGCTCCAAATATTGGGAGGTGTGGAATGAGATGGGGTGTGGGTGGGCATGGCAGAAACCGGTATGGCAACCTCTTGGCCAGTCCTACTCAGGACAGACCATGCAGAGTCTGTCAATGAAGCACTCTCTGTATGGTCTTGGTGCCCTCAGCATAGCTAATGATGTATTTGTACTTTGGGGTCAGTTCCATGTTGTTCCTGGATGTGGGCCACCAAGAAACAAAATCAGGACAGGAGGTCTTGATAGTTAGTTACAGATTCTTCAGATATCATATTCTGTACAGTACAATACATCAGGATAATCCTTTGACATTGTTTTGTTGAACATTAGATGGAGGAAATGTATTTATGATTGAAGAGAAAAAAAGACAAAAGGAGAGTAGGTAATTGTATTACTGATTGCTAAGAACATAGCAAACATATAAATCATTGCTGAAAACACAAAGGAAATTAGAAAATAATATCCATTCACTAATACTCATAACTTTGTGGAAGTTAATTAGCAATATTGCTGTAATGGCCTATACATGTGTCTCGTGTTCATTGTCATTAAAAACATTAAAAAGCATAGTGCATAATTTACTATGCTGGAGATGTTGGCATTATAAAAAAGGGACTGATAATTCAGAATCAATCTATAATTTTTCTAATGAAACTTTATGTCTTGTAATTAGATCGACTTTCTTATTTGCAAATGTTATCGTCGTAATTACGATCTGACTCCTGGTATGTTTGTAGAAACATTTTGAAGAAGGAACATCAAGTCATGAAATTTATCTTGTAAAATATCAAGGGGAAATCAAACCATGAATTATTAGAGGACAATACTTTGAGAATCTAGAATATTATGTTTTAGCACCTAACAAACTAGCGGGATCTCAGCAAAAACATTCTGTGAATTTAATGTTCTATTATGACATTTTACAGTATTCGTACTATGTTCATAAAAGTGGCCTTGTGTAGTTTCAAGCTTGATACAAAAAAAAAAGAATTGCTCAGCAAAGTTAAAGAAAATTTAAAACTGATTGAAGCCAGGCCATACTTAAGTCATTTTACTTTTGGAAAAGAGACACATTTCCCAAAACACATATAGATATTCTCTTTCCTTGTAAAATAAAAACAAAAAAACATGTAAACCTAGAAAAATAGAGGAATGACATTGTATGAAATCAGAAGCTAGTAGCAATGGCCTCAATGTAATATTTCCAAACAATTTAATATTTTTGCATAAACTTTTAAAATGATTTTTTTCAAATAAATAAAGTATCAAAAATATATCATAAATAAAAAAGCATCAATTTATCAAAACATATTCCCAAATTTAAAGGTTTTTCATAATATTAAATCATTTTATTAGTTTATACAAAAACATTAAGTCAGTTGGAAAGCTTATATGACAATATTAAATTGAGGCTAATTCTGGAAATGCTTACATCCTAATTTTCATAGGTTTTTTGTTTTTTTTAGTAAATGCGATGTTGTTCTACTACGTATATTATACGTATATATATAAATTCTCATGTATCCATTATTGATGAGTGAGTTTATGTTTTCTTACATCATTCAAAGCTTGGACATACAGTTTATTTAATAATTTACATGTTTGTCTATGATCACCAAGCTTGTATTCTTGAATATCGTACTGTAGGCACCATTAATAAAAATGTTTGCCTGATAGAATATCTAAAATTTCATATATTCAGGGTATAATAACCAATGGGTGGTGGGGGTAGTCTGTCCTGGGTGAACGACTGTAGGGGAGTGCACAGAGTCCCCTCTTTTGCACCTTTCTACCAGGTGCTGCATAGTAGGGGCCAGCTCTGATACTCCCCTGTAACTAGATGTAGAGTGAACAGCGAGGGAGCCTCTGGAATCTCTCTGTAATGAGCTCCAACTCTCTCACTCCCTGTACTGATGCTGGGAACCAGGATTTTACATCACCCTAAAACCAGGCATGAGTACAGAGCTGCAAGGAGCTGGATTATTCGTGGAGAAAGATCCCAAAAACTCCAGCCTGGACCCCGGGGTTGAGGTTCCACTAAAGCTCACTTAGAAGGCTAGAAAAAGGAGGCATGGTGGACCTCAGTGTAGAAAAAAAGTAGTATAAGTGTACCTAAAAAAATGGTAATGAACATTAATTAATGTGGCTTTAATCAACCTATTGTTATGCTATGGTGTAGCGTGGGTTGCCGGCACCTGGGGCAAGGCAAATATTGCATCCCGTAACCTGTGGACCATTAGCACTTCCCGAGTCCTTTATTAGGTACGTAGATAGCCTCGCTCCTCCATCCCTACCCACCTTGTCTCTGTGATGTGTGTAACACTGATAGTTGTGCTGTATAACTTTTAAAATCCCCCTCACGTCTAAAGTAATGTGTATAGTTTATACACATTATTTTAGGTGTGAAGTACATTTTAAAAAATATATATCAAGACGCCCGTTACCTGTGTACTGGGGTTATACCATTTAATAATAACATGATTTCCCTTTGAAGATACTAACAATATTTTAAAGTGTGAAATCACTCTATTAATAGGCATTATGTAATTCATCGATAAAGATTACACGAGGACAGTATGGCTACATAGAAACATACAATGTGACGGCAGATAAGAACCATTCGGACCATCTAGTCTACAATTAGCAAGAAAAATACTGTCAAATGTTACGTGGCAATGTTTATTTGCCTCATCATTTTTGCAGCTAGTGGATAAATTACTCTTTATTTCTTCTATATAGAAGAATATGTATTTTAGTGTTTATGTGGATCTCCACTATTTGCACGCTTGTATTAATGTATTAACTCCAGCATACTGTGCAAATAAAATAAAAAAAAAGCTGTGATAGCAAACTATGATATAATACAGAATGCAGAATACTCACTTTTATCCTGATTCAAAGTTTGAACAAAATTCTTGGTTCAGGCAAAGAGAGCACAAACATTTCTCTGTGTACACAAAAACCATGAAAACGTGGGATTCTGTCTGCACACTTTCCATGTATTTCTTACACAAATAATGTAGTTTGTTCATATAAAGCACATATACTACCAACAGACCTTTCCTGGTAGCAAAAAACATGCAATAGTTGAGTAAAATCCATCATGATCTGCCAAATGTGCGATGGATTATGCAAATCATAGTCACATGTTCACATTATACATGTTACACCATGAGTAAAACAGATTGTAAAGTTTATTATTATTTTATAAAACTAAAAAGGTATGAAAGGTGGTGTTTGTGTGTAAATATTATTACTGATGCATGATCTTTTATTTTACTGGTATGGTATGTATTGTTTGTAATTAACATTTTATTATTATTAAAAGTTCATTGTTATTCATCTGTAGTTAGATGTTTTGAAATGAATGAGGACACCAACCATGGGCTCAGCTTGCAGGAATTTGACTTGCCAATGATAATTAAGGCAATTAGACAACATATATAAAAGCTGTCAACTATAAAAGCTATTCTAAATATGTGATGTTGTTACTCAGAACAAAGCACAGATTACATTAACTAAATGGGCTGTAATTAAAAATCAAAACAAGGTTAAATTAGCACTCAGACTCCTATAAATATCAGTGGTGTGTGATTGGGCCCTCAGACATTAACACTGATAGGCAACTGGGTTTCACCATATTCATCTGCGTTCCATATCAGGCTCAGATTTCATTTAAAAAAAGGTTTCATGTAGTTGTAGCTGTGTCTTCACAGTCTTATAAATAAGGGAAACATTTTCTAGACTTGTGCACAGCTGCAAAATTCGGCTCTGCCAAACTGTTTTATGCAAAAAAGAAATTTCAGAACATCTGAATTTTGGCCGAATGTTAGTTTGACTTGGCACAGTTTCAGTACTGGAATTTCAATTCTGAACGAAGGTGGAAGGTGGAGCTCTTCCTTTTGTCAAACTCAGGCTTTACCATATGTTTTGGAATTTCAGTGAAATGTCAATGCAGTCATGATCAGTATTTCATAAATAATATACGATTATGAAATACTGAAAAGTGATGAATCCGCTTTAAGCTAACTTTATGAAATTGCAACATTTTATTTATCCTCTTGTGAAAAGACCAGTATGGATAGTTCTCACTGATTCTGCCATTTCATTTGAAGTTTACAATTAATTGTAGTTAATCTAAAAATAACAACTGTGTAATAAAGGTGTACGATAGCTTATAAAACTACATTTTCCTAAAGACCTGATTTGTTAAAATGTAGAGAGAATGTCTAGAAGATAGTTAGTCCAAATATTCTAGATTTGTTTTCACTTTTTGTATCACACAGCCTGGTTACAATGCTGCCGCCCATCCCATGTGTTCCCTATTAAGGGTTAATAAGGATATAGGGTTGAATATAAAAAATACCCCTTTCTTTCTCATTATAGATATCTTTGCCAGAAGCTCAAGGAAGCGGGGTGAAGGGTCAGAGGAGGACCCATCTAGGGGGGTCTGCCTTGACGTTGGCAGGCGGGCATTCCCTCCAATGGCCATTGGAGCAACTAAATGACCTCCATTTGTTTAAATATACATAGGGATTAAGGAGAGAGCACAGGTAACTTTTGGTTTTGGTTTTTGGTTAACTTTTGGTTTTTACAAATATTCTAGCTGTTTACTCAAAATCAATCATATATATTGATAATTATATCTGCAAACATAATCGACATTGAGTAGTCTTTTTGAGAATTCTTTTTTTTTAGAAGGTTATTAATATTTTTAAATACATTACTTATGCTCCCTTGACTCTTTTTTTTATATATAAATCAGCACATCTACATTTCACAATTTAGTTTCCAATAACCCAAAGATAAGACGCAAAGTCTGAGATAATTGGAATAACAGATCAAAGAATACAAATATGTACAGAAATAACCCACTAATTACGACGTTTATTACAAGCAATAAAACAAGCATCTGATGTTCTTTGGGACACTAATCTGTTGTATTGGTTCCTTCTCCCAATTAAATTAGACTAAACGTGGACTAAAATGACCTTCATTTGCTTTGACGGTAATGTTCCCCCTTTTAAGCTAGTAGTCCAATAATTATAAAATATTACTTTTATATACACCACTTTTAATTCCTACTCTTTTTAAGTTCAAAGCCAAATTTAGAAAAAATATGTATTATGGTATGTATTATACAGGCATAACATCTCGCTGTAACACTAACTCACTCTCATTGCTATTAAACTTTAGTGTAGATGAACTCTTAAATACAAAACTATGATGCTCCTCTCCATGAATCAAGGGCATTTCCAAACTTAAGTGACACATTTAAAGTAAATGCGTTCTACTGCCGAGCTGAAATACTACATTAGCAATTTCTCAGCATCTTTGTTTTATAGACATGTGATGAATGGATTAATAATATAAATTGCATAAGATGCATTGTAAAACGAATGCATGCAATCTCTATTTCTTAGCAATGTTATTTTTATTTAAAAAAAGCTTTTAAACAAAATAAATAATGAAATAAACAAATCCGCAAATCAACAAATACAAAAATGATCTGTTGATTAATTTAGATAGCATTTGTTTTTAAAAACAACATAAATGTACAGAAAATAAAAAATGAAAATAAGATCTTCAAGTAAACTATTAACGTTCCTATCAACACTAACCCTGGTGCTCACCTGATGGAGAAATTAATTTAACTACTGTGACTTTAATCAACATATTGTCTTACTGGCAGGGGCTATTAATTACAAACATGTTTGCATTGTACAGGAGATTGCAGAGCTCAAAGTGTAAACCATTGCTCAAAAGAGGAAGTTACAAAAAAGGTACAAATTAATGGTTTTTGAATAAACTATTTCTTTCTTTTTTTTGCAAAGAAAATGTATTAAATCTATTTTGCTTTTCCCCCATTCCATTCCATTCCACTTACCCCCCCCCCCCAATAAAATATATTAATATTCTGGGACTAACCCCTTTTATAGTAAATCTTATTGTAAGCTGGGAGACAGTATCTTCCATAAATCGGTATAAATCCATACTATCAATGTATTGTTTGACTCAAGCACAGCATAGTAAATTCAGATATTATTAAAGCTTGAGTGGATTTTCTTATAGGAGGAAGCCAACCCATCGAGATATTTAATAATGTTTTTTATTCCTGCAGGTCACAGTTATTATTTAAAAAAAATTGCTGAGTGGATGTGATCTTAAAAATCAATCAGGGGGGGAGGGGGGGGCGTGGCCGAGCAGCAGAGGCAAACGGTCGCACAACTCTGGAGCTCCGTAAATCAGACGGAGAAAACAAGCCTAATCTACTTCAAAATTACCCCCACTGAAAGCAGACCTCAAGCAAGAACCCCACAAGCTCCATGGGTCGCAAAAATAAGAAAAGATCGCTGGATAACTCAGCCCCTGGTCTCACAATAGGGGAAATGTGGAGGCAAGCATGCGGCCCGAGCAAAGCCAAAATGGCGGCACTCCACGGGGGCTGCACAGATTTCTTTGATGACTACTCAGAGGAAGCGGATGAAGAATACCCCCAAGTATCGGCCCCAAAAGTGAAACCTAAACCGGGCAAACCAAGGACTGACCACGATGCCGACCTTGTCACCACGGGAGTGCTGAAAGCCTTACTACCAGACCTGCAAAAAAATATCCTTACAGACGTCACCGCATTAAGAGGAGAGCTGCAGGGCCTGACAGGCCGTATTACCGTGCTGGAAGACTCCTCACAAAACCAACAGCGCACCATCATCGCACTGCAGGGGGATATGCAGGAGCTGCACCGCAAACACACACTACTTGAACGGCGCCTGGATGCCCAAGAGGACATTAGAAGGAGACACAATATTAAGGTCAGGGGGATCTCGGAGGGACCACCGGAGACAGACCTTCCACACAAAATCAAAAGCCTCTTGGCCGCCATACTCCCCCCGGGTCAAGCCACGTCTATCGAACCCACAGACCTATACCGGATCCCAAAACCCACTGGGCAAGCACAAGGGACACAATCCTGACCTTTAAGAATGGTAGGGACAAGGCATCAGTCCTCAACGCCCTCCGGGGTAAAACTCCCTTGAAATTCGAGAATGCAACACTCACCTTTTACAATGACTTATCAAGGGGAACCCTGGCGTGGCGCAGATCGCTCCGACCCCTCACTGCTACACTCCAGCACCAAAAGATCCCATACTGATGGAGGTCCCCTCACATACTCCTCGTGCAACGGGGTGAGACCACCCACCAAATTCACGATCCACAAGACGGAACAGAGCTGCTACTGACCTTGGGCCTCACCTGGGACTCACTCCTCCAAACGGGCCTCCAGGCTACCTCCACACCGACCAACAGCTGGGACCCGGCGAACAGCGCACCATTTGTGCCTCGAAATCCTACACCAGTCACCTATGCTACGGTCACTACCTAAGCAAAGCAGAGGCGTTCGCGCTCCAATCCTGGCACCACCAGCACCTGGCTACATTAGACTACCATGCTAGTCAGGGGTAACATATAACCCCCAGGACTCATGACACTTGCATCTCAGGCCCTGGTGGAATCGTTTTCCTAATCCTTGGAGGCTACCGCAACACATCACACGCAGTCCCTGTCTCATATGCCTAACCGAACACAGAGGGCCAAGGTGGAAAGCTACCAACACCCCGCAAGAAATCGGCAGACGGCATCAACACCCAAGTTCCTGGGAACTTTCTTCCCCCTTTTTTTTTTCATGGCTTCTGCCATCCCATGGAGCGGGACTTATGCCTGGGGGACCCCAGGGGACTTTGTCGCTTTGACTTAAATGACCGGGTTTGTTCACCCACTAGTTCAAGCTATTATCTGTTTCATAGTCAATTAATCTACCTAGTTAGCCTCTAAGTAGGCACAAATAGACGCAATCGTACTGTTTACTTTACTTTGCTAGGTTTAGCATTGTGTATATAGCGAAATATGTCATAACCACTACAGCCTCCCGGGCACTCAGCATATAACACTCCATTAAAGACAGCCATTGTTCCTTAGGTCAAAGATCGATCACAGAAGTTAGCCAGTGTATATTGTCTAGTGCTTATTAACTGACCCAGCCAATGGAGCAACCTAGTTAGACATTTAGAGCACTAACTAAAGAAACGTCACTTTGGTCCGCTCAGCATGTAATAGATATATAGACAAGACGTCTACCTTACAATCACACTGGTATTAGTAAGTTTATCCTTTTTCTTTCCTTTTTTCTTTCTTTTTAATACGTTGAGTTATAAGATTGTTTTTGACTGGGTCATGCCTTTAACAATTAGACTGGCAAATTAGCCTACTTCAATGCTATACTACTTAAGTTTGCGGCTAGCGCGATCACACCACCACTTACAACCACGCAAGTTGAAAAACATTCTTAACGTAATTTTACATAAACGTGCATCACTCCATATGTTTTTTATCACAAACCTGTGCGTAACTCACCTATTAATGACTGGCTCTCATTTATATAAAGAAAATGCCAATGTTTTATATGCCTCGATTGGCCAAGTACATTGTCTGATAACACCTACTCTCTTGATTTTATTCCATGTCTTTGAGCCCACACAGGGGATACTAGGGGGTCTCTCTCGTAGGTCACTCGCTCAGACTACCACAAATGTATTCTTGAATGACTAGCCGGGTATATTAAATGTATATATAGTTAGATAAATCAGGTATGTTAGCTCGGGTCCCGAGCCTGTTAGAATCATACCAAATAGACAAAGCGGATTACCAATCTTACGTTTCACTATTAATATGCTTAATTCCTTTAGCACGTTATATCATATAAGCAATGTATAATAACCTGTTATATTCCTATTTAACACAAATGTGCAAATGTATCATGCCATGAACATGTCTGCATCAACCGGCCTGTGTTTGCTGTTGTGGCTCCACGGGCGAGCTTGTAAAGTCTATTGCACCAAAAATAAAGATTTAAGAAAAAAAAAAAATCAATCAGAACCTGAGATTCCAACAGATGAGCTATTTAACTCTCAGTGTCCCACTGAAAACCAAAGAAGAAATCATGTTAGCTATAACTACTATAATGCATCTCAATAATAATGAGACATTTGTAGAGATATAAAAACATATCAGTACAAACATTAAGTGCTAACCCAACTTAAAAGAAAAACGACATTTCTAGATAGAGGTGCACAGTCCCTAGTCTAAGTTGTCCTGACCTATTTTGCACCATATTTCTACTTCTGTAGGTAATGAGACAATTGTGGTGAGGCCAAACACAATACTCTCCACAGTGCAAATACAAACATGACTGTTATACGTCACCTGCACATCTCAAGTTGAGGGCTTCTACTTGGGCATAGAAACTCAAGAAATCATGTTTCCAGAAATATCCCAGAGATCCCACAGTCCATGGCTATTTTTTTGGTCACTGATCATTTTGGATCATAGTCCATGCTTTGGTATAATCAAACTGTTAAGACAGTGTCCATTTTAAGGCTATCTGCAATATTGCTGTACGAAGTCGGAAACATGATGCTTGTCTGTGCTCATCTGCATGTTGTGCTGGGAACTCTGGGATAGCCGTGGAAATGTGATATCTCTAGTTTCTATGTCCAAGAAGGTTTTCTCAAATTCCAACATGACATATGCAGGTGATATATAACAATAATTTACTGTGGATACTATAAAGGAAACATTATGGAGATTGTGCTATATTCCCACATATGCAGATGTCCAATGTTAACTTAAAGGGACACTATAGTCACCAAAACAACTCTAGCTTAATGAATAAGTATAGGTCATGCCTCTAAGGTTTCAGTGCTCAATTCACTGTCACTTAGGAGTTAGACCACTTTTGATTTTGTTTATGCAGTCCTAGCCACCCCTCATCTGGGTGTGACTGACACAGCATTCATGAAAACAAAATGGTTTCATTTTCAGTCAGATGTAACTTACTTTGAAAGTTTATATATCCTGCTGTGTACATTGAACTTTAATTACATACAGGAGGCTCATAAAGAGTCTATGAAGCAATTAACAGGGAAGAAGATAAGAATTTCTAAATAAAACAGGATTTGCTAAAGTTGTTTTGGTGACTATAGTGTCTCTTCAATATGTGTGTTTTTTTTTCCTTTTTTTAAGTAAATTAAAATCATATTAACAGCAATAACTCTTTCAATTACAGCTGCTTGACAAGTGCACAGTCGTTGACCGGCATATTCAAAACACTTATCCCCATAACCCCAAAAATACACAGACACTGACTTTCTTATTGGAAAATATACGTCTACAGCTGTATTAACTTAAAATATAACAAAATAGGGTCATTACCAACAAAATTACCCACATGTAAACCACCATCCCCCCGTACGTAAATACCCCTTGGCAATGACCCAATAAAACAATATTTAACAATATAAATCACATGATATATAACACAGCCGTTTCATCGGCCCCATAACAAACTGATTAACTGTAGGGGTGTACCAAGGCACCCTTACACCCCCAAGTTCAGATCCACCAACAAGCCCAAACCTACCAGCCAAGTGAACCCTTCCTGCCGAATCCATACTAATTTAGCCATGCCCTACTTCCTACTCCATCTACCTCCCAAATGTAACCTTTCCCCGCCATTGTGAAAAAATGTGAAAACACCAAACAGAAACAACAGGGAGGGAGGGAGGCAGAGAGGGACAACTAACAGGTAAGTGAAGGTTAATTAAAATGGCCACTACCTAAAATGACCGCTATATACCTCACACAAACCCCACCCCCAACCATCTACTGACCTGATAGATAATGGTCGCTGTACCAAAATTATGTACTTTATTCTCCCAGTTACTCTCCCTGCATTCAGTAGATTGATCTAGTGAACATCAACCGCCCCCTTGGCTCATTAACTTCAAATAAACCACAAACTTAAGTAAACCACAAACTTATGTGCTCTCGCTGTGCGGTCGCCATTCGTATAACCAAACAACACGTGTTAGAGAAAATGGCGGCCATCTTGTTGCATGAAAGCACTCAGCGGGACTTGGTCGTCGAGTGTCTGGAACTGTAAGTCGGGCACTCGACATTGAGAACACTGGCAAATTCACACAAACACCTGCTTCTTTTCACAACAAGCCAGGAGAGCACTGTTCGGTAGGATTGTTTGCATGAACAAGGCGAACAACCGCTACCTATGAACCATTGGAACCATTTGTCTTTTTGTTCATTTTGGAACATCCAAAATTGACCGATGGCTACTACTGATTTTATGGAACTAATTTGGCAGGCGCCACGTGTGCGGTCGATCAAAACTTTATCCCAGTGGCAATTCGTCTCTGTTCGTGGGATCTGAGCGCTATTTGGACAACTTAGGCACTCAGATTCAGGCTATTTGGGGATATACTATTTGTGGGGGTTCCTCTATGCATTATGTGTACTTTTAATATTTTATTATTTTATGATGTGTAACTCAAGTGCCTAGGAGATAATTAGTTTAAGCAAAGTACACTAACAATTAGTTGAATTAGTTTAAGCAAATTAAATTATCTCACAGACACAGAGATTCTGCGGCATGTTGTGGGAGTGTCATGGGCGTGTTGTGGGAGTGGCATGCTTTGTCCTTGCTTGAGACCCCCTGCTGGGGGTCTGTGAATATAAGTGGGCCACTTGGCCATAATAAAACATTCCTGTTGCACCCTCGATCAAGTCTCGACTGATGTTTGGGTATGCGAACGACGAACTTGGATTTAGAGAAAGTGCGTATCAACGTACAATATGCAAAATACAAGGTGTTTGTTATAGTCGTTATGCCTACTTCCTGGCCTTGTCAAGGCCCATTCCTCTCCCATCGCTGTTACATGGGCTACATTTTCACTGGAGTTTGACTCTCCGTTCAATGCTGCATTTATTTACAGTATCTGACTTTAATACATTGTGATGTTCCTATGGTTACAAACCACACTTTTAAACTAAAACCTTTCAGTGCCCTCGTTTTGCCGGTGAGACAGTAAGAAACTTTACTGAACTCCACTGGGAGAACAGATAACCTTAAATGCCACCTGTTGAGCTATGATGTCTTGGTTGATGCTGAATTTAACTGTAACATTTTTTGGACTGACTCTATAAAACATACGGTAGACACTGTCAGTGCTAGTGGATTTTACAACCCAAAGGGCTAATCAATTTGTGCTATAAACGCAATCCTCTGTTGCTCACACTACCGAGAAAGCAATATGTTATCATTACATTGCTCGAGAGGAAAAGCAGAATATCTTTAAACTATACTCCCAAAAAGCATGGACATAGTGGGAAAATACAAGCCAAAATATGTTAGTTGTGATAACAGAAATACAGCTTGAAATTAAAGTAAGGCTCTCATGCAAAAAACAAAAAAACAAAAAAAATCTTAGAATCTAGTATACACTTTATTCTAGCTGCTCAGATTATATAGATAAACATAGGCAAACACATGAGGTACAAGTGTAGAAATGTAAAAGCACATATCCATGTTTTTTTTTTTTATGTGATAATATGGTTAGTACTGCAATGTTCTGTGGCTTTTAATATTTTGTAGCTTGACAAAAAAAAAAAAACCTCTCTCCTGCGCTTAAAGCCTAAAGCCTAAAGTCTCAGTTCACATAATGAGGAAGTTTCACTTTTGGATTATCTATATTCAAAGCTGTCCAAATTAACTGATAGACTAGGAAATAGACCATAACCACTAATTCACACTGTAGTGGCCATGGTGCCTATAATGACTTGACAAACCCAAATGTAAGTAGTCATACTTAGCAGGGAGCACTAAAATGGTTTGTCTACTTACATCAGTGGGGTACCTAACACCATAACAACTATGGCCATGGTGCTTGGTAACTCTTTTAACCTTAGAGTTGTAGTCAAGTTGTGTAATTGTTAAAGGGTTGAGTTGGCAAATCCACTTACCAGTTCTGATGGAAGAAAGTTCAAATGATTTCTCTAAATGGTGAAATTTAAAACCTCATCATGACAAGACGAGGCTTATTTAGGTCAGACTTTTAATTTTCTTATACTGTGGGCATGTTACGTAAGGTGGAGTCATTGGAAAGAAAAGATAGACTTTGTTAGATCAATCAATCTGAGGTTATTTTACTGGCTGCTTATTATCATTCAACTTGTAGGGCTGCTATTGTTGGTTGCTTTCATTATAACTGTGTTGTCAATTTCAATACTGTTACTTTAAAAGGTATCGAAAGAGGTTAGTAGTGCATGGATTTATTTAACCAATCATTGTTAATAGGAGTAGTCCCAGAAGATTGGAAGTTAGCGAATGTTGTGCCCATTAGTAAGAAAGGTAGTAGGGAGGAGTCGGGCAACTATAGGCCGGTAAGCCTTACTTCAGTAGTGGGAAAAGTAATGGAAACCATGTTAAAGGATCGGATTGTTGTACATCTAAAATCACATGGATTTCAAGATCAATACGGGTTTACTTGAGGGAGATCATGCCAAACTAATCTTATTATTTTTTTGATTGGGTAACTAAAATAATAGATCAGAGTGGTGCAGTAGACATTGCTTACCTAGTTTTCAGTAAGGCTTTTAAAACTGTCGCACATTGAAGGCTTATCAATAAACTACAATCTTTAAGTTTGGATTCCAATATTGTTGAATGGGTAAGGCAGTGGTTAAGTGACAGGCAACAGAGGGTTGTAGTCAATGGAGTATATTCGAAGCATGGTCTTGTCATCAGTAAGGTACCACAGGGATCTGTACTTGGACCAATTCTCTTTAATATTTTTATTAGTGATATTGCAGAAGGTTTTGATGGTAAGGTATGTATTTTTGCTGATGATACAAAGATTTGCAACAGGGTTGATGTTCCAGGAGGGATAAACCAAATGGAAATGATTTAGGTAAACTAGAAAAATGGTCAGAGCTTTGGCAACTGACATTTAATAAGGATAAGTGCAAGATAATACATTTTGGACGTAAAAACCCAAGGGCAGGGTATAGAATATTTAATACGCTACTAACCTCAACATCTGAGGAAAGGGATTTAGGAGTACAGGCTCTCCTCACTTGCCGACTTGGTCGTAAAACAAATTGGTCAGTAAGTGAGGATGCACTACAGAGCATGCGCACCCGTGCAGGTCTATGTTCGGTGAAATTTCCCTGAACACAGAAGAACGCACCAGAGCAGGGAATCCCACTAATCCATATTTGGGGAAAATTCCCCGAACATAGACCAGCTCTCTAATGTGGGGAATTCCATGAATACCCACGCTAGAGAGTTAGTCGTAAGTCTGAGTCATTGTTAAACAGGTAAGTCGTAAAATGAGTACTACCTGTAATTATTTACAGATGAGTTAAAGGTTTGCAGACAATGTAATAGAGCAGCAGGAAATGCTAGCAGAATGCTTGGTTGTATAGGGAGAGGTATTAGCAGTAGAAAGAGGGAAGTGCCCATGCCATTGTACAGACCACTGGCGAGACCTCACTTGGAGTATTGTACGCAGTACTGGAGACCGTATCTTCAGAAGGATATTGATACCTTAGCGAGAGTTCAGAGAAGGGCTATTAAACTGGTTCATGGATTGCAGGATAAAACTTACCACGAAAGGTTAAAGGATCTTAACATGTATAGCTTGGAGGAAAGAAGAGACAGGGGGGATATGATAGAAACATTTAAATACATAAATGGAATCAACACAGTAAAGGAGGAGACTATATTCAAAAGAAGGAGAACTACCACAACAAGAGGACATCGTCTTAAATTAGAGGGACAAAGGTTTAAAAATAATATCAGGAAGTATTACTTTACTGAGAGAGTAATGGATGCATGGAATAGCCTTCCAGCTGAAGTGGTAGAGGTTAACACAGTAAAGGAGTTTAAGCATGCGTGGGGTAGGCATAAGGCTATCCTAACTATAAGATAAGGCCAGGGACTAATGAAAGTATTTAGAAAATTGGGCAGACTAGATGGGCCGAATGGTTCTTATCTGCCGTCACATTCTATGTTTACTTGTAGAGTGTGATTCTTCTAGTTTCTGTATCCACATTGTCATAGTTTGTAGTTATGAGATGTGATTATATGTTAATGGGTTGCTCTTCTTTAAGTGACAGGAGTAGTATCTGTGACATCTCATTGGCAGTGTGATAGTCTTGCTGTGATGGGTAAGTGAGATGGCAGAGGGATATGATGTCTAAAGTTAGACTTTTTGGTGTGACAGCACAGATGAAGGCTAGGTAGCCTGTAGAGATACTTTCTACTGAGAATGTGTATCTTGATAGCTGATATCTGCGCTCCCATAAAGATACCCATTTGATAAACAGTTGGTGTAAATAATAAAAACAAAACAAACAGACTTAGGGTAAGTCTTGGGTATTTGTTCATTATCGAGGCCTGGCAGAGGTGGCAGGGATGAAAGATAAGAGAACCAAAGGGGCATAAGGAGATAAAAAACTGAAGTCAAAACTGGCAAAATAACAAAGTAGACAAAGGAAAACATAAAGGAGAAAATGTCTCTTTTCCCGTGTCGTCTGCTCTTTTCCTCTCGTTTCTATTGTTTTCTCTCTGTTTAATGTTCCTTCTCCTGTATTTTTGTGGCATAACAAGATCTTTACCAGAAAACATCTTTCTATTTGTGTGAGACGGTCTAAATTACTGTGAATTCAAATGACTGCATAACTATTGTTTCATATATATTTTGCTGAAGAAGCAATATTTGATATTAAAAAAGTTAATTATACGTATTTAAAAAGAGTCTCAAGTTATAGTGTTTGTTATTTGAAGAACATATACATACAGTGGGTGGAATGTTGTGGTTCAGGATAAGATACAGTAATGTTAAGGTCGATGAAGTAACTGTGGAGATATGAATATACAAATATCTAGTGCAATATTGTACTGTAAAATAAAACTTCAACATACAGTGTATAGCTCAGTACTCACAAGGAGGGAGCCAATCGGAAATGGCTCAATCCTGACGCCTGTGGGATAGTTAGAAGGGATCCCACTCCCTTCCAAAGTGCAGGTGCTTTTCTGTATCTTTCAAAAAGGAATGTCCACGCCAATATGAGCTTGGGGACTAAGTCCTTTTATTGGTAAAATAAAAATGGATATACAGCACAGCAAAGTGCAATGAAATAAAAACAAAAACAAAACAAACTTGATAAAATCACTGAAATAGTGCTATAGTAAAAAAGTCCACTATGGGGTAAAAGAAATTAGTAATTTCTTTTACCCCATAGTGGACTTTTTTACTATAGCACTATTTCAGTGATTTTATCAAGTTTGTTTTGTTTTTGTTTTTATTTCATTGCACTTTGCTGTGCTGTATATCCATTTTTATTTTACCAATAAAAGGACTTAGTCCCCAAGCTCATATTGGCGTGGACATTCCTTTTTGAAAGATACAGAAAAGCACCTGCACTTTGGAAGGGAGTGGGATCCCTTCTAACTATCCCACAGGCGTCAGGATTGAGCCATTTCCGATTGGCTCCCTCCTTGTGAGTACTGAGCTATACACTGTATGTTGAAGTTTTATTTTACAGTACAATATTGCACTAGATATTTGTATATTCATATCTCCACAGTTACTTCATCGACCTTAACATTACTGTATCTTATCCTGAACCACAACATTCCACCCACTGTATGTATATGATTTGCTGTGATTTTTAGTGTGGATAGAGAGGTTACCACACGGGTGTTTTGAGTGTTGTTGGTATATATTTGGGTAACACGCTGTGACTCTGTACTTTTGTTATTTGAAGGTTTCACAGCACAATATATGTAAGACAACTGTTGTAAAGTCTATTATACAGAATCGACTTGCAGTAATAAGACTATTTTGCATTTTTTTGCTCCTGCAAAGCGGGCTTATTATAATACTAATCTACTTAGATTTTAATTCAAGAGAAAGCAATAAAACTGATGTTATCAACCAAGAAGTAGTGTAGCTACTTGTTCACTTTTCATTGAAAGTGTCTGATCTCAAGATATCATGAAGAACCTATGTCTAGTTACTGCCTTTTTTCATCAAATATTACAATGTATATTATCTTATATTAGAAAATATACAGATATGCAGGATACATGAAACTGAAATAAATATATTACAGGAAAATGGTGCTTGGGGGAGAGGGATAGGTGCACTATAACACAACGTTTCAAACAATAAATAAAGAAGCAAAAGCAACATAATTTACATAGATAAAGCACTCCAAAGATAATGTATTTGCCCTTTTATTATTATTATTATTATTATTATTATTATTATATTGTAATTATTTATATAGCGCCAACAAATTCTGCAGTGCTTTACAATGGGTGGACGAACAGACATGTAGTTGTAACCAGACAAGTTGGACACACAGGAACAGAGGGGTTGAGGGCCCGGCTCAATGAGCTTACATGCTAGAGGGAGTGGGGTAAAGTGACACAAAAAGGTAAGGATAGTATTAGACTAGTGACAGTTGCAAGAGAGGAATCAGTCGGGAGCTATTAAGAGTTTCATTGATACGCTTTTATAAAGAAGTGGGTTTTTAATGATTTTTTGAGGAGTGGAGACTAGGTGAGCATCTAACATAGGAGGGGAGTTCCACAGGAACGGTGCAGCCCTCGAGAAGTCTTGAAGGCAATCATCAGAGGTGGGAGTACGGACAGAAGATAGACGTAAGTCTTCAGCAGATCGTAAGGGCTTAGACGGGACATACTTGCGTATCAGGGAGGATAGATAGGTGGGAGCAGCATTATGTAGAGATTTGAAAGCAAGAACCAGAATTTTAAATTAAGCTCTATATTTTACAGGAAACCAATGTAGGAGGTTAGCTAGGGCTGAATAATCAGAGACAAAAGTGAATTAACTTTTCAAATGAAATGAATGAGAATTGAGTAGTGGGACCCACATGGCTTCAGTACGCTAAAGTTGTTTCATAGTATGCCTATAGTATACCTTTAAGTTAAAACTGAAATGTTGATCCAACACATAGTTATTGAACAAGGAATAACGTTAAACAAAACAAGCTCTAACCCCCCCCCCCCCCACCACCACCACCACCACCCCTTCTATGTATGTTTATATATATTACACAAACAGGGTTATTCACTGAAGTGAGAAAATTAAACATGAATGAAGTAAATTTTGAATTAAACACCACAGTAGTGAAATGAAAGCATAGCCGACCGAATTTTTCTATTTCTGCTAAAAAGCTTCACTTTGAATGTACTTTGAACTTTCACTTTAGTAAATAACGTTTAAATCTTATCCATGGCTTTAAAAAAATGAAAAAAAATAAAAATACAAAGATCATCAAGTCAATAGAACGTTTTGGCAATTACATAAAAAAATGCGCACCTGGTTGCAATTTCAGCTTCTTGCACATTCGTTAATACAACAAGATGATTTTAATCGAGATTGTTTCATGCACTGGGGAATCAGATACAAAATGTGCCCTCCTTAGATTATAATTTGCTTAGTGCTGAAGGTATTACCCTTATGTATGTGTAAATAGAAATGCTTTTTATATTACACAGCAGGGGAAAGATATAATCAATTTCATTTATACTTTATATTTCTAAACGGTGTATAAAGTGCACCCAATTTACATTTCTTTTTACATTGCTAGGGAGAAGGGATACTTTTATCTGATGCAGTTTACTACACGCTCTGTGTATGATCAGCTTTATTGTGGCTAAATAACAAGAGACATTGTAACCCTATGTGTGTACGGTAGGCAACATAAATTCAGTATAGTCATCAAACTCATCTGAAGATTATAGAAAAAGATTCTCCTGTTGCTGGGTACCGAGACCAGAGACAGGAGTATCAACTGGAAAGATAATGGGAAAATCTGTATGCAATAAAATTAATAGGTCTTAGAAAGATAGAAAATGGTCAAAAGTAGATAAAGAATTAACCAAGCCAAATGGCTCACCTCCTGTCTTCAAAGCTCTTAAGAACATCTACAATGCTCAGACTCTGGACTTTAATGCAATCGAAAATGGTCCACGTCTGGGAAATCTTAGAGATGAAAAAGAACCTTTGAACGCATTTGCCTTGGGCGGCATTTTCCAGGGGGCGTCAAAAAAAGCCGCCCCCAAACGCCCAGGGCAAATGTCTTGTTAGCCTTGCCGCTAACTGACATGCTGGATGGGCTGGCTGCTGGGCGTGGGCGGGCGGCGCTGGAGAGGGTGCACTTTCCTCTGAGCTCTCTGCTCAGCTGCCTCGCGTGCCGCCCGCAGAGTGAGGCTGGGAGCCGGAATATGACGTCATATTCTGGCTCCGCCTCGCCTAGCAGCCAGGGAGAGGCAGAACCCCCCCCCCCCAGCATTCCTTAAGGTAAGGAGGCTGGGGAGGTTAAATAAATAAAATAAAAAAGTGAGTGTTAATGTGAGTGAGTGTGTTTTCTAGTGTGTGTGTGTCTGTTAGTGTCTGTCTGTTAGTGTGAGTGTCTGTCTGTTAGTGTCTGTCTGTTAGTGTGTGTGTGTCTCTTAGTGTGTGTCTGTTAGTGTGTGTCTGTTAGTGTGTGTGTCTGTTAGAGTGTCTGTCTGTCTCTTAGTGTCTGTCTGTCTGTCTCTTAGTGTCTGTCTGTTAGTGTGTGTGTGTCTGTCTGTCAGTGTGTGCCTGTCTGTTAGTGTGTCTGTTAGTGTGTGTGTGTGTGTCTGTCAGTGAATGTGTGTGTGTATTTAGAATGCGGGGCAGGAGGGAAGGGTTGGGTGGGGGTGGCGCGTGGGGGGAGGGGGGCGCCTGAGTTTTGTCCTGCCTAGGGCAGCACAAAACCAGGATACACCACTGGGTATATGTGTGTGTCTGTGTGTGTCTGTGTGTGTGTGTGTGTGTGTGTCTGTGTGTGTGTATTGGTGTTTGTGAGCGTGTGCACATATGGACTGTACCTCTGCATGTCCCTGTTTTAGTCATCAATGTGCTTTGAAACAAAATATTTTAAAGTAAATAAAATGTAACTAAAAAAAGAATTCCCCCAGATATTAATAAAGCTTATTTTCCTTTGGCACTGTATATCTGATGTTATCTCTTATCTCAGATAAGCAGCCAGAAAAGTTTAATACATAACTCCCGCTGAACGATCAAATTGAATTAGAACCAGCCCTTGCTCTTTCCTGCATTCATCTTCATTGCATCAAATACCCCACTGACAAGACACAGATTGAGTGTGTACTTATAGGTACTTTATTGCCTAGTGTTTCATCGCTTTGGTGCTGTCCAGCAATTTATCACAAGTGCCTGGTGCTGTGGCATTGCATATGATTATATAATAAACAGATTGCTATCAAAGTACTGTATCATTAAGGAGTCCTTCACTAATCTTCATATGATTCTTATTGCACTCTACATGTATAGGAAAATAAATTTGTGATGGCCATTATAATGAAGAAAGAAAGAAGAAAAAGAAAGAAAATATTGCTGTTCGTCAGATTTAGAAAAGATGATGATTTTAAATGTCAAAACGTCCTATTTTATCCTAAGGTGCAAGCAGGTTCTCAGAATGGTGTCCACGCACTCAGTTGCTCATAACGACAATAATTTGCAACAAGTATTGCAGCTTTAAGACTGTCTCTTCAGGGCTTGAAGTGATTGAGATAGTTTGACTGTCCATTTTGTAAGTAAAGCATGCCCATGCTGGGGGGAAGTGAGAGATCCATGCAGAGGAGAAGGGGGAGCTCCATGCTATGCAAGACCTACATCCCCTTTCCAGTTCTTGGAGAGAAACATTCTATAAATGGGGCTTTCAATAAATTGACAGCAGTCCAGTATGGTGGCCACCAGCCTATGCAGAAGATCTGGTCTAATATGTATAACTGTGGCTGGGAAAATAAATACATATAAAAAATCCTGCCGTACAGAGGTTTATGGGAAAATATGAGATGCTCCTGATTGGTTTAATAACCCCCTTGGACTGGAAAAGCCTCTTTACAACTGATGTAACCTATCAGTGGATTAGCAGCAGGAAAATAAAGGTGAGGATCTATTATTTTATGATTAATTGATGCATTACCTCAATAATGCAGATAAAACGTAGGTAATACTAACCAGTCTGAAATGTCCTTTAACCCCTTAAGGACCAAACTTCTGGAATAAAAGGGAATCATGACATGTCACACATGTCATGTGTCCTTAAGGGGTTAAAGTAAATATATGCTTTTACGACTTTAAAGCCAGCAGTAGACATGAGCAAACTGGGTCATAGAACTCCTAATCTGCTTCCCAAAGCTAGCAAACAAGTTCACCACCCATGAAATTAGGTTGTTTCTAAGTCAATCCAGACTTGAGTTTGCTCATTTTCATTAATAACGATTTACTGGGTTGTTACACACTGTTCACTGCTTGAATGGGTATTCACTATGCTCGATACTTGTATAAGTAGACAGCTGAATATTTAAACTGATAATGTAACAGAGAAAAGATGGAAAACGTAGATCAGATATCTATTGATGAATGAATTAAAGAAAATTATCATTATTAAGTAAATATGATAATAAAAGAGCTGCGATATAAAGATTACAAAAATTTAGTTTCTGGTTGGGGGCTTACATTGGAATAATGTGACCACTACGTTAATGCCTTAATATTTACTTGGCACCGACATATGCCACAGCCCATTTAGAAAGGCGATATGAAGAAGGTCAAATAGCGTTATGAATACTGTCCAATGGCAATGTGAAGATGCCTTACAATATATGAAGATTTGAGGTAGGTAAATATATATCTTTAGGTAGCTTGCCCATGGACACTTACTGGGATTCTAAACAGATTTTATATGTTATTACCACTGCTGGGATTATAAACAGATTTTATATGTTGTTACCACTGCTGGGATTCTAAACAGTTTTTATATGTTGTTACCACTGCTCTAACCAGCTGATATGTTAGAGTATTCATTAAAAATATAAAGCAAAGGGGCGGAGCCTGACTAGCAAGCGAGCAAGACGTGCTAAGCTTGTGCTCCCGCCGAACGGACGACCAAGCGCTGAAAATCGGGACGCACAAACCGGGAAAACCCACAAAAAGGGGCTCAACAGATGGAGGAACCCGGCAGGCACCCGCAGATACCGGTCTCACCACCCGGAGTGCCCGGGATCCGAAACGGCGGATCGAGGCTGGCGAGAGAAGGGGGTTTGGGAAGGCGGCCGCTTCCCGCTCACCACTCCGAGCCACAAGCACGTAAGAAACATCCCCCCCCCCCTGGACCGGTGGGGGACATCCCGGTCCCCGCCACACAGACCCAGCCCGGTCACTGACCTGCTGTCACAACCGACGGTTCAAACAGACGGACCGGAGGGGAAGGCCTTGAAAATGGCGGCCAAAAGCGACGACCACACTCGTGGCATGCAGCAGCAGCATGCATCACACCATCCTAATCCTGAAGCTAGAGACTCACTAGGGGGACCGACCCGCATGTACCGGCCACACAAACGGAGGGCTTTAGTTTCCACATGAAGGCCCGCGCAAGGTACACGCAAGGCCCGACGCACCCGCTCGCCGGGAAAGACCCTGGACCCGAGAGGACCCCAGGCTCGTGGAATAAAGGTACCAGCCCTCACAATGACCCAGAGCCGAAGAAGCACCAGGCCTACGAAAGGCTGCATAGCCGACCAGCTAAGCCTCTCCAACTGCCCCTACACCCAGCTGCGCATGGGGATCGGATGACCGACCTAAAGGAGGGATGCAGATAAATTGGTCTTACACACAGTGGGACTGTAAAGCTTACAACATACCTGGACTCTCTCAAAACACACTCATACTTTGCGTAACATTTCTCTTTTTGTTTATAAGCGTTGCCAGGGATTTCATAACCTGTGGTATTTTGTGCTATTCAACAGTATAAAATGTGCACTGTTCTTATGTCACACCTTAGACACACATATAGTATACAATACAATGCACTACATAGCCTTGTTCATTTATGCTCACCCTACTACGTACATCTACACCAAGCGATCATAACTTTTAAACATGTGCACAGTTGTACCCACCGCCTAAATACCGCAAATCCTAGCCTGATTCCGCATGCTCCAGCTGTTGAGGCAAGACATGCTATATATGTTTTTCTCCACGACACAGCATTTCTGATGTTTGAATTTTACAACTAGAATACACTTGTTTCCTTTAACCCACATATTTCTTAACGTGTACCACGCATGGCGCAGCGTATGTTCCTATCTGAATAACACTTAGCAAAGTCTTAGCCATGAAGGAGGATTTGCAGTTAGATATCTATACCTAGCATGTTTACCGTTGTATTAATACAAAAACGCAATGCTCTTTAAGTGAATTAATCTATAATATAAAAATTGTGCAAGGACTGACCTAAACCCTAATGTTATATCTGTTTATCGAAAAGCATGAGGACTGCCGTTGGGGTACCACATGCCCGCTTGTTATTTCTTAATGCACGGAAAAAATAAAGAATAAAAAAAAAAATAAATAAAGCAAAAAAGTAAGATAGATTAAATAGAACACAACATCCATTTAAAGTTTGCTAACTTGTAGCTCTTGCGCATGCAGTGCTGCAGCTAGTCGACTTCTCCAATCAAAAGCTGTTATTCTGTTCTATGCATGATTCTCTTATCCTATCAACTCCTTTCTAGCATACTAATAGTGTGTCAGTGTGAATTGTTAGGAATTCAAAGTGAATGTCACGTTTTAGACTAAAATAGCCGGCAACATAACTCACTTGGAGACTTTTTTAATGTGTCGGTTTTGCCTAAAATTTAAATTCCCTTTAAATTATTGAAAATTCATGCTTTAGTGAAATACCCCATAAACGAATTGAATTGCTCATTTTCAGTGATACAGTGGTGGCTAAATGTTTAATATCAGCCAGGTTCAGAGTTTTGTGAACTGGTATTGTGTGAATTTATCAATCAAGCTGTGAGTTCACTCTGTCCCAGAAAAGAAACTTGGCAAACATACATTGAGGAAGCTGCTCATTCATATTGCCAAACATATTACCCAAAATACCATAAACATTGCCATCATACAAAGTTGGCTTGTTTTACCCGATTAAATAATCCATGCTATGATTTGTAATAAAATACTATACACGCCATCCACGATAAGACAGTTATTCATAGTCCATAATACTCTGCTGGCTGAAGGTGTTGTGTTCTTTTTAAATTTGACTCTTGAGATAAGTTGGACCTAAATATTAATATGGCTAGTCACTATGCTATGCTTAGGGTTTACTATAAATTACATATTAATGTTTTGGCCTTATTGGATTTTAATTGCGTACATATTGGTTTCACATTCTCTGTGGGATGATGTATCTACTTTTTTTGCTGAGCTGGTTTCCTGTTCTAATTGTGCATATCAGTTAGTTGATTAGTTGTTCTCATATCTTGTAACAATGATAGAGTTTTGCTGGAATGGGAAACCTAACAAAAGATCAGAACTGACTCTTATATTGTAATGGTAATCTCTTCTCTCAACGCTGCCTTCTTAGGGTCTCCCTGCATGAACATGTTCAACAGTAATGCCCTGACACCCTCCCAGTAAGTACGTAAGCTACTTGAGAATGCCTTCATAATGTAGTTATTATTCATATATTAATCGCTGCAAAAATAAGAATTGCTCAAAATTGGAAAAAAACAATCCCACCAAATATCTTGGAAGTGCAGGAAAGAGTAGACACGATGTATCAATATGAGAGAATAGTAAATCAAATAGAAGGAAGGGAAAGTGGCCATGAAAAAGCATGGCAAGATTGGTTAGCATATTATTATTATTATTATTATTATTATTATGATATTTATAGAGCGCCGTCAAATCCCGCAGCGCTTTACAATGGGTGGACGAACAGACATGTAGTTGTAACCAGACAAGTTGGACACACAGGAACAGAGGGGTTGAGGGCCCTGCTCTATGAGCTTACATGCTAGAGGGAGTGGGGTAAAATGACACAAATATAGGTGTAAGGTAACATATATAGGTGTAAGGTATAAATAGAGGTTATAGCAAAAGGAGGAATAGACTAAAACAGATATGAGGTTAAAGTGTGTACATTATTGCATATTAATGAATAATTGATAGGGTATGACTGCAAAACTGAAAGATTTAAGCAAAAAATTGTTAAAACTGTTAAAACAGGATGAATATGCTGGGCATTCCGCTTGTGAGTAAGAACTAGTTGTCAATGTCAATTATTTTACTTTGCACACTTGTATGAGTTGAATATAAGGATTACAAATGCAATTAAGGCAATAGCAAAGAAAAGCAAAATGTAATTTATTTTATTTATTTATGTATTTTTATTTTATTTTATGTTATTGTGTTTTATTATTGTTTATAATTTATGTAGTTTTTTCTGTGCATGTAAGAAATGAAAATAATAATAAAAAAAAATTAACATTGAAAAAAAAAAAAAAGAGAATGCCTTCATACCAGAGCGGGTCATAGCTCTTCTAAATGTGAGTTTTTTACCACTTTTTTATTGTATTTTATCTGGGATTCAGACTTATTGCACTAGTGGTTGCACTCATCTCTCCTTTTGTCTCCATGCATATACGAGTATCTTGAGACATTCCAACGCACCTATTCCTGTAGAAGAATCTATACATCTACACTCCATCAAGTACTTCTGACCTTCAACTGATGTCCTAGTGAGACTTTGATTTGGGATTATTTATCTATATTGGCGCAGCCCTACCCCATTTTTTTTGTATTTGAGGGGTTCCCTTCGTTGGGGTTGCTGCCTGCTCACATATTGTTTGTTAATTAGTGCTAACCTATTGTTGTATTGTGTGTAGCCACCCTATATCAGCTTGACAGAGACACTGACACACACCAACCCTCCGACGCCGATATCCAGTCCTTCTTTGACCAAGCACCCCTTTCAACTGTATCCATAGCGCAAAGTGAGTCACTAGAGGCCCCCTTTACTGAGGAGGAAGTGTGTTTGGCACTTGCAACCATACCAAAACACAAATCACCTGGCCCAGACGGCGATCAAATTAATATTATCACACATTTGAAGCTATCCTAACGCCCCATCTCACCAAACTCTTAAACCATATCAAACTGGCAGGGGATGTCCCTAAAGAGATGCTGGAAGCCTTAATAGTTGCGGTTCCCAAACCCAACAAACCGCCGACCATATGCTCCAGCTTAAGACCGATCTCCCTACTCAACGCCGACATTAAACTTTATGCCAAACTGCTTGCTAACAGAGTCAAACCACTCTTCCCTGCATTAATATCGGAGGAACAAATGGGATTTGTCACAGGAAGACAGGTGGGTGACAACACCAGGCACCTCATAGAGTTGGCACATTCGTCACATCAAAGTGGGATCATATTAGCGCTGGAGACTGAAAAAGAGTTTGATCACTTGCATTGGTGGTACATGTAATTGACACTCACCAAAATGGGGTTCCCTCCAACATTCCTAGCTAGTATACTAGCCCTACACCGATACCCATCAGCAAAAGTGTTCAGTGCAGGATTCCGTTCATCGTCCTTCCACATCCATAACGGCATGCTGCCAGGGTTGCCCCTTTCCATCCTGCTTATTTTCATTCTATGCCTGGAGCCTCTAATAATAACACATTAAGCACAACTCACAGATTCAAGGCCTAATTACCCTTAACGGCGAGCAGAAACTAGCACTATTTGCTGATTACATACTCCTGTCCTTGACAAACCCGACACAATCTATCCCGAACCTGCTTACCCTGCTGGCCAGATACGGTGACGTGCCATACTATAAAGAATAACACTGCAAAGACTCAGGCATTACCTATCCAATTGCAGCACACAATCACAACACAGCTAGAAAAGAAATACACATTTAACTGGAGCAAAAGTCTCACACTTGGGAATTAAGTTGACAAAGTCGATATACCTTTTACCACAGGAAAATCACCTACCCCTGCTTCATAAAATCAAAACTCAAATGACTGAATGGGAAGATATAGAGGTGTTGTGGCTGGGAGGCATCAACGCTATAAAAATGATGATATTGCCGCATGTACTATACCTGTTCCGGACCATTCCTATAGCATTATCCTCCCAATTGCTTTAAATGGTTCCATACAACATTAATGCATTAATGTCTGGAAGAGGAGACCACCCCGATTATCCACTAAAAAACTGGGCCTCCACCATAACAAAGGAGGTCTAGGGCTGCCAGATATTCGATATTACTACTGAGCATCAATGTTGGCGCAGGGCCTTAGGTTACTGCGGTCCTCTGCTAAGGAACCAGCGCCTATAGGGTTAGCCTTTGAGAATGTCTGCCTAACATTAATGTTAATTTGGCACATGCCTTGTGGGCCAGCGCACCTAACCCCATAGGAAACCATTTTAACGAGCACAAAAGCTCTTATGAACTCCTGGAGTACTTGGGCTCCGGTGTTGTTCGACCCTACATTGCTGCTCATGATGGCTCCCTTCACAGCACTGCAGGCCCGCTCCTCTAACTTCGCACTACACTCATGGCTGGAAAGGGACATTTGTAGAATAGGAGACCTCTGCAGCCAAAATGCCATAAAGCCATTCCCAACCCTACTGGATGAGTTTTCCCTGCCCCCTAGGGACCTCTTCCTTTAGGATCAAAAACATTCTAATGACTTACAGCTCCATTATAGGAAGCGCAATGTGATCTGTGTCACTATCCTCATGACACATACTGACCTCTCACTCCATAAATCCCTGTTTTACAATGCATTGTGGGAAGATGCCACGCTACACAAGCTTCCATATATGGTACAATGGGATAAAGACATTGGGCGTGAGCTTACGCTACAGAAATGGCAGGGGGCTTTCACCCGCACCAAGAAAGCATGCAAGAGCCTTTCCCTATGGGAAGCCTGCTGTAACACACAATGTGCTGGTACCTGGTTCCCCATAAGTTATCTAAGATCTATACCGCTGTTTCCCCAGTGTGCTGGAGATGCAGGACAGCATCGGGTACAATGATGCATGTATTCTGGGACTGCCCAAGTCTTAAGACATTTTGGTTACACATACAGAAGCTCATTAGCACAGTAACCACCCTTTTACTCCTGCTGACGCCCAAGGGTTATCTACTCCATATCTTGCCCACAATGGGCCACAACCAACACTTCACAGTAATTATTAATTTGTTGACTGTGGTCAAGATAGCCATAGCCTCCCACTGGAAGATCGATGTGATCCCTTCCCTGGAGGAGTTTTGAAGAGAGTAGACTATGTATGCTCATATAAGCAAATGTCCTTTAGGGTGCGGGGGGGGCGACAAAAACCACTCACAACAATGGGGCAGCTGGCTAAAATTCCACAACATTGTTGGGGCCAGCAGTGGTGCGGACTAACTAACTGGTCTGGACACGTAGTAATAGGTAGAACAGAGGTGCACCAGGCAGCAGAGGACAAATCACAAAGTTCAACCCATGTTTCCACAGTTGTATGTTATGCGTTTCCCCACCTCTTTTTTATTCTGTACCCTGTATGCATGGCACATATGTTACATAAGTAAGGCACAAAGCCTCCGGACACACATTGTCTTTCAACCCCATGCATGCGGAAGGTGATCTGTGATGTTCCAATGCATCACTCATCACTGTAATGCACTACTCAGATGAACGTCTCTGTATGCATATCTGAAACTAATTGGATTTCTCAGACGATGTAACCCGTGATAATATTTATTTTCTGCATTATGCTTTCTTTGTATAACTACAAAGTAATGTGTTCTTATATACTTGTGTGCTGCTCTGAAAATTCAATAAAAAACAAATATGATAAAAAAAAGTAAGAAGGTAAGGAAAGGAATGGACAAAGAGTAGATTGAGTGCATCATCAGATGTATTTGCACCAAGTTCAGGGTGTTGTCTGCACCCTGAGCTTGGCACAGTCTGGATGATTGGCAGGCAGCCTGACATGCATTCATGCCAGGTCAGCATTCCAATTCTTCAGGCAGACCCACTCCATTTCTGGGCATGTCTGATCCATTGGGCAGTGCAAGTTATGTGATGCATGTCAGTGTCCCACCCTTTAACCTCACCCACCGATGTCCTGCTTCACTGGATGCTACAGTTAAGGTGTATAGATTTGCTAGATTTGCTTGGGAGATGAAAGCACGAGATTAGAATAGGTTATGGATTTTTTATAGCTGGACCTTGTGAGTTTGCTTCCAGCACCACCTCCAACAGATACAAGACGTTTGAGAGCTATGACTGTTTTAGTGTTTTCTTTCAATAGGAATCTGTAATTAGGTCCATCGTAATTGTCAGTACCAGGCTCAGTGGGCTCTCAATTCGGCACTGCTGCCACTGCAGCTTTAATAATGCATTGTTTCCTTTTAATATGCCTACAGGATGAGAAACATGGGGCTTCTGCCTTTTTACATATACTTTTTAGGTGAATTTTTCTAAGTTTGGATTGCAGAAGAAGAGAAGAAAGCAAACTCTTCCAGTGGTAAAGGCTAAAATTGAATTGTAAACCAAATATGACATTTACGAGGACTGGGTTTACATTGATTTATCAAGATTGATTGCAAAAAATTTAAAACACACCAAAACATTTCTCTTTGATATTAAAGTCATGACTCTGAGATTGTATTAGATATGAGCATTCTCAAAGTCATTGGGCTAAGACATGCAGATGATGAATTTATGTTCTCTGAATCCGTTGCAATAATGAAAATTTTAGGCTTTGAAATTATAAAAGTAAGGTGAATGAGTCCTGAAAGTGCAGTAAATTACTTGGAAAATCCTACAGAGGAAGATGATAGACATGAAAACATACATTTGCTGTTCTGGCTTCTTCTTTCATTAAAATATAATGACATGCAAATTACTTCTTTTGTAGAACTGCAACACAAGCATTATTCAAAAAGTCAATAAGTATAGAAGCTGTAATCTCTGAACTGAAAACTTAGATCGGATGCTTTAATACATAGCAGTTAATAGTTGACACAAAAAAAACCCATTTATTAAAAGGTACCATCTGTGCACCTCAACTTCAAGAGTATATCTGATTTTTTTAACTTGATTCCAGGTATCATAACAGAGTGAAAATTTGATATTACTCACTTAGTCCATAACACTTTCTCAGCAATTTATATGTGAAGACATGATAGTGTCAAGATAAGACAGAAACAGATTTAATTTACAATAATATTTAGGGAATTTATGCCAAAGGCCATCTGTATCAGCCTGAAGAACTGGCAGTAAAGAAATATGTTCACCGTGAATTGCATTTGGGACAATCAGGTGTGAGGAAGATACTTCTCCCAAAATGATCTTACAGCCATAATGCTAGCAAAGCATCAAGGGAAATGTGTCCACAACATCTGGAGGGCCGAAGGTTCCCCACCCCTGCTCTCAATGAACTACGTATATGTTTCTCATACCTATCCATTCACATCATTAATAGTGGAATTGCTATCTAGTAGCTATGCAATACAAATAGAATTCTTGAGATATCTCTGCTAGAATAATATATAACAGATGGCTAACACGGTTTGTTTCTTCAAGTTTGCAGTTATGCGTTAAGAAACATCAAATGTGATGGACCACCTCGCACCATGATGCTCCTAGTGCTCACAGAGGACTCCAAGCACTCCACCAGACACCATCAGCACCACAGCCCCTTAGCCACCGCAGCTTGGCTGGGGTCTCGCCGTCCTCCACCTACTCTGGACCGAAGACCAGGATCCAGCTTCCAGTGGGTGAACCTCTCTTACTCCAGAAAGTATAGCAGGAACAGCTCTTATAAGAGCTAGTGATTAGAACCCAGGGAAGTATAACCCAGGGAACCCAGCAGTATAATGAGTATAGCAATCCCCAGAGTTAATATAGCTGTCCCCTCCAAACATGAGACGAGGCTCTATGTTGAGGGTGAAGAGGAACTTATTTTAATGGTGCCACACTTGGCCTTATATGACAATCCTAATGCAAGGGGTACGCCCACATAGACCTGAAGGCACAACACTGCAGATACTGTACTAACTCAATTATCTCCAGGCAGAAAAACACATATTTCTAAACAACCCCAAAAGTATCCCAAAACACATAATATCCCCACAAATGTTACACCCCCTGATAGCCGTAATCTGGGTGACCAACATATCTAAAAATCACCCAGATCAGTTCAGGGGTTCAGGATTTCTATGGAAGTCATTAATTTGACTCACCGCAGGAATGGTCCCATCCCCTAAACAGTTCCAGAGAATCAGGGCTTGCGGTCAGTCTAGTTCGGTAGTTTTAAAATTAACAAACTACTGAACAGAGTCAATAGAGCTTGCTCCCTTCATCCAGATGAATGATCCCACCGAACAGTGCCCTTCTAACTTGTATAGAACCGAACACAGGCGATGGTGGAAGTCCAGTGGTGTTCGGGAGTTTCTATGTACGATTTTAGTGTTCCATGAGATTCATGTCCAAACACCACTGCCTGCGTTCATGCAAACAAGATGGCCACCCACACGAACAATTAGAACACTGTGGTGAGAAACGTTCCAAGTTGTTAATAGGTGTTAACAAGCTCCAGAGTGCTTAAGAATGCATTGTTTCGTGTGGTTGTTCGGGAATTCGAAGTGCCACTTCAAACCATTTCGGGAGTTTGAAGTTTAGCCATACATAGTAAAATAGTCCTGCTTTTATTTATATACTATTTGCCCATCCTTTCAGGCTTGTATTTATGAGCAGGGCTGGTGTGTGTGAATGTAATGATGTTATGTGTATGTGTGTGTAGGGGCGTATTTGATGTACATTTGCCATTGGAATGTTTGGATGTACTTTTATGTAATGTTTGCATATGAATGCAGGAGTGTGTTGGTATGTAGTGTGAGCCATTAAATGCAGGTGTACATTTGTGTGTAGTATTGATGTTTGAATAAAGGAGTGTTTGTGTATAGTGTTGGCATTTGACTTCAGGGGTGTGTTTGTATGCAATGTTTGCATTTGATTGCAAGACTGTGTTGTCATGTAGTGTTGGTGTTTAATTGCTGGGATGTATGCACAAATGCACATACATTTTTACACATGCAAAGATACACACTCTGACACACATAGAGATAGATACACTAATGCACACACACACTCGGGCATACATATATACACATTGACATACACACACTGACCCACAGATACACACACTGGCACATGCACACTCACACACAGAAACATACACACATAGATAAGCATGCATGTCATATTTGTTATATATTTTGCCACCCTCCTGTTAACATGCCTTTTATGAGCAAGAGGGTGGCTTCCCTGGGACCCTGCTGCTGGTTGAGTCTGATGGGTGTGTGAGCCTGACTGGAGCAACTTACTCCTTGCTTCTCACCCCTTCCCCCCCATGCTATCCTCTGCCTCTCCCTCCTCCGACTCCCGTTTATCTACCTCTGTAATGGGGAGGAAGTCACAGGTTCTAACTTCCTCCCAGGCTGCCGATATCAAAATGGCCTGATGGCGTTGATTAAGGGCCACTATGCATGTGGCCCTTTTTTTATTGTTGTATAAAGTAATAAATTATCTAAATAACTACTGCTGTATGTTTGTCAATGTATTGAAACTCCGTGTCCCTGGCATATAATTAGGCAAATTAAAAATCCAAATCTAACCATGTACTGTCATTAAAAAAAAAAAATTCAAGGACATCTACCAAAATAAATTATCTACTTTAAAGTAGAATAATACTCTTTCTACTGATAGGACATGTTTAATGCCATCTATTCCCGTAGAATTGTGTGCAACAAAACAAGCTATCAAAATGTACATGTCATGGCATGAAAGGACTTTGAATTAGCCTGGTACTGATATTTTCAAATACGGTAAGTGAACCAATTAATTTTATGGCATTTTATTTATAAATAGGCTGCAGATGAAAAAACATTTTTTTTTTTTATCTCAAATGATACCTACAGCAATGTTATCAGAAAATACTGTGAAAGTTCCCAGGTCCAGTATATGTGGTGTATTCCCCTAATTGATGTTTCTGTGCAAGCGATACTTCTTAAAAATAACGACTTGATTTGATCATCTGGCACAGGATGACTCAACGTGATTGTATTGGTTCTCGATTCTTATCACTTAAATACTGCAAATGTGTGCACAAAATATACATTAAGGTGTGTTTAGATATTGCATATTTCCTAAATATATATATATATATTTAAACTTTTTTTAAATATGAATACGTTTAACAACTTGATCAATATTTGGTCTCTTCACTAATTAATGAGGTTTGGTGATTTAAGAACTGACTTTAGAATTTGAAGCATGTAACCTAAAGTGATCATCCAAAGATTAATTTGGTTACTAGAAAGATAACTATGATATGCATACATTAGGAAGAATTCCCTTTATATCCACCAAACTCAGTCATCTGTTAGACTGCTATAGGATGAAGAATGATTCATCACTCCAGAGAAGATGATTTATCTGCCCTAACTAAGTCCAACTGAGACATCATTCCAGATAATGCCTCATATTATTAGAGTTATTTAGCCATGGAAACCCATTTCATAAAGTTACTAGTCCTGATAAAGATGTTACAGTACGGAGCACTATCTTGAGTGATGAATTTGAAGACTGATTAACACACTCAGTGGTACAATGATGTAAGCTTGTGTGACGATGTATGGGGATTGCGTGATTAGGCTTTGAATATAGTAACAATAAACAATTATTAGTTGTAGTGGTAGTAATATTATTATAAATTAATGTATTATTCATGCAATAAAGCATTAGTATAAGCATTCCTATTTAATTATGTCTGTTTTACTGTAAGCATAATCCCCAAAGCTGAAAAAAATATCTCCAGTTCTACCCCAATGATATGATATATTGATATGATATTGTTAGTTGTTACCAATTTCACTGCTCCCCAATGCTCCCCAATGTTCCCCAAACCTAAAATAATCTCCCATTCTAACCTATTAATATTCTTTTGCATATAAATGTAGCAGGAACAATCTCCAAATCAATTTTGTTTTCAGTTTGGCTCTTTTGGCTTTAAATGGACACTATAGGCACCATAACAACTTTAGCTTAAAGAAGCTGTTTTGGTGTACAGACCATGCCACTACAATCTCACTATATGTTCTCTGACATTCAGGAATTAAATGACTTTGTTAATAAAGCTCCAGCCCCACCTCCCTGCATGTGGCTTACACAGCCTTCCTAAACACTTCCTGGAAAGAGAGATCTAATGTTTAAATCTCCTTTGTTGCAATTTCTGTTTAATTTACAATTATGTCCTGCTCTGTTAATAGCAGTCTAGACGCTGCAGAGCCTCCTATGTGTGATTAACATTCAAGTTACAAAGCAGAAGATATAAATTTATAAAAACAAGTTAACATCTGATTGAAAATGAAACCATTTTTTTCATGCAGGCTGTGTGAGTCAAATGGCAGCAAATTGAGCAGTATGACTGCTGGAACATGATCTATACACCAATATTTAAGTTAAAGTTGTTTTAATGCCTATATTATCCCTCAAACTTAATTTTTTTTTTAATTCACTCTGAATTCACAGCAATTCTTAGATCAGTGAAACACCCTATAATTAGTGAACATATAAGGTCAGAAGGTGATTGTAAGTCAGAGTTTAGTATGTCCATTGTACTGTACTGGTGGGATAAAAATTACACTACACTTGTAAAAAAAATAAAAGAGTGAGAGAGAGAAAGAGAGAGACAGAAAAAGAGAGAGACAGAAAAAAAGAGAGAGAGAGAGAAAGAAAGTGAGAGAGAAAAAAGAGTAAGAGAAAGAGAGAGAGAAAGAGAAAGAGAGAACGTGAGAGTGAAGAAAGAGAGAAAGAGAGAGAGAGAAAGAAAGAGAGAGAAATAAAAGAAAAACAGACAAATATAGAACTGATGAATTTATATGGTGGCATGTTAAACCATAATAAAAATGCTTATATACAAGAATGCCATTGATAATACAATAAATACAATAATTTCCATTTTTTAGATTAGACTCGGAATATATCCACAGCCATTTCTGTTTAAATAACGCATGCTAAATGTTGTGATGTTTTTGATGAAGATGAATACTGTTACTACAGGAAAAATATGAATCTTTCATTATATTCCAAGAAAGATTTCTTTATATCCAGAAATATGTTATTTACCTCATTCTGAAGATCTCTAATCATTTTACTTTTCCTCTCCATTTCTGTCTTGAGACACTATACACTATAGGCACCATAACAACTTTAGCTTAAAGAAGCTGTTTTGGTGTACAGACCATGCCACTACAATCTCACTATATGTTCTCTGACATTCAGGAATTAAATGACTTTGTTAATAAAGCTCCAGCCCCACCTCCCTGCATGTGGCTTACACAGCCTTCCTAAACACTTCCTGGAAAGAGAGATCTAATGTTTAAATCTCCTTTGTTGCAATTTCTGTTTAATTTACAATTATGTCCTGCTCTGTTAATAGCAGTCTAGACGCTGCAGAGCCTCCTATGTGTGATTAACATTCAAGTTACAAAGCAGAAGATATAAATTTATAAAAACAAGTTAACATCTGATTGAAAATGAAACCATTTTTTTCATGCAGGCTGTGTGAGTCAAATGGCAGCAAATTGAGCAGTATGACTGCTGGAACATGATCTATACACCAATATTTAAGTTAAAGTTGTTTTAATGCCTATATTATCCCTCAAACTTAAATTTTTTTTTAATTCACTCTGAATTCACAGCAATTCTTAGATCAGTGAAACACCCTATAATTAGTGAACATATAAGGTCAGAAGGTGATTGTAAGTCAGAGTTTAGTATGTCCATTGAACTGTACTGGTGGGATAAAAATTACACTACACTTGTAAAAGAAATAAAAGAGTGAGAGAGAGAAAGAGAGAGACAGAAAAAGAGAGAGACAGAAAAAAAGAGAGAGAGAGAGAGAAAGAAAGTGAGAGAGAAAAAAGAGTAAGAGAAAGAGAGAGAGAAAGAGAAAGAGAGAACGTGAGAGTGAAGAAAGAGAGAAAGAGAGAGAGAGAAAGAAAGAGAGAGAAATAAAAGAAAAACAGACAAATATAGAACTGATGAATTTATATGGTGGAATGTTAAACCATAATAAAATGCTTATATACAAGAATGCCATTGATAATACAATAAATACAATAATTTCCATTTTTTAGATTAGACTCGGAATATATCCACAGCCATTTCTGTTTAAATAACGCATGCTAAATGTTGTGATGTTTTTGATGAAGATGAATACTGTTACTACAGGAAAAATATGAATCTTTCATTATATTCCAAGAAAGATTTCTTTATATCCAGAAATATGTTATTTACCTCATTCTGAAGATCTCTAATCATTTTACTTTTCCTCTCCATTTCTGTCTTGAGGAAATTAATCTGTAAAGAAGCAAAAGATTGATGGGTGAAGAATCGGGGAATAAAAGCACTGGTAAAAACAGAACAACATGCACGATGTGCGAGTTTAATACGAAGTTTAGGAAATAATTAAACAGGACATAGATTCTGACATATGGCCGTATAATAACATCCATTTGGATGGTGCAGGGATACATTTAGATTCTCTTTGAGATTCGGCCTTGATATACGTGTGACGGTAATGAGATAAGGAGCTTTTCAATATCCTGCAGATTCAGGCCTTTCTATTAATGCTAAACTAACCGTTACTCCCCAGTTCTCGGCTCTAGTCATATAGCGAGGCCATTACCCAAAGAAAGCTTTTATGTAACTTCAAAGCAAGACTACTTTCCTTTAACAGCCAACAAAGGTGCTCTGACTGAACACAAAGATCACAAACAGGAAATCGAAAAATGGAAGAGAAGTATAATTGGGAGGTCATGTGATACAAACACGTACAGTCGCTTGCTGCTTTTCTGCTTTTTCAGTTGCCTCATTAAGTTGCTTTGTGAATGCTTCCTGCAGAGATTCCATCTCTTTCCTGGTTTATTTAAAAAAATAAAAATGAAAAAGAATAAATTTAGTAAGGATATTTTCGCTTTGCAGTTGTGACTTGCGTGATAACATGGGTCTTTAAAGAATTAAACTCAGCAGCTTTGTGAACACAAACAAAAAAAACCCACAAAAGAATTTGTTTTGATGGAAGTATGGCGGAGTATTCTTTAATACCGTAATTATTAAGCTACGTGAGTATGCTATCAATACTGCTAGGAAACCTTAATGCTTTCAATGTTTTGTGTTTTCTACTATCAATCATTAAATATTATAGTGAGTACTGCTTTCGGTGTCCAAGGTCTGTTGGAGACTGTGGTGCGTTCATTACTGTTGGGGGCCAGATTTTCGTGAGAATAATTTCATATAATTCTTAATATCACATGATTGCGTTTTCCTCTACAAAAAGTTGCGACTCATCAGCTTGTTCACGTACAAACAGTTGAGAATGATGCTCCTAAAATATACTTTAACTCCTCAAAAATACCATCTGTGCCAGAATTTGCTTAACAAAATGAAAATATGTATGTTTCTTTAAAGACGTGTCACTTTCATAAATCAAACTATTTAGATTTTAGTATACCGAAAATAAAAAGACACCATTATAACAAGGTAACAGGCTGTTTGAAGACATCTGCCGAGATAAACCTTTCACATGACTATATCTGTACTGCTGAGCCAAAAGTATTCTGATATATAACGTATGTTCTAATAAGTGCACTAATAAGTGATCGAGGTTTAAATTAAATGTAACATTTATTTGAGACTTGGGATACATCACTAATATGAAACATAGATTACCAATTTAGAGTACTGTTTAGAGGTAGAGATAGTCTAATATATCTATGAGTTATGTCATTTTATACAACCACGCACTGTATTGTAGAGATGGATAATCTTACAGACTCAGCTACTTAGTTCTATGACATTTTATTTTTTATTTTTGGAAATTGCTTATCCTCCCACTCTCAATTTTTCTTTTTCCTTCTCTCTCTATCTTTTTCTCATCTTCAAACTGTGGTCACTTTTATCACTTTCCGCCCCCTCTCTGCCTGACCCCCCATATAAAAACATCTGCTATATCTTGTTTTGCACCGTGATATCTTACAAATTGTATATAGCTTTCATAACTATCATAAACACAACTAATAATGAACCCTGAGGGCATCAAGACAATTATTGACAACATTTGAGTTAATTTAAAGAACTACAGAGTAGGCCACTTTTATTATGTTATGGTATTTTTTCCATAAACTGATGTAAGTGAGTGGGACTAATGACATTTAGAAAGATTCTATACAAGAACATAATGATGCCTCTGCATATAATTTAGATTGTATTTTTCTGTCTAATGCTGATTTTGTGAAGCCATTTATTCATGAAGAGAACATAATTTAAAGTTACAGGAACATGTTTTTCACATTCTATTTAATTACACTGATTTTGCAACATAGTTATTTTATTTTATATGCACTGAAGAATTATTTGTGTGCATTTATAGCACACGTTTCCATTTTAACATGTTTGTGATTGTTAATAATTTTTTAGACTGCCCTGATTAATGTAAACTTATTTTAAATAAACGCTTGACTTAAATGAAAACAGAGCAGTGTTGATTGCCCTATACAGTCTGAAAACAGAAGAAAAATAATAAAAATCATAGTTATAAAAAAGAAAATTGAAGCATTTTTCCACTAAAACCTACTGTTCCTGTCTTGAAACAAACTTTTAGGTTATTGAAATTTTGAATCTACTATGCTCTAGATTTAACAGGGGTAGGCAACCCTCAGCACTCCCGATGGACTCCATCTCCCATAATGTTTTAAAAGCCATTATGAGGTGTGAGACTCCTCCCCAGAATTTGACTCCACCCTTAGCTTTGTAGCCACCGTTTTCTGATATGTGGCATCTTTTCGCATGACCTCATATACTAAATCCTTATTGGTAGTCCCCATACAATACACAGATATCCCTACTGGTACTGGAAGTTTTGGGGGCTATTACATTGAGTGTCAGGATATGGTCAAGGTCGGGTCTCAAACTCCCCTGCTCTGTAGGGTAAATTTTAAGTTACCGACTTGGTTGTGCCCACCGAGCTAGAAGCTGGCTTGTGGTAAGCATTGAAAGAAAAAGGGAATTTGGTTGGGGAGGCGAGAACCCTTTGGGTAAGTTTTTGAATAGGCACGTGGTCTTGTTCATTGGCAAGGACGTTTATGTAAGCTAAAGTCTGTAGGGCACTAGGTGTTAATAATTATATGTTGAATTATGGATTATTTATGTATTTATCTCTGGTTATATAATTAAATGATACATTTTAATAAATGTTGGATGAGTCCTACAGTCTTACGTTATAATAAATGATGTGGCCTCTTTTCATCCAAATTTAGTGTCTGTAATTTTTGGGGGGTATTTGGACGAAGGCCCTGTTATTATTATTCGCATCCCATTCCCCGCTATGTCCATACATGTCTGACTGCTAAAAAGCAGTCCTACAATTGTGAAACTTTCAGGCTCTAATACAGTGTGAGAGGGGAAGGTCATTTACATTCCCTTTGCACATTGAGCATGTTGATGGCATTCTAAAGGCACACTGTAGTCAACAGAACAACTACGGCTTATTGAATTTGTTCTGGTGAGTAGAATCATTACCTTCAGGCTTTTTGCTGTAAACACTGTCTTTTCAGAGATAACTTCACTAACCATTCCTCAGATGGCTGTTAGAGATCCTTCCTGGGTCATGGCTTCCTATAATGCATCAAAACATTCAGTGTCTCCTTCCTCTGCATGCAGACACTGAACTTTCCTCATAGAGATTCATTGATTCAATTAATCTCTATGAGGAGATGCTGATTGGCCAGGGCTGTGTTTGAATCATGCTGGCTTTGCCCCGATCTGCCTCCTTATCAGTCTCAGCCAATCCTATGGGGAAGTATTGTGATTGGATCAGGCCACCACTCTTGTTGTCAGCAGGTAGTGGGCAGGTCTAAAGGTAACAGGGAGAAATTAAGCAGCTGCAGACTTGAAAACAGGTCAGATTTACTATATTTAGGGAGGCATGAGGGGACCAGGGGGGCTAGATGGTGCTTTTAACACTATAGGGCCAGGAATACATGTTTGTGTTCCTGGCTCTATAGTGTTCCTTTAAAATAAAATGACAAAGAAATAAAAAAATACAAAAATCTAACCTGTGAACACATGGGGTTATTAGGAACAGGGTTAAAACATGCTGCTTTGTTCAATTTATTTAGATGTTAATGTGGTAAATAATTGTTCTGTTCTATAAAAATTTTGAAAAAAAAATATATTTCTCAACTACTCTGTCCCAGGTAAAAATAGGGCTTAATTTTGTATGTTTGTGTTTTTATGGGACACACAGGGGAGAGAACCTATTTAAATAAGGACAGAGACACGTTTTAGTGTTTCTTTAATATTTCTCATTTAGAACATGTTGACCATCAATGCGGTCCAATTCTCTTAGTGCTGATATTGAACTGTTCTATGGATGACCCCACTTACAATTAATGGGTTAAACTGATATCGAGGAATCATTTTAGTTAAACTCTGTGTATTCTACATAAATGTATAGGAAACAATATATACTTCCTTGCTGTTATTCTTACCTTTGTTTTTCTTCTAATTCCAAAAGAGTTTGCATATCACTTTTAGTTGATGCTTCATTGTTTTTCAAAGACTGGAAACAAATAAAACATTATGTTATAAAACATAATTAGAGCAATGTCATATATTTGTCTGATTGCAATGGGAGATGTGATGCACATAAACTAGCATTCTAGATATGTCAGGTAAAAAAATCAATTGGTCCAATCGGCATACAGTATTGTTTATATAAATACAAGTCCCATCATGCAGAGCCACATTTAAGCGTTCACTGGTAGGCAAATTATGTTATTATTTATGGCAAACGATACGATAAATCAATAAGAAACTAATATAATTAGGGGGGTTTAACCAATCTCTCTAGAAACTAAGTCACAGAGCTTGCCCGAGGGTCAGCATCCACACAGAACAGACCAGAAAGTTTAGCAAGTCATTTTAAAGAATGAAAAACTATAATCTGTTGTGCCAGTTCACTAATAGAAGTGTCTAGGGATTTTTCACAGAAGAATCTTGGTATTAAATTAATGTTAAGTACAGACCAAGAGGGGCACAAAATTAAACACATCAAGCAATTTACATTTAAAATGTCCACCTTTATTAAATACTATTTATAATATATATATATATATATATATATATATTTCTACAAGATAATAATGCAGCTCAAATAAGTAAGTTTCATTATTATCTGATTAAACAATACTGTAAATAAGGCAAATCACCAATATAAAACAAAGGATATGTAAATATATAATATAGTTAGCCAATAGAATATACACACCAGGGAATGATGTGGGATACAACGACTAAAGTGCCTAAAATACTAAAAGATGTCCCCAAACATTTTTGGTAACAGATGCCTTCATCAACCTCATGGGACGTACCAATGGGTAAGAGAGGGAATGATGATATTTGGCTGCTCCTACATCCTTGCAAAATCACCCAATAATCATATATTCTAAATCAGAATTTTTTAGACATTCCACAAATAGTGATGTCCCGAACAGTTCGCCGGGAACCGTTCGCTGGCGAAGATAGCGTGTTCGCGGTCGCGAACACGTGCGATGTTCGGTCTGCCCCCTATTCGTCATGGAGGTGGGAGGGTCTGGGAGGAAGGGTCTGCTGCTGATTGGCTGGAATGTGTCTGCTGACTGTGAGGTACAGGGTCAAAGTTTACTCAATGATGACGAATAGGGGGCGGACCGAACATCGCGCGTGTTCGCGACCACGAACACACTATGTTCGCCGGCAAACATCACTATCCACAAACCTTTTATCTGAACGTTCCTACCATTCTAGAAAGGGGAAGAATAGTTCCATCCATCACCCCTTGTGATGGAGAGAAATAAAATTTAAAGAGATTTATTATTTGAAACTTTACAGTTAGTGTTTATAGGACTAGAGTTGTTAAAACAATACTAAAAAACATTCAAACAAACATTGTGTTACATTTTCATTTTGATTTTATTTGTGCCAGAAAGCCATCTTAAATAATGCAGAGAATATCTCCCAATCACATCAAGGCGGAAGCTAAAGTTGTTTATGAAAATGGAAAGCTCCTGGCAAAAATTATACTTTAAGGGACAATATTATGACTTTTTTTTATTATTCTGTTTACCTTAAAGCTATGTACAGGCATAATCGCTGCAACATAGTTCTTTAGATACATGCAGAGTTCACATTTCATAAAATAAAATTCTTTACTTCAAATGTCTTGTGTTTACACCTTCCACACTGTTCGAAATTTCAGAAAAGCAACTGAAATCTTATCTGAATAGGTTGCTGTAAAACAAAAGGAAATCCAAGATCTGTGCTTGTGATTTCCTTTCAGACTCACTGATCCCCGTGTTAAAGCTTACCAGAATAAAACAATTAAGGACAGTTATTATTTTAAAGCAGCAAGCAAATATTTTTAAATATATAAATCAACATAAAACAATAAAAACTTAAAAAAAATGGAAAAAAATATATTTATAGACTTACTATAAACTTATTCAGATTGAATTGTTGGGCACGCCTCTCAGCTAGTGGAGACAATAGGCCCCAGCCGTTTTTTTAAATAAAGACCCACAACACCAACTGCGGGTGAGGACAGGAGGTACACTACAGGCCAAATGTTTTAATTTATTACCTGGCCCCACACTAACACATTCCCCAACCTTTTATTCTAATGGAGTACCCACCTGCATGCTATGAGTTGGACCTGGGGATGTGCAGTGAACTGTCCTTCCCCGCTCTTTAATCTAAAGCCCCTACCCCCTGGTGGCATGCAGGGAGAACCTATACCCAACCCACCCCGTATGTTATTTGTAAATGTTATTAGTAATTGGAAAGCAATAGCTGCCTAGATGCTGCTCAATGTCTACCGGACATGCCCCCACTCATGGTATAAAACCACCTTTTAAGTAGTGGTGGAGTCATATTGACCTCGTAGGCTTTTTCTTCTATGTTTCTATTTGCCCATTCTATGTTTCTAGTGCTGCAGCGGGAAGATAGTCAAAAAATGAATTTTTCTGTCAATATTTGAAAGGCCATTTATCTAGGATTATGTTCCTAATAAATAGTATTGTATCGCAAAATCTGATATTTTTAACGCTTTGTATAATATCTATTTTTGATTAAATATCAAAAATCAATATTATTCAAAGGGATATTTAATGGCTCCTGATAAGCCTTTAAAGTTGGCAATTAAATCAATTCAAAAGGCTTATCGGGAACCGATAAACTGCCAATCAATGTTGTCGGAAAGAATGTGATTGAGGCCATTGTTCCCCTTTCTCTATGCTCTCTCAGTGATGATGGACTTGTTTGCTTTGCGAAAGATACAGCACTGCCCAGGATTTTTTTCTTGTTATTTTGGAAACAGTTTCAACTGTTTTAGTTCATATCTTCCAAACGTTCTCAAAAGTGCGCACTTGTGGGACTATGTTCCAGCCTGTAAATTAGGTAACCAAACCTTGGGGCAAACTAACGCAACCTGATGCAATTTAGCACATACACGTGGTGGAATTATTTAAGTTTAATTATAATCCATTGTTTTCAGATACTATAACTACAATTAACTACCCAAATCAACTACATCTTGAAGTACCCCTTTGACTTTGAATGGAAAATGTCAGGGGTTAACTGCAAATTGCTTTCATTTAGTTTAATCATGACAAGGGTAAGTAGACAAATTACAAGAGAAAAATAACAGGAAATAAAATACCCCAAAAAACTAATTTTCAGTACAGATAGTTTATATTTACAATAAGTAGTGGTCACATGTGGTATTGCAGAAAAATCTCTGTTCAGCAGCCGCAAAGGCATTAGCCCATTGGAACAATGGCCTCAATCACTTCCTATGCTTTGTAAGACTGCTTTTTTTTGTTCCACTTAATATATTTTTTATTTATTTATTTTTTAGGTTTGATGTTTGTCATTTTACCAGTTGCTACATTAGGAAAGTTTTGCAAGGTAATTGTTAAGTTAAGACCAACCTGAATATTGCCTTTAATTCCATCCAATTCCCGTGATGTTTTCGAAAGTTGTCGAAGAATACTGCTTCTTTCCATAAATACTTCTTTAAGCTGTTTTTCTAGATCTTCGTAGCCCTGTCTAACGGGGAAAAAAATCATGGGTCAGAAGGGTTGGCAATTGTGTACAACTGCAAGGTACAAGGAAATGTTAAGCTATATACAACATTACTTACACGGCTGTTTCTTGCCTCTAGTTTAAGCTAAAAGGTCGTATCAGCTGAAACAGTCAGACTCTACAACATGTGCAAGCTATAAAATATGCAAAGTCCAACCGGTATCCTATCTCCCAGTAATAATGCATCATTTATTGGGAGTGCGAAATAATAAATTATAAGCACATTTCAAAGAACTTGCCCCGTTAACTAGGTTCGGGGCATTGAGGGTAGAATTTAAGCTGCTTTCCTCACTCCTTAAGGCCACAGAAGTTATAACACAAACAATGAGAGATATAATGAGCAAAAACGCTGGAAGCAGAGGTCAGGATCCTGCTAGAAAATACTGAAAATATTCTTCATAAAAGACTGTAAATCTAAACAGGAAATAAAATGGCAATGTGGATGCACAGCTGTTGCCATCAATAAGCACAATTAGAGCTTTTATTAGAGACCAATTTATTTTCAAATTTCTCACTTTATTAAGATATACCCATTTTATGGATGTTTTATAAACCATAAAAAATAATGTTTCTTGTCTAAGACACCGTGCTGTCCCCTGTTTTGTGCATGGATTCTTATAATTCTTATATATATAAAATATATATATACATATGTATGAACTTCTCAAATCATAGTGTAAGTTTCTTGGACTTCACAATAACTGTCACCAATGGCATTCTTCATTCGTCTGTATATAGAAAACACACAGACAGGTACAGCTACCTCCACAATTCCAGCTTCCATCACAATCACACCAAACAAGGTATCATCTACAGCCAGGCTATCAGATATCACCACATTTGCTCTGACACAAAACACAGAGATCAACACCTGAGTATACTGTCAGAGTTATTTAGGCAAAAGGGCTACAAGGAAAGGATAAAATCTAAAAAAAAAGAATATGCCCAAAAAACACCATGGGAAAGGCTCCTACGATACAAAGAAAAGAAATTCAAAACAAAAATCCTTCTGGTAGTCACATACAACCCAAATCTAGAAGAAGTATGTACAATTATTAAAGAGCTACAGCTGTTAATTTCAGAGGACCCCACACTTAATGAATCATGATGTGAGACCCCATACTAGCATACAAGCAACCCCATAACCTGAGACAAAGATTGTTCCACAGCAAATTGACCACACAACAGGAGCTCACACAGAATGGCACTGTACAATGCTCACACAGAATGGCACTGTACGATGCTCACACAGAATGGCACTGTATGAAGCTCACACAGAATGGCACTGTATGAAGCTCACACAGAATGGCACTGTACGATGCTCATACAGAATGGCACTGTACGAAGCTCACACAGAATGGCACTGTATGAAGCTCACACAGAATGGCACTGTACGATGCTCACACAGAATGGCACTGTACGACGCTCATACAGAATGGCACTGTATGACGCTCATACAGAATGGCAATGTACGATGCTCACACAGAATGGCACTGTACGAAGCTCACACAGAATGGCACTATACGAAGCTCACACAGAATGGCACTGTACGAAGCTCACACAGAATGGCACTGTACGAAGCTCACACAGAATGGCACTGTACGATGCTCACACAGAATGGCACTGTACGATGCTCACACAGAATGGCATTGTACGAAGCTCACACAGAATGGCACTGTACAATGCTCATACAGAATAGCACTGTATGAAGCTCACACAGAATGGCACTGTACGACATTCATACAGAATGGCACTGTACGATGCTTACACAGAATGGCACTGTATGAAGCTCACACAGAATGGCACTGTACGATGCTCACACAGAATGGCACTGTATGAAGCTCACACAGAATGGCACTGTATGAAGCTCACACAGAATGGCACTGTACGATGCTCATACAGAATGGCACTGTACGAAGCTCACACAGAATGGCACTGTATGAAGCTCACACAGAATGGCACTGTACGATGCTCACACAGAATGGCACTGTACGACGCTCATACAGAATGGCACTGTATGACGCTCATACAGAATGGCAATGTACGATGCTCACACAGAATGGCACTGTACGAAGCTCACACAGAATGGCACTATACGAAGCTCACACAGAATGGCACTGTACGAAGCTCACACAGAATGGCACTGTACGAAGCTCACACAGAATGGCACTGTACGATGCTCACACAGAATGGCACTGTATGAAGCTCACACAGAATGGCACTGTATGAAGCTCACACAGAATGGCACTGTACGATGCTCACACAGAATGGCACTGTACGAAGCTCTTACAGAATGGCACTGTACGAAGCTCACACAGAATGGCACTGTTCGACGCTCACACAGAATGGCACTGTACGATGCTCACACAGAATGGCACTGTATGAAGCTCACACAGAATGGCACTGTATGAAGCTCACACAGAATGGCACTGTACGATACTCACACAGAATGGCATTGTACGATGCTCACACAGAATGGCACTGTACGAAGATCACACACAATGGCAATGTACGAAGCTCACACAGAATGGCACTGTATGAAGCTCACACAGAATGGCACTGTATGATGCTCACACAGAATGGCACTGTACGATGCTCATACAGAATGGCACTGTACGAAGCTCACACAGAATGGCACTGTAAGGCACTCACATAGAATGGCACTGTACGATGCTCATACAGAATGGCACTGTACGATGCTCACACAGAATGGCACTGTACGACGCTCACACAGAATGGCACTGTATGAAGCTCACACAGAATGGCACTGTATGATGCTCACACAGAATGGCACTGTACGAAGCTCACACAGAATGGCACTGTATGAAGCTCACACAGAATGGCACTGTATGATGCTCACACAGAATGGCACTGTACGAAGCTCACACAGAATGGCACTGTATGAAGCTCACACAGAATGGAACTGTATGAAGCTCACACAGAATGGCACTGTATGAAGCTCACACAGAATGGCACTGTACGACGCTCATACAGAATGGCACTGTACGAAGCTCACACAGAATGGCACTGTATGAAGCTCACACAGAATGGCACTGTATGAAGCTCACACAGAATGGCACTGTATGAAGCTCACACAGAATGGCACTGTACGGCGCTCATACAGAATGTCACTGTACGACGCTCATACAGAATGGCACTGTACGAAGCTCACACAGAATGGCACTGTACGAAGCTCACACAGAATGGCACTGTATGAAGCTCACACAGAATGGCACTGTATGAAGCTCACACAGAATGGCACTGTACAAAGCTCACACGGAATAGCACTGTATGATGCTCACACAGAATGGCACTGTATGAAGCTCACACAGAATGGCAATGTACGAAGCTCACACAGAATGGCACTGTATGAAGCTCACACAGAATGGCACTGTATGAAGCTCACACAGAATGGCACTGTACGATGCTCACACAGAATGGCACTGTACGGCACTCACACAGAATGGCACTGTAAGGCACTCACATAGAATGGCACTGTACGATGCTCATACAGAATGGCACTGTATGAAGCTCACACAGAATGGCACTGTATGAAGCTCACACAGAATGGCACTGTACGGCACTCACACAGAATGGCACTGTAAGGCACTCACATAGAATGGCACTGTACGATGCTCATACAGAATGGCACTGTATGAAGCTCACACAGAATGGCACTGTATGAAGCTCACACAGAATGGCACTGTACGACGCTCATACAGAATGGCACTGTACGACGCTCATACAGAATGGCACTGTACGACGCTCATACAGAATGGCACTGTATGAAGCTCACACAGAATGGCACTGTATGATGCTCACACAGAATGGCACTGTACGGCGCTCACACAGAATGGCACTGTACGATGCTCATACAGAATGGCACTGTACGATGCTCACACAAAATGGCACTGTACGATGCTCATACAGAATGGCACTGTATGAAGCTCACACAGAATGGCACTGTACGACGCTCATACAGAATGGCACTGTACGAAGCTGACACGGAATAGCACTGTATGATGCTCACACAGAATGGCACTGTACGAAGCTCACACAGAATGGCACTGTACGATGCTCACACAGAATGGCACTGTACGATGCTCACACAGAATGGCACTGTATGAAGCTCACACAGAATGGCACTGTACGATGCTCACACAGAATGGCACTGTACGATGCTCACACAGAATGGCACTGTACGATGCTCACACAGAATGGCACTGTACGAAGCTCACACAGAATGGCACTGTATGAAGCTCACACAGAATGGCACTGTACGACGCTCATACAGAATGGCACTGTACGACGCTCATACAGAATGGCACTGTACGACGCTCATACAGAATGGCACTGTACGAAGCTCACACAGAATGGCACTGTATGAAGCTCACACAGAATGGCACTGTATGAAGCTCACACAGAATGGCACTGTATGAAGCTCACACAGAATGGCACTTTTCGAAGCTCACACGGAATAGCACTGTATGATGCTCACACAGAATGGCACTGTACGAAGCTCACACAGAATGGCACTGTACGATGCTCACACAGAATGGCACTGTACGATGCTCACACAGAATGGCACTGTAAGGCACTCACATAGAATGGCACTGTATGATGCTCACACAGAATGGCACTGTACGATGCTCACACAGAATGGCATTGTACGAAGCTCACACAGAATGGCACTGTACAATGCTCATACAGAATAGCACTGTATGAAGCTCACACAGAATGGCACTGTACGACGTTCATACAGAATGGCACTGTACGATGCTTACACAGAATGGCACTGTATGAAGCTCACACAGAATGGCACTGTACGATGCTCACACAGAATGGCACTGTATGAAGCTCACACAGAATGGCACTGTATGAAGCTCACACAGAATGGCACTGTACGATGCTCACACAGAATGGCAAAACTGTGCCAACACATATGTGGCAATAACACAGCCTGACACAATAACAAATCCCACAGCATTAAGGGATCATATTCGTGCACATCTGCGAATATGGTGTACATGATACAGTGTACAGCGTGTGACAAAGCTTGCTACATTGGAGAAACTGGCCTTAAGCTGCTTCTCAGAATGAATCTATACAGACACTCAATCAAGAACCACAAGGAAAACGGATATTGTACCCCATGTTGGTCATCACTTCACCCAGACTGGGTCACTCAATCCAAAACCTCAGGATTAAAGTTCTTAAAGGGAATTTCAAAGACTCTCATGTACGAAAGACATTTGAGATGAAAATGATCACACATTTCAACACCAGAAATAAAGGACTTAATGTAGACTCTTGGCTTTCTCACACACTATAACACTTTATATAAACACACATCTTGATGTCTTATATAGTTATTTTTCAATATGCTCACTTCACCTGTATTTTATAAATTTTTATATATATATATATGTCTGATCCTGATGAAAGTCCCAGATGAGGACTGAAACGTTGATCGAATTATCAAATTTTTAATGGATTTTCAATAAAGTTTGAACTTTTAACTGCTACAAGACTGTGAGTGATAATTACTATCTATATAAATATATATATATATATATATATATATATATACAGCTTGCATTGTTCTGCTGTTTGCTTGTTTTTTTGTTTTTGTTTTTAAACCCTTCATGACGGGTGACGGACGAGGTCCGTCATCCTGGGGATACCCTTAACGACGGGTGACGAACCTTGTCCGTCACGCTGTAAAATTAACCCCAGATGGCCGTGATTGCAGCGATCGTGGGGTTAATGGTGCTCCGGTCTGCCTTTGTATTAGAGGCAGACCGGGAGCACCGGATCGGGCTGTCCCAGCACATGTGCTCGCTCTGACAGCATGTCAGAGCGAGCACATGTGCTGTGTATACTTACCTTCCGCCTCCCTGCACTTCTGGGTTCACTGTGAAGTGCAGGGAGACGGATCTTCACTGATCTTGTCCCTGTTAAAAAAATAAAAATAAAGTTAGTTTAAAATCCTACCCCCCTTTACCCCTTTTAATAAAAAAATTAACCCCTTCCCTGCCAATTGATCACTGACTACAGTGATCAATTGGCAGGGATTACATTTTACTGTCATCTGATTTTTTTTTTAACTAATACAATAAATTTAACCCTTGGGGGTTAAAAAAAGAATTAACCCTCAGGGGTTAAATTTAATTTATTAATTAATTTAAATATTTTAAAATTATATATTTAGCTAACTGGGGTGGAAGTTAGTGGGGAATTTGGGGATTTGGAGTTAGGCTAACTAGGGGTTAACGTTAAAAAAACACACAAACACACACACATATACCTTTCTAATGTTAAGTACAGTACAAGAATTGCTCTGAATATTTATAGAAAAAGTTGATTGCATCACAGTATAGAGTATAGAAACCTAGTTGTCAATTTCTTGATTTTGTTAGAACGAGTCATGTGACCTTGTGTTTTTATTATTTGGTTATTAATAAAATCTCAATAATATCTATAAAAACATGCAATTCATAGTGAATAAAAAGTAATAAAGAAAACTAAGGTACAGTCAAATTACTATTAAATTCCCAGAAAAGGTATATTATTGCCTTAATGGGCGATGTTGCCATATTTGTAGAGTCAGCTATTCTCATGGCAATTTAAAGCTCAGTCTATTCCAAGTCAAATGGAATTTCATCTCACAAAGACAAATATCTTGCCAGACAGCATACAAGGCTGGCGGGGAGGTAGAGCGTAAGTGCTCGCAGTGGCAACGGCTAGACCAGTGCCACGAGGAAAGGTCTACTTGGACCAAAGCCAGTGTACTGCACAAAGGACCGCACCCCAACTGCCGAGTAGCAGAGATACAAGTCAACTCAAAGTCAATTTTACAATTCAAGCCAAATTAGCCAATTTACAGACTTATTCTCTAAAGTGAGAACTCAAAATTCAAAAGTTATCTTGGTTTCAGTTTTGCTACTCGGACCTTAAATTTGAAAATAATTTGATATTCGCTTTGAATTCTCATTTTAGTGCATAGACATCTTAGAAAAAAATGTCCATTCTTTTCAAATATTGTTTACGGAAATAGATTTTTCAAACTGTTTTATGCATAACAATGTACATAAACGTATTTAATGGTACAAAGTAACACAGCATATGTCAATGTACACAATATTATATCAAACAAAACTAAATATATATGTAAAGCAACTGGTCGTTCAGTCTGGCTATTTTGTCTTTTCATTCGAAATTCACTTAAAAATGATAACTTTAGTAAAAAAAAAAAAACTGTCACTGTGTTAATCACATTTTCATAATCTCCTTTTTATGACAGGTAGTGTTTTACTACATTCTGTGATTATTGGTATTTTTTCGGTTAAAGCAGTGCTATCCATTAATATAGGAAGAACACAGGGATTTCTAAAAAAAAATATTATTCATTATTTCCGACATTCAGAATGCCATAAGTCATTTCTACTCTAAACTTTAAGATAGGACTAAACATTTATTAACTATATTTTTACTAATGGCATTGCTGACAAATATATATATGGCAACAGGGGTGTATTGTCCTTAATAAAATGAAGCTTTCTTTTCTAACTCGTAAAACTCAATGTGTCTGTAACTCCCTCCGGACTTTACACTGTAAAAATAATTGCTAAAAAGCAGACTGAATCGGCTGGGCAAAACTACTAAAATTGAAACACGGTCACTTTTGCAGAATTTAGACTCATTTTAAAGAATACAAATCTATAGTCTTATGTATTAAATAAAAATAGCAGGCATTATATGTCATTATTATTTAAAAGAACACTCCACAGTAAAATAAAAATAGTAAAAAAAAATCCGACTTAGTGAATATACCAATGGATTCTAACATGCTTTTAGTTATGCATGTCGTCATCAAATGTATAACTTAAAAGAGCTTAGAAAAGCTGTAGTTCTTGTGGCTGAAGCCTTTGCAACCCCTCCCCTCTTATCCTGGAAGCGATGTTCAGTCTCGTTCCGGAGAAATAACCAATCAGAGACTTTTCTCTAGCAAGCAGGCAGCTTGTCAATTTATGAACTAATGGAAGAACTCTGGCAATCGGATGCAGTGTTATCGTGGCAATATTCTGCTGGGAAACATTTGGTCTTAGGTCACAACATTCATGTGCATGTTACTGTTACATGTAGCACCTACCTAGAGTTTGTTGTAGACCACGTACACCCTTCATGGAAATGTCTGTCTGCTGCTCGCACCCTTACTGCAAATTCACGCCTGCAAGACTTCTCACAGGCGGCTCCTTTCCTTTGGAACAGCCTGCCTACCACTGTCAGACTCCTATTTTTCAATCCTTTAAAAAGTCCCTCAAAACCCATCTTTTCAGGATTGCTTATGGCCTCCAAGAGTAACCTCTATCTCTCAAACCTTCCTCTCGCTTTCCCCTAAAGGGCCACACTCCACTCTTATCTCCAGTTCTGCTACTTTCCCACCATGTCTATTTGCTGTCTCTCTCAATACCCTTCCTATTGTGTTTTTATACTCCACCTCCTCTAAACTGTAAGCTCGTTTGAGCAGGGTCCTCAACTACCTATTGTTCCTGTTACATTTTGTTATTGTCTCATTTGGTAAATTCCCCTTTTATTGTAAAGCGCTTCGGAATAAGTTGGCGCTATATAAATACGAATAATAATAATAAAAAATAATAATGGCAATGGAGGCAGTGATCTCTTTCAGCAGAATAATGCACCTTGTTTTACTGGAATGGTTTGAGGAACATGACAAAGAGTTCATAGTGTTGCCTTGGGCTCTATATTCCCCAGATCTTAATCCAACTGAGCATCTGTGGGGTGTGCTGGATCAATATATCTAATTCATGGAGTCCCCACAACTTTCTGGACTTAAGGAATCTGAAGCTAAAATCTTTGTCCCAGATACAACAGGACACATTCATAGGTCTTGTGGAACCCATGCCTTGATGCATCAGAGCTGGGGATCTACATGGTGGGGACCTAATACATGATATTAGACAGTTTTACTGTTGTGGCTGATCAGTGTATATATATTCAAAAGAGTGCAAACTGTGGATATGTTGATAAAGTACTAAGAAATACTCTAAGCGCAATAACCACTTCAGTGATTTAAGTGAAGTGGTGATGGTGCTTTTAGTCTGAATTTCAGTTTGAAACACTGCACATGAAGAGTTAAAGTCCTTTGTTGCAGGACGTGTTACTCAATCTCTGGCAGTATCATTAGCCAGATAGTTCCATAATGGCTAATGTAAACTGAAATGTGCATATTAGATGTCTATCACGAGCACAGATTGCATACTGGTGATAAAAAGCCAATGGTGGCACAACCCTCCATTCCCTGAGAGGGAATCACGACACAGAAGAAGGATCGGGCAATAGATCTTTGGCACAGGATGGAAATGTGAGTTTTTTTCTGCCTTTTTGTGTTTTATTAAAATGCTAGTTTAGGGTTGGAGTAACCCTTTAGCACATAAAAGTATGATAAAAGCAATGGTCTAAGACAGATACCAGGGTATATATGCCGTTTTTGTTCAGCTGTTGTGATTGCATGTTTTAAAACATATGACAGATTGCAAATATGTTGTCTCTTTAAAATATCAACTAACTGGCTTCATTACATTGTTTTACAATTTGGTAAATAATCTATTCAGACGTTCCTTGGCAAAGGGCCACGTTCATCAAACCAGTTATAACGAGCACCTGTTCTATTAGTTAAAATGTCACTATACACTTTAGCAATAACACTTGCTTTGTGTACACAATTTAATTGTTGAAAAATTGCATGAGCTTAATAAGATTTCTGACATTTCTTATACGTCATTTTTTTTTATTTTGTATTTTTTATTTTGAAGATATCAACGTGTACATTTATACAGTATATGTGGTTATGTTATTAACATAGTTATGCAATATATTTAGTAGTACAATATATTAGTTATGCAGTAATGTGGTTATGCATCATCTTTGTAGTACCATCTATCTAGCACTGCAATATGGCTAACACTGTGACTTGTGAAGTGCTGCCGTCTATGTAGATAATATATAACATATTTAGCGACTCTATAATACACTCATGGCAAGTAATGCGATATGTTTGAGAGTGCAGCATGGTTAGCGACGCTATATATATAGTAATACCATTTATGTACTTATGCAGTATCCACAGTGATAACATTTGTTAGGAATGCAAAGTGTAGTCAACGTGTACATTTATGCAGTATATACGGGTATGCATTATACATAGTTAGGCCATATATTCAGTAGTGTATTATCTTTAGCAATGTAGGACTATAGTTATGCCATATATTTAGTAATGCACCTTCTCCAGTTGTATATGAATATAGTAACTTAATAATATAGTTATGCAGTATGCATAGTGATGTAGGATATATAGTAATGCAGCCAGTATAATTATGCAATATCTCTGGCAACGCAGTACTTCTGGTAATGCAACAACTCTGGTAATGCAACAACTCTGGTAACGCAACGTCTCTGATAATGCAACATCTCTAGTGATGCGACATCTCTAGTGATGCGACATCTCTAACAATGTAATACCCCCAGTGATGTTACATGTAGTAAAGCTCTATTATGGTGGTGCCGTAATACAGTGGTGTAAAATATTTAGTAGCGCAATATATGTAGTGATGCATCGTATTTAGTAATGCAGCCTATACAGTCATGCAATATATTAGTAATGCAGTGTTTTTAGGTAGGCGCCTGGGTCTCTACGGGGTTGTCCATGAAGAGCGTCCGCTTGATAGGTGGGGCATCAGTTACTTGTCTTGTTTGTCGCTGTGTTGAATTTCAGGGTCAGTGGCCGATTTTTGGCGGGTCAACAGATTAAGTCAGTTTACCAAAGGAGGTCTCTATTAGTGTTAGCGTTCTTTCTGTCCTTCTTCTCAGATGGTCTTGGTTCTGCGGCTCTGTGTGCAGGAGTCAGCCTCTTTATCTTGAAGTTGGATTGCTTGCTCTGTGTGTGGTCAGTCTCACTGGGACTCTCCGGACTTTCGGGTCTCTTGGTGGGTGTGGGGGTTTCCCGTGCCGGGGGCAGACCCACCTTTTGCAGGAAGGGTTCCGGATCATCTTTGATGTCAGGATCATACTCTCTCCCTCTATTTATGTTAGGAGTGTACCCTCCACTCCCCAGCGGAATCTTATTCCTGAGTCTCGCAGTTTTTTGGCTATAGGTGCCAGCTTTCTTTTCTCCGTGAGAACGGTGAATGGTATGTCAGGCAATATAGCCACTTTATGTCCTCCATTAATGACTACCCCCATTTCTCGGGAACGTGCCATTATAGCTGACCTTATAGTGATATCTAGGGTCACCATGATGACGTCCCTGGGTGCTCCACTTGGGGCTGCCGCCGATTTCCGCACCCGGAATGCTGAGGAGAACCGCTGCCTGTCTTCACTTCCCTTTACGCCCATGTGCGCTATCAGCTTGTGGGCATAGGGCAGGAGCTGCTCATCGGTCACTGACTCAGGGACCCCTCGGAGACGGAGGTTTTTCCACCGGTGCCTTGCCTCAATTGTGGTCACTGATCGTCTCAGTTGTTGCACTTGAGAGGTGAGTTTTTCTAGGTGGGTGTCCCTGGCCGTTGTGGTTCATTTCTCTGGCTGTCTCACGGCTTTCCATTGCCTGGACTCTTTGGTGCAACTCCCCTACCCCAGCCTGGACTTGCTTGAGGTCTGCTCCCCATATTTTCCTAATTTCTGTGAGGAGTCTGTTTATGTCCCCTTTTGTGGAGGGTGTCTCGTCTTCCTCCATTTCAGAAAGGCAGGACGGTGTTTCTGACTGGGGGGAGGGTGTGAGTTCCTCTTCGCCCTGTCAGGCCTCAGATTCCGCGTGTGTGCAGCGCGAGTCCGGCGCCATCTTTATGGCCTGTGAGTTTGTCGGCCGCTCAAATAAGGTTCTAATATCTGGCTGATGGATACCTGCCGGTCCTTGAGCCTTCCTATTTTTCGCCCCATTATCTCTATAGCGGGGATGTCTGCGTTTTGGGGTTCAATCTCTGCTTTTTGTGGCTGTTAATGTAGATAGTTTCTCAGGCCTGAGCGGAGCTCTGCAGTGAGACTTCCACTCGGTATCGCTGTTAGCCACGACCCCCCTATACGTCTTTTTTTTAAAGAAATCATAACCTTTTAGTAACTCTCACTAATTCCTCTGTGAGAGATAATCTGATTCACATGCAGTTAATGGATGCAATCCTTGTTTGGTCGAGTGATACTGATTTAAAATGAAAATGAACATTGTGAGAACGACAAAAGAAGTTCCATTAGAATGTTTGAGGCTCCAGTTGATGATCTGTGATCAGTGTTGCTAAATGGTAATTTAAAAAAATAACAAAGATTTTTAAAATAAAACAAATAACAGTAGTAGAGGGGTATCCATATAAACACAGTCCTTGCTGCCATCAAGGATACACATCAAGGGCCTCCAAAAATCATGAGGACTGTTGAACTACCAAATGTGCGTTGGATCCAGATAAATAAAATAACACAAAAGATGGATAAACATAACGTACCAATATATCTCTGCAATATACAGCGAAGAGAATGGTTTCCCAATATTTTAGTAGCTTAAAAATTCTCCCTGAGGAAGTCCTATGGATTAAACCAGTTGGAGGAGGTGAGGAAGACGATGGACAACTGACTCTAGAACCTTTTCAGATTGCCTCACTTGAGAATGCTAAGAGGGAGGATTTGAATTAGATTGCAACTCGTGTGGGGTCGGGACCTGCTTCAGTGGGATCGGGACCTTCTTCAGTGTGATGACATAATGCAATTAGTTCCTGTTCTAACCCAGGGGCCAAATGAGACCATTTGAGTTTTTCTAGCACATAACTATGCCCTACATGTTTGTAAGTTGCTCTTGTTATGGTATTTAGAGCCACTACCTATACCTGTACCTGTACCTATACGTTATTAAACTCTAGAATAGACATTGTAGTTATGTATTGTTGTATTATTTCATCTACCTTTTGAGGTTAAATGACATGACATTTTAAAGTTTATATTTTTAGCATTCTTTATGCATTCTATAATATGCAGGTGTTTGGTTATTTAGAAGCATTGAACATTTTAATTTCATTTTATTTTTGCAAACTACCTCCATAAAACTTGCTCTATACCATTTTATTGTTCATATTTTGACAGTTCATGTCAGTACTGGATGATGTATTTATATGTGTGTGTGTATTCATATATATAGCTTTTTCCACTAGTAAATGCACATCTCTGTTTTATCACTGCAGGGAGTCAATGTTACTGTATTGAATAACCTCCGTGGAGCAAACAACTAAGAAACTAATTTTAAAGTGAATAATGTAATGTACTTTCACACATTTGTTTATTTTCCAGAGGAGAAAAAGGTTGTCATGTCAATTCTGTTTTAAGAAAACTCACGTTCCAGTTGCTGAGTAGTAGCTTCCAAAACAAGTTATACCACGAAACTTTTTAGAAATTGTCTTCTGCCCTTTTCTTGAATGTATCACAATTCTAGACAATCCAGGACTTACTACATCTTGGGCTGATTAGACATCCAAGATCATAATATTTCATAAAACGTATTGTACAAGCCTTGCTTGAAGGTGGTCTGCACCTTTTGTGATTGCAGCAAAAAATGCCAAACTCTAATGACTTCTTATGAATCAGATTACTAATTGGAGAACTATGCGATAAAGCCCAGAAGGATGCTAAATACATTCATAAATGACCAAGAAGATCCATCATTCCATAATTTGCAACATAGTTTTCTAAAAGTCAGCGAATAATGAATAGACTGCATAGTCAGCCTGAGATTTTAGTTTCACAAACATACTCAAGATACCAATGATTTAGTTAGCAGGCCCGATGTTGGATTTTAAGACCACAGGGGAAATTGAAAATCATTTTTTCCATTGAATTTCAGTGAAAAAGTTACAGAATCCAATTCAGCAAAGTATTCTTCTGTAAATTTCATTAACAGGATTGAAATAAAAAAATAAAAATGAAATGCAAAATGATAGTTTAATCATTTGGGGGACAATGTCCTATACAATATATTAACATTGCCATTCTGGTTTCTGTTTAGATCCTTTAATGTACAATGTTGTAATTTATTTGATATTCTAACACAATCAAAGGACGTACATGAAGCAACGTAAAATAAAACTGCTTCATCATGTACTATCTGGTAATTGTCAAAATGTGGCAAAAGGCAGAGATTACCCATCACATACCGCCATTTCCCATCAGTAGTCAGTCACAATGGCTAATAGGAGAAGGCTCTCACACAATGTGCAATGGATTCTATGGACCCATATTGCATAAGCACAAGACTACCTATAGAAGATCCTATGGTCTTGTGTGATCTTACATAGACTTGGTTAAGTACTCTTGCACATGCACAAGAATGGTCAATTGAAGAGGCTCCCCGGCAAGTAAAAGTACCAGATGATAAAGATGTTAATGCACTGATGACAATTTGTCAACTAAGTATATCTATCTACCTACTATACCCACTAATGTCACCATACAAGTGGATATGTAGCCTTCGGAGTTGTTTTCAAAAATGCACTTTAAACATAAACAATTACAGTTAAACTAAAATAGAATTACCTTTCTGATAAATAACAGTCTGCTATATTGTACAATTAAATAAGAAGATACCATATCCTCATTCATTACCATACTGTATCTCTCGAATGCATCACTTTGCTCATGAGCAGAATGTAACATTATACCATTAAAGTGACTCATTCTGAGAAAACAATATATCAAGTAAATGTCTTGGACACCTATACCACTGTTGCATATTTTACATTTGTATTTGTATTCTAAGACTTTTCTTTTAAAATACGTTAGTAAGCAATGAAAATGAAGTAATTAAACTGTAAGGGTGATGGGTTAATCAGCAATTTATGCTAATTATTTGATGCTAGAAAAGCAGGCCATTAGTAGCTAGTCAGATGTACGTGTACTGAAATTGTATAACGATGTAAATACAAAATTCTGTGTTTTTGTTTAAATTTGTATTATTGTTTTGGTTTATATATGCAAAACTATGCCTAAATGATATACTTAAAGGGAGACTCCTGACTCCTAAAGCGCTCTACGTGTGAAGTGTACAAAAAGTGCGTATTTCAACAGAAAATGGTACTTTCGTAAATAAACCTTGATAAATCCGTGTCTGTCAATCAGACAAAAAAACAAAACAGGTGTTCGGGCCCTCACTGGTTATTCTGATGCAGATTTTATGGGAAACATAAAGGCAAGATTTCAACAGAGTCTAGACAGCAAAGATCGAGAACTTTTACAAACTGTTTGAACTCTACCCCCAATGAACAACACTATAAGTAAAAGCATACATGTTTTCATTGGGGGTACAGCTACTAAACAGTAACTATTCATTTATTCTGTGTTAGGTCGGTGTTCCTTTAGTAAGATAGAATTCACAAATTTACCAATTTTGAAGTGTATTATAATTCTTTTACTTTGAATAAAAGATTCTACTGCATGTGTTTCTGATAATTGAGGAATGGGAATGGGAATGTCCCTTTAATGCTGGGGTCTCACCGAGCTAATCATTTAATTTATTTTTCTCTTTCATCGGTTTGTTGTCTTAGTTATTGTTATAGTGCTGAAAGCTTTCATTTTAATTCTGACGTGTGTTCGTGTTGTGCTGGCTGGTGACACTCAGATAGGGGGAACTTGCATATTGTTCTACTTCCATCTTTACGCCCAACATTTACATTTTGTTACATCATTTTATTTTGACTGCAAAGTCGAATTTGAGTTTGTATTGTCTCCAATGAAGTGGTCGTGCTCCAGTAAGAGGGATTTATTATTAAATCATATATTGAGATATAAATATGAACAAATTGTAAAGCAACACCCACTATTGTTCTTTGCACTTATTAAAGGTATCAGCCATTTTTTAGGTGATTGTATGTATGTTGTACGAAATATTTATTTTTACGCGAAATAGCAGCTCAATCAGAAGCAGGGAGTTAAAACCTTATTTCTGCAGGAAGCCATATCTAGATCACAGCGTACTAGTGCCCCCAAAACATGTGCTTTTATAGGACAGCAATACTTGGCTTTATAAAATGTGGCTTTTCATTGTGCATGTTGTTATCAGGGGAAATAAGCAAACTGGTTATAAGGAGAGCACTTATTCCAATAAAATGGGTCACATGTATAATGCTTGCACTTCTTCTTCTAAAATACTATAACCCACATTGTAATCATAAAATATGTAAACTATAACTATGCCAATGGGTATATATATACTTTTCCTTTTCTATATATATATATATAGATGTAAAGTAGTATATATAGCTATATAGATAGATGTAAAGGGGTATATATATATATAATAGATAGATGTAAAGGGGTTTATATAGCTATATAGATAGATATAAAGGGGTATATATATATATATAGATATAGATAGATAGATAGATAGATGTAAAGGGGTATATATATAGATAGATAGATAGATAGATAGATAGATGTAAAGGGGTATATATAGATAGATAGATAGATAGATAGATAGATAGATAGATAGATAGATAGATAGATAGATGTAAAGGGGTATATATAGCTATATAGATAGATGTAAAGGGGTATATATATATCTATAGATAGATGTAAAGGGGTATATCTTTTGTATATGTGATTTATTTGCTTCCTACGCTGTCTCTAACACAGGGAACATAGTCTCTCGGTGAACACTATTCCTACATATAAATCCTGAATACTTTGTAATCAGAAAGATAGCTTCCAATTCATTCACATATTTTATTGTCTTTCTTGTTATATTGCCAAAATGAACTTTTATAGAGAGCAGATAAATTGTCTGACTACAGCAAATCCACATTTGTCACATTTTATGTGCACAGCAAAATAATAGCATTTATATTATATGCCACCGCAACATTAATATATAACAGTTTGTCCTTTGTGAGCAATTCATCTAAACCCAGTTTAAAGAGAAAATGAAAGCATGCAAGGATAATTTGATATTTTTTCTAAGAGGAATTTAAAAAATATGCAAATATGGCTTAAACCAGTAAATACACAGACGATGAAGATGAATATTGCATTCAGTTCCCGGTTCCTTGGAACCGTCATGATGTAGCGACTGCAAATGTTTGGTACCCCAAGTGCCACAGACTATTGTTCTCGACAATTCCAAGAAAACATTTATATGGTCAAGCATCATGGGAATTAATGTCCACAGTAACTGATTTGCAAAGGATTCTCAAGGAATGCATTCAAATGTTGTGGATAACAAGAGTGGAATACAAATGGCATGTCATTCCCACCACAAGAAGATTAGTAGTCTTAAATCAACTCACTGTGTATGTGCATCTCATTTGGTAATACGTATACACACACAAATCACAATTCTAAAATAAGTACTCCAATCCGAAAGAGTGTTGTATCAGGTATAATAATTTGGGGGCATTCTATGGGACAAATAAACAATACTGTCTTGTTACAAGGACAAATAACAAACAGGAATTATCTATCAAGATACTTAGGTTTTCTATATTGCATGAAACAGCAAAATCTAATTGAGAAGCAAGAAAGGAATAGAAATATGGTTTGCTCGTCCTGTGTTCCATCTTCTTTAGCTCAACTGCAGAACTGGCTTTCACATGAACAGATCTAGTTCTTCTGGTCTTTGATCAGGGACGCCAAAGGTTCAAAGTGCATAGTGCAACGAGAAACTGAATTTTTAAGGTAACAGACACGGATGCCTTGACAAGCGGGATTTGTTTCCCAGTGTCATGGACAATAATGCCTTGACAATCAGAGGAACCTTGACTGTGTCTTGCTCCCCATTTCTCTAATCCCAAGAGAGAAAATGACCAAGGAGGACCTTCCTGTCATTGTGACTCTTATTTATTGTCCACAAGTCCACCAAGGAACATTTAAATGAGTCCAAATTCACAAAAGCAGATTGACTATTTTGAACAATTCTGGAGTTTTTAGTGTGAGAACATCTGGTCCTATATCTATGGCCATACGGTTCTTTATCCAGTCTCGAGACCTCTCACAGTCTTTAGGAGTTTCCATTTCTAACAACTATATATATATTTCACCCGCCTTTTATATTCTGTAAAGTACTTGCTCTAGATCATTCAATGACAGATATCAGCACCTCAGTTTATATTATAACAACATTCCCTGAGGGTTAAAATAATAATATCCTTCATCATTTTTTAAAGTATAAAACCAACTGATTTTGGTAATCATTCAATGGTATTTTATTACTCAGAAATCATGGATTGCAGCTAGAACTTGAAGACAAAGTTTGAACACCTGTAACAAAAAATTATTTTACTTGTAACCGAGGTATAATACCAGTGAATTCATAATGGATTCATAAGGACTTTTTCTACAAAATAAAAGATATATGTATTAAAGGACCACTACAATGTCAAGAAAAACAAACTTGTTTTCCTGACACTATATAATCCTTAGGTCCCCCCCACCCTCAGGTCCCCCTACCCACTGGGCTGAAAAACCCCTTCAGCCACTTACCTTAATCCAGCGCCGGGATCCCTCGGCGCTGGTGACCTCTCCTCCCCCTCCGACGTCAGCTCCCGAGTGGAGCCAAATGCGCATGCACGGCCAGTGCCTCGCGTGCATTAAAAACGCCCATAGGAAAGCATTTCTCAATGCTTTCCTATGGAAGTTCTGCAGGTTGAATGCGATTTTTGCATTGAGCGTCAGGGAAGCGCCTCTAGCGGCTGTCAGGAAGACAGCCACTAGAGGCTGGATTAACCCTGCAATGTAAACACAGCAGTGTCTCTGAAACTGATATGTTTACATCTGAAGGGTTAAAACCTGGGTGATCTGGCACCCAGACCACTTCATTGAGCTGAAGTGGTCCGGGTGACTATAGTGGTCCTTTAACCCCTTAAGGACGCATGACATGTGTGACATGTCATGATTCCCTTTTATTCCAGAAGTTTGGTCCTTGAGTGGTTAAGGATAGAAGAGGGACTTATTGTTACATGCCATGTTGTATGAATCACGCGATATGCTTCGGGTTGCGCAGTACAGAATCAGTGAAATGGCACTAATTGAAATGCTTGCAACGTTTCTGCTGAGAAGCCTAAATTTATGATCAAAATGAGAAAAAAAAATAAAAAATTTTAGCTGGACAAGTTGTAAGATACAAAATGTCACTTTGTAATAGCCTGAGCCAGGACATGAATTTATATTAATGAAGGTGAAAAGCACTAGCGTTTGGTTATGTGCCAATTTGAGGAGGTCATTTGGAACGTTGAAGCAGTGATTGTTTGGTTTCTGTGTTGAAGCTATTGATCTGTGTTCTGTATAAATTCAGATGCCATCTAATGTCACAACATGGATATTGGTTTTGAATTGTTTTATACATGGCACAGCTGCTACTATTGCAAAACTGTCCAACTGAATTAACTTTCTAAACATCTACAATATCTAATTTTTGACAGGATGGTTTGAACTAAAGAGCAGATTCCCCAGACACATCGCTCTCTCATAGAATTTAAATGCTATTTTCTTTTTTAAATTGTTGCAAACTGGGTTTTCAGTTCACTCTATGCTGCATGCAGTAAAGTCAGGGTGGCCAAGAGGAAGATCCAATGGCGGTTGCAGACCTACAAGTCTCATTTTGCTTTACTAGCAGTAAAACCAGCAAAGCATTATGGGAGTTTGGGAGTTGTTGTTGTTATGTAGCCGTTGAGGTTCTGCTTTGTTGTGTTTGTTCTCTACTAAATTTCCCATCATCCGAGAAGCTGAAGGATTGCTTGTTTTATAATACATAACTCCAAATAATTTTTGGAAATGTAATTGCCATTGGCTCATTTATATATATGCCAAGTTACTCTATGGATGCACGAATTGTTAACTATTACAGGTAGAGGGCTATTAGTTGCCTTAGTCCAATGGCATATGAAACATTTTTAACATGTCTTAACAATGCTTTTGTCTCAATTTCAGTCCAATTTCTTAACTGGCTAAAATGTTACGCTCAAATAATGGAAAATGCTGAGATTTGTACTTAAAGAGACACTCCACTGACCAAATCTATGTACATATATAATCACTGTTTAGTAGATATACTTGCAATGAAAATATGCATGCCTTTTATTGTGTTTTTTTTTTTTTTTAAATTGATATATCAAATACAGCTAGCAAAACCTGCAAATCTCTTGTCTAAAGCTTTGCAACTCCTGCCCTTCTAACACAGCCAAGACTGTCGGGGCAGCTCAATGAGAAGTCTTCAAAAGACAGGTGATCTGAGCAATTGCTGCTTCTTGAGATTAGCTTCACTGAACTAACCAAACCAGGAAGTAACTGGACCGTGTGTCTGATTGACAGTCAGGGGGGTGTAACAAGGTTAATCTATAAAAGTTTCTATTGAATTCTCCAACTTTTGCAAAATAATTAAAAGAGGACACACTTAAAGCACTTCAGCAAGCTAAAGATCTTTAGATGTCTAAAGCCTACCTATAAAAAAAAGACAAATAAAAGAAAAGTTATATCTAATAACTCCTACACATATCACTTATCATACTACTCTTTGCTTTGTATAGGTGGGAAAATATTTAATCTCAACAAGATCAGAATTTTGACACGAGTGATGTTTACATAACCTATACCTGGTCAAACTGCGGCCTTTGAAATGTCACAGGACTACAAATCCCATAGTTCTCTGCCTTCAAAATAATAACAGAGACTTGTGGGACAGTTAGGCACTACTTATGTACATTTTGATAAATGCAAAGGATTGGCCTGCAGTTGTGGGAGGGGCATGTTACCCTATTTAAGCCCCCTACTCCCCTTCCTCCACTCCCTCTATCTATACTTTTCATTACACATCATGGGTGTGCCTTCTTTTATTACAGGCCTACCGCAATGTCGGTTCCGCACACCTCAACCGACTTATCTCTCCCTATACTATGCTACTCTTTGTACGCTTCCTATACGGCCTTATTTACCCCTCACACAACTATGCATAGATAGTAACATGTCAGCATGTTAAACTCAAAGGGACATGCATCAATTCTTTAGCTTTGAATTAGACAGTTTTCTCACTCTATAGAATGAAGAAAGCTAGGAAATAGTATTTGTTGTTGTATATTTACCAGTTTTTTCTTTCTTATGCTCCCCACATCCACTCCATCTAACCAATCAGTATCATATCCCTAGGAATGCTGGAAAAGTGCATTGGGCATGCATGGCAGATTTACACATGTAAAATTGGAAGATCTATTCACGTTGCAACATCCTGACAGGGGGAGAAGAGAGAGAGTCTGATCGGTGTGATCATGCAGAGCAGGCTCTGGTGTCAGGTTTCTCTCTCCTGCTGCTGGACAATAATGCCCTGTTTCTATCATTAATGGATTGGTCTGAAACTGATATGGGTGGATAAGAGGAAGGGTGGGGGGGGGGGGGGGGGGAGTATAGAGAAACTCCCCCAGCTGGGAGGCATGCCCAATAATGCTATCAGATCAAGTTTAACCCCTTAAGGACCAAACTTCTGGAATAAAAGGGAATCATGACATGTCACACATGTCATGTGTCCTTAAGGGGTTAAGGGGTTGAAGTTTACAAATGTTAATTCCGTATTTTTCAAAGTTTTTTCTTTTATTGTTTGGTTTTTCTTTTTCTTGCTGGTTTAAAAAACTGGTTTAAAAAAAATATATTTTGTCTAGTGAAGCATAACAAAATGTAGTTGTACATAACAGTGATTACTTCTTTTCCCCTCTGAGTGTTGAAGAATCCAAATATAGAATGCACTCACTTACTGGAAGAACTTGACAGGTCCTAGTTACACTAACGTGTTTTGCTATTAGTCATTCACTAATAAAGATGTCACATAGACAGTTATTGAAAATATTTAATGCTTCCAGCCGAGACCCTGGCTAAAACCTTTACCCATGCAAATGTATAGAAAAAAAAACATTATAACTTTGGTCCAATATGAAGAAAAGTTATGTTAAAGACCGTGAGTGATTGAATGTGCATTTTCTTTTAGTGCGTCAAGTAACAAGCAATCAACGTGCAACTGACGTACAGCAGTTCAGAGAACATTTATTCTGTTTTTGGGTGGTTAAATCAGTCTGATATTACTGTGCTAATATGGGAATGTAAAAAACTTCAGACTTAAAAATTAGAATTTTCTGATTTATTCCCCATTGGTCATTAACTCATTTGCAGTGGTTTTATAACCAAAGTGGAAACCAGGGATGAGTTTTCCATTGAATTGGAAGTGTAATCCATACTTCCCAACAGGAGAGGAATAAAACTGCCAGATCTGGGACTGTTGGGGGGTATGGTAATGCAGTGGAGAAAAGGTACAACAGGAAAAATGGATCTTTCCTGTGATTCTGCTTTATCTCTTGTTAGCCACAGTAATGAAGAGCAAGGTGATCGAGGTCTCGCTCCAAACTGCCTTGTTTTGTTTACCAAGAATAACTATGTACTCTGAATTCTCTGAAAATGGTTTTCTGAGCCCTTGGGGTGCCATAGAGGAAGAAGGAACCTGTGGTTTGTTTCTTCTTTAGAAAATAAAAAAACAGATGTCACTAGGACACATTTGTAACTGAGTCCTCCCTTTAATGTAGTCCTAGTCTTTGTGTTGGCCCAAAGTATTCCGTAACAGTATAGAACTGGTAGTATGTATGAAAATACCCCTATAACACCCAAAAAAGTGCCACACAAAGATAAATCAATAGTAAACTTTGCTTTGGTATGCAGCTTCCCACGATCACAGGAATACTTCACAGGTGGTTCAGAGGGGCGTTCCCCAAATGTGTCTAATGTTATTGGTACAAAGATGGCTCCGGCGAGCGGTCACAACGCAGGATATCTGATACAGCTGGAGGAAGTAAGACGTGTTCAATGAACAGATAGAGACTGGCTTGTGGCAATTAAAGATCGAAGAACATTGGACACATTTGGGGAACCTCCACCAGTGAAATATTAACCCAACTTAAGAGGGGGAGAAAGAGGGATGGGTAGGTTGATAAATTTTCGCATTCTGGTTATTTATTATTTTAAATCGTTTTATGGTCCCTGTTTGTTTTTTATGTTTTAGGTATACAACTGTATCCCACGGATTCTGATACACTTTGTCTTATTCCCTAACACTTCCAATGGTTGGTGTCATCACTTTCATCAGCCGTATTGGGGTATTAAGCATTTTATAAAAAGGCAGCAGGCCGGTCTGTCCATAGGACCCTGTGGGGCCATATCTCCGCGGGTACATTAGCTGGGGCAACATTTTGCAACCACTGTACACTTTAACACAAGGCCCAACCTGGTCTGGTGCATGGGGTGCACCACACCCAGTTGCTTGAAAAAGGGGGTGCCCAAAGCGGTGCTTATTCAGTAAGGCAGAGTAGGCAGCTGCTTACCTGGATACACAATGTCTAGACCATGACACATTGTTCGGTCCCTCCCAGACAAAAGGAATTCACAGAGAGCATCTTTTGAAATCATTATTTAATAAGGGGAAATTGTGTGCCACCCCATTATTTGTTAGGCTAATTAGATCTTTTTTGTGGGCGATTTAGTTGGCCATGAAAGAGCTCAAGAAATCAGAAGCTGCCGAGTTCTTTTTCTTCAATGTTGGTCTTTTGCAAGCTAGTTAGCACACCACGGACACTGTGGTATGTCCCCTGCATGCAAATTAATCAGCAGGTGCTGAGACTACTAATGTACAATACAATTTGTTTTGAGATGTAAGAAAGCAAGCTCAGCACATGCTGATAAACACAAATGGAAGAGCATCAAATCAGGTGAGAAATTACTTGGACCAAATAAATCTCGATTCATTTCTCCAACCAGTTAGCCAAATTCTTAGTGGAGACTGTAGATCCAAGACGGTAGTGATTTCTGCCTACTTATTGTACAGGAAGCATTTTTCTGTGGAGGTAATATGTAAATTGTGGCCACAATGCAGACAGAACTCTGGTCCTCCGAGGTCTATGCAGCAGTGATAATGTTTTTCTGAAAGCTGCAGTTATTACCGTGATATGAAGTTAAAATCCCCGTGACCTTATCTACTGCTGTTACTTTACCTGCCCTGTAATAGCAGGTGTAACAAGCTAAGTACTCCTTTTGGTATTGTATAAAGAAAATCCTTCAATATAAATAAACTAGCGTTACTCATTTTGTTTACATTTATGATTCTCATGCACAGTTTGGTAGCTGCTTATACATTAAAACATCCAGAAAGGAATATTAAGGTGAGTTATTTTCGATTAATAAATTTAATCCCCTCTCTACCAGGAGATTTGCAAAAAAAAATAAAAAAAAATATGTAAATAAATAAAACTTTCAAAGCTTTCAATTACAGAATAATAAATAACAAAGTGAAAGATCAGAGAACAATAGATTTTAAATATGTTTATTGATGTAATTGTTTGCTAATGTTTTTGCACTCCTAGTATCTGTTATAGTCTTGTAATCTCACAAGCAGCTATCAAGCAAGTTGTAGTTATCTTACAATTCCCCATCTCCTTCGTATGTTGTTTTGTTGTCTTATGTATATTGAACCTGCAATATATGGTACATTGTGCCATATATTCATATATCACCCAATTTTTTGATAGGTTGTTAAGTTAACACTGTAAAAAAAAAAAAAAAAAAAAACTGTAGTTTTGCCCCAAAAATATATTAACATGCCAATTGTGTTGCTATTCTACCTTCACATTGACACATATATTGACATTGTGTCATATTACCTCCATATATATTGCCCCATTTGGAACTATAACAACCCGCATCCCCCCCCTCAGATTGCCTTATAACATATCATAGTATGTCCAAATGGTCCACATGTTGCTATATTTATACCATCCCCCCCCAACCCCATCCCACCCAACCCACATACACAGACAGTGCGTACTGCTAGTCAGATGTTTCTGCCTACATGCCCATATTTAATTTGCATGGTTGCCAATTCCATATACAATGCTGTATTTTGAAAGCACACCACAAAATGTCTGTATGCCGTACCTCCCAACATTTCAATGGACAAAGAACGGTACTTTCATTTTCAGGAGTTTGAGTGGAGGTGTGACCAGTGGAGGGGCTGTTCTGAGACATTTTAGGTGATTTATTAATAATAATAATTTACTGGGAGTATTATTGCTGTGGAGCTCTGTTATACACAGACACATTACTGGGAGTATTATTGCTGTGGAGCTCTGTTATACACTCAGACACATTACTGGGAGTATTATTGCTGTGGGGCTCTGTTATACACAGACACATTACTGGGAGTATTATTGCTGTGGAGCTCTGTTATACACTCAGACACATTACTGGGGGTATTATTACTGTGGAGCTCTGTTATACACCCATTCACATTACTGGGAGTATTATTGCTGTGGAACTCTGTTATACACTCAGACACATTACTGGGAGTATTAATGCTGTGGAGCTCTGTTATACACTCAGACACATTACTGGGAGTATTATTGCTGTGGAGCTCTGTTATACACTCAGACACATTACTGGGAGTATTATTGCTGTGGGGCTCTGTTATACACAGACACATTACTGGGAGTATTAATGCTGTGGAGCTCTGTTATACACTCAGACACATTACTGGGAGTATTATTGCTGTGGAGCTCTGTTATACACTCAGACACATTACTGGGGGTATTATTGCTATGGGGTTCTGTTATACACTCAGACACATTACTGGGAGTATTATTACTCTGGAGCTCTGTTGTACACTCAGACACATTACTGGGAATATTATTGCTGTGGAGCTCTGTTATACACTCAGACACATTACTGGGAGTATTATTGCTGTGGAGCTCTGTTATACACTCAGACACATTACTGGGAGTATTATTACTCTGGAGCTCTGTTGTACACTCAGACACATTACTGGGAATATTATTGCTGTGGAGCTCTGTTATACACTCAGACACATTACTGGGAGTAGTATTGCTGTGGAGCTCTGTTATACACTCAGACACATTACTGGGGGTATTATTGCTGTGGGGCTCTGTTATACACTCAGATACATTACTGGGGGTATTATTGCTATGGAGCTCTGTTATACATTCAGACACACCAACAATATGGATCTCTTGGAAAAGAGCAACATTAGGATAGAAAATAGGGACAGAGGGATTCGGGGCCAAAACATACCTGGACTGTCCTTCCTAAAGATGGACAATTGAGAGTTATCAAGAAATGAAAACAGGTGAAAATGTCCTCTTATTATTATTATTTAGTCCTCACAGTAGACCAACCATGATGTGTCAAGTAAGATATCACTCTATGCTCCTATCATCCCACTCTTATATTCTGTGAGTTATATTTCTGGGGAAGGAAAAAATACCATGCATTGCTGAGCATGCAACATTGTGTTTGGTCATTGACCACTTTAAACTAGTTTAATACAATAATTAATCCTTGGTGTATATGAAATGTGACAAGATGTTTGTGTATACCCCAAAAGTATAGTATTGTGACAGCAGCCTTGGATAAGATATCATTAGAAAAGGATTATTATATTTATAGCTGTATCCAGACATGCTGTGAATACACACCTATTAGCACAGATTGTGATGTGACAGATGGAAATATCGGTGATGAAGCAACAGTAGTGGCTATTATAGAGTGTTTGGAAGCGCAGTACATGGCAGGAACATCCACCTAATTCTCCATTCTTACAATCATTAAAATGTTTCTGGAATCAAAAATAAAATGTAATCCAGACTCTTGTAAACATACTTTCTTCAAATAAACAGAATAAAATAAGAGGATTGAGAAATCTAATATGAATGTTAATGGAAACGTTAACATATATATATATAAATATACATGATATATATATAAACACACTTTGCTTAAAAATGGAATTTAGAACTGGTCTAAAACGGAGGAGTTTAAACATTTAGAAAATTGAATATTTTGTTAGTAGGATATTAAGTAGTAGTATATTCTAGCAGAGGTTTATAGGCTATTTTTAAATCGGCTGTATGTGTACATAAAATAAACAAAAAGTAAATCACAATTTGTTTTAATATAAGGAAAACTTGCCCTGTCAGGATTTGATAGGGAGTCGATCCCAGAACGAGTAACGCGTGATACATCGTAGGCTATAAATGTAAACGGTACAGGAAAATGATGGCAGAATGTATGACCGGACCTTAGAATGGCCAGACATGATCAGATTTCTCTTGGGAGATGGAAAACCTAGACAAACCAGTGAAATGTCAGAAAATCAGAAACGAGGAAATGGCTAACATAAACCATAAATCAGCATAACATAACAGAAGAAAGAAATAATATCGAAGGTTGAGATGCCAAAGTCAGGATACCCAGATCAGAATACAATACTAGCTAGTCAAAACAGCAATAAAGAGTCGTGAATTATCACAGAAGCACAACAGCATTTAAGGGAGCCATGTAAGCTATACACCATCAAACAGTTTCATATTTTACAAAGTTGAGAGGTATAAATGCAGGATAGGCTAGGGGGGAGGGGGGGTTCTGGAGGAGGCATAACAGTGGCACACTGAGAATCACTGCAATTTGAGTTGTGGGCAGACTCTGCTAGAAAGAGGGAATTTCAATCTGGTATGTATGTGCACAAGGCTGATCAGCTGCTGAAGACCAACCTCCAAAATCATGTTGACTCTCTCTTACATGGACGGATTGCCGGAAGCACTCTTCAAACAGCGTGAGAGTGTCCAATTACATGCTCATTCTGTTATTTGTATGTTTGTTGCCCTGCTGTTTCTAGGGGAAAGAAACTAAAAAATATCCTGGGACAGAGAGAACGGGGTCCATATTGGAAACTGTCCTGCCAGATCCTGTAGAGATATTCTTTGTTTTTGTTGCAATGCAATTATCTAAGCTCGCCCTAAGTCCAATGTTTACTCTAGACATGGACTCATGCTCACTGTGCCTAGAGGAGTTCAGCTACACCTTATTGATGAAGCCCAAAGAGGGCTGAAATGGTCGTCCGGGGTTGCTCCTATTTCTTGTGCAGAGCAAACTTGCCAGCATTTCAGATATTGACTGCCCTTATGGGTAGGATCAGCCTGATATGCAAATAGTATAGGTTCTCTTTGTAATGACACAAGTGAGTAAAAACACTTGGCTTGATGGGGACAGACTGAAGAGCAAACTATTGAGGTTTATCTGCCATTTACTATGTTTTTTGTGACAATGGATTTACTTAGGGTCCTTTATATATTAGATCAATATATATAAACACACTTTATAGGAATCAAACAAGTAAAAACAAAGAATCGCTGTGGCAGTAACGATATTTTTGGTGTTAGTACAGAAAAGAGGAATGTGTGTATCATTTGGGTATCCCAATACATGCATCCGAACCATCTGAATTTTTAGTTAAATTTAATTTTCAATGGACTAGGAGGTATTTATTATCTTTTCGCTCCTTGCAAGTTGTTAGGGGTGTTTTTTTTGTAGGTATTATTAATGACCCTGATTGTGGTTGAATTTATTTTGTTGATGCGATATGTGAAATAATTAAATGCTTGTGTAATAATATCTGTAACGACTGAATGGTTTCCTAGACATTCCCTGGATTTTCATGTTTTTTGTTAATGTAAAAGCAGCGTTCTCTTATCATGTTGCACAGTATCTGACATATGCTTTGGTCTCCAAACGTACGTAATCTCTATAGCACCATCATCGCTTGATGGATTGCAGGTAACCAGACTGGAAAAAAAAACACATCAAATAAGTTCCTCAGTTTTTTCTCTGAAATCTTTTCAGAAATATTCCGTACTTGCAATTGATTCCTGAAGGAATGATTCTCTGAATCCAGCAGTTAACTTTGGCATGCTGCCGATTTGTTCTCTGGTTGTTATGCCTTCTCTGCCAACATCTGTACCATTGCCTTCGTTTTGTTCTCTACTTGGGCAGTCTTGTTCCAGCCTCATTATTTTTTTTTTTTTTTTTAGAAACATCAAGCATATTGTGAAACGGAACGTTAATCGACGTTGCTATTTTATCTCTTTGTAATTGATCGATGTTACCGAGAGTTTGCCTGGATAGTAGAGTGTTCTTCTTCATGTGGCTTTGTTTTATTATCCATAGGTAAATAGGTTAGCAATGTTTAAATAGTCTTTGGTGTCTCTCTCATCCTTTCTTTGTGCTTTGTAGCTGGTGGCTGATGTAAGCCACAGTGAAAGAAGCTGTTAGTTTGCATCAGTCTCTGCCTTTTCTTCTAGCTTGTTCTACTCCCTCTAAATTTTCATCTATAGTGCATTTGTTTGGATATTCGAATGGCAGATTTTTCTTTTTCTTTAAAGAAAACCCAACATTGGATTGATTTTGAAGTCAAGCACGTCAATAAAAAGAACTAACAAAATAATCTCAAACTTGCTGTCTTGGAAGAGAGAAATGTGAAGTTTATATAAGAAACATTTTCTTTTTTCTTTTTATACATCTGTCCACCCACACGTACAATAATTACAATATGGTATTGATATCACAGTGTTTGTAACTACATAGAAACCACGACTTTCAAGGAAATATCTAGATCACTTGACAATAGCTGGCTTTGTGCCCTTAATTTATTGTAATAGATGTTTATATCCATTTTAATACTCAGTAATATAAGATTTATCAACATGAGCTTCGACTCCTCGATTAATGTTTTACTGTGTATCCCCTTCTTTAACCCCTTAAGGACCAAACTTCTGGAATAAAAGGGGATTATGACATGTCAGACATGTCATGTGTCCTTAAGGGGTTTAAAAGAATACTCAAACACCTAAAAACATCAGCTTGAGGTTGTGCTTGGAAGGTTTAGACCCTTTGTAGAGGGTGAGTAACTTACTCTTTTATGACACAGTGTGGTGGGGAGGAGGGTCTCTAAATCTAAATGAGAAAAGGAACTCTCCAATGTTGAAAATAAATGTGTTTAGTTATAATGTTCAAGCGTTCCTTTAGCCACTTCAATACACCAATTGTCTATGCATTATTCCCAGGTTAAGGTCCTATGCCATTAAATCATGTATACTTAAACAATTACATGTAAAATTAATTTTGTAAAAACAAATTCATTTGCAATTGTTGTACTGACAGCAGAGGAATTGCAACCAGTTGTTTATGTGTGTGTATGTATATGTGTGTCATTTTGCATCTCTGTGTATCAGTGTGTGTTTGTGTGCATATGTGTGCATGTATCAAAGTGTGCATGTGTGCACATGTATCAAAGTGTATATGTGTGCGCATGTATCAAATTGTGCATGTGTGTGCCTGTATCAAAGTGTTCATATGTGTGTCTGTATTAAAGTGTGCATGTGTGTGCATGAATCAAAGTGTGCATGTGTGTGCCTGTATCAAAGTGTACATGCATGTGTCTGCATCAAAGTGTGTATGTGTGTGCCTGTATCAAAGTGTGCATGTGTGTGTGTCTATATCAAAGTACGTATGTGTTTGCGTGAATCAAAGTGGTATAGTATATATGTTGCGGTCACCGGCCCGCCGAGCCTCACGGTCGTGCCCGACCGGCACGACCGCTCCGACTACATGAGCTTACCTGCTCGTCGGCGAGCCGGGAACCGCGCATGTAGTTCTTCCGGGCATCACGCCCGAATCCAATATGGCGCCGACCACGTGGTCGCGTCTATGGATAGCCCCGCCCCCGAGAATTATACTAACGTGTGCGTGACGTCACGACGTCAACGCACACGCACGTTCTGGGGTCAGAAGTCGCCCTCTGACCAATCATAGCTTAGAGAGGGGTATTTAAACCCCTAAATCACCCTAGTACTTTGCCATGTCGTGGTTTCAGTTTCCTGGTTTCCTGAAAGTGCTAGTTTCGTGTTTCTGATTTCCTGGTATCCTGATCCTTGGCGTTTCTCTGGTTTTTCTGATCTCTGGTTTCCCTGACTTGGCTTGTCTTATCGGTATTGAGTATTCTCTGGCTTCCTTGACCTCGGCTTTCCCTTTGACCATTCTCTGTCTCTAGCGTATTAGTCCGGCCATTCTAAGGTCCGGTTTACGCTCTGTCCTGTTATTTTTCCTTTTCTGACTTATGTATATGTATACATAGTTTCTGCGTGCTGGACCACATTACTAGTCGTGACATTACGACATGGCCATGGATCCTGCAGAACTATGCAAACATATGATCACCTGTGAAAATAGGGTGGAGGATATGGACCACAGGTTAGACCAATTTGCCCAGGCATTTCAGACCTTGCTCCAGAGGACTGCCTATTTAGAGGTTCCTCCTGTACCACCTGTGGTTCCGCCTCCTGTAGTGGTTCCCATACCACATAAACCACCGTCCATAACCTTGTCACCGCCCCCTCGTTATGGAGGTGATTCTAAGGAATTTTGAGGTTTTTTAAACCAAATAGAATACCACTTTGAGGCCTCCCCAGGTTCATTCCCAACAGATAGATCTAAAATAGGCTATCTGATGAACCAATTAACTGGAAAAGCCTTGACTTGGGCTAACCCCTTATGGGAAAGTGGTGACGCAATAGCCCGTGATTACAGTACCTTTCTTACGGCCTTTAAGGCTACATTTGAACCTAAAGGCAGGGAGAAGAACGCTGCCAAAGCCCTTATGAGAATCAAGCAAGGCAGTCGTTCTGTAGCCGATTATGCAATAGAGTTCAGGACATTAGCATCTGAGGTTGATTGGACCAATAGCGGTCTGGTGGCTGCTTTCTCTGAAGGTTTAGCTGAGAATATACAAGATGAGACTGCAGCTAGAGACCTTCCGGTTAATCTTAATGAGTTTATTGCCTACATGATAGACATTGATAACCGGCTCAGAGAGAGAGAGAAAAACAAACAACGTAACAGACGTTCTAATTTGTCCATAGCTCCTCGTTTCTCTAACCCAGTGGTGAGTAGCCAAACGCCTCTTCCAGAACCTGAACCCATGCAATTGGGTAGTGCTAAACTCACTGAGGCAGAGAGACAACACAGACGTAACGAGGGGTTATGTATGTATTGTGGCAAGAAGGGACATCTAAGATCGTCATGCCCGGTTCGGCCGGAAAACTTGCACACCTAAGGCACGCACGGGGACCGACCTTAGGTGTGATGTATATGTCCCCTAAATTGACTAAGAACCGTTTCCTTGTCAAAGTAACCTTATCTTTCGAGAACACTACTGTTCAGTGTGAGGCTATGATTGACTCTGGGGCAGCGGAGAATTTCCTAGACAAAGAATTCTCTGCAAAACATCTCCTGCCCTTAAGACATAAAGAGAAACCTATAGCAGTCGAGACCATTGATGGAAGGCCTCTTACCCAGCCTTTCATCACACACGAAACTCTGCCAATCACTGTTTCAGTGGGTATTCTCCACTCTGAAGAAATGACCTTTCAAATCATATCTTCACCTACAGTTCCGATAATACTCAGTTTCCCTTGGCTCCTGAAACACAATCCACGTTTGGATTGGATTGAAGGAGAGATTGTGAGTTGGGGTGAGAGATGCAAAGGTGTTTGCTTTAAGCAAATCCCACAACCTATTGGCACCATTAATGTTCCTGTTGCACCTCCCTTGACCACACAAATTCCACAGCAGTATATGGATTTGAAAGAGGTATTTAACAAGGTCCAGTCAGAAGGGTTACCTCCTCATAGACCTTATGACTGTACTATAAACTTATTACCAGGGACTATGCCTCCCAAGGGAGGAGTCTATGCCTTGTCCCCCCAGGAAAATCTTTGTTTGGAGGAATATATTAAGGATGCTCTCAGAAAGGGTCATATCCGTAGGTCCTCCTCACCAGCCGGGGCTGGATTCTTCTTTGTCTCTAAAAAAGAAGGAGACCTACGCCCCTGTATTGATTATAGGGGTTTGAATAGGATTACAATAAAAAATGCCTACCCTATTCCCCTTATATCAGAGCTATTTGACAGATTGAAGGGAGCTCGAGTCTTTACCAAGCTCGATCTCCGAAGTGCATACAATCTAGTCAGGATTAAGGACGGTCACGAATGGAAGACCGCATTTAACACCAGAATGGGACATTACGAATACCTGGTTATGCCGTTTGGATTATGTAACGCTCCAGCGGTATTCCAGGATTTTATTAACGATGTCCTAAGAGAGTACCTTCACATGTTCGTTCTAGTGTATTTGGACGATATTCTCATCTATTCCCCAGACCTAGAGACACATCACGAACATGTGAGAATTGTTCTGAAAACCCTGTTACAGAACGGCCTTTACTGTAAACTGGAGAAATGCCAGTTTGACCAAACGGAGATACAATTCCTTGGATACGTTATATCTCCGTCTGGTTTCCAGATGGATCCTCGCAAACTGGAGGCAGTCTTACAGTGGCCATTACCCAAGGGCCTTAAAGCTACTCAACGCTTTATAGGTTTTGCGAATTACTACCGCAAATTCATAAGGGGATTTTCCTCCGTGATTTCCCCTATAACCAATTTAACTAAAAAAGGAGCAAATTGTATATCTTGGCCCAAAGAAGCAAGAGAGGCATTTGAACGATTAAAATCTTTATTTTCCTCAGCACCTGTCCTGACCCATCCTGATCCATCCAAACCATTTATCCTACAGGTGGATGCATCAGAGACAGGAGTTGGAGCCATTCTGTCTCAAAGAGAAAGTCCTGATACGCCTTTACATCCCTGTGGATTTTACTCTCGCAAACTCACACCTGCAGAGAGGAATTACGACATAGGGAATAGGGAACTTTTGGCCATTGTACTTGCCCTTAAGGAATGGAGGCATCTCTTGGAAGGTTCCAAAGAGCCACTTTTGATCTTTACTGATCATAAGAATTTGGCTTATATTGGGGACGCTAAGAGACTGTCCTCTCGTCAGGCTAGGTGGTCATTGTTCCTCTCCCGATTCAATTTCGTAATTACATACAGACCGGGTACTAAAAACACCAAGGCAAATGCACTTTCTCGGCAGTTTGAGACAGATGAAGTTCCGGAACAGGTGATATATCCCATTGTACCTCCTGAATGCCTCATTGCCACTACAGTTTCCGAAGTGTCTTCTCCACTCTTCTGTGCCATAATAGCAGATCAAACTCAGGCACCTGTGGGAAAACCTCCGGACAAACTGTATGTGTCACCTCAGTTTCGAAAGAAGGTACTAGATTTGTTCCATGACAGCCTCACAGCGGGCCATCCTGGAGTCCATAAAACTCTCTCTGCCATCTCCAGGAGATTTTGGTGGCCTGCTCTTAGAAACGATATCAAAGATTATGTTGGGGCATGTCAAATATGTGCCGTTTCTAAAGTTCCTCCTAGGTCACCTCCTGGACTGTTACAACCACTGCCCATACCTAGTGCTCCATGGACCCACTTGGCCATGGATTTCATTGTGGATCTACCCAGTTCAAACGGGTTTAATACAGTCCTTATGGTTATTGATAGATTCACGAAGATGGCACATTTCGTCCCACTTAAAAAATTACCATCTGCCCAAGATCTAGTTCAAATATTCTTGAGAGAGATCTTTCGGTTGCACGGTGTACCCAAAAGCATAGTATCTGACAGAGGTACCCAGTTTGTTTCTAGGTTTTGGCGTTCCTTTTGCAAACAATTGGGCGTCGAACTCTCCTTTTCGTCAGCATATCACCCTCAAACAAATGGAGCAGCAGAGAGGGCGAATCAGTCTTTAGAAGCCTATTTACGTTGCTTTATAAATGCCAATCAATCTAACTGGTACGAGCTCTTACCCATGGCTGAGTTCGCCAGAAACAACGCCACTCATGAATCTTCTAATCACAGTCCATTCTTTGTTAATCAGGGTTATCACCCCACTGTTTTTCCGTCTGCATTCTCAGACACAGAAATCCCCGCTTTGAACACCCGTTTAGAATCGATTCATGATACCTGGGATTCCGTCCATTCAGCTCTGCAAAAAGCCTCATTACGAGCAAAGGTCCAAGCTGACAAGAAACGGGGCGCTAATCCTGTCTATCTTCCAGGTGACAGGGTGTGGCTCTCCACAAGACATATCAAGCTTAAGGTCCCGTCCATGAAATTTGCCCCTCGGTACATTGGTCCCTTTCGAGTTACCCAACGTATTAATCCAGTGACCTATACTTTGGCACTACCGGCTCATATGAGAATAGCGAATACTTTCCATGTGTCTCTGCTCAAGCCCCTTACTTGCAATTGCTACACCAGGGTATCCACTCCTCCTCCGCCCTTGGTAGTGGGTGATCAAGAAGAATACGAAGTCCGTTCTATCATGGACTCCAAACTATCCAGAGGTGTCTTGTCCTATCTCGTTGACTGGAAGGGTTATGGTCCCGAGGAACGTTGTTGGGTTCCTGCTGACCGGGTCCATGCGCCCCGTCTTATCCGGTCATTTCACAACCGCTTTCCTCTTAAGCCGGGTCCTTCCCGCCCGGTGCGCGGTCTTCGAGTGGGGGGTACTGTTGCGGTCACCGGCCCGCCGAGCCTCACGGTCGTGCCCGACCGGCACGACCGCTCCGACTACATGAGCTTACCTGCTCGTCGGCGAGCCGGGAACCGCGCATGTAGTTCTTCCGGGCATCACGCCCGAATCCAATATGGCGCCGACCACGTGGTCGCGTCTATGGAAAGCCCCGCCCCTGAGAATTATACTAACGTGTGCGTGACGTCACGACGTCAACGCACACGCACGTTCTGGGGTCAGAGGTCGCCCTCTGACCAATCATAGCTTAGAGAGGGGTATTTAAACCCCTAAATCACCCTAGTACTTTGCCATGTCGTGGTTTCAGTTTCCTGGTTTCCTGAAAGTGCTAGTTTCGTGTTTCTGATTTCCTGGTATCCTGATCCTTGGCGTTTCTCTGGTTTTTCTGATCTCTGGTTTCCCTGACTTGGCTTGTCTTATCGGTATTGAGTATTCTCTGGCTTCCTTGACCTCGGCTTTCCCTTTGACCATTCTCTGTCTCTAGCGTATTAGTCCGGCCATTCTAAGGTCCGGTTTACGCTCTGTCCTGTTATTTTTCCTTTTCTGACTTATGTATATGTATACATAGTTTCTGCGTGCTGGACCACATTACTAGTCGTGACAATATATCAGTGTGTATGTGTGTACTTATATTTGTGTGTCTTTGTCCAAATGGGTAACTTGTTTGTTTAAGTTTTCTGTCCAACCAAAATTGTTGTATATGTTTTCACTAAATAATGTGCTATATATGTTTATTGAAATAAAATTTCCATTTAAACGTTAACTTTCCTGGACACCCAATATACTCAGATTGTTTTACAAGCTGCTTGGTAGTGAAGGGATTGACAAGTCTCTATACCATAAATAAGATAGTTGTCTACTCCCAAGTCCTTCTAGTTTTTAGTGTTGAAAGACATGTATTTGCTGTCTATGCCAGTAAGGTATCAGATACAACAGATCCATTTATAGCATTTTCACAGTATATGCATAGCATACAGGTGGCAGGGATTCAATGGCAGCACACTTCCACTCCTTCGTGCCACCCATGTCCTCATGTGAGCCCATCCTCCCTTACATCTTCCCCTCGCAGCTAGAGAGTGACATGTCAGTAAGAGAATTGGGCTGAGGGAGATCTTGGCCTTGGCACTAGATTGCAGAATAGGCAGGTTTACTCCATCCAAAACCAGCATTTTCTTAAAACATTTGATTTTGGTTGGAGCAACCATTTAATGCTTGTGTTGTATTATCTGTGCATTTCCACTCATTAATACCATACTTGAAACAAAACCGTGGATTGTTTCTCCATTCATTTGGGCTGTGATATCTATGGTTGGATTTGTGTGTTTTATAATATTTATCCCTGTGCTGTTAACTCTGAATAAATAAATAATAGTGTATCACTTGACTGGTTGAAATTCCAACACAGCCAAAAAAGGTATTTTATAAAGATTCTATCTGCATAAAATACAATTTTTTCGGGCGGTATGATAGTGACACTTTAAAGTGGATGGATACTATTATACAAATATATGTAGAGCTCTTTACTTATCTGTTTCTATTAGTTCTATAATAACATAAGGTGGCTCAGAAGCACGTATAGCATCCACAATGTGAAAATACTGTGTAACTATTCATATACTCTTGAGTATTTTTTATCCTGTAAGGAGAGTTAAATTTAGGATTTTGTTGTTAAATGGAAGAGTTTTTATTTTGTGTTTTGATAACTATTACTATTTCTTTCCTCCATTTTCAGCTCTTATCTGAGATCTGGAGAGAGAAGTCTAGAATTGTCTTTACACCGGAGTTACAATGAAACCATAAATGTGAGAGCATAAACTTATTGTGCTTGTTTACTGTGAGTGTTGAACCAACTCCACATGTATTTAATATATATATATATATATATGTATATATATATATATATTTATAGTCTGCACAATGATTTTCCATTTTCTTTTTAATCCCATATGTTGACTTAAATCGTTAGAAGGTCCACATGCAAAATGAAGTACTTTGTGTTTAGTGGGTGTTGATTTCTTTCTGCACTCCTATTAATTATTGATCCACAGAGGCTTCGCAGCGAGAACAACTCATCCAAGGATAATGCAGATCTGGAATTCATTGCCCTAAGAGTTTATAATTTTGAAACTTAGTAGATGCTTTTAAAACGTGGCTGGATTCTATATTTATTTATTTTATTTGGAAAAGAAGAATATGCAAGCTTATTGTAGCAAAAATGTACATTAATATTACTAATTTATTTTTGATCCAGAGAGAAATCGGATTACGATGAAATTATGAAATATTTGTTTTCTCCTTATGAAACTCAACTAAAAATCACTACAGACTGAGTTTCTGTGTAAATCCAGTGTTACCAACTCAATAGAGTTAATATCTATTCATTAGGTTTTTGTTTTTGGATCGAACTGTGATTTGTACACAAACAATATGATTTAAATATACATTACACATCTTCCGCAATACAGGAATATATACATGCTTTGGACACAATAAAACTTGATTAGCCTCTGGGTTCTATGAAGTATATTTGCTTCTAGTTCCGATACTGTACACAGTGTTCATAAAAAAAAAAGCATGAAGATTGCTTATATATAGTTATGTCGCGAACATAAAATTTTCCATTCGCGAATGGCGAACGCGAACTTCCGCAAATGTTCGCGAACGGGCGAACCGGGCGAACCGCCATAGACTTCAATAGGCAGGCGAATTTTAAAACTCACAGGGACTCTTTCTGGCCACAATAGTGATGAAAAAGTTGTTTCAAGGGGACTAACACCTGGACTGTGGCATGCCGGAGGGGGATCCATGGCAAAACTCCCATGGGAAATTACATAGTTGATGCAAAGTCTGGTTTTAATCCATAAAGGGCATAAATCACCTAACATTCCAAAATTGTTTGGAATAACGTTCTTTAAAACATCAGGTATGATGTTGTATCGATCAGCTAGTATAAGGGTTACGCCCGCTTCACAGTGACAGACCAAACTCCCCGTTTAACGCACCGCAAACAACCGCAAACAGTTCATTTGCACAACCGCAAACTCCCCATTTGCACAAGGTTGGATACCAAGCTAACCATGTCCCGTTCCTTGTCCTCACTGATGTCATTGAAGATCTCTTCCTCCACCCAGCCACGTACAACACCAAGGGTCCCCGAAAGGTGACAACAAGCCCCCTGTATTTTTTTTTTTTTAAATGTACACTACTGTTACACCAGATATGAGTTGCACTGGTGTGACACTATGCCCTGGCAGGCCCTGAAACGCACACGTGTGAAGGAAACTGACTGCTATTATTTCACAGTCAAAAAAGTTGTTTTTTTTTTTTTAAATGCAAGCTATTGTGACACCAGATATGAGTGGTGGCACTGGGCAAGTGGGCACAATATACGCTGTGAGCCTGACACACACGCTGGCAGGCAGGCAACTGCAATTAGATTACACAGAAAAAAAAAAGCAGACTGATGTTCTAGCCCTAAAAAGGGCTTTTTGGGGTGCTGTCCTTACAGCAGAGATCAGATGAGTTCTTCAGGACTGTAGTGGACACTGAATACACTAGCCTAGCTATCAATTTCCCTATTAAATCAGCAGCAGCTACACTGTCCCTCCTCTCACTAAGAATGCAGCTTCCAGGGGGCGGGGCCTAACTGTCATGGAGGAAAGACGCACTTCGTGTGAGCTCCCTCAATATCTCACTTTAAGCAGCTATCAACAAGCAAATTGTTGCTCCTACCTGACCGACCTGACATGCTTAATAGCGGTCAGCAACTCGACAGAGTCTTACTTACCTCCGCGTGGCAAGTGTGGCCTGGTGCTCACCAGGCGGGAGAGGACTCTTGTACTATATAAACACACACACAATCAGACTTGAACCCATGTGTACAATGAACAAAGTTAAGTGTCCTCTATCTACCTTCATCCATGTGGTCGAAATTGTTTGCAGTGAAGGGAGTCTCCCTCACAGTTATAGTTTACCTACCAACACATTGTGAGACCATACTTTTAAAAATAAGTTATGTACAGTATTGTTACTTTGAGATCTAACTAAGCATATAGTATAAGGCTCCCTAGCTCAGGGGTTAGAACACTGGTATTTTAAACCAGGGGTTGTGAGTTCAAATCTTCCTGGGGTCTTATAGACTCCCACATCACACTCTTTCCAAGTCAATCATGTTTTCTTTTAAAAATAATATCAGAAAGTATTACTTTACTGAGAGGGTAGTGGATGCATGGAATAGCCTTCCAGCTGAAGTGGTAGAGGTTAACACAGTAAAGGAGTTTAAGCATGCGTGGGAGCTCCCAAGGTGAGCTCTGAAAACTGTGATGAGAGCCTAATGAGTGTGTCTCCAGCTCACCTCGAATACCCAGGGATGGGTTATCTATATATCTATTTATCTGTTTGTCTATCTTTTTATCTATGTGTCTCTCTGTTTATCTATTTATCGATCTGTCTGTCTGCATACATACATAGATTTATACATACACACAAAGACACAGACACACATACACACATACGTCTTATTTGATCTTCCCCTAGACACCAAAAGAAAGATTAGACTTGCTATGCAATGCAACATTTTTCTAAATTAAGATTCTACATAGGGAAAGACATGAAAAATGATGGTTCTGACAGTAATGCCCTTCACTTATCCACAATCCAGTCTTTTCTCAAGGTTGGACGTGGTTACCAGAAATGTCTTTGTCTCATGCTGTATGTAGACATATACTGCAATACACTTTTCCCAATGCATACAAAGTAGGAACCTTTCCCCAATGTCCCCTTGGGATTATACATTACACATGATTCATATTATATGGTTTTCCAGAAATGTTTCATTTGTTTCACCCTTGGAACTCTGGACAGATAGAGCTCTACACTGATAGCTAATTAGAATTATTAATATTGTATTGTTATACAGAATAAAATGTGGATGTATTAAGCAGCAAGTGTATTGAGATTGAACACAATCATAGATGCTGTTTTTGACAATATTTACCAGTAGGTTTATGTCAAAATGTCCCATCGGTTCTCTATGGCAACTTTTAACCAGCTATTTTATCCTTTGCGAGTTTATTGTTAATATAATCTAAGGGAATCCTGCAGTACACAGAGTAAAACATCGCAAACCTCCCAAATAGCTGTCAGTGTGTGTTATTAGTCTCACCATTATCATTAATTATCAGTCTGTATGCCTATAATGTACATTGTACAAACCACCACCTCAAATGGTTTAACATTAAGGGATTACATATAGTCCACCATCAACACTGGATTTATAACATTGTCAGCCTTATGAAGAATATCATGTCAGTATGGTCAACACAATCACAATCCAAAAATTTCACAACCTTTATCTGAGAGTAATGTTGCTGAAGTTATGTATAACTTTTTACTTAAAACCGAACTTAACTTCAGTCATCAAAATTAATGCCACAATATCAAGATCAGTACACCAAGAATACGAAATTAAGATTAAATGAAATAGATTAATCCAGGAAAGATCCTGACGGTCTATTTTGCACCTTTTGTAATGAAGTGACGATAGTCAAAGTTGACACTGGTTTAATTAAACTGCCTTGTTCCGCAACTATATGTTCCTTTAAAAATATTCAGATCAAACATTGCGGGTATAGTATGCGTGAGTATTGGTTTTATTATCAATTTGTGAATGCTTTTGTATTGTTATGATGTTTATTTGTGCTTTATTTGCTTTCATTTAGTAACATGAAAAATAAGTGTGGTGGCGTTGCTCGTAAATGTCATCAAGTTGTTGGAGATAGTTTGTAGTCTTAGAGTGAAATTTTGGGGAGCACGGATTCATTTCTAGAAAATGGTTTTCAGTCACCCAACAAGTCCTTTTCATCTTGAATTTGCCAAGTGTCTGATGATAACATTAATGAACCAATAACGAATTATTGTTTATGTTTAATTATTCAACATAAAATATGGGATCCTTTTTGACTGAACTAAACCAGAATGGTGTGAGTGTGCTGTTTTTTACATTATTAATGGCTCATAAACATCTGTTAATGGACCAATAATTAACAATAGACTGTAATTTATCACTCAGTATCTCACTGTGTCTTACAGGTATAGGAGTGATTCCAGAATTTGGACTGTGTTTTCCCCTTGAGCCCATGTTCTAGTTAATATACATATTACGTTAGTTGGGACTTTACAGTATTACTGATAATTGAAATGTATTACTTTATTTACATTTCTGAAATATGCTTGTTGGGAAAAAAAATTAAAGTACACACCTTGTAAAACAATTTCTAGATTTCGTTTACATTACAACACAAACAATATTTTTTTAACTTATATATTAATATTGTGCAGTCAATAATCAGATAATCACATGCTCCAAGAGATGTCTCACCTCCAGAAAAGGCAGCTGGGTGACCATCACTAATACCTACTATATTACATAACGTTTTCGTAGAGAAAGTAAATATTTAGAGTATCAATGAGTTGATGCCTTTTCTCCCTTAACGAATTAGATCATAAAGTAATAACTGAATTAATTGTACCTTTAGTGTACAAATGCAAAAGGGCACAAACTGAACTGTTAAGAATACGTTTTGCACAGTTTCATTATGTTCTATCATTACAAATAAGTACCCCACTTTTTTATGTGTTGGCCAATCAAAGGAAAGAAAAAGTTAATTGGCTAATCCAATTCTGAGGACCACACATAGTAGATATGCAAAGGAAGAAATGATAAGCCTGAGTCCTTCTCATTGAAACAAGCCTTGAAAATGTATTTGCAAAAAATGGCTCCAGGCCTCATCTTCAGGTTTAAACAAATCTCTAGAGTGGACGGTTTTGTTGTAGCAGAGTATAATCAAAGGAGCACTATAGTGTTAAGAAAGCAAACATGTTTCCTAAAATTATAGTGCTGGAGGACCTGTTTAGGTGTAGCCTCCCCTCCTCCCCAGAATGGAATACAATGTTTATAATTTAACTTTATCTCCACTGTCACACAGTTTTGCCACTGCAGGCCCCACCACCATGGCTGAGATCATCAATCTTGACAATCTCAGCCAATCCAATGATCTCCCAGAAGAAAGCACTGGGAGGCTATTGCACATGTGTGGCAAACTGCCACACTATGTCAATCAACCTCTCCTTTTAGAGATGCATTGAAGCAATTAATCTCTATGGGAAGCAATCAGTGTCACACTGTGCAGCACTAAGCCCTGAAAAAGGAAGCACTTTCAGTTTTTGTTTGAGTAACTGCACCTAGAGGTGCTACTAGGAGCAACAATGTAGACACTGCCTTTTACGTTGTCGAGCCTGTAGGGACAAGTTAGACACCATTAAATTATAATGGTTCTGGTGACTATAGTATCCCTTTAACAAGTACTGATAATTTCTATTATTACATCCTATAACCATGCTAATTGCTATTTATTAAGCTATATTATGTGTAATGTGGATAAGAGCCAAAATCTGCAAGTTGGATATTGTCCTCTCTTTTTGTTTGCTTTATATGGTTATCATAATCTAAAGGTAGGAGTCTCAGTATAAAAGATCTCAAGGTTGTTATACTCATATAACATAATATATATTTATACTACAGGGCCGTTGAATGCTTCAATCTGATTGGTTGACGAACGTTCTAAGGTGTGCATTATTTTCAGGGAGACGCACGGCTAAAGTAGTTCCAGATAGGTCTTGACCGCACTACAGTTGCGTAAGAAATTAGTCCTACATACAAGAGCGTTTTAATGACAAAAACTTGACAAACGTCTTGAATTACATCATTAGAACAATGTTTCGAGGTGTGGTAACTGTAGTATAAGCAGAATAATTGACTCCAGGCCATTGAATTATTTAAAAAAAAAAATTCACAACCGAGGTGTAACGGATTTCAAGCCCACCAATCAGAGTGCTCTGTGTGTTTTTACACAGCGTGAGAAAGTTCTTTGGAATTTTCCCACGCTGTGTAAAATGACACAGAGCACTGTGATTGGATGGATTTCAAGCCACCCAATCAGAGTGCTCTGTGTGTTTTTACACAGCGTGAGAAAGTTCTTTGGAATTTCCCCACACTGTGTAAAATGACAAAGAGCACTCTGATTGGTGGGCTTGGAATCTAACCAATCACAGTGCTCTGTGTCATTTTACACAGCGTGGGAAAGTTCTTTGGAATTTGGAAGTATTAGTAAATTTGGCTGAAAGACCAATTTAGGTCTTTCAGCCTTTTAGTAGATAGCTCCCTAATACAGTGGGAATTAGGGAGTTATCTACTAAGCGGCTGCAAGATGCAGCCACAGCAATGAAAAGGATTGGAGTTTCATTCATTCGAATGAAATTCCGATCCAAACAAAGTCCCGAATTGCGTTCTAACACGAATGGAGAAACTGTTAGAACGCAATTCGGCAGTTTTGCCGGCGTTCTGTCTAAGTGACAGGAAGCATCGTGGGAACAGGGAGGAAAGCTAAGGATCATGGGAAAATTGCTGTGACCACCGGAAACGAAGCACACTTTGCTCCTCCGCTGGTCGCTACTGGTCACTGCGTAGGAAACCTCCAGAAGAGAAATAGTCCCTACTTTTTCTTACGTTGTGAAGAAAACTATAGCAGATAGGAAGAAAAGAAGAACAGATCCTGAGAGAGGGAGAGAAGAGGAATCGATTGGGGAAAGGTAAGTTCGGCATGACAGTGCGGCTTAAAATAAAGGTTCTACGAATTAAAAATGTAAACATCTTTAGAACTGATATGGCAAATAGCTTGTTGATTTTTTTATCTCTATTATCAAGGTCAATTAACAGCTTACAGTGTGGTTTTAAATTATACTGCTTGCTAATTGAATTCAATAAATTGATATATGAGTGTATAGGAGGTATACCTAATAATATATTTTCTATCATATTTTCTATCCTTATCTAGGGATGACTACGTGTTTACAAAAACGTGAACTTCTCTGGTTGAACAATTTCCCTCGTTAAAACTCGACATTACAGGTAAAAAAACTGCAGGCAAACATTTCAATAACCATTCTATAGAGTATGTTTTTCTACTAAAAAGTGGGTAACACTAACTAATACTTACTATTATTCTTCAATATTTTACTTTTTTATTTTCGAAGATAAGGCAATAAACCCCTAATTCTGTATGTACAGCAATCTACCATATGTTATGACTTATCATGGTATATGTCATCCGTTGCTAGTTCTTGAAGAAAGCTTCATTAATATCTAGTTACCGTTGAGCAGAACAAGACACACACGTGTTTTACATACATCATAACTAAATGACAGTGACATATTTCCTCATTAGGAAGATAATGACATGTTTCACTGTCACTATGTTACATCAAGCATTCTAGCAAGTGATTTATGACATTTCACAAAAGGATAAATCCAATCCTTGACTTCTTCGAGTGAGATATGATTAAGAATCTCTTTTAGAAGGGATAGCACATTCTCCTGGAATAGGGATACAGTTTATCGCATATTTATTCATGATTAAATAAAGAAAGGTATCCATGAAATATGGAATACATGGAACATTGAAGATTAATATGAACCATTGTTGGTGTTGTCTTTTGTATTGTATTTCCTCTTTATAAATTAATTATCCGTCATCCCCTTCATGACTGAAGTTTTCCCAGAATCTTTGGTCTTTTAAGACCTTTTTGGCAATTTAAATATATATATTAAATATAATATATGCAGTTCAGAAACAGTGATATGAACGGTAAAAGATAGAAACCTTATGTCTTACCAATGCACTCGATGCACATTAATAAGCAGATAAAGAGACATGTAAGGTCCTAGAGATAAGAGTAGTGACTCGTGGTAAAGGTGAAAAAAACACCAATTATTTCATCAATCTAAGTGAAAAACTGGAGTAAAAAGCACAAAGATAGGAAAGATGTTTTTTTGCTACATAAGGAATTCCGAAAGATCAACAAAGCATGTAAGGGTCTTTCCTATTATTGTGCTCCCCCATCGTACATTGCCTAATTTTTATCCAATTTTTGGGGGGATTAATGAAATAAACTGTGAATTTTTCTCATGCATGAGTCTGGAGTGTTGTCTCCTTATTTTTCAGCACATTACTGAAATACCCTGACTTTGACTTGACTGTTTACTTGTATCCTAGAGTTACCGTTTGGTGATGTTACATTATCACTGTCACTGCATTAACTAGCAGAAACAATGTTCATTGACAGCACACTCACAAATTAAGCAGATGTATAACCCCATGGTGCCTCAAAGACTGGATCGGAATCATTTCCATTCAGTAGTTAAGTGAAGAAAGGTCTAGACACACACAGATCATACAAAACAGACTTTATTTGGATAACAGAGCGGGCAATGCTTCAGCTCTTCAATAGTCTTCATCAAGCCATAACATCCCCTACAACATATCGCCCTCGCAAACATTAGGGGAACTGTTACTTCCATTTATTTGTCCCAATGCTTGGATAGCGCTGGCCCTGCATCTTCCCTGTCAGCCTTGGCCCATGGCCATTGTGACCCACCAGGCATTTAAGAGATAAAGTAGACAAAAACAAGGAGTGGAATAGCACTAAGTCAGAGGAAGGGGAGGCAGCACACCTAAATGGGTAAGTCTCTCCTAAAAACCCAATAAGGACAAACTACAATACAAAGCAATGGGGTGCGCCAGGGGGTTAGGAGTGAATTAATACTCAATAGAACAAATGAAGTGAAACAGAAAACATGTGGTCAGAAAAAATGATATAAGATTATATATACTCAATTTATTTTATTGAGTATTAATTCACCCCTAACCCCCTGGTACGCCCTATTGCTTTGTATTGTGATATAAGAGATAAAATAGAGCATCTCATGAGAAAAGTGTATTGCTAATTATAGGTGATTTTCAATGTTTTATGCAATGATGTACATTTTAGAGAAGTGAGAGTTCCTTTTAAAGAGACAACTGAAATAATATGGTAAAATTTGTATATTCCAAATAAGATGAAATCATATGAATAGACATACTTTAGGTACCATAAGGAACAAAGTCTAACGTGATTCATCCACTCTTATTCTGTCTGTGAATCCATCTGTGGGGGAATGTGTAAGACTGCACACCTTATGTTGCAGTCTGTGTTTTGCTCTTTGTATGAATTTGTCTTTTTCATTCTGATTAGTGATTCAGCCTCCATTTACATGGGGAGTGTGGTTCATCAAGGTTCTTCCTGGTTTTTTTTATGTGTAACACTGCCATTGATGTTCAAATGATGTAATGAATTGCTATGAGATAAAAAAAACATGGGTCATGATTCATCTAAAACATTTTTTAATTGTTATTCTGTTCTTAGTGATACTTTGTAAGATACATGTATTACAGAAAAATAAATGTGATTCATGGCTGATTTACCAATATGGTGTACTGTCCACTTAACATGTGCTCTCTTTCATGCTCCCCACCTTGTGTCCAGTGTTAAGACAGCTGAGCTAAATCTTCGGGGCTTGACTGGGGCAAGATCTGGATTTCACAAATGTATTATGTACATGTTTGTGTATTATAATGCATTGTAGTAAGTGATGTTCCGGTAAAGAAAAAAAAAATTCAAATGATATCCCAGCAGAATATTGGACCTTGTGTATAGAAACTTCTGCAAGAATTTATACCTCTGGGGAAGTAGCAAAAAACTACTTTTATTGACTAAGTATTTGCAGATACATTTTCAACTCTGCTTAACATCTAAATTAGTTTTAAAGAATTCACTGCAGTGCCTGTCAGGACCATTCCACTTTTATGCTATCTGAAGGATTTAATCTGTGTATACAACATTGGTACTACGATAACATAAAAAAATAAAAATAATTGCACATAGCAATGAAATAGTGCGTTTAAAGTAGGATCCATAATAGTGTGATAGTATGGAGAGGGACAAGTGTCAGAACTAGGGATAACTGAGAAATTGCTGGTATCTTGGAGATCCACAGATTCCCTACCGATGCATTCAAACCAACAGAGCTGATAATATCTAACCAAATAACCTCTCTACATGGTCTGCAACTGAATGAAGATTTTCTGCTCATGCCAAGTGAATAGTTTGGCTGCAACAGACTGTGAGAATTCTCTCAAGGCCTTTTTATTTTTTTATCTTGGTAACATCTAACACATCTAACCTTAGTAACTATGGCAAATTATTAAACTATGATAATTATTGTACACATGACTATCTCCCATCCAGGGGCGTACCTAAAGCTTTTGGATCCTAAATTTGGTACCCTTCCCCCCCCCCCCCCCCCCCCCTCGCTCCTAACTTAAAAATGTAAAATATTCTAATGTATTTAGCACTCAGCAGTGTTTGTGTATAATTTTATGTATTTAGCACTGAGCAGTGTTTGTGTGTTTGAATGTAAGCATGTTTTTGTATGGAGTATGTGTGAGTGACTGTAGGGGTGTGTTTTTATGTAGTGTTGACATTAGTGTGTGGTGTGGTGAGGTGTGTTTGTATGTAGTGTTGGCGTTTGAATGCAGGGATGTATTTGTGTGTAGTGTTGGCAAGATGCTGAGCTGTATGCACATATACACACGTGGCGTGCGCTCAGGATGTGCCGGGTGTGCCTGGGCACAACTTAATCCCAGCGGCCAGCGCATGGATCGAGGCCAGCAGGGGAGATCACAGGATCTCCCCTGTCGGCCCATGCAGAGACGGCGCTATCCAAGCGCCGGCCCTGCTGTGTGTCTCCATGAACCGGTGAGGGAGATCAAAGATCTCCCTCACCGGCTGAGGGAGATCAAAGATCTCCCTCACCGGCCCACAGGCAGGGAGGGATGCAGGAGAGGACCCGGGGAGATCTCGCGAGGTCGGAGCCACCCCTGTCTAAGTGCAGGCTAGAGTTCACTCACCACTAGGACCACCAGGGATCAGGGATGGCAGCAAGTGTCACCCCATCCAGGCAAAAGGTAAGAAGGGATTTCCTAATCTGTCCCCTCCACCCCCACACACAATCACTCCAAACAAATTCACACACACAGCACCCTCACACACACAGCACCCTCACACACACAGCACACTAACAACACTCTCACACACAGCACACTAAGAGCACCCTCACACACACAGCACACTAACATCACTCTCACACACACACAGCACACTAAGAGCACCCTCACACACACAGCACACTAACAGCACTCTCTCACACACACAGCACACTAAGAGCACCCTCACACACACAGCACACAAACAGCACTCTCACACACACAGCACACTAAGAGCACCCTCACACACACAGCACACTAACAGCACTCTCTCACACACACAGCACACTAAGAGCACCCTCACACACACAGCACACAAACAGCACTCTCACACACACAGCACACTAAGAGCACCCTCACACACACAGCACACTAACAGCACTCTCTCACACACACAGCACACTAAGAGCACCCTCACACACACATCACTCTCAAACACACAGCACTCTCACACACACAGCACTCTCACACACACAGCACACTAACAGCATCCTCACACACACAGCACACTGGTGGTAAAGTGGCACAACAGCCTGTATTCTGAAGAGGAGCCCAGGAGTCTCCATGTTGAACCTATATCAGCGAAAGCTTCTCTCCACTCGCGACGAGCAAAAGCATTGCCGCGGGTTGCAATGGCAATGCTTCCGGCATGCATTGCACCCACTGCAATGCTCACGCTGGATGCGAGAGGAGCTGCTGCTGATATAGGTTTAACACGAAGACTCCTGGGACCCACAGGGGCACAAAAAGCCACCCCTGTCTAAGTGTGCCTCGGGCATACCCCTACTGATTGGCACCTGGGGAAGACTGCCCCCCTCCCCCTGCACCCCATTTAGTACACCACTGCTCCCATCTCACCAGGACAGAAAGTAGAGACTTTGAAGCCTTTTTCTCTAGTTCTGCGTGAATATATTATTGATATATATATATATATAATATATATAATAAAATATATTATTTATTAATAAGAATTAATTGTGAGTGCAATGCATTCAAACCTGATAACTGGATACTTTACTTTCCCCATTCCTTTGTTAAAAAATATCTGTGTGCCTCATTGAAGCCCGTAATAATACTGTACTCTCTTAATACTGTATGGTATTTTCCATTTTAAGGGTGTAAAGTGTTATAGAGAGTGCAATTTCTACCCCGATAAGTGGAATTTCACTGGTGAGTACTTTTCAGTCTTGCAGTGGAAAGTAACTTTGGGTAGAATAGCAATGTGTTGTATACAGTTGAAAATTTTAACTTTCTAACACCCAAAATATTAAAAACTGTTTACATGAAATATTGGTCAGAAACATTAAATGACAATGATAAAAACTGCATGCACAGAAAATTATAGTGGCAAACTACAGGTATAATTAGAAACAAGTCAATAGTAACACATGATAATATAATAGCAATGTAAGAATAAATGAGGTGGAGTATCTTCCAAGCTTCAGTCAGTACCTTGGAGTTGTGGGAGTTACTGTAGGATGTTAAATGCAGAGCATCACAATCACTGTTTCTATGAGTGAGTATGAGTGTGAGATCAGGCCTTGGAGTTGTGGGAGTTACTGTAGGATGTTAAATGCAGAGCATCACAATCACTGTTCCTATGAGTGAGTATGAGTGTGAGATGAGGCCTTGGAGTTGTGGGAGTTACTGTAGGATGTTAAATGCAGAGCATCACAATCGTTGAACTGTTCATAGTTGCTATTTTAGGATCAAGGAGCTTATAGATAATTTACTTAATTTAAGGTATGCAAATGAATATGATTTGCGCAAATGTTATTGTAAATTATGAAATTGCTGGGCAGACTAGATGGGCCGAATGGTTCTTATCTGCCGTCACATTCTATGTTTCTATGTTTCTATGTTTCTATGAAAACATGTACTGCAGTTATTACCATAGTTACTGTGCTATATATGATGATAATTATGATTTATTTAGTTGATAATCATTTGATCATTGATAAACATTAAGTGAGAAATGAATAATGAATTCAGTAAGGTAAACAGACATGTTACTGTTTTATGCTTCATAACAGCTGTATTCCCATCTGCAACTGACCAGCTGAACTATAAAATAGATATAATAACAATAAATCAGCTATCTAAACGTAGGACTCTGTTACATTACAGATTATGGGGTCCATTTAATTGGAGCAACATCTAACCCAGTTACAATATTTCATATTTTTTTTAAACTTTAGCTTAGATAAAGAAATGTTTTGAAATAATAATAATAATCTTTTGCAAGGACTAAAATCAAAGAATCTTGTAAGAAAATAATTTTCAGTTAAAATGTTGTTGTTTGTTACTAAGAAAAAGGAACATCGTGTTCTCTTCAGACAATTCTATAAGGCAACATCTTGCACTTATTAACAATGCTACAAGTCTGATTCAATGTGCAGTATATCACCTTGCAAAACTAACCCTCGATGTGTTCCAACATTTTTCTACAAAGCACAGCATGGTATCAAAGTGTTTACGAGTAAAGCAGAATGTCGGTAAGTTATTTTGTCTTTTATATTTTTGTATATAAAGAAATATAATAATGTAAGCAAAGATGCACCCACATATTTACACTTTTGTTGTTTCTTGCCTACTATTTTCAAAGGTTTGACTTGTGACCAACATGCTCAAATGCATTTTTTCAGCAAACTGTTGACCTATAATGCCCAAGTTGGATCAAGTCAGATAAGGGTAAAACCATTTGTCTTACATGTATTTTTTTCTTACACAGTGTTGCTTATTAAAAAGCTCTTGATGGAACCTTTCATTTGAAGCTAAGCTGGGTCACACCTTCCTGATGTTCCATCTTCAATAGTAGTACAATGAAGAAGTATGCTTGCATCATTAAAGTCCCAATTAAAAAACACAAAAAAAAAACTCTAGTTAAAAAAGTAAAATAAACAAAAAAAAGAAAGAAGTGATCTGAAAACCTCCTATAAAATTAGAGGCAGTTGTAGCACTCTCTTACCTTCAATATGCTCAGAAATGTGTATGATAGAATAAATAGTTTTGGTGCACCGACCCCACAATAATAAGATGGCACCCAGTAGTACATTGTCCCATTACAAAAATACATCATTTTGACGGAGTATCATTTAATTATCATTTAATTACAGTAATTCACACTTGTTAAATGCTAATGCACAATAAACGTAAAAAAAAAAACAAAAAAAAAAACTTTATAAATTAGCTGATGGAGTTTAGATTCATCCAAAATCATCCAAAATCCAAAATCCACCTGAAACATAACGTCCCAGGGTATCTCTTTCTTGGACTTCAATGTATCAGATAAAAGTCTAGACTCTAGAGGCAAACTAGCAATACAAAGAATAACCAAGTACATTGGTTTTTAAAAAAAAAAAAAATGTAAAAATGTAAAAACACGAAGGTCATATCCTCTGAAGAATTAGTAACTACAAAATTAGCACAAAGTATTCAACAGATGAAAGGACCAGGCACAGAAGGGAAAAAAGTGAAAAGGGAGCGAGGGAACAAAAGAGAAGGAGAGGTGGGAATGCGATTCATGGTTACACTTGCAGCTCACATCATTCATTAATTCCTTCTAATAATGTCACGAAATCTAAAGCAGGAAGGTTAATGATCTTATTTTAAAGCTCCAGGTGAGAAGAGCTACAGTCACTAAGAATAAAATGGACTGTAAATTTCTAGTAACTATAAAGTTCTCCATCTAACATATATCTTCTCCCATTTAACTTAACTTGTAACAAGGGGTTACTAATAAAGCGAGGGGGATGTGGTGATCCCCCATGACTTCTAAAAATTCTGAAGGTGTGGGATTTATTAAAAAAAATCACTTTTTACTCCATAAATCCATAGAGACTACAGCAAGTTATTCTTACAACCTCTTTATGCATGGGTTTTGGGGCATGGGTTTTGACTGTTTTTTTATTGTATACTAATAAAGGTTCCTCTTTATGTGACTTCTACTAGGAGGTATTAGTTAATGGGAGGGGTTTCCAGCTACTATTTGTTGGTGGATACCCCCTAATTTTTCTGTTCTATGTATCCCTTTTGTGGTTAAGCCCCTCTATACCTCCGGTAACCGTTTCTGGGGTCTGGTGCTGGTTTGTCCAACACCATTACCCTTCTTTGTTCTTTCTGTCTTTAGAATATGGTGGTGTTAGTATCTCTTTGTAGCACAGTTTTGTTAATGTTAAAGGTTTATTGGATATTTCTTCTTAAGGGTGGATTTAATATATGATTAAAGTCCTTACAGGGAAATATGTGGGAGCACCCAGCAGACACAATGGCCTAGGAATCTTCAAATTAATCTGCCTGGTCCACACTTTGTTAGAATACACTTTGCACTGGTGTTGTGGGTCCTTTTCTTGAGTAAATTTTGAGTAAACATGAGTAAACCTAGGAGAGTTGAGGGAGTCCATGGACTTTGCACCCGTCGCCCACCCTTGTTTGTTTCACGAGACTCTCCAAGGACTGTATGAGTGTGCCTGGACCAAGCAATAATACATATTTTTGTAGTTTTCCCTTGGTTGCAGAATATTGACTATTATCCAAAATTCATATTCCAATAAAATAAAAAGGACATGCAAGCTACTTTTACAAAAATTCTAACCATGAACAGGTGGAGAATCACCTTAGAAAATGAACAAGCTTTGTTTACCAAGATCAAAGTAGCAGTAAATATGGTTAATATGGTTAATATTATTAAAAAAACATATAATACAACCACTTTATGGGAGCCAGACATAGTAGCATTTGTGAACCCAAGTGATGGCAACATGCCAAGTGCATATTGTATAAATAAAGCTCCATTCATTAACAATGATAAGTGGCTGTTTTCTTCTCACAGAAATTGACTGTCAAATATGTGAACACATGTCAACCAATAGCAGTATGGACTTGGGAGAGCAACCAATTATACTTCAAACTTTGACTAAATTACTAGTGTGAGTAGAGCACTGTGTTTACAAGGAAGGGGGGGGGGGCAAACATTAACAAAGACCATGGACCACGTGGGAGACTTAAGGAAATGTCAGGACATACATATTGAAATGGTCTTTAAAAGTCCCTGGAACGATGGGACAACATCAAGCCGGGAAAACAACAAGACAGGAAAGGGGGTAAGGGGGAAAGGCACATAGAACCTGGACAATCAATATATTCAATTTAATTCCAACTACACAATATAGAAAATATCCAGTATTGAAAATCAGATTATAGTTGAAAGGTGGGGAAGTGTCAGTTAAAGCCACCATAAACCTCATTTAACTTGATCATGCCAAACATGTATCAAAACAAGAAAATGTTCATTTCTCAAGCATGTTTTAATGTTTTAGCAATTTCTCACCTTTAATCATCTAAGCCAGTAAACTATTTCTGCCGCATAAAATGAGAAACTCTCTAGATATCAAGTAATTCCTTAAACCCATAACTTTCTATAAACAATTAGTGGCACCCATACCCAATCCAAGGGAAACAAAATATATGCTCTGTTTCAGAACAATATCCCATAATTATAGCATTTTCTTGTATTTATCCATTTACCAGTACCATTTTTCATAGTAGGATTTAGTTCTCGTAGAAAATGCTAGATCAATAGAACTAAAAAATAAAGTCAATTCATCTAAAGTACAGGTAGAGAATAGAAAGAAGTAATGCCAGTGTCTCTATATTTCTGATCAAGTTTCCTTAATCCTGCTGGGAAACAGAGTAAGACGCATTTTCCTTATCTGTGTATTGAAGCTTGTTTGCTGGTTTTCCCCCAGCACAGGTAATCCAGAAAAGCCTGTAGATGTTACGATTATCAATGTATTGTCATCTTTTGCAAATAAATAAATAAGAACATAGCAACAACAAAAAAGATTAAACTGTTCCAGCAAAGTAGAATTAACTATATTCTCAAATTTGTATTATACTGTGAAAATGCAGTTCGGCTACTATTTAGACATTCTTAAATTTAATATTTTTAATGTTTGAAATAAACAAGTGCATTGAATGCGCAAGACATAATATATATATATATATATTTTTTAAATAGTCAACTATAGTTTTATTAAAAGGAATTTCCACATTTAGAAATATAAACAAAACTGTTAACTAAGTTAATTTAATATTTACATTGTCCAGTGATGTCAAAGCCACTGATTTTTCTTGTTCTACTCATAGATACAGGGTCATAAAATTCATCACTATGTTTCAATAAAACTATTGCAATACAAAAGTGAAAACAAATACTTACAAAAACAATTTCTACCCTTGCTTCTTCCAGTTATTCAGTATGGAGTTCCACGAAAGATTGAGTCCATCAAAGCCTTCCATGGCACTAGCAATCTCTTCACAGTGACTTTGTGAGCGATACCACTCAAAAATAGTGCACACCTTAACAAATCTCGAGGCTCATTCCCACAAGGTTTGCTTAGAGGGTTGCCACCACTGCCTCCAAATCAAAATAAAATTGCATTCGTTATTTGTTTTTAATTTAATAATAATTTACATCTACTAGTCTAATGGGTTGTTATGACAAATATGTCTAAATACCATAACAGATTGTTTGCTTAAATTACTCTGCTATCCATTCACAGCTGACAACACGTTTTCCCTATGTGTCTTTATCGATAAAAATATTCAGTGATTGCTCATATTATTTCGAAATAAATTACTTAATAAATAGTGTGCTAACAAACAATGTACAATCTATCCACCTTATATACCTATCCCGAATCCCCTCACAATACAAATAATAATGAGGCCAGGGTCATTGCTACTTAATGAGGGGCATGCTATTTCAAATTAACCCAAACTCCAAATTGTAGATGAGGTGTGAGAAGTGGTCTGTGTCATTTTACTACCAGGTCTGTGTATTTATTAGCCATTGGCCTTTTAAAAACATACTCATATATTAGAAGGAACCTTGTTCTGGTCTCTTTGGCATTTTGGGGTTCCAGGGACCTTGTTGTAATAAACTTTTTCCCCTGTTGAATAGCATGGTATAGGAAGAATGGGGGATGGGGATGGATGAACAGCAATCTGTTAGTTCACATAATATAATATAAGCATCGTGGCTTCTACCAATTGTTCTGTTTTCTGATTTTTTTTTTCACTCTGTGTCCACTGGAGGCACATGCAATAATTAATTATTTAATTTAACAACTAGGTCAAGAATCATGATTGATAATGATGTCGCGAACAAAAAATTTCCGCAAATGTTCGCGACGGGCGAACCGTGCGAACCCCCGTAGACTTCAATGGGCAGGCAAATTTTAAAACCCACAGGGACTCTTTCTGGCCACAATAGTGATGGAAAAGTTGTTTCAAGGGAACTAACACCTGGACTGTGGCATGCCGGAGGGGGATCCATGGCAAAACTCCCATGGAAAATTACATAGTTGATGCAGAGTCTGGTTTTAATCCATGAAGGGCATAAATCACCTAACATTCCTAAATTGTTTGGAATAACGTGCTTTAAAACATCAGGTATGATGTTGTATCGATCAGGTAGTGTAAGGGTTACGCCCGCTTAACAGTGACAGACCAAACTCTCCGTGTAACGCACCGCAAACAACCGCAAACAGTCCATTTGCACAAACGCAAACTCCCATTTGCACAAGGTTGGATACCAAGCTAACCATGTCCCGTTCCTTGTCCTCACTGATGTCATTGAAGGTCTCTCTTCCTGGGACTTTGATTTGACTTTGATTTGTCCTGAAGCTTCATAATGAATGTAACATTGTAAATGGAAAGCAAACCCCTGAACAATCCCAAATTACCTTATTTTCATGACTGTAATAGAAATGATCAATCATAATCAGCCATATAAAAAATATAATTTGGTAATAATTTCATTTACTACATGCACATATATAAGTGCATATAATGTTTAAGCCCACCCTATTACGTCAAAATACCAGTTTCTTTGTGAGTTCTAGTCTGATGTTATACAGAAACAGAATAAGAGAACACGTCTTTGTAACTAATTGTTGTTCTGATTCATTCTTTTCATTTAGATTTATCTCTGGATTATTAGAATAGGTATTTGTGTCACGGGTAGATGTGTACTGATTCTGGGTTGATAATAAAAACAAAAACTACCTCGTAATTCAGTAAACATTGAATATCTTCAAGTCATGCTGTTTAGCCATAATCATAAATCTGTATTTTTCGAAACAGTTACAGTTAAAGTAAATTTCAATGGATCCTAAAGCTGTTAAAATCAATATCGGTACAAGCTAAAATAGCATAATTAAATAAAATATAAATGTTTTCATTTGAAATCCGTCATATATCGGCCTACTTTAAATGATGGGCTATAACTCTACAGAAAAAAAATAAAATAAAAAAAAATAAAAAATAAAATCTGAAACAAATAAAACTTCATATTTTAAATACATGATGATAGTAGTATATCGAATAAAATAAAATTTAATAAAACATTCTCTTTATCTTGCAAGTGATTGTTCAGACAATTAACAATCAGCTAATATCAAGAGATTTATGTCCGGTTAATTAATTTAACGGTAGAAACAGTCTAAGCATATTCATTTGCGTCCTGTTTCTTAAGTGGTGGGATCTTTGTCCAGATTTTCACAGTACAGCGAATTTACTAATTTAGCAAGTAGCTGTGTTTCAGAAATGTGAACATGGCATAGTGTAAAAGTATACAATTATACTAAACATTCAACACTATGCCCCAGAGAATAATAGCTGTCAGTATAGACAAACCTCTAAATATTCTTTGTTTTTAATTATTATCTGCAATATTTTTTCTTTTTGTGACTACATTTTCTTAAGCATATATGGCAAACCACAAATGTACATTGTTAAAAAAAAAAAATGTGCGACAAGGGTGATTGTTTTTGTCTTTTAATCTGAGAAACTTAAAGTTGAAGGTTTTAATATCTTATATATACATAAACAAAGTATTCACCAACAAATTAAAAATATATATAATAGATGAAGTTTTTAAATTTCATGAATATCCCCAACTTTTTTTTTAATGTATAAAGTGAGTTTTGCCTAGACAAGGAAGTAGTTCAGTCAATCAGGAATCTTTTTAGTGTCGGTTCATTATTACTTATAGCCCTGGCATGCAAGGTTTTATAGGACACGTAGCTCAGCTTCTTTCATAATATAAGATGAATAGAATGTCTAAGCCTAGCTTAGGCTTATCTTAAACTAATGAAGGAGAAAAAAGGAGAATGGAACGTTTATAGTATGCACGCAAGACATAGCACAAATATTTACAAAGATATATGCCTTTGTCGTCGAAGGAATAGGCTTTAAACTGTGTAATATTTGCAAATTATTATATGCTATACGCAACAGTGCGGAGGGACACAGGCACAGGGGTCCTCCTTAAGCAGGGGTAGGCAACCTTCGGCACTGCAGGTGTTGGCACTCATTACACACACTCTGCATTAGCGAGCATTAGAATGTCCAGAATTAACATACAAAGAAAAGTCAGTAACAGGCTCAGGGACACAGACAGAAGCAAAAATGGATAGACAAAGCCAAAAGGTCAAGGATCAAGTCAAGATAAAAAAAAAAACAGAAAGACAATAACAAGAACGCACTGTCAGATTACCTACAAGTGTAAACCACGACAGGGCACTGAAAATAGACACATTTAGGGTTTAAATAAGCCTAAAACATTTCTAAATGGTTGAGATTGGCCATTTGACCCCAAAATGAGCATGTGTGTCAATGATGTCATGAAGCACACACATTTATTGACATTATGACACGGTTGGTGGCGGAGCTATATAATGCCGCAGAACACAATCACACTGCATCCTTTACACACACTGAATCCCTTACACACAAACACTGTGTTCACTACACACACATACTGCATCCTTTATACACACTGAATCCCTTACACACAAACACTGTGTTCACTACACACACACACACACACACACACACACATACTGCATCCTTTACACACACTGAATCCCTTACACACAAACACTGTGTTCACTACACACACACACACATACTGCATCCTTTATACACACACTATATCCCTTACATGGACGCACACTGCATCCACAATACAGTGCAGTGCGCATAGGGTGGGATTATAATAATGAGCTAACAATGAGTAATGAGCAAGTGTAGCCCAGGTAAGATGGAATGGTGCAACCCTCAATGATGTTCTTCTAGATTCAAAGTTTAATTCCTGTGATACACCTTCTAATGGACTTGGTAAAGCTCACCTGTTCTGTTATCTGCAAAGCCTATATACAGTTCCATATATCTATTAATTTACAACAAACCAAGTTACATCTTTAATTAAGAAAGCAATATATTATCCCATTTTATCTATTAAATCAAATGTGAAAATAATAAAAGCTAACTTAATCAGCTAGTAAAGAAAAAGCCCCTATTTTGAATGAATATATGAAGTCATTTTGTAGCATATTAAATGTATAATATAACTTTGCCTTTCGAGCACACGGCATCTGCGGTCCCTCTCCTAGAAGCAGGTGTTCCAGCTTTGAACTTCAGTATAAAAGCAGCATCCAAGTTGCTTGTTTAGCACTCTGTAAAACACGAGTGAGCTGCCTAATTGAATAGAAAGTGCAGCAACATTTACAACGAGCCCATGTTGTCAGCTTCCCAAACAGATTGTATCCTCTGAATCCCTAATCAACATAAAATCCCATAAAACAGAAGCACTGACCAAAAGAATATAATGCAGCCCAAACTTTTTTATCCTAATTGACTTCCATCTGAGGGCCAATCCCCCCTTAAGCTAAAAAGGAGGATCGGCAACACGTGCAAGGGACGAATGTCGGCTGTAAATGCTGTTAATGTCATTTGCCAGTTTCTGTTCATTTGCTGCACAGATTGCATGCAGATACAAATTTCAGGCTAAACCAGCAAAAAAAAAAAAAAAAACAGGATAAGAAATATTAGATGCAAATACATTTTGATTTGTAGAGCAGGGATTTTAAACAATTAAATATGTTTTTAATTAAAGGGGCACTCTTTAAGGGGGGGGGGTGTAACAAGGTTATTTTATAAAAGTGCCAATGTCTATTGTTACGTGTGACTAGGGAGGTGTGACTAGGGTTCATAAACAAAGGGATTTAACTCCTAAATGGCAGAGGATTGAGCAGTGAGGCTGCAGGGGCATGTTATATACACCAAAACTGCTTCATTAAGCTAAAGTTGTTTTATAAAAGTGCCAATTTCTATTGTTACGTGCATTTTTTTGTAAAGTGAAAAAGGGTACACACTCTTCACACATAAAGTACTTCAGCAAGCTAAAGTGCTTCAATGCCTGTGTAGTGGTCTCTTAATAGTTTTATTTCATTATTAAAGGAACACTATAGTCACCTAAATGACTTTAGCTAAATGAAGCAGTTTTAGTGTATAGATCATTCACTTGCAATTTCACTGCTCAATTCACTGTCATTTAGGAGTTAAATCACTTTGTTTCTGTTTATGCAGCCCTAGCCACACCTCCCCTGGCTATGATTGACAGAGTCTGCATGAAAAAAAAAAACTGGTTTCACTTTCAAACAGATGTAATTTACCTTAAATAATTGTATCACAATCTCTAAATTGAACTTTAATCACATACAGGAGGCTCTTGCAGGGTCTAGCAAGCTATTAACATAGCAGGGGATAAGAAAATCTTAATTAAACAGAACTTGCAATAAAGAAAGCCTAAATAGGGCTCTCTTTACAGGAAGAGTTTATGGAAGGATGTGCAAGTCACATGCAGGGGGGTGTGACTAGGGTTCATAAACAAAGGGATTTAACTCCTAAATGGCAGAGGGTTGAGCAGTGAGGCTGTAGGGACATGTTCTATACACCAAAACTGCTTCATTAAGCTAAAGTTGTTCAGGTGACTATAGTGTCCCTTTAAGCATTTTAAGGCATTTAAATGGTAAATTTAGTATTTTGCTACATGCAGTTTTGTAGACATCAGTAGAGGTGTTTTAAAAGGAGTGTACCAGATATTAATTGCACTTTAATATTTAGAAACACAAATGGTGCTTAAAGGGTAAATCATCCAAACAATAAAGCTCTATTTGTATTTACATTGTACATACCATATACATTAGCTAGATATAAATGTGTTTTTTAAACCATAAGATAAGGCAAGGAAACAAGTCAAAAGGTTGATATGAACTGCACTCACAATGATAGAGCAACCCAGCGATGCTCAGATGTAATCACTTTCTAAGACATATGATATATTTAACTTCCAAGCAAGGGAACGTTCCGACCCAAATTACTTAATGGAACTCATAAGACCCTGAGTGAAACCTCACCTTGCTTGAAAGCCATATATACTGGAGGTCTGTAATAGTGATTACAGTCATAAAAACACTAACAAGGTTATTCACTAAAATGTTCAAATGTGCATTGTATGGGATTGAAAGTGAATTCAAATTTCATTTGTAATTTTAGAGAAAAAAAATCCAAATGAAAAATTCTTTAAGCCATCTATTTTTTTCAAGTTGACTGCTTTGAACTAAAATAATATATTCACTTTAAATTGATTTTGAATTCACTCTTACGGAATAACTGCTCTGCCATTGTGAGTGCAATCCATGCCAGCCCCTTGACGAATTTAGCGGCCATTATATATACTAGATAACTATATATGCCATTATATATGCATTATATATACTATATAATTATAATTATATATACTATACATTATATATACTATACATTATATATACTATGCATTATATATACTATACATTATATATACTATACATTATATATACTATACATTATATATACTATGCATTATATATACTATGCATTATATATACTATACATTATATATACTATACATTATATATACTATACATTATATATACTATGCATTATATATACTATACATTATATATACTATGCATTGGTATATTTCTTTCCTATAATTTAGTATGTGTGCACTTTCCATCATTTCAGAGAGACCATCTGATTGGCACAGCATTTTACCGCACATGCGCACTATCCTAATCTTGATGATCTCATCCAAAAAGCCAAAAAATATTCCTTTTTAATTAAACATGGAGACATGTACACAAATGTAGACCAAACATTGCTCTGTGCTGTCTTCATAAGAGATAATGCATGGTATTGTATTTCAAACTAACTCCATAAACACAATATAAATAATGTGCATAATTATACACAAAACATAAAACAAAAGGTAAACTTGTAAATCAGACATATTTGATATATCGATGGTGTTGGCAGCCAAAACGTAATATATTAGCCATATTATTATAGCTAGTCAACAAATAAAAAAATATAGAAAAATAAAATTAGGTAAGAATGGAGCCATAGATTTTTATTTGGTGGCCGTTCAACAAAACATTTAAGTTTAATAACTTATTAAACGTCGTAAAATGTTATGTTTCTTTTTTTATTATTTATATTATCTCTTGGATTGTGTTCCTATAGCACTCATTATGACTGGTAAGAATGTTCAACCTCATAAACAGTGCTCCGTAGAGAAATATTCGAGCAGATGGAATAACTGATGGAAATCATTTAGGAATTAGCACTATAAATCCTGTTATTGCAAGTACATCTTGCTAAGTGATAACAGCAGACAGAGAGTCATTAGGAAATAAAGTTTCACATGTTCAAAGTGAAATGTCAATGTTCTCTCGTTTTTTTTAAGCGTTTTTGCTCTGCTTTAAAGGTCAAAATAAAGAGGCACAGATCTCCAGCTCCCTTGCAATTCTCATTAACCGAGCCAGTAATATTAACATTATTACCAAGTTCTTTTGACTAAAAAATATAGCAACAAACATATTTGAAATGTATAAAGCAAACTAAGCACATTAAAATGAGTAAAAATTATTGTTTTTTCAAGGATACCTAAAATACAATGAAATCATGTTAATATACACCATTTTGTCAATCTCTGTTTTGAAATGTTGTGTTATCATATCAATGCATGGTTGGTTACAGAAATGAAGTAGGTTATAAATAAGCATTATCATTTGTCAGGATATAGGTATGTACCACAGAAAACAAACAGCCTAACATTGATATTTAATCATTAAGGTATGTAATGCGTAGGGAGATCAGCCATATAGTGCCTTTGGACAGAAGTGTATCCCATTCGGGGTGATATTATCTGGTCGTCTTCTAAATGTACACCTAACCAAGGGGGTGGCGGGCAGGGGGGTGAGTGTGAGTAATTTACACAATTTTAAATGTGCGTTTGTTAGCTCATTTTTTTTACAGAACTATTGTGGTGTATACGAAGGTCTAGAAATATGTAGGTATCCTCATATTTTCAACATGCCACCCAGTGTCAGAAATAATGAGCAGAAAAGCAGAAATATCATTAAACAAATAGTCAAATAATTGATTATGGACATTCTTTAAAAATACGAATCTGAAGGAATTGTGGGGAATGCAGCTTCCTAAAAAGCTGCTTTAGATTGTGGAAATGGTGTGATAGGCATTCTTTCTGGAAAGAGGCAGAGAGAGATGAAGTCTGGCAGATATTTAGAAATTTCTCTTCACAATGATACGCAGTGATGACTTATTCATAGGAGTACTTAGGGCAGCACTCTCCAGATAATTGCAGCAAAAATATTTGACAAAAAATGTCTCTGTTTTCAGAGGAATTGTCAAAAGTATTATATATTTTTTTAACAAAAATTTTATCAATTTTATGGTTTTAAGACTGAACTAATCTGTGTTCATCAGACTATTGTGATAGAATTTATCTTGATTCCAAGGCTCAAGCTTATAGGTGTCATATAATGATATCCTATATTAAAATTGGCTAACTTGGAATCAGGAAATGCTTGATGCTTGAACAACACTTAAGACCATATATGTCTAAGTTCCGGGAGCAGAGATCCCCCACCTAAGATGTCTCAACTCTAATCTTTTTGTTCTCTCTTACCTTGAAACTTATTTGTTATGTATACATGGCGCTCATCCCTATGTCTTATCTGTACTCCCTTGCTATTACTGTTCTAAGAGTATTTGCATGTAAGCACTTACTTTTTAATGTATAAAACCCAGCTGATGAATAAAACGTCAGAGGCTTATTTTGAATACCAACACGTGTCTGGTGTCTAATTCTCGCTTCTCCAAGTGCACTTGTAACAACAATTTGGGTTTCCTCTGAATATAACAAAGATCCACATTCTGATCCACAACACTATACTTACTGATTAACATTGAAAGGTGCCTTGGTTGGAGTCAGGAGACAGAGCTGTGTGTTTACTACTCAATAAGTTAGAGTGTAAGATTCTGTAAATTGCCATGTTTGAGGACAAACATCACACATGCCTGCTCTCCTCCTAGATCTGATGCATCTTATTGAGGCATTTGAGATTGAAGACCAGAGCAAGGTACATGCTCATTTTCTTCAGTCTCCTCGGATTTGCAGCTGTTGCTACAGGTCCTCCATCCCACAAACACTTATGCTTCTTCCATCTTTAACGCTCTGTACACAAGTAAAATGAAGTCTTCACGTGAAAAAGAAAGTCAGTGCATTGCACTGGTTAAGGTGACCTGATGTCCCGCCCCCCAAGTAAGTATCCAAACTGCTTACTAACAGTTTAAAAACTTACCTGAGGTCCAACAAGTGCCAGTCACCTCCTCCATGAAAGCCATAATCTCTGCACATTGAGCTTAACCTGGAGATGTAGGGCTTAGCTCATTGGCTCAGAGAATTCAGCTGATGCTCTCAGCCAATGACCCAACCTGTATGGCAAAGTTTCGCTCAGGAGAGGGATTGGAAGTTCACAGATATCAACAGTGGAAATAACCAGGGCCTAATGGACCCAAGGAAATTGTCAAACCTTTAGCAAATGGTTAAACTACTTACATATATTTTTGGGGAGGAGTGGGACTTGAAATTTTCTTTCAACAATTACCAAAAATCCTACCACCTTGTTGGTATCTGCAACAATCTGTCAATGACATTTCATAATAGTTCTTCTTCAACAAATAATAGTGTACCTACACCAGCAGAACATGGTTAACAAAGTAAGAACAGTATTATCAAAAAATAAATGATTATTCAGTGTCTTGTTTGCTTTTAAAAGCATTAGTTAGCGTTACAACTGTTAATTTAGATATTATAAGGAACATGGTACAAGAAGAATTCATATCATCATTGTGGTGTCAGGAATCACTTCTGCGTTGAGCTTTGTCTTCGTTTGGGTCACAAACACTAAGGGTTTGTGTAAAATATGGTAGTGCAATGAGCAAATGTTCACATTCCTTGTTCTATGCATTTGCATACATTTTCCGAATGTGTAATTTTCTATAGAACTAGTCAAAATTAAACCAGTCAATGAGAAAATAAACACATGTACAAAAATAGGCCATACTTCTCATATAGAAATGCACACCTCCTGAACACATCCTTTATATTTTACTATATACTACAGGAAAAACCATCAGCTTATTCCTGAGATATACATCATTTGCTCAGCTCAGTCTATGGAAATTACAGTAGAGTTTCACAGAACAAGTAATTGTAAAATCTAAACATGAAAAGATTTCGTTACAGAACCAGAGCGTACTTTAGGGGAGCGCCTATATTTGTTGATTTCTGGATAGTTTTCTGATCGTTGGATAGCGATTTCAAAATCCCAGAATTATACAAACTTTGACATGCTGCATACTTTTCTTTTAACACGTTTTTCAATTGACATAACTTCTATTATTCTCAATAAAAAGCTGGAATCAGTGACATAAATATATCCATCGTTCAGACAAGGAAATCATTTTCTTTTCAACATCAAAGGCTCTAAGAAACAATGCATTTCGCCTTTCAAGAAGAGTGTTATTATTGAAATTGAAAAATGATTGATCACATAGCTCATTTAGAATATGAAATATATAGGCTTTCATACATTTCATGCATTTGCATCCCATAATTTGCCATTACTGTCCCCTCTTAGAATAGACAGATGAGACCCTGCTTAGTTTTGATAGTGCCTTTTTGTGTGTGTCTTAAATGAACATTCAAGAGAAATAAAAAAAACAAATAAGGACATTTTTCGGTGTACTTGCAAGAGACTAAAGAGCTTTTCCAGGCTCAGACTGTGCATTGACAGAAATGTGTTGTATGACAAAAGAGAAGATCTGCCTAATGATCTTCTCTCTGGAACTGTAATTAACATAATTCAGAATGTGTGGACTTTAAATTTAAGAACTTTGTAGAAAATATTGCATCTTTAAACCACCTGCACGATAACAGTCTACTATGAGGTCAGGAATTAAAAATAGCCACTTTCAGCCACAGCTGGGACAATCTAATTGACTGGTCCATTGATTGACAAGACTGTGTTTAAATGAGACTATCCTGAAGACTAACATTGGTATCAATAATCCAAGCAGGATTGTAAAGGTAAGTTATTATGTAGCTTCTTCTGCAGGGATGAAGCTACCATAGTGCAGACAGTGAATCCACACTATGGCTCAAAGCCTTGTGAGAGCCTATTTTTTTACCTTTACACTCATAACTGCTATTAGATGTTAGACACCATTTTCTGATTAGAAGACTATGTGGTCTAGTCGGGCTGACAGAAAAATCTAGACTGTATTCAAAAGCTCACTGGACCTCATTGATGCATTTACACAACTATGCTTCATACAAAAACAAACCTATGTTGAAAAATACAGACACAACACACAATGAGAAGCCGCTAAGGATGGGGCAATTAGTAGATCCAAACAACATGGGAGTTGTACAACAGTTGAGGATCTGTCCTTACCCATGTCTGCTCATCAGAGAAGCCCAAAAAAATATTCTTGCACCAGACCATTTTTATATCAGTTCTAGCAATGTTCCAACATCACAACAATTGACCAATACCATTTGCATTTAGTATCCAACCAGCACAACATCTACTTTAAAGGAACACTTTAGACACTATAACTAATTCACGTAATTGAATTGATTATGGTGCCTAATGTTTCCTGGCACCGCCTACTATTCAGTTTTAAACTGTTTTTGATCAGTTAGATGTTGAATACAAATCCCTCAACTTTTTGCAGCTTTAGCTCTACTTCCACAAAAGCCAGATCAGATAGGTGGGGCTGTGATTGACTGAGAGCATCACCTCAGCCCTCTCAGCCTACCACTGCTGCTCATTTCCGGTATTATTTGTTGTACCTAATCAGAATACAACCTCAGGATTAGATATATTCTCCAGTAGGGGTAGGGGTGGTCAGGGGATCTTAGTAAGTGTAAAATCAATCAAAAATATATTAACACTGATCAGTGGGATTACAAAGAGATAAGTAGTTATGGTAACTAGAGTGTCACTTTAAATACTCAAATTAAGAGAATCCTGAAGATGGACTGAAAGCCACTTAGTTGTAAAATTAAGCGAAGACATAATCAACTTCTTATTAACTTGTCTATTAAAACTATCTCTGCTTTATTAGATTTCTAGGTGCAACAGTAGATTATAAGGTTACTAATAGTATTATGCAGCCCTGCCAAGGTTTCCTCTTTATTTATATAATCATTTCTAATTTTCTCGTACAAAAGAATGTAAGAATTTTTTTTGTGGCACCACTGAATTAGCCGGCAGCAATTTTGCTTCATAAAATTAAAAAGTGTGATCTAACGTATGCCAAGCAACAAGTATAATGAGACAAGACATTGAAGTTAAAATAATGGAATAGACACAGTCAGTGATCAAGGAAAGCCGTTTTAAAAGCCCAAAATCTATCAAATTAGTTAGAATGTTCTATCATGACTGGAATGTTGCACCCATAGGTTTAAGATTGGTATTAGATTATTTAACTTGATATTAAAGGACAATGAACTGATTTAACTGTTGAAGATACAAATAGATCTTCGGTTTTATGAATAACTGTGACCAAAACACACATAAATTCTTCTTTATACACCGGGTCAAGTCACATGTAAGAACTATGGTAGGAGTCCCTTTGAGAAGAAGTGAAAATGATGTGCATGTAAGGTGTTAATGAAACTTCAACTGAGAACATATCATATGATCTGCTTTGAGAGATGCTACAGGGGTGCCATCAGAAATTGTGGGGCCCCTGACACAGCTCAAACGCTGAGCCCCATGGGTCCACCCACAGGGCCGCCCAATAGTCCACCCACAGGGATGCAGTGTGTGTACTGATTGTAGTGTGTGTGTATAGTGGATGTGGAATGTGTGTAGTGGATGCAGAGTGTGTGTGTAAAGTGGATGTGGTGTGTGTGGGTGTGTGTGTAATGGATGCAGTGTGTATAGTGGATGCAGATTGTACATTTGTGTAATGTATGAGGTGTACCTCAGAGTGTGTGTTTGTGTAGTGGATGTAGTGTGTGTATAGTGAATGTGTGTGTGTGTGTGTTTGTGTAGTGGATGCAGTGTTTGTGTGTATTAGATGCAGTGTGTATAGTGAATGCAGAGTGTGTGTTTGTATAGTGGATGTAGTGTGTGTGTAGTGAATGCAGAGTTTGTATTTGTGTAGTGAAGGCAGTGCATGACTGCATCAGACAAACAGCCTTAGTCAATTATTATATAGGATATATGAATTTGATATGTGCAATTCGTTACGTTCCAAATGTACATTCATACGACTTTCATGCCATTTGGACATTTAGATGATTACAAATGTCTGAAGTGCCGAAGTTCCAAAGCGCTGAAGTTCTGAAGTGACGACGTTCAGCAGTAACGAAGTGACGAACCGAATGCCATTGGTCCGTAATGCCGAAGCAGACACATTTTTTTACTTACCCAAATTTCCGAACCAAATTGAATTTTTAGCCCATGCACATCACTAGCACACACACATATATATATATATATATATATATATATATATATATATATATATATATGTATATATGTATGTATATGTATATATATATATTTATATATATATATATATATATAGCGAAAATCGATATATATATATATATATATATATATATATATATATATGTGAACATAGATATTGTGGGGCCCAGAACTTCCCTAGCAGTCCAATGCTACCATTGACACCATGGGTGTGGAGTTTGAAACCTTGTTTGGGGAGGACACTCCAGTCCATAAGCACTCCAGAAAACTTTAGTGGCCAACTGCAGAGGGGCATTGGGGGTAATTCCCCATATGTGGGGGAGGAGGGGATTAAGCTTGAATTTATACAAGTAATCCCAGGGCAGTGGATGCTAGTGTTTTAGCTTTTGTTTTGCTTTTGTTTCATCAGGCAGCTCATAGTCAAAAAATCCATTTGATATATGAAGAAGCTCACGTGTATATTGTTCCTCCAAGCTACTAATGGGAAGGGGTAACAATCAGGAAGGGAGGGATGGGCAGGAACTATGCTTTATCTGTGTCTTCTCATTTACTTAAGTAAGATGGTGAGGCATGATTACACTGAATACTTGGCAATATAGTGGCTTCTTGTTCCCGTTTTCTTTTAATTGACATCCCCGATTGCCCACTTGGCAAGGTTTGCATAGAGAGGGATATGGATATGGTTCCTAGGGTGGAGCCCTTAATTTTGGAGGTCATCAAGTTTTGCTTTTTTCCTCAAGCCCATCTAACTGAAAGCTAGCAACATCCCTTCTTAACTGCATGTCCGTTTAGGCTTATTTTATGATATTTAGGCTAGTTCAAAAAATAATAGAACCTTTTAAAAATCCTTAAGCACACAACCAGGAGGGTTTCTTGCTTCTCTTGCTTTGAACCATAATATAAAGTGTTCTTATAATTCTCATAGAGAAGCATTGGTTTCAATGTTGGTGTGTCTCAATGATTTGCTATCATCTGATTGGATACAAATCATCAGTAATGATGACTTTCAAGTGGAAAATAGGAGCTAAAAGGTGAGACCCTCTAAGCACGAGAATTAAGGTGACTTTTAACTTATTTGAAAAGGAGAGGAGAGCTGACAATAAGCTAAAAAGTGTACGGAACACTCCAGTTTACAAAAAATATATACTATTTTTTCATAGTGTCTGTCAATGTCCTTAGTGGCCTAGTTTAGCATCAGGAAACACATGCTCCAGCTTCATATAGTCTAACGTATGGGACCATTAGCTTTGATGTATGTGTGCATCAACGTTGGGACAAACTTCTAGATCAGGTTATAAATTATACTTGGAAGAGAAAGCTGCAGAAAAATTAGCTTTGAACCTCTTGTGTTTCTTACCAAACTGCAGAAACTTTACGGGTAAATATTTAGGTGCGTTTTTCTTTAGGGCACATTTTATTTTAATCCTAACCATTTCAGAATGCAAGAATAAAGTTCATCTCTGCACCACAACTGCTTTACTTAACAAGCAAAACTATGAACTGCCAAATTATTTCTTATGTGTGTGCCTCACAAAATATACGTTTTTTTCATCTATTTGTAAACTATGTTTGTCCTTTGTTCAGTTAAGTATGTGTTTACTACTGTTTCTTTATGATCACATTTATTTTTCTTTATTTACGTTTTTGGGAGAATTGTCTATGCTCTCGTGTGGTTCTATATTTTAGTTAATTTTGCCGTCACAATTTCCCTGAACTAATGCTAGTTATTTATTTAAATGTGCCTAAGCTGAATGCTCATGTCATTTGCTAACCGTTATTCCGCTGGTATTTTCTATCAGAGAAAGTAATGCATTTGCTATAATGATCAGACTGAGTGCCATCTGTTTTCAGCACAATTATATTATACAAAGATTACATGTTCTGGCAATATTATTGGTTAGCGCAAACCTTTCTGGAGTCCTGTGGTGATGATGAGAACCTGAACAGAGGAGTTTACCAGTTTTATATGCAGCAATCTGTGTTTTATGCGAAGAAAGCATTCCATTGTTATAAACTATACATCAGTATTCTACTAGGCTCTGGCACAGCACAGCAAAACCAGTTTGTAAGTCTTAGATTATAACATAACTTTCTCAATAAAATGATATGCAGCCATTCAATGATTCAGATATGACCTTGGAGTACTTGTTAAGAAATACACAATAAAACCAGTGATCTACAGTGGCTGCTTTTATTTTAGGACTTAAAAAAATTCTTTATCCACTAATTTATGTTTTTGTTTTTTAGGATAGAATGGATCGGATTCGGTAAAATGTGAAAAATAATTCTGAAACAATGTGGCAATTTTATCATTGTTTCCATTTGTTACAAATGACGTATTTAGATGAAATTCCAGCCACTTGCTGGGAAAGTGTAGAATTAATGATGAAAAACAAACTTACTAGGATGGGCCATGAATTGTTCACCCAAGAGCAAGCTAACTCTTATCTATCTATCTATCTATCTATCTATCTTTCTATCTATGTCTCTGGGGTTTTTAGATCCGCTGGATGATCTCATGCACAAACTCCGTGAAACAGCAGGAAGCTCCTCCATTGCAGTTTCTCTAAAACTGCAATATTTTCAAATGCATCATAAAGGGGACAGGGGCAGCGCAACCTGACCACTTCAAAGAGATGAAGCAGTCTGGGTGCCTACAGTCTCCCTTTTAAAAATTATTATTCTGCCTGACTCACACTGATAATAGGGAAATATAATATTCTTCTTTATCAAAACAGCCAATACCAAAAGCACACTATGTACTCTACCTATCAAGGTAAGTGTCAAACTATTCATAAACAGCTTGACAAATTACTGCCAGACAGCATTCGGGGTCACCCAAAGTTACAGTGGCTAGTGTGTCCCTTTAAACTTTCCCAACATGTGACTGCATTTGGTTTGTATAGTCCTCGGAAAATAACTTGGCTTTAGTTGATATTGAAAGAGAACAAGACTTTATTTTTTATTTACCAGTTCGTGACCTTGGATACCGTCTCTACATAATGTGATCGGAAGGTTTTAACATGACATTCATTAAGAATGCACAATAACCTTGCATGTATTCATCGAGAATATTTCACTAATAAATCATGTTGAACTATTTAAGAAATGGTAGAGGAAGAATGAATCAATTAATGGTAACATTACAATGATCTTGAAAGGAAAAGGGACATATGTGAGCATAAAAGACAAAATTTATCAGCAGGAGACATTTCAGATACAAGTAATGTCTTCAATGATCTGTGAAAAGAAAATTATATTAATCTTGAGCAATTATTCTTTGTATAAGTTCAATTTTGGAGAGGTATGGTAACTATTATGAAACATTAGAACATTATTTTCCTTTTAAATTATGTTATTTAAGGCAGTTTAACTTTTTTTTTCCTTTTCGAGCTCACTTTCTTTACATGTGCATAGTAATATAAATAAAATATATCAGAGGTGCTAAGTGTGCTTCTGAGAAAATATAAAAAGAAAATGGGCTACAACTTGAAGTCTCTGGTTTATTGAAGATTCAATAGCATTTAAGAACCAAACATTGTAGGCATATATTATCGTTGTAGCATAATTGGTGCAAACTAACAGAAACCTTAGAAAATAGATTTAGAACATTTGCTCTTTCAGAGACTGGACAATATTTATAAGGCTATTGCTCACAATGAATGAATTGAACCAGAGCAGTAGACCTGAGGACATAAAAAAGATTCAATGGCAGAGATATCATGCCTTACCAGGAAAGGTTAAAGGATCTTAACATGTATAGTTTGGAGGAAAGAAGAGACAGGGGGGATAGGATAGAAACATTTAAATACATAAAGGGAATCAACACAGTAAAGGAGGAGACTATATTTAAAAGAAGAAAAACTACCACAACAAGAGGACATAGTCTTAAATTAGAGGGGCGAAGGTTTAAAAATAATTTCATGAAATATTACGCTGAAATATTACCCCAACTCCCCATTCAACTACCACCCTATAGCGCTACTGCCATTTGCCTCCAAGATCCTTGAGAGAGTTGTGTATGCGAGATTGACAGACTTCCTCAAATCCAACTCTCTGTTTGACCCGCTTCAGTCTGGATTCTGCGCTCGTCACTCTGTTGAAACAGCTGTGACCAAAGTATCCAACAATTTAATCGCTGCTAAATCTCACGGCCATTACTCTATCCTAATCCTCCTTGATCTTTCTGCTGCCTTCGACACTGTTGATCATCAACAGCTTCTTCTCATTCTCTGTAATCTCGGTCTATGGGTACTGCGCTCTCTGGGTGCTCCTCCTAACTCTCCCAGCGCTCTTTCAGTGTTTCTTTCTCTGGCTCTGCTTCTTCTCCCCAACTCCTCTCTGTTGGTGTCCCCCAAGGTTCAGTCCTTGGTCCCATACTGTTCTCCATCTATACTGCCTTTCCTTGGTAAACTCATCAGCTCATTTGACTTCCATTATCATTTATATGCAGATGACACACAAATCTACCTGTCCACTCCTGATCTCTCTCCACCCATATTGACTTGTGTCTCTGACTGTCTCTCCGCAATTTCCAACTGGATGGCTGCTCACTGCCTTAAACTCAACCTGTCCAAAACAGAATTTCTGGTCTTTCCTCCCTCAAGTGTTGCAACTCCCGTGTCTGTCTCCAAGTCAACGGCGCGACCATCACCACTACCTCGCAGTCTCACTGCCTTGTTCTTTCTCACCTTGACTACTGCAATCCCCTTCTCAGTGGTCTTACGTGTTCCAAGATTGCACCGCTCATTTTCAAGGCTTACTTTCTTGTCCGCCCGCACCCCCCATGCCTACCATCTCTGTCAGTCCCTACATTGGCTTCCAGTTAGATATAGGGCTCAATTGAAGATTTTGGTGCTTGCTTACAAGTCCCTACATAATGCTGCTCCAACCTACCTATCTTCCCTAATACACAAATATGTCCCTTTGAGGCCCCTGTGCTCTGCCGAAGACCTACGCCTATCCTCTGTCCATACTCCCACATCTGATGCTCGCCTCTAAGACTTCTCCAGGGCTGCACCTTTTCTGTGGATCACTTCTCTGTTAGACTTTCACCCAGTCTCCACTCCTTCAAAAAACCTTTGAAAACACACTTCTTCAGGAAAGCATATCATCTAAACTGTTAGCGGGTTTTCATTCAACCCACCCTCTCATGACTCCTCTCCTGCAACTGTCAAAAATAACCTACTATGTTCTCAGTGATTACTTTTCTAGCAGCCTATGTCATTACCCCTACTTTTACCCTATGTGTCACTATACCCCACTCCTTCTCGCATGTAAGCTCATTGAGCAGGGCCCTCAACTCCTCTGTTCCTGTGCATCCATTTGTCTGGTTACAATTACATGTCTGTTAGTCCACCCATTGTACAGCACTACAGAATTTGCTATAAAAATAATAATAATAATAATAATAATAACCAGTTTTTAAAGCAATTACCTTTATACCATTGTCCTTGTATTGCTTTCTTCTGCTCAAATTAAAAAGGTCTGTTATATTTCTAAGAAAATCTCTCTTTTTTACATTTTTCATACCATATGCAGACAGTACTCACTAAGAGATGTAGATATTCTGGTCCTATTTTGCAGCATTTTTTTTTTCAAATTGACACGTCAAATGGGTGAAGAGATAAGAGGTCTTGTGCAGTGCATTCATATCTGCAGCATGTCACACAACATCTCACCTTGCAATTTGAATGGAGAACTATGTTTTCATATCAAGGTCACAATAAATTATTCATGAGCATAGTCATATCAACCTTTGTAAGACGTATGATGCCAATGGAAGTACAAAACTACAGCAGCCATTATGTTATTCATGGCCATTGCCTAAAAACGACAATTATTAATATATGTATGCCTTGAAAAGCATCGCATGACACCACCAAGAACATAGAAATGTTAAAGATTGTATTATATGTATGCCAAGCACCTGACTAAACCATGCTTAGATGGTAATGAACATATACCTCGTCATTGGACATGATTATATTATTATTATATTACATTATATATTATAGTGCATCAGATATATATATAATATGCGTTATACTGTATCTGTCAATTACTATATTAAACGATAACAGTGCTTTCATGGGATAACAGTGCTTTCATGGGTTGGTGGAAGTTGTTGTTATAGGAACAAAAATTTCAGAGACAAGATAAAAGGATCTCCTTGAATCTGTGCACTTAGGGCAGGGACAGACAAACAGACAGACAGACAGACCTACCTACCTACCTGATTTTAAACTGAACTGAGACCGAATCTATCAAGAAGAGTCACATTTGCAAATTGTTGTTCATTAGCTTTTTGCAAACTAATGATAATTTGAATAAAGCACTAACAGCCAGCAGTCAAAAAGTTAAAAACACTCGGAAGTGAGAATGTTAAATATGTGCCACAAGCCTTTGGGAGTTAATATGACCAGCATATTACTATAAGGGGGTGTCTAAAAACTAGTGACTGGCAGCTGAAAAGCCACATCTCAAGTGAATGTGACCTGTAAAATAACAGCCCCTCACCCCCCTCATGCTCCACATGTAGACATAGGGTAGGGGCATTAAATAAAGTAATGGGGCTGGGCAGATCACTCTCCGTCACAAGCAGCATTCCCCACATTTGTTTTCAATCATGTAAGTCCACACGTTTGTAGGCTACTTGTGGAGTTGGGTGTGTGGGATGCTGCTTGTGATGTTGTGTTCCTGAATGTCTGTTTGTCTTCTTTTACCATTTGCACTGCGCTGCAGAATATATTGGTGCTATATAGTAGGTTGTAGTAATTGCACACGTGTGTGTGTGTGTGTATGTGTGCAAGGTGGCTGTATGCAGTATTGCAATGGTGGGGATGATGCTTGTGATAAGTGTCCGTAGGTAGGCTGCATGTGGTTTTCCATGTGTGGGGATGCTGCTTGTGGGATTGTGTGTATACAGTGAGGCTTCTGGGGGATTTGCGTGTGTAGATGAGTCTGTTTGCAGTGTAGTATGTGGATGGAGACGGCTGGTTATATTGCAGTGTGTGTGGTAGGGGCTGTTGTATGTGTGTGGTATAGGGGCTGTAGTAAGCATCTGGGCGGTACTGGGGCAGTAAAGTGTTTGTATAGATAATAGAGGCTCTACTGGGTGGGGAATATAAAGCCTGCAGTTTGTATGTGTGTGCCAATAGTGGCTGCAGTGTGTGTGTGTGTGTGGGAGGGGGGGGGGGGGGTATGGGCTATAGAAGGTGCAGGAGGGCATAGGGACTGTAATGGTTGCAGGGAGAGATAGGGGCTAAGGAGGGTGCAAGAAGGGATAGGGGTTGTGATGAGTGAGGAAGAGATAGGTACTGAGGTAGGTACAGGGTGGGACATGGGCTTTGGTGGACTAAGGTGGGATAAGGGCTGAGACTGGGGGCTCAGGGTGGGATAGGAGCTGAGATGGGCACTGGGGGAGATAGGGGCTCAGGGTGGGATGGGGCTGAGATGGGCGCTGGGGGAGATAGGGGCTCAGGGTGGGATAGGGGCTGAGGTGGCTGATGGGTGAGATGGGCGCTCGGGTAGGATAAGGGGTGAGGTGGGTGCTGGGTGAGATGGGGGGCTGAGGTTGGTGGTGGGTGTGATGGGGGCTCAAGGTTGGAATAGGGGCTGAGGTGGGTGATGGTCAAGATGGGGCTCAGGGTGGGATAGGGGCTGAGGTGGAATAAGGCATGGGGGATATACATACCTGCTGTTTCTGCTAGGCTGCTCACTGTAGATTCAGCAGGAGAGGAAGGGGCAGGGCCTCCCCCGGGCCCCGCCTCCTCCCCTCACACGGAGCTCTGCACAAAGAGCAAAATTGCGGCCAGGTCTCACTCTGCAGGTGAGGGGAAAATCTTTAATTTGTAATATTGCCTCTCTGACTGGGGAGATCTCTGATCCGATCTCCCCAGCCAGAGAGAGTACATGGCTGTTCAGCCAGCCGGGCCCCTGACTGCCTTGGGCCCTCGGTCCGTGACCGATCTGCCCGAATGGTCAGTCCGCCCCTGTTGTGAAATACTGTACACCAGCAAATGGTTTGCCTCATTTAGGCTTGACAGTTTGATCTGGTAGCAGTATAGGTGTAGAAATCAGAGAGGTTCAAGGGAGGACAATCATCCCCAGAAAATCTTGTGTATTGCAGACAGTTTGGGACTGCAATTATTGTCAAGGGTTGGCCGACCACAAATATATATATATACACCATAGAGAGAGGGAGAGAAATAAGAATCATCCTGCTCTGCAGTCTTTCTAATATTTCATTTTTGTTTGTCCTGTAGTGTATGGTTTGTGATGTTTTATTCTTTGTATAATCTCTACTTTGTTTATTGAAAGTTCTGAATAAACAGATATAGTACAGAAATGAAAAAAACACATGACCAGTTTTGCCCTCTATTTTAACAAATGTTTTTTTTGCCAAGTATCTTTATTTTAGCCTGTCTGTTTTGAATCGAACACAGCACCATTTCTGACTGTGCGGTGTAAGGAAGACTGCCAGGCTGCTAGCGCCTATGAATGCAAATGAGCATCTGCTTATTTCTGTATGTTGTAAGTGCCTTTCTCCATAAAAAAAGTTCTAAAAATATTTTCTCTGCTGGATGTAAAATTATGTATTGGACAGTGGCTGTCTTGCTTTTGCCAAAAAAATAAAATTTAAAAAACATTCTAAAGCGCTAACAAAACAAATTAATAAATAAATAGATGAGATAGTATGTGCACAAAAAAAATGAAATACTAATAAGGGTAATTATATGAGAGTTCTATTGATCTGCATAACATCAACATGTCCTGCGCGGAGACGTCTCCTACAAATAAACTTAGTTTTTTTTATCTTTTTCCCAAAAGCAGAAGAAAATGCATTGATATGTGTTTATTTCTATTCTCCCTGGCACAAAGAGTGGAAACATAACTGCACAAAAAGAATGGTTTATTTAGCAGGAATACATTCAAAAAGATTTGAGACATAAACATAGGAAATTATTAATACATTTTTTGGGGGGGAAAAAAAGTAGATTTCTCAAACTTGTAGCGAAATGACAATTTCAATAAATTAGGTAAAAATAACTGAATTACAATATATCTGCTACTGCCATTTTACTTATTATATTTACTTATCTAACGAAAGGGTAATCTTCTATATAAAACTGCAGGCAGCAGGTGTTGGGCTATCATGGTTATATCCCAGAAATCTCTACCTGTTATTGTGCCAAGCCTGTCCCTGGCAATGCCCCACTAGACACCAGGGATTTTGGTTACTGCGCCTTAACTCACATACACAATTGTTTGTGGAGCCCACTTATTACATTCCAAAGAGCTAAGCATCTTGCTTTATGGGCACACAGAGTGTGTACGCAAAGCATTGAGGATGCAATGAAATACATGTCAAGTACTCGAGTTCATGGCAAAATGTTAAAACAGATGTATTTGCTTATATAAAAAAAATGATAGCACTTGTTCTGGGCACAGTATAGATAACGTCATTCTCTGCAAAGTGCCAGATTGGATTTTTCAGCATTACAGACGCTTTTCAGTATCATTGGATATAAAATTAAATGTGATAAACCATAGAACTATCACTTAACAAACAAATACCTCTTCCCTTTATGTAGTGTCTTTTTCTATAGAATCCACGTGCTAAAGTGCATAAACATACTTCAAAATATTCATAGAATGGACCAAAGATTAAAAAAACAACACGAGAACGGGAATAGTTTATATTATTCAAGTTAACACTTAAACAGGAAACGCATGAAAAAGAAGATTCTGAAATAGTGGAGCACAAACGAGAAATAACACAATCAATAAAATAAAAGATTAAACAACTGATTGTAAAAGCAGAGAGAACAAAACAAATCTATTCTGATCGACGCAAAAGCTACATTATAGCATACAGGAAAAGGATTTCTAAAAATAAGATCAAACAAACGGTACAACGATCGAAAGCAGGGGACTTTTATGAAATATAACTTCAATATGAAGTAACATATACGAGTTGATAGATAAACTGTCCGTATATCTAATGGCCAAGTCATTACTGATATTAACAGAACAGGTAATGGGGAAACACAAGGGACTCATTGAGGTAAAACTGATTCATTTAGTTAAACAAAATGTTATTATTTTAAAGATTTTTTTTTCTCTAACCTAAAGCAATAGTTAAGATTTCTTATTCTTACACATTTTAACCTCTTACGGACCAAATTATACTCTTTTCCATCACCACAATCCAAACTCTAAGGAACGTCGGTGAACATAGAATGTCCTTCTTCTATAGCTTTGTTTGGTCCATGATCCCTGTAGCCATCAGCTGAGTGGACCAACTCATGTTTGAATAGTACCATTAATGAGGCTTTTACAATAGAATAAGCCATCAGTAGACATTTATGGGTTAAAAAAAGTAGAGTAGTGAACTGATATATAGCATGAAAGAGTTTAAACTGCTTCTCTTTAAGTAAATCAATCTAAAAGAGCCAAGAAGCAAAGTGCTTTACAGAGATTATTGGAAACCCATTAGCAATCAAAGTTAACACAGGTAAAAGGATATTTAAAGCCTTTTCTCTACTCTAAAAAATTTAGGCAGATTCCAGTCTAATACTGATTACACTAAATGTTAGCCTAATGGAGTCTTATTCCAATGAATGGTTGAATCTGGAACCTTGTATTATAAATGGTAACACTGCTTCAATCATGCGTTATTACAATCAAATGGTGACCGGCGAATCACAACTTCAGCAATCTTTAGGGATGGACTTTGCATTATTGTCTACTCCAAGGATAGGCAACCTGCGGCACCACAGATGTTCTGGACTAAATCTCCCTTGATGCTTTGCTAGCATTGTTGCTGTGAGAGCATTATGGTAGATGTGGTCCAAAAACATCTGGAATGCCGAAGGTTGCCTATCCTTGAACTCTACTTTCTGTTTGTCTATTCTGATGCCTCCACTATACATTTAGTTATAGTTAAATGTTAGTTATTAGCGAACTTTTAAGTCATATCTTTTAAAATAATATATTACCATAAAATCAAGACGCAAAACCTTATAGTGTTAATGTTATTTCTCTTCACAAATATATAAAATGTTTGCTGTTTTTCTCAGCCTCGGTTGATTTGAGAGAAGGGGTATTTCCTTTGTGTAATGTGCCTATGTCCAGTCATATTATAGGAATATATATATCTTTTTTAATCCCTGTATTTTAATGTTTTAACATTTAGATGCATTATGTATTGACCTGCAATGTTATGTTTTGATGTGTTATTTGTATTTGTTACTTTGTTTCTTCTTCATTCTACCTAAATAAAAATATAATATTAAACAAAAATTACCATAAAGGTAAATGTACACTAATAGTCCACGTTTAAGTAATGTGTTATTTTTAAGAGTATCCATTTTCCCTGGGCTATTTCTACATTATAAAATCAATACCCAAGCATGTTAGTAATATCTCCTGTGCCACGATTTGCTTCATGTTTCTAAGATCCATACAGTGTTCCTATGAGAAACGCTGCTACAATGCTTACTCCCACCCCATGATGTCTCATGTTCAGTAATCAGATCCAGTCAATCATGAAAAACAAGTTGTATGAATGAGCTTCTGTATTATTCATCCATACATTACCAAGACATTGCTGTGTCTGATTAATTTACCAATCGTACTGGAGACATTATAACAGACATACATGGAGGCAGATGTTTGGGAAATGCTTGTAGCGAAGGTGTATATTGCTCTTAGAAACCTTGAACAACAGAGAAATTATCTACATATGTATCCGAATAATTGTGTACCTTAGAAATGAGCTGATATGTTTCCTTAAGATAAAATAGACACGAAAATTGTATGTGACAAGTAAACCTCTACCATATAGTGCCTAAGACAGTCGGCTCTACCGGTATCGATCTACTTGTTTAGTACCTATTAGAGACTCCAGAAATCTCAAGGGGCTTAACCCCAAATCATATATAGAAAAAACGAATTATGCAGGCCACGTAACTTGCAGGAAGCAGGCATATGGGCTGCAAAATGTCTGGAAATCGTCAAGTAGTCGAAAATAATAATGAGAAAATAATGGTAATAATATTAATACTGTGATAATAATGTCCCCTTTAAATCAAAATAATATATGTATTCAAAGGATAGATAGAGGGGAATCTAATTCTTCCAAATAATATTTATATAGAGTCTATCAGTGCATATCCTATATCAAAATGGACTGAGCTTTAATGTGTCAGGCTCAAAATATTCCTTACTTAGATATGCTGACTCATACTTTTAAAAAAGAGGAAGAAAAAATGCAATCATGCCACTTATTTGGGGTTACCAGAGTGGATACTTCTGTATCTGAATATAAATGTATATACATATATGTGTCTCCGTTATTTATGATAAAGCCGATGTACGGAGTGCATTTTAAGGAGTACACATGTATGAAATACGATTTCTACCTAGGACTCAGAGTAGTCGCTGTATATATCAAGACAAAGTAAAAGAAATGTTATGGATATCGTGGTGCTTAGAGTGCCCACGGCATATCCATGTATAGTATAGCAGTGAAAAAGAAATAAAGATATATACAGATGCAGTCCTTACGGTTTGATACAAAGTAATGTTAACAATGGTAACACAGTCTCCGATGCATGTAAGTCTGCTTGGTCAGACCTCCTCAGGTGGCAAAAGATTGCTACTATCTACCCATACCAAATAAAGAAAAACATAAGTGCCAAAATTATCGTGTCATACTGTGAATAAGTGAAAGGAAAAGTGTACTGTCTATAAATGAGACAGGCAGAACGCCTGACGCGCGTTTCAGTGCTATAACAAGCACCTTCGTCAGAGGCAAATGAGCTGCTGCTCCGGATGTCGAATATATACCCTGTGTGTGTATGCCGCTATCCAATAGATGGCCACTCTCGTTTTTGGGCGTGACTATTTCTTGGCGCGAAATTCACTGCCCTATCATTTCGGGAAATGCGGATAGGGGTGGGATATGCAACTTATGTAGCCTATAGTAGGCTCCTCCCATTTTTCTCCGTTATGGTAGCCCATTCTGGGCTGTCTTTTACCACCTGATCGGCATTGCCGAAATGTAGATTCATCTGTGTATACAGGTATATGGTTCAACTGTATTCATATACATATAGTGATGCCAAATTTGGTTTAATGCATCCTGGTTATCGAAATAGGTGTATATATACCTGTATATTAAGGCAATTTCATGTGTTCAATGGGAAGTTATTAGTTGCATACTTAATAGGGGAGCAGACAGTTTGTTCGAGAAGAAAAAGGGAGGATACAGTCAGACCTAGATAAGTAGGTCGAAATAAAGTAGAAAAATAAATAAAACGTATGTTATCAGGCTACTTGTGTATATTAAAATAGTTGAGTCATGGTTGCAAGGAATTATATACATTATAGATTATGAATGAATTTCATAGGGTGGACACACATATATATATATGCGTTGTTTAGTCAGGGATGAATGGTGTGAATGAGAAACCCTCATTCAAACCCATCGGTGAAAGGGTTTTGAGTTTATAGATCCATATGCTCTCTCTCTGTAAGAGTTTTTTATCTAGATCACCCCCCCTCGGTCCAAGGGTGACCTTTTCAATTCCACAGAAACATATGTTTTGTGCAGATCCTCCATGGTGAAGTTTTAGATGTTTTGAGATGGGGGTATCAACTAGTCTCCTTGGGTTTACGGATGTAACATGTTCTCTTATCCTTTGTTTAAATGCACGTATGGTTTTACCAACATAAATTTTTTTGCATGAACATGTGAGTAAATATATTAATCCGGTGGTTTGGCAGTTGAAAAAGGTTTTGATCTCAAATTCATTGGTGTTCATGGAATCGGAGATCTTTTTGGACCTACGTAAAATAAAGTTGCATGCCTTACATCTACCGCATTGATATGTCCCAGATAGTGAGGATGTCAGCCATGTGGGTTTGGTAGATGGAGATCGTAGGTGACTTGGGACCAGTATGTCCTTAATATTTCTTCCCCGTCTCGCTGTGACTGAAGCATATGGTGTGATGACTTTTTGTAGATGTTGGTCCTGTATAAGGAGTGGCCAGAATCTGTTAAGAATCTTGATTGTTGGATGCCACCCTGCGTCAAAATTACCTATGCATCTTATCAACTGTTTGTTTTCATTTCCATGTTTTTCTGCGAGGAGGGTGTCTCGATCTGTCATTAGTGCCCTTTTATATGCATTTTTCAGGCATCTGTTTGGATACCCTTTCCTTTTGAACTGTCCTCTCAGGATCTTTGCTTTATTTTGAAAGTCTTCAATGGAGGAGCAGTTACGGCGTAGACGTAGGTATTGTCCTACCGGTATCCCTCTTTTTAGAGGTAGAGGGTGATAACTCTCCCAATTGAGAAGATTGTTGGTGGAAGTTGGTTTTCTAAAAAGAGTGGTCATCACCTTTCCTTCGTCAGTAATCATGATATTAATATCTAAGAAGTTGATGGACCTGCCTCCCATTTCGTGGGTCAGTCGCAAGTTGATATCATTCTGATTTAGAATATGTACAAATTCCTTAAAGAGGTCAGTGGTGCCAGTCCACACTATTATAATGTCATCGATGTAGCGCTTCCATGTCGTGACATATTGGGTGTATTCCAATAGGGGTGTGCCAAATACAGTGTTTTTCTCCCACCAACCCAGGTGGAGGTTGGCATATGAGGGGGCACAAGCCGTCCCCATAGCTGTCCCTCTCACCTGGTGGTAGTACTTCCCCTGGAACATGAAATAGTTGTGCGTAAGTACATATCTCATAAGGTCTTGTACAAATTGGTTATGTCTCTCTGATGTAGTTATATTGCTGTCAAGATGAGCCTTCAAGTGTATAAGCCCTATATCGTGTGGAATGGAGCTATACAGCCCCTCCACATCTAGGCTACACAGGATGGCACTTTCAGGTAAATTAATGCCATCAAAAGTCTTGAGAGTATGTTTTGTGTCTCTTAAGTAGGATGGTAAATCCATCACGGTCTTCCTAATGATTTGATCGATATATACACTAACATTTTGTGTTAGGTTGGAATTACCGGAGACAATCGGTCTTCCACTCATTGTAGCTTGTTGTTTATGTATCTTTGGTAGTGAGTAGAACGTTGCGACCACTGGATTTTTTATATACATAAAGAGATACTCATCTTTAGAAATGAGTGACAATGACATAGCTTCGTCCAGGATGGTCTTCAATTCGACCAGGTATTTCTTGGTGGGATTACCACCCAATAGTTCATATGTGTCTGCGTCTTGGAGTGTCCTTTGTGCCATCGACACATATTCTTGTTTATCAAGAATGACCAGGTTTCCCCCCTTATCAGAGGGTTTAAGAATAATTTCTTCCATATTCTGTAGATGTTTTAATGATTTGCGTTCTTGTGGGGTGATATTGCTATATGGAGAGACTTCTAGTTCTCTTCTATCAAGGTTTTCAATTTCCTTGCACGTTAACTCTACGAATAGATCGATGTATTTAAACTCAGCTAGATATGGTGTAAAGGTACTCCTTTTTTTGAGTTGTGTAAACGGTGCTTGTGGATTTACTCGTGTTTCATTGTTTGATAGAAGTTCCACCAGGGTATCTAGCAATTCAATGTCAGATGATTGTAACCCCAAATTTCTTGCTCTTTTTTCCTCTTTAATACGGTGGAATTTATGTAATGCTAGCTTTCTGGCAAATAGGTGTATATCTTTGGTCCAGCTGAATTTGTCAAAGTCGGGTACTGGGACAAATGACAATCCACATAGAAGTAGCTGGGTCTCTGATGTAGAAAGTTGGTAATTTGAGAGGTTAATAATCTGATTGGGGTCTAGTACTTCCTCCTTCTTAATGTGTATGGAGGTCTCGAACGGCTCCGCGTCTGAGGAGCTGGGTTGTTCTCCATACTTGGGTGACCTAAAAAAGTGACCCCTCTTTTCAGAATACTTCTATTATTACTTTCTGTGTTATCTCCTTTTGAGTTATCGGATTCAGATCCGCTAGTTTCGTACTCTGATGTTGATATTGTCTCTGAAAAACTTTTCCTCATTCGCTTGCTCTTTCTATACACATTCCCAGATTTGAAGTCCCCGCTGTCTCTAATATATTTCGAATGTTTGCGTATTTTGATGTTCTGTTGGTATTTTTCTAGATTATTTGCGTATTTTGATGTTCTGTTGGTATTTTTCGAGATTATTAATATTTGATATAGGATATGCACTGATAGACTCTATATAAATATTATTTGGAAGAATTAGATTCCCCTCTATCTATCCTTTGAATACATATATTATTTTGATTTAAAGGGGACATTATTATCACAGTATTAATATTATTACCATTATTTTCTCATTATTATTTTCGACTACTTGACGATTTCCAGACATTTTGCAGCCCATATGCCTGCTTCCTGCAAGTTATGTGGCCTGCATAATTCGTTTTTTCTATATATGATTTGGGGTTAAGCCCCTTGAGATTTCTGGAGTCTCTAATAGGTACTAAACAAGTAGATCGATACCGGTAGAGCCGACTGTCTTAGGCACTATATGGTAGAGGTTTACTTGTCACATACAATTTTCGTTTCGTTAAATAGGTTTCAATACCTGAGTACCTTTATAGTTGAGTCATGGCAAGTTTTTTATTTGATAAAACAAGCAGGGATGGGTGGTGTACTAATTCGGACCAGGTGTTCTCAGATCAGGACCTGAATATCAATCAGAACGGGGACATACAGACATCATTTAAACGGCTCACGAACCTCTTCCAACAAAAAATCAAAACAGAATGGGAGATAGTATCATTGGAAAATTACCTTAAAAAAGAACTCATACCGAGAGGGCTAAGAGTACAAAATGTTCCAGCAAGCCATATAGATGAGGATGAGTTCACCAAAGAGTGGGAAGAAGCAGCAGGGACCTGCTCTAAGAGATTTATGGAAATTCTATGTAAATACGAGTCCAAAAGACTAGAAAAAGTAAACAAAGAGGTGGAGGAACAAATTAACCAGATTGAAAAATTTAAACAAGAACCAAACTTCCAACCGCTTGAAAGCAAACTTAAGAATAATCTAGAAAAATACCAACAGAACATCAAAATACGCAAACATTCGAAATATATTAGAGACAGCGGGGACTTCAAATCTGGGAATGTGTATAGAAAGAGCAAGCGAATGAGGAAAAGTTTTTCAGAGACAATATCAACATCAGAGTACGAAACTAGCGGATCTGAATCCGATAACTCAAAAGGAGATAACACAGAAAGTAATAATAGAAGTATTCTGAAAAGAGGGGTCACTTTTTTAGGTCACCCAAGTATGGAGAACAACCCAGCTCCTCAGACGCGGAGCCGTTCGAGACCTCCATACACATTCAGAAGGAGGAAGTACTAGACCCCAATCAGATTATTAACCTCTCAAATTACCAACTTTCTACATCAGAGACCCAGCTACTTCTACGTGGATTGTCATTTGTCCCAGTACCCGACTTTGACAAATTCAGCTGGACCAAAGATATACACCTATTTGCCAGAAAGCTAGCATTACATAAATTCCACCGTATTAAAGAGGAAAAAAGAGCAAGAAATTTGGGGTTACAATCATCTGACATTGAATTGCTAGATACCCTGGTGGAACTTCTATCAAACAATGAAACACGAGTAAATCCACAAGCACCGTTTACACAACTCAAAAAAAGGAGTACCTTTACACCATATCTAGCTGAGTTTAAATACATCGATCTATTCGTAGAGTTAACGTGCAAGGAAATTGAAAACCTTGATAGAAGAGAACTAGAAGTCTCTCCATATAGCAATATCACCCCACAAGAACGCAAATCATTAAAACATCTACAGAATATGGAAGAAATTATTCTTAAACCCTCTGATAAGGGGGGAAACCTGGTCATTCTTGATAAACAAGAATATGTGTCGATGGCACAAAGGACACTCCAAGACGCAGACACATATGAACTATTGGGTGGTAATCCCACCAAGAAATACCTGGTCGAATTGAAGACCATCCTGGACGAAGCTATGTCATTGTCACTCATTTCTAAAGATGAGTATCTCTTTATGTATATAAAAAATCCAGTGGTCGCAACGTTCTACTCACTACCAAAGATACATAAACAACAAGCTACAATGAGTGGAAGACCGATTGTCTCCGGTAATTCCAACCTAACACAAAATGTTAGTGTATATATCGATCAAATCATTAGGAAGACCGTGATGGATTTACCATCCTACTTAAGAGACACAAAACATACTCTCAAGACTTTTGATGGCATTAATTTACCTGAAAGTGCCATCCTGTGTAGCCTAGATGTGGAGGGGCTGTATAGCTCCATTCCACACGATATAGGGCTTATACACTTGAAGGCTCATCTTGACAGCAATATAACTACATCAGAGAGACATAACCAATTTGTACAAGACCTTATGAGATATGTACTTACGCACAACTATTTCATGTTCCAGGGGAAGTACTACCACCAGGTGAGAGGGACAGCTATGGGGACGGCTTGTGCCCCCTCATATGCCAACCTCCACCTGGGTTGGTGGGAGAAAAACACTGTATTTGGCACACCCCTATTGGAATACACCCAATATGTCACGACATGGAAGCGCTACATCGATGACATTATAATAGTGTGGACTGGCACCACTGACCTCTTTAAGGAATTTGTACATATTCTAAATCAGAATGATATCAACTTGCGACTGACCCACGAAATGGGAGGCAGGTCCATCAACTTCTTAGATATTAATATCATGATTACTGACGAAGGAAAGGTGATGACCACTCTTTTTAGAAAACCAACTTCCACCAACAATCTTCTCAATTGGGAGAGTTATCACCCTCTACCTCTAAAAAGAGGGATACCGGTAGGACAATACCTACGTCTACGCCGTAACTGCTCCTCCATTGAAGACTTTCAAAATAAAGCAAAGATCCTGAGAGGACAGTTCAAAAGGAAAGGGTATCCAAACAGATGCCTGAAAAATGCATATAAAAGGGCACTAATGACAGATCGAGACACCCTCCTCGCAGAAAAACATGGAAATGAAAACAAACAGCTGATAAGATGCATAGGTAATTTTGACGCAGGGTGGCATCCAACAATCAAGATTCTTAACAGATTCTGGCCACTCCTTATACAGGACCAACATCTACAAAAAGTCATCACACCATATGCTTCAGTCACAGCGAGACGGGGAAGAAATATTAAGGACATACTGGTCCCAAGTCACCTACGATCTCCATCTACCAAACCCACATGGCTGACATCCTCACTATCTGGGACATATCAATGCGGTAGATGTAAGGCATGCAACTTTATTTTACGTAGGTCCAAAAAGATCTCCGATTCCATGAACACCAATGAATTTGAGATCAAAACCTTTTTCAACTGCCAAACCACCGGATTAATATATTTACTCACATGTTCATGCAAAAAAATTTATGTTGGTAAAACCATACGTGCATTTAAACAAAGGATAAGAGAACATGTTACATCGGTAAACCCAAGGAGACTAGTTGATACCCCCATCTCAAAACATCTAAAACTTCACCATGGAGGATCTGCACAAAACATATGTTTCTGTGGAATTGAAAAGGTCACCCTTGGACCGAGGGGGGGTGATCTAGATAAAAAACTCTTACAGAGAGAGAGCATATGGATCTATAAACTCAAAACCCTTTCACCGATGGGTTTGAATGAGGGTTTCTCATTCACACCATTCATCCCTGACTAAACAACGCATATATATATATATGTGTGTCCACCCTATGAAATTCATTCATAATCTATAATGTATATAATTCCTTGCAACCATGACTCAACTATTTTAATATACACAAGTAGCCTGATAACATACGTTTTATTTATTTTTCTACTTTATTTCGACCTACTTATCTAGGTCTGACTGTATCCTCCCTTTTTCTTCTCGAACAAACTGTCTGCTCCCCTATTAAGTATGCAACTAATAACTTCCCATTGAACACATGAAATTGCCTTAATATACAGGTATATATACACCTATTTCGATAACCAGGATGCATTAAACCAAATTTGGCATCACTATATGTATATGAATACAGTTGAACCATATACCTGTATACACAGATGAATCTACATTTCGGCAATGCCGATCAGGTGGTAAAAGACAGCCCAGAATGGGCTACCATAACGGAGAAAAATGGGAGGAGCCTACTATAGGCTACATAAGTTGCATATCCCACCCCTATCCGCATTTCCCGAAATGATAGGGCAGTGAATTTCGCGCCAAGAAATAGTCACGCCCAAAAACGAGAGTGGCCATCTATTGGATAGCGGCATACACACACAGGGTATATATTCGACATCCGGAGCAGCAGCTCATTTGCCTCTGACGAAGGTGCTTGTTATAGCACTGAAACGCGCGTCAGGCGTTCTGCCTGTCTCATTTATAGACAGTACACTTTTCCTTTCACTTATTCACAGTATGACACGATCATTTTGGCACTTATGTTTTTCTTTATTTGGTATGGGTAGATAGTAGCAATCTTTTGCCACCTGAGGAGGTCTGACCAAGCAGACTTACATGCATCGGAGACTGTGTTACCATTGTTAACATTACTTTGTATCAAACCGTAAGGACTGCATCTGTATATATCTTTATTTCTTTTTCACTGCTATACTATACATGGATATGCCGTGGGCACTCTAAGCACCACGATATCCATAACATTTCTTTTACTTTGTCTTGATATATACAGCGACTAATCTGGGTCCTAGGTAGAAATCGTATTTCATACATGTGTACTCCTTAAAATGCACTCCGTACATCGGCTTTATCATAAATAACGGAGACACATATATGTATATACATTTATATTCAGATACAGAAGTATCCACTCTGGTAACCCCAAATAAGTGGCATGATTGCATTTTTTCTTCCTCTTTTTTAAAAGTATGAGTCAGCATATCTAAGTAAGGAATATTTTGAGCCTGACACATTAAAGCTCAGTCCATTTTGATATAGGATATGCACTGATAGACTCTATATAAATATTATTTGGAAGAATTAGATTCCCCTCTATCTATCCTTTGAATACATATATTATTTTGATTTAAAGGGGACATTATTATCACAGTATTAATATTATTACCATTATTTTCTCATTATTATTTTCGACTACTTGACGATTTCCAGACATTTTGCAGCCCATATGCCTGCTTCCTGCAAGTTATGTGGCCTGCATAATTCGTTTTTTCTAGATAAAATAGACACTACAGCATTAACACAATATGTATACATTTTATAGCTTTTAGCCCAAATAATGACCTGCATATTTCAAAACGTATTTTTTAAAGCTGAAGAAAAAAGACACAACAATTTTAAAGCTTTCTGTATCTTAACCAAGCATTGCTTAACCTAGGTGGTCGGTAACGTCAAACCCTCTTTATGTTCCTCACAACCTTCAATGCTTCTTAAAAATGACAGCTGTCCAAGGCATCAGATCGCAAGGGTATGAGTAAGTTGTAGTTTGGCTAACGGCTTACATAATGAAAAAGCTGACAAGTGAACTAGTTCCACACACCTCTGCTCTCCCCATAAATCTGGGTTATGAGAGAATTAAAGTCCCATAAAACATTTTTAGAACTTCTTGATCACTTTATGGCTTATTTGTTGTAGGTGCAGCAACTTTTAGCAACTTGACTAAAAAAACTTATACATATTTTAGATGTGTATATATATTTAGCACATTTATTAAACTAAGCTGATTTGTTACTGTTATTATTTTAAAGATCTTTGTCTTTCTCTTAACCAAAAGCAATAATTTATAAGTTCTTAATGCATTTAAATTGATGAGTCAATTTCATACCAGAGTCCCTTTAACCATTTAACCACCAAATGATACTATCAAGTAATTTATTGGGTCACTAAAATAGGAATCAAAATTTGAAGTGGGTTTCAGATTTAAAGGACCACTCAGGCACCATCTAAATCAAGTTGTTTTGGTGCAAGGAGGACCCCGGGCGCATTCTTACCTTCCAAGGATAAACCATTTTTTGGTTTTAACCTTGAAATTGAATCAAGCGCTGATCTCAGCTCCCCACCCGGGCAGCATCCTCTGCAGCTGATTGACTGGAACAGTTAGCTGACGTTCTCAGCCAATGACTGACTCCCATTCACAAAACTGGATCCGAAAGGATCCCCCCCTGCCCCGGCAGCATTTAGCTTCTGAAATTTCCGATTCGGAAAACAGTTTAACCACTGACGGTAAGAATGTACCTGGGGGTCTCCTGGCACCATAACAACTTAATTTAGATGAAGTTCTTATGATCCCTATACTGTCCATTTAAGATCACAATAGTCAAATTGGTCAAGTATGCTTTCACTTTGGCTACATTGGCCTTTACTTAGAATTTCACTTTGAATTCTCACTTTAGTACATAACCCTGTATGTATTTTCCAGTGGGAGGTAAATGCAGACATTATCCACAATTTACACTTTTGACACAATACGTACATATAATCTAAGGAGCAATCTATTGCCTTACTGTTACAAATTAGAAAAAGCAAAGTCAAATTAAAAGAGCTTATTAAAATATGTTAATACAGCTCTGACACCACTCTCTGAATTATTCATGAGTCGTTTGACAATTTTTTTTTTAAACATGCAAATAACCTTTATTACTCTGCTAAATTTTGGTTTTAGTTTTGTGAGGTTTTTTTTTTTCCTTTTTCACAGCATGGCTGCTAATGTTTAATTAGAAATTGATGAGCACTACGTTTTGCTAATTAAATCAGCAGACGTAGATTTAGATTGACATCATGGTAGGTATTCAAATTAAACAACTGTCCCATTGCATTTAATGCTGAGCATTTATCAATTATAAAGTAAAAGACGTATTATTTACAATCGCGAGCAGAGGACCAAAATTGCATCGTTACAGTTTAGAATAGATATGCATCTGTTTGGGAACTAATTAAAGCGTTGGTAAACTAATACATAATCAAGAGTATTTTAAACACCGCTTTTAGTTAAACATTACATTTTTTTATGTTTTTTTTTTTTTCTAGACTGGACTATATAAACAAGCAATTATACTTTCTACTGTAAGTGATAATGATAAAATGAATAATGCATTTAATACATGTATCAATCAATTTAGCTTGCCTAAAAGATTACATACCAGAACAGAACGTGTTCCCTTAATTGCAATGCTAATATTACTCTGACAGTGTTATTTAAAATAAGAATTGCAGGGAATTCAAAGTGATGAACCTCCATAGCACGTACGCTTGCTGAAATGCTTTGTGTGTGAATAGTGTGTCCTCTTCTTTTATAATTTCACAAAAAGTGCAGATTTCCAAATAAATTAACCCTGATATAATCCTTGGCTGTCAATCAAATCATTAAGTTGCACTTGGAAGGTTGTGACTAGACAGGTAACAGAACGTTTGGCCTGGACAGCAGGACAAGGGCTTACAAAGGCTGCTGATAAGACATTTTTTTAAGGTAAAAGCCACCCCTTTTTCCAGCATATTGCTTTGGAACCAGCATATAGTGTATATTTGACAGTATTGGGGATAGCAGTATTGGGGATCATTAAGTTGCACTAGGAAGGTTGTGACTAGACAGATTACAGAACGTTTGGCCTTGAAGTGGGTTGCAGATTTAAAGGACCACTCAGGCACCATCTAAATCAAGTTGTTTTGGTGCAAGGAGGACCCCGTGTGCATTCTTACCTTCCAAGGATAAACCATTTTTTTGTTTTAACCTTGAAATTGCCTCAAGCGCTGATCTCAGCTCCCCACCCGGGCAGCATCCTCTGCAGCTGATTGACTGGAACAGTCAGCTGACAAAGGCTGCTGATAAGAAAAAATTTTACGGTAAAAGCCGACACTTTTTCCAGCATATTGCTTTGGAACCAGCATATAGTGTATATTTGACAGTATTGGGGATAGCATTTTGCATACTATCTTGCACATAACAGACTGCACTGTATGCACATTTATATGACATTTTAATGACTACGATTGTGTTATTCAAGACGAAGTTCCGGTTAAAAGTGTTAAACACAATGAATGTTGTCAATACATTTAGACATATGAAGCTAGAATTTCCTGAATTTCCAGGAAAGAAGCAGTTGCCAATCCCTTGGCTGCTGCGAAAATGGGATATTTATGAAGATTAATGCATCGTCTTGGCTCAAGAAAAATGTTACCATCTTAAGCTGAGTTTGCAGTACAAATACATCAGTTTAAATAAAAGTCCAGAAGGCAGTTTGAGATGTAAAACTCATTCAATGGAGCAATCAGCCAAAAGTAGTTATAGTAGGAAATACACCAGCAATTATAATTTAGCAAAAGTTTTAACAGAGAGCCAGTACTTGTATAACACTTTATAAAAGGCAGGACAATTATGATATTTTTTTTATCCTGAAAAATATATATATAATTAAGAGTTTATTTATTACAGTGAAAATCAGGAGAATTCTCGAGAAGAAATTGAAAATAAATCACCAATACAGCTTTTCCTACTGAGTTATTTGTATCTTAAAACATGTAATTCCCTGATCAAATCTATACAATTCTGAATTTACATTGATTTATTAAGCAATAAATTATAATTAATTACAATCTGAACGGCAAACGTTCCGGAGAAATAGCTGATCTTGATAATTCTCCTTCCTTGCAATAGTTACAGCTCGAATGTTTTAACAATTTGGATTTAGTCATTCAGTCATTTCGTGAAAACAAAAAATAACCTTTAATTCATTTTCGGCAGCAGCCACGTTGATACTCGCTATTAGGACCGGTATGAACTTAGCAGAACTGTTACATCAAAGATATTTTTTTATGTAATGATCCTCAATGAGTTTTGAAAGGAAATAGATTCCTTGAGGATTTCTACACAAACAGGTTATAAAACATCCAATCTTTTTCTTAAATAATAAAAAACAGTTTATTGTGTTCTTCAACATGTTATATGAATAAAATCTATGTACAAATAGGAATCTTGGATCTCTTTAAAGGACCACTATAGTGCCAGGAAAACAATCTCGTTTACCTGGCACTATAGTGTTAATAGGTGCCCCCTCCCTCATGGCCCCCCTCCGCCGGGCTGAAGTGGGAGGAAGGGGTTAAATTCTTACCTTTCTCCAGTGCCGGGCTCCCTCGGCGCTGGGGGCTCTCCTCCTCCTTCCGACGTCATCGGCTGAATGCGCATGCGTGGCAGGAGCCGCGCGCGCATTCAGCCAGTCTCATAGGAAAGCATTCTCAATGCTTTCCTATGGACGCTGGCGTCTTCACACTGTGAAAATCACAGTGAGAAGCGCGGAAGTGCCTCTAGCGGCTGTCAATGAGACAGCCACTAGAGGCTGGATTAACCCTAATGTAAACATAGCAGTTTCTTTGAAACTGCTATGTTTACAGCTGCAGGGTTAATCCTAGATGGACCTGGCACCCAGACCACTTCATTAAGCTGAAGTGGTCTGGGTGCCTATAGTGGTCCTTTAAATATAGCTAGTGTTCTCCTCCAGGTAACTTCAGATTTTAGTTCAAAATTGTGAGCATTAACAAAATTACTTTTAGTCTATTTCTAATACGGCTATTATTGACCAAAAAATGAGTTCCAAAGTGTCCAGTAGGTCCTATTTTAGTGGGTAACCCTCGATGGCTATAGTTATTGTTATGGAGTATTGTGATGAGCAGACTGTTGTGATGAATAGCGTATAAAGAGTCATTAATCTAATAATCCTCTGATCTTGTCTTATCAACCAGGAGACTGTCACTGTATTCATGGGTTGTGATTTGTTTGGATGTTGGTTTTCTGATATAAAAACGATGCAAGCGTTGTTTCCTCCATCACCTGTCACTCTTAGTGTTTCTAACACTTTGAAATGTTGTCTTTTGTTTTTCTGAGATCAAAGATCTCTATTTGATGTGTATAAAAAAAAGTCATGATTTTCATATGGAAATATCTACCTGGCTGGAATTAATTTGTAAGGAAGGAAAACCAGGCATGGCTCAAGACATAAATCCATGTTGTTTCTTAGCAATCTTATCATATGTGCTTTGACCAAGGGCTGTTTTAACGAGCTGTTTATATGATATATGTGTGTTGTGTTTTTACACTTGTAGCTTTATTCTCTATTTCTCTCTGTTTATCCTAATATTCTCTCACTCCCTTCATTTTTAAGGGATACGTCTGATTTTTACGCAGTGTTTCCCAGGTACAATGCCATGTATTATACACAATTTGTGAGATATTTGTTTAGATATTTACCAAATGGTGTGGGCAGCTGTAATTTTCTAATAAATGGTCATAATTAAAAAAAAAAAAAAAAAACATACAAAAAATATCTCACAGTACATTTCAGGGTTATTTGATGCATTCTGGCAAGTGATTTTAGAGTTGATACTTGCAGATTTCTGTAAATATGTTTTGTCTTGGTATTCCAATATTTCAGTAGAGATTGCTGCTCATATAATATTGTTTAGATTAAACACTATGCCCCAAAGGTATAGTCCAAGGGTATAAACATTACCAATGGTACGTATTTTTTTTTTTACCTTTAAAAGATGACCCCCTCCAAAACTCAAATTTCATAATCAGAAAACGAGTCAGAAAAACTAATCAGATGAACTAAAAGGGTGTGAAAATGGGCCAATCAGTGTACTGCAAATTATATACATAGTATTAATATTATGTAAATATTTAGCAATACACAGATAGGTGCATTTTCACTCCATTTGGGTTAAAGATCAAGTGAGAATATGTAACCATTAGAGGGAAAATAGCGGAGCCTTTGGTGAGTGAAAGTTTATCCCAGTGATATGACTTTCGGTGGCTAGTAATTTTTAAGACCTGGCTAGGAGCATAAGACTACAAATTCCAATTTTTTTTTAAATGTTTCCCTTTATTTCTCACTTTTTACTTGATCTGTGAATAAAATCACCATTAGTAGCTGCCCCGTAGCCATCAATATATATATTTTTAATTCATTATCTTTTTTTTTTGTAATGCCACATGAGGAATAAGTCTCCAGTTCTAAAAATTACTTTGTTAACATTAAAGAGCCAATAAAATTAAAACTGTAAAGGAACTTTATGTATTACTATGATCACCCTAGATTTTATGTGCATTTGTTACTTTGACATCACTACTTGTTGCATAAATGTTTTTTTTTTTAAATGCTAAACCCACATGCAGTTTTTCTTTGTTTCTATACTGCCAGCCTCTCATTTACTCTTCAGATCTTAACCAGTTTCTGTGTAGGAGCCAATCAGAGTGAAGCACTGATTCGTTATGAGAAGTAATTCTGTGCTATCACAGTGCAGAGCAATGAAATACATATAGCTCTGTGCCGTAACTGCTCCCGCAAACTGAAACTCTGCCAGAGATCAATTTCTACATTCTGCTTCTTCATAACAGCAACTTTTACAGAATCAAAAAAAAAACAAATTTTCCTTCTTTTTCCCGAATTATTTCCAATAATTGTCATAACATGTCTGCATCACATTCACCATTGCAATGTTGTAAAGCATTAATGCACAATAGCTGTAGTACAGCAAAAAATAACACACTGAAACTGAAAGGGTTAACTGGTTTAAAGTTCAGCCTCTAATAACATTGTAGTAGAATGTACGTTATAATACCCTTTTTCATTCCCTTTGTCCGGCTGTCCGTACCCCCCATTCGTTTACCGAATCCCATCTGTGTGGTCCATGGGTTCGCATTTTAACAACTGACCACCCCTGGCTGTTAACCGCAAATTGCTTTTTAAAGAAAGTGTTTTCCTGTGTGGCCACTGTTCCAATTCCCGAACACACGTGTGCAAACAAACGGCAGCCCTTTTGTCTCTTGAACATGGGCAGCGGTACATGGTTGTTGACGACCTGGAACTAATTTCGGCTACTCTACTCTGCAAACACCGCAGAGCCTCCGCGAGCCTTCGTCTGCATTCATTTGAGAACCTCCGAAAGAAGACCGGTCGAACCTAAATTTCTCTGGAACTGTTTTGGGGTTTCAACTCGTGGCTGACTGGTCAAAACTTCACTCGAATGGCGTTCCCGAACCTCCAAACGGATCTGAGTGATATTTTCACAAAGTGGGAGCTCAGATCCCAGCTATTCGGTTATGTGAGTTTTGTGGAGTTCCGAAATATTAAAATGTGTTTTATAATGTTTGCAAATATATATTTTCTGTACCTGAGAGATAATTGAATTAAATGGTTGTTCTTACTCAATTATCTCTGAGGCACACAGGAGGAGTCTGAACTTTTTACTTGTCCCTTGTCCCCTCTCAGGTCCATCAGGGAAATAGGGTTGGAATATGATTTAAGAAACCCCTTGCATGGGGAGTTGCATAAAAGTCAGCTGTGGCTGAATAAAAATCAGTTGACTCCCAGAACTGTGTGTCGTCCAGTTACTGGGGGGATTTTGCCTTGGATATTTGATTGCTTCCTCAGCTACAAGGATTCTGCAGCGGAGATATTTATCCTGGATATTGGGGCTCTGGTACAAACATGCATCTCCAAATGGGGTGAAAAACAATAGAGCTACATTACTCTATTGTGTGCCTTCCCCCACGCCCCGTGCCGTAAATTATACTGCAAAAAGTTTTGTTCTTTTAGATTAATCAGGCAAAACGTGTCAGGTTGTTTAGTAATGCCGGTAAAGCAGTATTGGGTGTATTTTTACTACTAACTTGTAAGCATTTTTCTTTCTATTAATAAAGTGTGTATAACGGGTTCTATCTATGAGGAGCCTGTCTTGGTTTTATGCCCACTGCCATTGCTAACAGTTTGCAGGGCAAGTTTCAGCGAGATTGTGGTAGCCTGAACAAACAGCAGATACAGGATCTTGAAAACGTGCAAGAGGAAATTTCAATATTCAAGATATGAGTGTCTGGCAAGAATTTATTGACAAAAAAGTCAGCACAACCAGTAAAAGTTTTTTTTAAAATAATTACTTACCGTATATACTCGAGTATAAGCCGAGTTTTTCAGCACATTTTTTGTGCTGAAAAACCCCAACTCGGCTTATACTCGAGTCAGTCTGTATTAGGGCAATTTGCATTGCCATAATACAGACAATGGGGGCTGTGGGGGCTGCAGAGAGATGTTACTTACCTTTCCTGCAGCTCCTGTCAGCTCTCTCCTCCTCCGCCGGTCCGTTCAGCTCTTCTGGCAGCTCACAGTGTAAATCTCGCGAGAGCCGCTCTATGACCCCGCGGCTCTCGCGAGATTTACACTGGGAGCTGACCGAGGTGCTGAACGGACCGGCGGAGCAGGAGAGAGCTGACAGGAGCTGCAGGAAAGGTAAGTAACATCTCTCTGCAGCCCCCACAGCCCCCTCCTACACAGTGCCCATCCACTGGACCACCAGGGAAGGAGAGCCCCCCTCCCTGGCCAGCTAGCAAGCAGGGAGGGGGGACAAAAAAATATATATATTTATTAATAATAATAAAAAAATAAAAATAAAAAAATAATAAAATAAAAATAATAAAATAAAAAAATGTAATGAAACAAAAAAAATATTAAAATAATAATTAAAAAATAAAAAATGCCCACCCCCCCCACCAAGGCTCTGCATCACACTCTGCATTACACACACTGCATTCATACACTGCATTCATACACACACACTGCACTCATACACACACACTGCACTCATACACACACACTGCACTCATACACACACACTGCATACATACACACACACAGCATTCATACACACACACAGCATTCATACACACACACTGCATTCATACACACACACTGCATTCATACACACACTGCATTCATACACACACAGCACTCATACACACACAGCACTCATACACACACACAGCACTCATACACACACACTGCATTCATATACACACACTGCATTCTCATGCACACACACTGCATCACACACTGCATCACACACTGCATTCATATACACACACTGCATTCTCATGCACACACACTGCATTCTCATGCACACACACTGCATTCTCATACACACACACTGCATTCTCATACACACACACTGCATTCATTATATACACACACTGTAAATAAATCTTCAATTAATATAATTTTTTAAGGATCTAATTTTATTTAGAAATTTACCAGCAGCTGCTGCATTTCCCACCCTAGTCTTATACTCGAGTCAATACGTTTTCCCAGTTTTTTGGGGTAAAATTAGGGGCCTCGGCTTATATTCGGGTCGGCTTATACTCGAGTATATACGGTAATATGTTTCTGCACATGTGTCCTTTTGATACCTATTGCAAACGAGCATGGGTGTGCAAAGTAAATTTTAGGTTTTAACCCCTCAGCTGCCACCTGGGTAGACCTCTTCATGTAAACTATTGCAGAACTCAAAATGCAATCCTGGTGATTATGGTGCATCTATAAAGACTTAAGGTGGACTTTATTGGACTCTGTTAGAGTTCCGCTCTCTTTGTGTTTTTGTGTTTCTTGCATCTTATGCTTTTGTAACTATTTATATGCTTATAGAGGTAATGCATCATTTTTACATAACCAATAAATATTTACTGCGTCTAAATTTTAATTTATTCATTGGAATTTCTTGTCTTGATACTTATTAGCATAGCTTACAAAATATAGATTTTAGTTTTTGGTATTTTAACCATAAAATATTGTGTAAGCAGACGCTGTAATTGTATTATTTCCTCTTTATTTATACTGTATCTTAGTATATAGTATATGTTAGACCCCACATTGCCCCTTTAAGTGCTGGTACCTCCATCACTGGTGATGCTGTAGCTATTAGTATAGGCTCAGGATTACAGAACAAGTATAGGAGAAGCATAGAAAATCTTGTAGTCCTGTCAGTTTTCTATACACATTAATATAAGACGTCACCCAGCTACAATGTCCAAAACAGTGTTTTTATTCAGGTTAACCCACATCCAAGAGATAAGCAAGTAAAAATAGTGACAGCAGTTTTGCAAAATCCGTGGAACTGAGTCACTGCTTGATAGAGAAGCTGAAGTCAAGTAAATTCCAATAATAAGAATACGAGATCCGAAAACGATGTCTTAGAAAAAATATACGTTACAAAATAACTGTAATTGCTTGTGAAGGCTAGAAGCAGCATGGGTGCTGTGACTATATAAACTAGGAGTCAGGAGACTGGTAGGAAGACACTGATGAAAAGATAGAGATCACATGGGTATTGAAACAGGATTTGTTACTAGGGAACAAAGGTGTAGACAGGTCCACCAATTCTAAGAGAAAAAAATGATGTGTAATTCATATAAATGCAGACTCAACATCTCAGGGTTCAATGTGGAGCTAATGCATCTTTCTAATTTAACACAACAGTTACCAAAACAACTTTGGCTTAATGAGGCAATTTTGGTGTATAGATCATCCCCTGCAGTCTCACTTCTCAATGCTCTGCCATTTAGGAGTTAAATCACTTTGGTTATTTCACACCTCCCTGCATGTGACTTGCACATCCTTCCTAAACACTTCCTGTAAAGTGAAATCTAACATTTAAGTTGAGTTATTACACAATATGTTTAATTTAGAATTTATTATCTCCTCCACTGTTAATAGCCCGCTAAATCTTACAGAAGCCTTCTGTATGTAATTAAAGTTTAATTTACAGCGCAGGAGGGGAAAAAAAGTCTAAAGTAAGTTAACATCGGATAGAACAAAAATCAATTTGTTTTCATAAACAGAAACAAAAGTGATTTAACTCATAAATGGCAGAGAATTGAGCAGTTATTTCAACTTAAACTGCTTCATTAAGCTAAGGTCGTTTTGGTGACTGTAGCGTCACTTTAATGAATCTTAATATATATATATGGGAAGCATAATATATCCCATACTAGTAGTAAGAAAATTGCCTTTGATATATTTATGTTACTTTTGCCAATGACTGTCAATATATAAGTTGAGAAAAATAATTCTATAGGCATTCAGTTTATGAAACAGTGGTATTTCTTCATATTCCAGTACCAGTTTAAAATTCACGTTCAATTTTTTTTCTCTGTTTTTCCTGCAATTTGTATTCAACGGCTGCACACAAGGTTCCGAGGGTGAACAGCTATTGTAAGGCGAAGCAATACAATGCTCTCTTCAATCCAGAAAATAAACAAGGATTATTGAGGTTATGCTCAAGTAATATAATTTAGAAAACCACATCTATTAAATACCACTCGTAGGCTTCAAGTGCAAATTATGAACTGTCCGCATAGTAGGATATTCTTATTTCGAAGCACCGGAGTGGAAAGGATTTCAGGCCTTCTCACAGTTGCAGTTCTGCAGGTTTTAATGCTGTGTTCTATATAACCTCTGACCTTGCCTCAATCTCTAAAAACTGTCCTTCTTTCTATTCATGCAGAGAGATGACATCCGTTCTACAGACTTTTCACGAGATCTTGTTGGAAAGGTCAGACTTCTAACTGTTGTGAAAAGCTGCACAGGAAGAAAATAGCAGCGGTTTAAAGGTTATGACCATCTTCCAAATCGATAATACGAATAGATTGAGTCGAAGTGCTCGATATTAACTTGGTTCCTTCTGCAATTTACAAGGCTTAATGCAGCAATTAAAAGCTGTTTACAGAGTCATTCAAGGAGAAACAAGTCAATCAGAAATATATTCTAGAACTGACTTTACAAGTTATGAGTGCAAAAAAAAAAGGTTCATGAACTGCAGAATGTTGTATATTTTAAAATGAAATTGGTGCCAAAAGTCTTGATTTTATCAGGAGAATGCCAACAGCTGCAATCAAGTTCCAAACAATGCCTTGAATTCTCATAGTTTCCATGTACAAGGACAACTGTCGTGTTCAAATTGCCAGTGTTCGATGGTTTCTGTGAGTAACGCACGACCATCGGAAACCTGACTATCTTGAGAAGTACTTTGGCCAGGATAGTCATAGTGGAAGTCATCCTGTGTGGAGTCTATCCACATCGAAAAATCGTCTTCTTTTAACAGCATTTAATCTGCCCAATGCCCAGTATAAAACATGTCAATTTGCATAATTTTTCCATAGGGCAGTCATTAGCATTTGAAATCTTGCATTAATGTGCTAACCCTTATACTACTTCCTCTAGCATATAACTGCAGGTATTTGCTACTGTTGCCCTAAACGTAAATTTGCTCTGATCACTTTCTTAGACTACTTCACCTTCTGATTTGAAAGCTTAAGTCTGGATATCGTGTTCTGAGTATGACAATATCTAAAAACTGAATAATGGTACTATACATTGAACACTATGCAATTCATTGATTAAAGCTATCCAGTTACTTACTATCGACTTTAATTTATTTACTAAGTTAGTCACTGTTACTTCTACCCACTTTTTAAATGATGCTTTTAGACATCACTAGGGAATTAGTTTTGCTGTACTTTGAGCAAAATTGATAAGCATCACCAGGCTACACACTGTAATGCTGGGTTCATCAGACAAAATGGACTTTAAAGGTTACTCAACCCTGCTGTTGGATTCACGTGAGTTTCTCTTTGTTTTAAGACAGGTTGTTCCTGAATTGAGCTATTTGTAACACTTGTCTCTAGCCTTTCCCATAAACTTGGCAAGGTGTGATCAGTACCAAAGGTGATGATCCTAATTGTTTCATTAAGGAAGTTAATTATGTTTACAATGATTTCATGTTTATAATGACTTTTCACTGCAGGGTTTCAGGCATTGAAGGACCAAGCTGATTTCTTGAGTAAGACTCGATTTCACCTGAATGAAATTTCGAGGGGAAATATTACGGCATCACGTTATTATCATGTCTACATCATTCAGTGTTTGGTGAATACTTCCAAAAATGTTTCCCCTGTTTTTCTTAAGCTTCTTTTTTTTTACCAAGACAACTAAAGAAAACCACATTTATCTTTCTCAAAGATGTGAATGAACAAGATTTATTACACACATGCTGTACAGAAGGAATTTGGGAATATTTTTTAGCTGAGCACAGAGAGTATGGTTGCATACGGTAAGGGAAGAGATATGTCTAAATATTCAAAAACAGTTTTATATTCCCATTTTAACTGCGCATATTGCAACTTGCAAATGAAGCCAAAGTACTGTCATAGTCACATTTCTACATATGCACACTATGTCACATAAGCTTAATCATTTATATTCTACACATGTACACAGTATTTGTGGCTCATTTAAATTCATATTCATTAAAAAAAAACTGTATAATTTCTGCAATCCGTCTTCTCCTATTGAGAAAAAGAGTCAGAAATACAATTAAAAATGGACTAATATTTGCATAGTTTTTCTTCTTAATAATTATATATTTATATATCCCTCTGTTGGAGAAACATCTTGCTAAGAATCTACTTAACGAGAAGCAAAATAAAAATGTTAAACAGCAATTAAATAATTCCGCCTGGTGTGGATTAAATTACGAATGTATCTTTAAGGAATTCATGTGTTTACATATGTTTGTATAATATATTAGACTGTTTAAGCTACAAGAAATGATAGCAAAGTGAAATTATTATTTATTTTTATTTTTTATTTTTTTTTAAACTTAGCTTTCAAGTAAATAGTAATTACTAGCATTTCCCAACTTTCGGCAGATGTGCATCATGGTTTATGAACCAGACAATTTTTACCAAGATTTGGTATGACCCACAAGACTAGGCCATCATGCGATTCTCCTGCTCTCTGTCATGGAAACTACAAAGTAGCTGCTTTGAGATCCTCTGGCAAGCAGCCATTGCACTCATACTAATGAGCAAGTGAAAAAAAAAAAGAGAAACAAGATTTAAAGCATTGCTTGTGTGCATTTTTCTTTTCTGTCTGACTCTTGCTGGCTCTCCTCTTTTCTCCTTAAATCAGAATCTTGGCATCCTCAGTTGGCATGCACATATGCCCTGATTTACTACAAATGTGTGTACTGGTGGATTTCCTCATCATTAATGTGCCATCCTGTGTTAACTTTTCAGATTAATTATAGAGATACTTTGTATAAATATATCACACTAAAAGGCTGACACTTTATTTCTGTGGTCCTTAGAGCTATTTGAACCCACTAATACCTGGTGACACAGGAGATGGCGAAAGAGATCTACTCATTTTGCTTCCCTGGTCCATCTGGTCCTCTGGTGTGCTCAATTACAAATAAGAGATAGGTGTTTCTCCTTGGTCTTCTCTCTCTCTCAGCTCCTCAAAGAGGAGATGGTTTATACATATTGTTTCCTACGGCACAGACATACAAAATGATTCATCATTTTACCAAACTAAGCCACAAAATTATGGGACTGGCATAACCTGTGACATATCAGGTAGTGCAAGAATTGTGCTTACAGTTAAGTATGTCTCAGACGCTAAATTTATTTAAGAACTATGTGTGTTATTTAAGATGTAATATAAATCTATTTTATGACGGTAATGTTCTGTATGGAGTGGGTGTGAAAGAAATGTCATCCTCAGTTAATTGAAGTAATTGTAAGTAAATATGTAACAATAATTTAATAGGATAAAGAATAATACAAATTATACTCATATTCACCAACATTCACAAAATAATTGACAAAGCAGGTCTATGGCCATTTAGTTTATTACATGTTCTTATCTTGTATAATCATGGGCAATATATCGTAAATTTTGGTAATTGTAGGCCTCAGCCCATAGCAAAATGGCCATATGCATATAGAACTTCCCCCTGAACAAGAACCAGAAGCAATATTTGCTGTAATAGCAATCTTAGTTTAGAAAGACTATGTAGTCCTTAAAGGGTATCTGTTATCGCAATTTTGAACTTATGCTTCTTTAAAAGAGGATGAAGTTCTGTACTTGGCTAATATTCCTAACACTGTCTAGGGAGCAAGGCCGGCCCATCGTAAGGTACTGGTGGGACCATGGCTCCAGGCGGAAATCTGACAGGGGAAACAATTATAATTATAATTGTCATTATATAACAATTATAATTATAATTGCTGCAGGCTGGCTTAGGGCAGACTGACCTGTTGGGTCCTTGGTCCGTGACTATGGGCCTAACATCAAGAGGGGACCTGGCAGCTTGCCCTGTATGTTGCCAGGTGTAGGGCCCCTCCCATCAGTTTGCCTGGGAAAGAGTTCCGTGCTTCCAGTCTCGCGAGCTCCCAGATCATTGATGGGGTTATCATGGCAACACTTTGGGTGCTTGTGAGACATCTATCACATGGTCTGAAGCTCTGCACATGCCAGAGCTGCCCACCTAACCACCAGGGAACTGATTACATTAAAAATAAAAGTATATCACACACACTGCCCCCCACACTGTCACCAACACACACACACTGCCCCCCCACACTGTCACCAACACATACACTGCCCCTTCCACTGTCACCAACACACACACACACTGCCCCCACACTGTCACCAACACATACAGTGCCCCTTCCACTGTCGCCAGCACACACACACACATACACACACACACACAATGCTCCCCCACACTGTCACCAACACATACCAGCAGGTGTGAGTGTGTATGGCATATTACTGTTCATGTAGGTCTCTGTGTGCAATGTACAGATAATGGGTATATGTCAGTATATCATAGTGTTATATGCGTGAGGATGTCACAGTGTGAACAGAGAATGGGTGTCAGTGAGAGTGTGTGTCTGTCAGTGAGAGTGTGTCTGTCAGTGAGTATGCATGTCTGTCAGAGTGTATGTCTGTCTGTCAGGGAAAGTGAGTTAAAAGCAGTTAGAGTGTGTGTGTGTGTGTGTGTGTGTGTGTGTGTGTGTCTGTCTGTCTGTATGTGTGTGTTTTTGGTGGGAGTGTGTTTTTTGGAAGCATTTCATCCTTGGACCCAGGCAGTACACTGTCTTGGAGGTAAAGTAACCAAACAGCAAATTGAACCAGTGCGTTAGCTTCCTGTGGAGGCTTGTCCTGTTTGAGGAAATGTCCCCAATTAGGGCAAATCACAGATCACAGCAGGCAAAGCATAAGTGGACAGGAGGTGGGTGTTACAAGAAGAGAAACCTCCATGAAGCTCAGGGCATGGCAGCACTAAATCCGAGGTAAGGTGAGTAAATCGCAATGTTTTGCATTGAATGCATTATATATTCCTAAGATATATTATGTATCCAATATAGTGGTTGGAGTGGGGTTAGCTAAAGTGACAATGTACATACCAGGTTCACTTTAAAATGAATTCCTCATAATCGAAGTGGTCATTCTACCGATTTAACTTTGCTGTCCTTGTAATTTTATTATCATTTCACTGTCCCACACACATATATATGGACTATAAAGTAATCCGTCTTTCCCATGTAGGTTTGTGATAAAATTCCCATCCACTTTAAGTAGCAAGTTTAATTTTCAAATTCATCACGAAAGTCTTTGTATGTATGCAAATGAGTTAAAACTCATTTGCAATGTAATAAAGAGCACATATTACACAGTCACTCTATTTGCAGAGGGCTGATAATGTTTTAAACTTCACATTACTTCAGTGATCACAGCTGTGAAATCCCTTTCAATTCTATAAAATCTACCAAAAATCATTTATCTGGATTTGTGGAACAAAACTTAAACGTGTCTCCTGTAAAAGTCATATTATTCATTCAACACTTTCTTTTGTATTGATGTACAGATGAGACGTACATCATTAAGAGTGCAATCAAATGTGTTGAAATTTGAACGTAATAAGCATTAATTTTCTTGGTTACTCAACAACATTTGTATGCTATATAAAATAATCACAATAAGGTATAAGCAAAGTCCCAGCAAGATAATTAAATGAATTAAGACTAGCAGGCGGTGTTATTGAGGTAAGTAGCAAATCACTAAAGAGAAGAAACACAATGAAAAAACAGGCGGGAATAACTCAATATTAAAGTACTCCAACAGAAAAACTTGGGCTTGGTTTGAAGAAATATAGCTTTAACTGATTCCTAGGCTTGAAAAAAGCAGCTCCTTATACTGTAAAAATACTGAAAACTTGTGTGATATGGTGCCAAGTGTTCCCCAGTCCAGCAAGGTCCCCAGTTATATCAAGCTCCAGCAAAAAGACATTGTAAAAAGGCTCCCTGGCTCCAAGTACAACAAAGGCTCAGAAGACACTGTCTTCTCCAGATGAGTATCACATTGCTTCCCTCCTTAGCTGGACCAGGATCACCCTCTGCCAACTTCTTCACTGATTCTGGACCCCTCTGGATTCCCACAATAGAAACACAGAAAATAGGTTGCGGTAAGGTGGGATTCTCAACATTTTCTGTATCTAAAAGCTAGCCTATGACCATGTGTTATCGCTTTGTTTACCTTCATAAACTATCATGTTGCAAGATAATAAAAAATGTATGTAAATGTAATTTTACATAAATGTTTACATCATAAAATATTTTCTCGATGTTTCGGTCGACTGTTATCCAGATACCTGAACAGTTGGCGCTGATTGTTTTACATTTTCTCTCAGATCAAGCTTTGTGAATATTTGATTTCATCCACTTGGTATTGACATTTGCATATCTGCTATATGTATTATTCTTCAAATAATTATGCAATGTAGGATTATAAACATCCATATACAGGTGACAGAGAAGACTGAACATAGAGATCTTGTTCAGAGAAACTGAAAGCCATACAATATATCAGTCTAAATCATCTACTTCTGTTTGCTGTATGTTTGGGTATACATTGGCTTCAAGGAACACCGTATGAAAGATAAAACAAATCAGTCATTAAGCTTAAGATGTATCCCAAAGTAAAAAAAAAAAAATAGCATTCATTTTGTGTGGCCTATTTCTCGGAGGTATTGTCATCTGCGCAGGAAATTGTCCAGTCAGAGGCTTCACATTGACATGTATGGGTGACTAGCCAGTCACACACTTTTCAATCACTAAATTTTGTTCTCTACGGCAGCACCATTGCTGAGAAATGCATGTTCTGGGTTTGCCTTCAATTCCCTTTTTTCTCTTTACTATGTAAGTTTGGAGACCAGACCAGATTCCTTTTGAGTTGAGTAAAATGTCTGACTCACAAGTTGAAAGTGGGCAAAATACCTTTAATAAAATACAGCAATTAAAATACCACAACACGTTTCTCCCCTGGATAAACATCCACTTTATCCACTCGAGAAAGCCCTAAGGGGAGAAACACGTTGTGGTATGTTAATTGCTGTATTTTATTACAGGTATTTTGCCCACTTTCAACTTGTGAGTCAGCCATTTTACTCTTTTATTTATTTTTACCTGGCACCAGAGTTTTTATTGTTCCAGTGAGAATTTTACTCCAAAGAATCCTTGGTGGGGATTATACCACTCGAGCTTTATCCATTGAGCAGTCTGCCTACTCAATAAAATGTGAATAACCACTTGGTATTTTATTACTTCACCTCTGGCTTTTATACAATAAGCACTATTATTGTTTCCTTTACATTTCATATGGTCCTTATACCAACAAGATATCCATCTACTAAAAAACTTCACGTATCCCATAGGTGTATGCCATCCACACTAGAGCTAGTCTTATAGCTCTGGAAAACGTGAGTAGGACCATATAGGCCTCTTAAAATAGTACTTCGTACCTGTTGGGATATACTGCACCATTATTTGCTGTCTTTTTATTTTTTCATATGGATTTCATGAATATCCCATGTCCATACGTTACTGAGGAATACTTCCCCTGACAAGATTGTTAATGACTTCTTAGACAAGGTTTTATTTGGACTTTTTTTGCTGTATTTATCAGGAATAGACTCTTTTGGACTTACTCTTGATTATTATTCATTATCCATATTTCAAACTCTTTTTGGTTTTTTATCTTGTATGTATTTTCTCTTAAATAGTGTCATGTATATGTGCTTGTATAGTTTATAATCAGGTTTTTTTTTTCACCTGTGGTGCCGCCTCCCCCTTTACCTTTTTTAATTTTATGATTATGGTCTGATAAATCAGATTTTTTTAGGGAATACAATGCAACAAAGGTCTAATATAACAACCAAAAATACTCCACAAACAATATTTGGCCATGAAATCCCCTTTTCAATAAAGTTTATACAATTTCTCACACTCTTGACCCTACCTCAAAGCGTTCTCATCTCTACGAACTGTTGGGTCACTATTCAATAAAACCCAAATTTATTCCCATTTTTACCTATTATGACTTCACCTGTCAGCAAAGCCCTTTTATGAAGATGTCATTCACTATAAAGGATGGATGTAACATTTCCTGAGTGCTCGTTTGATTTGTATAATTTATATTATGTGCATTGTAGATTTTGTAGCGTCATGTTAAATTGTAGAGAGTAATTTTCCACTAAATGACAGTTGTAGATGTAAGAAAATTTCTGTTTGCTTGCAGAAAATAACATACAGAAAAAAGACTCCCTGTGGGTTCTCCAATTCTTGTTTCATAGGTGTTTTATTGGGAAGCTAAAAATTACAAGTCTCAATATTACACTCTGGAAATACAGAACATGATATTGTTTGTGAATTGCAGTCATAGGAAATATACTAACACACATTGTATAAGCGTTTGCTAGAAGTCCTCAAATGTTTTATGTATATATATCCATTAACACGTGCAGTTAGGACAAATACGATATGTGTAATTATAATAATGCTATGAAATAACAATGCAGTTTGAACAAGAAACCATGCCATCTAATAAACTGGAAACAAGCAATTTGTATCTTGTAAGATAACTATGTCCAAAGTTATCTCAAAAACAACATGTTTTGATCACAATATTATAGCAGATCTAATAAGTAACCTCAGATTAATAAAAAGACTGAAAATAAAAGCAACAGCCTTACCTTGATTCTCTAAGTATCAATATATATAAAGCACAAGTTTCCATGTGCCCACCAACATTTCAGATCTATATTAAATCATTATTCAGCAATCACTGCATGAAAAAACACAAAACGCACAGAGAAAATCTAGGCACTATTTTATGGCTTAAAGAAGTTACTGAGACATTTGAAGCATAGATACATACAAAAGCCTAGGCAGATAGAAATCATCTTCTCAATCTAGCCGGTGCCAGAAATTTCAATTCACTAGTGATTTCTCCGAATAAAGGGCTGGAGGTGACATTAAACCCTCACATTGGCAGCTATATCACAAATCTGCTAGAGGTAAATCCAAAATAAAGTCTCCATACCTGGACTGATCCTAATGTGGATGAATGATGCTTGCAGGCTTCCCCAAACTCTGGCCCTCCAGATGTTGCTAAACTACAACTCCCATGATTCTATGAATGAAATAGATAGGCTGAGAATCATGGGAGTTGTTGTTCAGCAACATCTGGAGGGCCGGAGGTTGGGGAAGCCTGCTTTATAGTGACGTGAGATCCTTATGTCCAATTTCCCAAGCATGCAATACAGACTTGTATTCATAATGTTATAGTGTTCCCTTAAGGAAATGTATCATAAACTCACTTTTCTATCAATCAAAGGATACCTTTTTAAATGTACTGCATGAAGCTTACCAGAGGCAAATACCTGTGTGGCAATATGTCTGTCTATCTACAAATGTCTGTCAATCTACATCTATGGCGCTAATTTTAAAACTTTCAATCACAATAGATCTCTTGGGACTCAATGTAGCTAATAAATCCATTTGTAACTTTTTTTTCAGAATGTGGATATATAGAGGGGATCCAATCAATCCTTCTAACTTGTTTAGATAAGATGAAGGACATTGTCGAAAAAGAACTGATTATAAAAGTTTTAGATTTTTTTTTAAAGGGTGTTTTATTGTTAAAGAGTTTTTTTAAATATTGTTGATATTGTTGTCAATTTACCTGTGGTCAAAATGTTTCTTATTGATGTGACTTTGACCATATTTTTGTTCTAATTAATCTAATTGGACTCATGAAATCCTCCAGTCAATACATCATTTTAACTGCTGCTCAGACTCATATCCCTCTTTTTTAATTGTATCTTCACAATTACTTTCCCTACTCATTCCCCTATCTTTTAAGTATACATTCCAGATATTCTCTGTATTGTATTCAGTGTTTAGAAATCTATTTGTAAGGTTCCAGGACTCTTTGTCAAACAGAAACAGCAACTCCAACACACAGATTCATCTCAATTTTAATAGTTTACCGATGTATCAACTTTTCCTTTTCACGACCTTTCCCGAGCCCTGTTTATACCACAATCCCAAACCTGTATACATACCTGAGACAATTCATTGCAATACAAGTTGTTCATATAACCATAGCATCCAATATACACAAACTCATCAGCATGGTTTAGGTTACTGCTGGCCTCACAAGTAGCCCATACTTACAAAGAAAAAGAAAAAAGGGATTTTTAAACCTGCAATACTTTGCAACAATTTATCTCAATGAAATAAATGAGAAGGCCAGAATAACTATGCAGCTTCCTGCTTAAACATTCATATTTCAAATATAAATAAAAAAATGAAATATCTGAGGTTTCACAGGTAACATACAAAAAGTATCTCAAATACAGATACTCAAGAAAGTGTAATTACAACAATGCCATCACTATTGGCATATCATATCTCTTATTCACACCAAACGCTTGGGCCATAATAAGTATATTTATCCATATAATTTCTTTCAAATTTGACCTCAATTGACTCATCCAAAGGCCTGCTTCCTAAAATGAACAGGCCCGTAAGGGATCATTTCTTTTCTTGCATAAATCTTTGTTAAAACTTTACAACTGGTGGTATGCCACCCCGGTGAAACTTTTTCACATGCGCCAAACACCGACAGACGAATGCTGGAGAGGATGTGGCCACAGAGGCACATATCTCCACATGTGGTGGGAATGCCCACGGGTACAAACATACTGGTCAAAAATATTTGACCTGCTACAACAGATACTCCACAGGGCACCCGAGCTTAACCCTTGGACATATTTATTGAATAGAGCGTTAGATAATTGGACGGCCAGGGAACAAAAATTAATACACAAGGTAACACTAGCAGCACGTAGAACCCTGGCACAGGCGTCCCTCAAGGTGGACTTGCCTCCCATTCGGAAAGTAATCTCCAACCTGAAAGACGTATACTTAATGGATAAATTGACGGCCACAGTGAGAGGATCCATGTCCAGATTTGAAAAACTCTGGGAACCATGGACTAGTAGCGAACTCTCCCGAGACATAGGTTAATCGAGGAAGACACTAGGTAATTGGACGCCCCCGCGCAACTAGGGAACGGCACATCCCCCTCCCCCCACCCCACCTCCCTCCCCTTCCCAGATCTCAATTCTTCTTACTCATCTCAGATCTCACCTCTTCTCTCTTCTTTCTCTTCTTCTTCTTCACATACTCTCTATTATCAGAGGGGACTGTTGGCCCCCAATCCTAGAATACCACGGACGTAATGACTTCTGGCCAGACCAGGACAGCTACAGTGGGATTGGAGACACAACCCCCAACCAAATTGTGTAATTAATCATTTAACAACAGCCTCGTTGGCACAGATAGTTTGTTTAGAGATATATTCTGCTGGTTCGTTACTTCAGTTGTATGAAAAATATAAAATGTGTAATGTCTTTGTTACAATGCGGGCACGACAACAGCGGCCCAAAGGTACACTTGTAATGCACCAGGAATGATTTCAAACTTTATATCAGCTATACAATGTACAATGCATATTTGTCTGCAAATGTTGTAATGAGACTATCACACAAAAATAAAGTTTAAAAAAAAAAAACTTTACAACTACATGGACATTTCAATTTATATATAACAAGTAAAACAATGTGTACACATCATTAATGAAGTACCGTTTCCAATTTCAGGGGTGAGAAAAACAAGAAGTCTTACAAGAGGTCTTACAATTGTTACAATTGTGTCACTTTTCAGTCTCTCCAAAAAATGTTTAGCATCTTCCTACTACTCACGTCTACTTGAATGAGACAGTACCTCACATTCAACTGACACAAGGGGAAAGGAAGACATTTCCTGCACCCAATCTAGATCCTTGAAAAAAGGTGCTAATTCTTCCTAATACATTTAATAATCATTAAATGTAACTGTGCATTTGTTAAACACCAAAGGGGCTCATCTATTTTATTACACCTTTCCTTATATTCCAAAAGGAATAGGCTTTCTAGTCCTCGTATGTAAACACGTTTTCATTTTGTAAAGGTCCATGGGGATAAACCAAGTCCCTAAAGTTCTGGCACATTTTATGCAATATTTGACCACTTTGGTTTCATCAGACAATCCATCTTACCTTGATTGATTGACTTCTGGGTATTGAGGATATTGTGCTTCACGAGTGCAAACTATCACATTTTGACAATAGTTATATTTACAGGTTTTACAAATAAACAACTTGCCAATTGATTTCCATCTTTATAGATCATAATGTCAAAAATGAAATGCATGAATTGAAGGCAGTGGTAAATTAATTGCCTCCACAATTCACCACATGTGAGCCTCCCGTACAACCAACACATTGCAGTTAAACATGAAACAGGCCTGTACATACAACGGAAAACGTTCAGAGAACAGGCAGAGTTTACATTGCTGTCTAATGCCACCTCTAGTGGCAAACATTTTTGTTGTGGTCCTGCAAAGACTGCAGGAATGAGGCTTTGCATAGAGACGCTGAATGCTGTCAATGGGAATGTATTGAGTCATTGCCGCACATGCATACCAGCCTTCGGATGCCTCTCTTTGGGAAGATTTAGGGTGCTAGTATGCATCGGTATTATCAATAATGTTAATATCAGTCAGGGAGTAGGTTCAGCCATGGAGAGACTGGTTCACTGAGAAAAAAACGGAAAGTAAAAATCTTTATTTTATAAGAATGGGGGTGATAATCGAAATAGATATTGTAACACTCTAGGGTTAGGAGCTCGTGGTTGTATTTTTAATGTTAAAGTGTTCCGTTTATATGAGACTTGGTTACCAACGCAGCAAAATTCCATCCACTGGTTGTTATAGTGATAATGATTTTTGTGTTTACATTTTTGATGATTAAAAGCAACATCTCTCACCCTGGCTGTTTTTACATTTTATCTCTCATTTTTAGACACATGAAATATTTTTAATACAAAAGATTTATTCTTCTATTATTAAAGAGTAAGCTATGGTGGGTAGATCAAAACAGCACATCAGAATAAAAATACTAATTTAGGGATATTTATCCATCATGGCTGTGTTAGCCTGTGTTTTACAAGATTATACATTTAAAAAAAATAAATGAAACTGCACTGGGTCATTTTATATCACTTAGTGTGTCTTAGTGTGACATCTTAGTGTGTCTTAGTGTCTTAGTGTGACATCATTTTAACAATTGATGACAGTACTACAAGCCTTCCTAAAAACACACAAAAACCGAATGCCGTAAAAATAAAGTCTTATATATATTCTATAGTAGTGTGTGTGGAACTGCACTCACTCCCATAAATCTGAGCCAGGGTGCTTGCTGAACTGGAATCAAACACCAGATTTCCAAAAATTAATAAAGTAATAGAGGTCCAGGCACTCCTTGTCCTTGGTTCAAGACAGGTACTTTATTAGGAACCACAACAGCAACGTTTCGACCCCAAAAGGTCTTTGTCCAGCTTGACAAAGACCTTTTCGGGTCGAAACATTGCTGTTCTGGTTCCTAATAAAGTTCCTGTCTTGAACCAAGGAGTGCCTGGACCTCTATTACTTTATATATATTCTAAGCATTTCAACTGTGACCGAGATAAGAATCTTTATTCACTACAACCTGAAGTTTCTTAACAGAGTAAATAAAGGTTTTTATTTTTTTCAATAATTGGAGTTCTGAATACATTTCCATAGGTTTGTACATCCTTTTCATCAAAACGCAAAACAACCATGAGTGAAACTACACTAAAAGATCTAAAATACAGCAATATTCTAACAACCATAAAGCTCTGGCATTTAAAGTAAAGTACACAGAAAATCAGAGCATGTGCTCGTTGCTACCATTAACCCAGCTTCGCATAGATCTTCGCACTGCCATTGGGGAGTCATCACGGTGCATAAGAAAGTCAATGGACTATGCAATATACAAAAAAATGGCTTTCAGCACAATTTCAATAAAGCAACTGTGAACTGCATTAACCACAAACTTGAGAGCCTTACAGTTATAATACAATTCAAGCAAGAAAAAGACACCCTTGAGTTTTAAACAAGCACAAACGTGATTTTAGCCAAAGCAGCTCATTTTAGCTTTAGCCTGTACTTTGTAATCCCACTGTGATTTCACTGCCCTAAATTACACAGGAGAGTAGTGCAAGCTTGAAAATACAAAGTTCATCATGGAGACAACTAATCATTACAAATGAATTGCTCTAAATACACATTAACACAGCGTGGGACAACTAGATTGTAATAACAGTGCCCAATGAATTACAAAGTCCAGGTCACATACAATTTGCCTTGAATTGTAAATGTCATGTAGAGAATGTGTATTCTCAAATCACGTGAATATGAAAACTTGGATTTCGTCTTGGGACATCAGGTATCATGTCTAATCAACAAGTGTATTTGTATTAGTATTAGTCTCTGTATTTGAATTAGTCTCTTTACTAGCCAGAAGTTCCATCTGTTTTTCTGTCCATTGACAATTTTTTGAGCTAGGATCATCCTCTACTGTATATGGTTTACTCCTGAATTTATTTGTGGTACCCATTTTGATCAACCTCCTGTCTTCACTGATTCCAAAAAGAATTAGAACATTTCTAGGACAATTAAATGTCAAGTTTCGTATGTATGATCAGATGTTCTAGCTAACAGCTATCAGAATTTAAGAGAAATTCTTTAGGTGCCCATCGGGGAGCAATGAAAAAGAAGTCAGAGCACTACCTACTTGCTTATCAGAATTCACTGAATGTGAACACTTCTACTACTCCTGCTAACTAAAAATTGAAAACTATTCGCCCAAAGATATCTCTTCACAGAAGACCAAGACCATCTACACATCCATAGACGGGGATTGTACCGTCCAGGTGCAGTGATCTGGAGCTGATCTTTAGCTCCAGAAAAGTGTACGTGTAATTTATTTTATTTGCCATATTGATAGCCTAAATACTACTTTATGTTTGGGTTTTTATGCCTTTTATTTCTTATACTGCTCCATTGGATTCTGGACTCCATCTTAAAAGCGCTGCTTCCCGGCATTCCCTTATCTAGTTTTACCTACGATGAGAAGGAAGAGGCTCTGGTTTGGGAAGTTCAAGCTGCTACATGTACAAAGAGCAAATGGCAGAAATCTCTTTCTTTTTACATTTAGAGCATGACTCTGAGGTTGCTTCACAGATTGTCCCTCATTGCACCAATGTTTGTAGGTACTAACCACTGCATATATGGCAAAACCCACAAGATTTTCCGCTTTGGAGATGATCTGACCCTGTGTCTAGCCATCACTATTTGGCTCTTGTCAAATCACTCAGATCTTTTTGTTTGATCATTTTCCTGCTTTCAACACATAAAATGTAAGAAATGACTGTTCACTTTCTGCCTAATTTACTCCACCCCTTGACACATGTTATTGTAATGATTTAATCAATCTTATTCATGTCACCTGTCATTGGTTGTAATCTCGTGGCTGATCAGTGTATTCATTTTGTTGAAGAGCATTATTTGCTGTCATTTGTGACAAATGTATGTAAACTTAAACATATAATATGGGTGCATTTTTGGTATACTATTCTGATATTTTATGCACATCAAGGGTCTCTTTAGCCCTATTTTTTTTTATATTCTCTTGAATGCCTAGATTTTGCAGTTTATCCATAAGTGTTAGCAGGACATAGGAATGCACTTTAGTAACATTTTATACAATATTCTGTACAATTCGAAAGCATTTTTATTTCTCTTTGTGTGAATAAAAATAGGTCTGGGGTTTTAAGTCACTTGATTTCTGCAAAAGATTGGGCCCTTAGATACTAAACCTTTCATCATTACTGATATATCAATCACAACACAAAGCTCAAAGGTTGAGGAAAGGTCTGAGTCAAAGCTTACTTATATAAAAAAAGCAATGAGACACGGGTGAACTGTTCTTTATTACCAGAGTAATGCAGGATAGGCTCATTCATGAGTAAGATTATTTGCTGTTGAAGCTTCTAAATCTTATTGCATCTTCACCAGAAATAGGGCAGTGATCCATACAGCTGAGTAAATACAGTTGTCGTTTTTCTTATAGGTGTCTTCATTTTAGTTTTAGATTAGATTATGGATTTGCTTCTTCAAATTTTCACAGATGTGATAATTTGATCTTATAGACAGGTTGACACTGTCTACAGCAAGCATGTCAAACTCACGGCCCAAGGACCGCATGCCGACCACAATGAATATTTTTGCGGCCCAGTGAGCCACGAGTTTGCCATGCTTACTAAAGCAAAGTAGGCACATGCTCGCCCCACTTTGCAGGTGCCTACTCTGCCAAAATTACCCGGCCGGGGATGAGAGGTCTCTGGTCGCGTGCCCTCTGTAGTGGTGCTGGGTGCCGGAATATGACGTAATTCCTGCACCTGGCATCACTCAACTGTGCAAGTGAAGGAGCAGTGAGGAGCAGGAAGACTGAGCTCCCGAGAGGAGATAGTCGATTTAAGGAAAGATTTCAAGCTCAGCTAAATTATAGCCTAAAATCAATAAATCTTTTTTTTTATTTGTTCATTTTTCAGTCTAATGAATAAATAAGTGCAACAGAATGCACAGAACTAGATGCATACTTGCAAAAACAGAATATTCAAGGATATAATTTTTCAATGTAGGGTAAATGCTTCTTGATCCAAGGATAAATCTGACTGCAATTCTGGGGTCAAGAGGGAATTTTCTCCTAGTTTTTTGCAAAATTGCCTTCTTTTGGATCAACAGCAAAAAACAAATGTGAGGAAGGCTGAACTTGATGGACAGATGTCTCTTTCAGCCTTCGTAACTATGTAACAGGAAAGAGAGCATATTATTTTCAATAAGCAATTCTGAGCTTTGTCCTGTTGTTTAGTCAAAAATTTGAAAATCTTTCATCTCACTGTCAGTCACTGCTTAGTGGTAAAACCTTTTTTTTAATCAAAGATGGAACATCTGTACTACTTAAAGCACATTCTTGACGGTTTGAGATGTTTCTGGTACATAATGCACATCAATTTAAATCCATTTCTTAGGTCTCCTAAGAAAATGTAATGTTTATTTTTAAATACAAAAAAGTTTTTCCAAGGATTTTAAAACATAATTTAGAATTGCTAATTTTGAACACAATCACATACAATGTTAAAGGAACACTATATTCACCAGAACAACCATAGCTTAATGTAATTGTTCTGGTTTCTATAGCATGTCATTGCAGGCTTTTTAATGTAAACACTGCTTTTTCATTGCTCCCTTGGGACACCTCCAGTGACAGTCACTCAGACGGCCACTAGAGGTGCTTTCTGGGTCAGTGCTGCACAGTGTGACTGACATTCAGCGTCTCCACGCTCTGCATGGAGGCGCTAAACATAAGGTTAACAAATTTAAACCTATTTAGTTTAGAAAAACGTCGCCTGAGAGGGGATATGATAACATTATACAAATATATTCGGGGCCAATACAAACCATTGTGTGGAAATCTATTCACAAACCGGACTTTACATAGGACACGAGGCCATGCGTTTAGACTGGAAGAAAGAAGATTTCGTCTAAGGCAAAGGAAATGTTTTTTTTTACTGTAAGAACAATCAGGATGTTGAATTCTCTGCCTGAAGAAGTGGTTTTATCAGAGTCCATACCGATGTTCAAACAGCTACTAGATGCATACTTGCAAAAACAGAATATTCAAGGATATAATCTTTCAATGTAGGGTAATAACTGCTTGATCCAAGGATAAATCTGACTGCCATTCTGGGGTCAAGAAGGATTTTTTTTCCTAGCTTGTTGCAAAATTGTGCTTCAAACTGGGTTTTTTTTTTGCCTTCCTTTGGATCAACAGAAAAAAAAACAAATGTGAGGAAGGCTGAACTTGATGGACGCAAGTCTCTTTTCAGCTATGTAACTATGTAACTATGTAACATTCCTCATAGAGATGTATAGATTCAATGAATCTCTATGAGGAGATGCTGATTGGTGCAGCACAGCATTTTGCTGCACAAGTGCAATAGGCTCGCAGTGCTTTTTTCTGGGAAAGCATTAGATTGGCTTAGATCGTTAATTTTGATGATCTAAGCCAACGAGGTGGAGCAGGGGCAGAGCCAGTTGTGGAGGGCCTCGATGGCACTGGAAAAAAGGTAATTTTATTACCTTTTGAAAGAGTACAAAGGGGGCCTAAATTGCATTTTTAACAATATATTGACAGAAATACATATTTGTATTCATGTCACTATAGTGTTCCTTAAACATAAAGTCAATATAAAATATGAATCAAATGCAGAATTAAGATGATGAGATATTTAAAACACAATACACAAGAATGCAAAACTAAATGTAGCTGTAAACTCTTACTTACCATTCCTTGTTTGCTATAGTACTGACTTTATCTTTGCAGAGAAACATATTTCTCTTCCAATACTTTTTTCTGTCCCTCTATATATCTTTGCAGAGGTATTGAAAATAATGGCATCACCTCTCTTCTTTACACTCTACATCAACCTTTGCACGTCACACTTCATAACTTTTTTTCTAGTAGTCAGGAAGGGGGAAAGAGTGAAGGTTGTCTTTGACAACACTGAGCACTAGACTAGTGTTAGAAATTGAGAAAAAAAAACCATTCACCAAATCGAATTTTGTACATGTTTTGTTTTGGTTCGTCCAAATTTAATTTACACATTTTCATTGCTAAAGAAATTTGGACAAACCAATTACATTTTTAACCTATCACTCACTGTTGTCAGAGCTCCCCACTGCTTTCTTTCCCAAAACCCTTGAGCAATAAAAAAAACAAATAAAGCCCTATGTGGGTCCACATGACCCCCCACATAAATATAAGGGAGGTTTAAAACCTCCCTGATACCCCTACCCACCATGCCGTGTCATGGGTAGGGGTATGCATACTAAAGTGTGAGCAGCCAATGGCCATAAAAGTCATAAAAGACTAGCTAAAACGTAAGAGTGAACTGAAACAGTTCTGACAAGCCCCCATGTTGAGCCTATAAATAAATAATATATTGTGAGTTAATTTAACCCATTCTATTTTTAAATTTAGCGAATACTAAATGAGCAAAGTGCATGGATGATTTTACATCCAAGTTAATTTTGTTGATTGGTGATTTCATCTGTATGGCAATTCATTAATTTGTGTTTCATATGAATGAGCAAATTGCATGAAATTTGGACAAATTTGAATTCTTCCAAAAAAAGAATGCCCAAGTCCACTGAACATATGACAGGGATTTCAGGGATTAACAAGATGCTTTTACAATTGTGTTTACTGTCTATTGATATTATGTCCTCATATATAAATAATTCTGGTGTCGTACTTAGATAGTCTGAAGATTGCAAGATACCTAACGGTCTTTGAAACGGTCTCTCCAATATTTATGTAAAGGATAATTAAATACACCACAAATTAAAATGCCATAGTTGTTTAAAATGTTATTTCTTAGGGATTGCTGAATATATAGTTGTAATCAAAATTATTCAACCCCCCATTGAAAATCAGGTTTATTGTCAAAATGTTCTGACTTTCAGCTGTTTGCAATAAACAAATCAAACAAAAGCAATTAAAATAGCTTAACACAACAAATGCTTCAAGTGGTTTCGCAAAGAAAAAACAAAAAAATAAGAGCTGCAAATCCAAAAGAAAAGGTTGATTTCAGAAGATACATAAACAAACAGGGGGAAAACAAGAGCCAACATTCTTTTTACTAACATGTTTCGGAACACCTGGCTCTTAGACATAGGAGTAATTCACAGATACAAGCTCCACCCTTATCCTATTTGGTAAGTTTAAAAACTTCCCCCTTGCCGTAATCTTAAAGAAAAAAAAGGGGGCAAACCAAGATGAAGGAGGGAAGGAGAAGAGAAAGAGAGGGAACTAACACCAACGCACATGATATAAATTTTTTAAATAAATACATAGTGTAGATACAAAACGTAAGGGCAAATAAAATGTCCTAATAAAATGTTAATTAAAAAAAAAACAGAACAAGTTAATAACTAAAGTAACTAGAATAAATATCTGGATAGAAAAATGAATTATGCATGAGAGATGATAATAGCATGACATGTAGAATATCCAAGTAATAGGAGGGAAGTCAGGAGGACATACATAGTTTAATATCAAATAATTCAATGACGAAACATATTATGATGTACAATTAAATAATGACTACAAAATGAATTATAAGAAGGGAGAAGGGTAGACACTATGAAAGATGGACTGTGAGGATCAATTTATCTGAAGTTTCCGTACAATAGTTTGGAAGATTCAATGGATTGCAAAGAGAAAGGGGGTTGCTATCTGGACTTCTGGAAAAGAGCAGGAGGTAGTTAGCAGGTGGGAAAGTTCAGGCATGACAATAAGTAACATGAGTGAAAGTCCAAAGTGCTATATGAATAACAATGGAAAGGGATTTGGTCAGAAATCTTCTAGATCTATCTATCTATTTATCTATCTATCTATCTATCTGTCTGTCTGTCTATCTATCTATCTATCTATCTATCTATCTATCTGTCTGTCTGTCTGCTATAGCATTAGCTATTTTAACCTAACATATGAAATGAACTTTGACGTCCTTACAATTCACACATTAATTAATAACCATGTATGTGATGATAATACATTTCAACAAACACATCAAAATACAAAGGCCAGTGTTCACAATGGAGATCATCAGAAACATTGGTTATCTGGACTTTTACTGTCGTGTAAGGTTTGATTCCTCCTATATTTGCATTAAGAATGATTCTGCAGAATTTATACATGTCCTTCCTTACATAATTAAATGTATTGTTTTGTTTTGTTTTTTTCATAATACACACAGCAGGTCAATAAAATCCATTATGTAATATTACTTTGTGATCTAAATATAAAGTAGAGATGATGTCACTCTTGCTGAGTCTTGCTAAACGTGGAGTTGTAATACTTTATACTATTAAAGAAAGAGGATTTCACTTTAATTAATAAAACCTTCCTTAACTTCTTTTGGCAGGTTATTTCACAGTCTAACAATTCGAACAATGCTTGAGCTGAACAATGCTTTTTCTCAGTACCACAGGTTCTGTCAATAGAAAGTAAAAAGATCATTTGTCATTAGAAAATACTGATTTGATCCCTTAGGACTCAGCATGAAAACCTTCAACGGACAATGACCAAACATTTCACAAGATGACAGCAGAACTAAAAAAAATGTTTTATTTTTCCATCACCTCCATTTCCTGATCATTATGTTTATTATCTCCAGTCCACCATTAAAAACCGCATAGCATGCTTTCTCCATATACAATAGAAACTTTAAATTGTAGGATTGGAGCGAAGTATTTTTCATCATTCGGCAAATTTCCCTTCTTTTCTATCAAAATCAAAAAGTCTGATACTATATGACCAACATTCCAAAAAATGGAAGAGGTGGGGTCAGTCGGTTCAAAACGAAAGTTCTAAATTGGTTAAATTGAACACTAAAGGCTGTGGGAGAGATCAATTATGGAAGGACAGTGGAAGAAAATGGAAAAAAGTGCACTTACTGCACAATATCTACTGTTCGAGTGAACAACCTAGACACATTTTAAGGAAATAACTAGTAATATGTAACAATCACTATAATGTCTTTATAAGATGTGAAAAACAGCAAAAATTTCCAGTTATGTTCCATATATATTTCTCTTGTTTTTTCCTTCAACTACACATGTTCTATAAGAGTTTATAACTTTATCATTTTTATATTTTCCTAATAAAAATGCAGGTGCACAATAGAATAATACAGCTCACTCTAGTTTTCAACAAACTGTCTTGAGGTTTTGTTTTATGTGCCTTCTGTCTTGGCAGGAAAAACATTTTTGTTGGGTATTTATTTATTTAGTTAGTTTCATACCGATCTTTCATTGATAAGGAACAGCTGTGTATTTTAAAGACTGAGTAGAATGTTTGAAGATCCATAGAGATCCATGACTTTTACAAACTTGAAGATCAGCTCCCTAGCTTACTGTTTATCTAAGAAACAAAACACCTTAGAGAACTCCCGTTCTATTATATCATCTCATCTGAAGTCTTCTTTGTTATCTTTCTTCTATAAACTGCTGGCTAACCTGTTTCAGTAGAGTTCAATGAACTTACATCTTGGTTTACTCAGAGCTGCTGTTGACCATCTGTCCGTTCAAGACCTACATCAGACACGTGAGCAAATTCATGTTCAAAGGTTCCCAGCAGAATAATCCTAGCCTTCAGATAGGTCAAGTACAGCATAATACACCTGCTTGACCAGGTAACACTGGCTTCTAGATAGTGCAGTTTTGTTGCGAACTGATTTTAGTTCGAATTCGTCTGAATTTCCAAATTGACAGAATATGAAAACAAATGAAAACTACTGGACAATTTGTTTTGGATCCAATTATTGTGATAAGGATAACAAATTAAGGAGTTATCTACAAAGTTTCTGAAATAATATAACTAAGAATAGGATTCTTCTTAATTTAGATTTTTCAGCTGTTTAGTAGATTCCTCCCTAATTTGATATCCTTACAATAACAATCCCCCATAATGGTATCAGATTAAGGAGTTATCCACTTAGCGGATGAAATAGCAAAATTAAGAAAAGGGTTTTGTTATCTGACTGCTGACCACTCTAAGATAGGGAGTGGCACCCTGGCTTGATGGTCCCAAGCTTTCCGTTATCTAAGATTTCAGTAAGCAGAATGACAGGGGTCCAGTACGATCTGGCAATGGAGTACAGACTGGGCTTAAACTATTTGTTAAAATGGTGTAACCCCTAATGATGAGCCAGAACTAGGGATATTCAAAAATCATAACAACTTAATTTATGTGATATTGTTATGGTGAAAAAATTGGTCCTTCCACTCACACAAGCCAACATGTCAATGACCGAGTCAATAATTTTTTCAGTTTACCTCAAAAAGAAAATCATTGAAATCCCCCAAATCTGTTACTGATCTAGCAAATGTAGATGAAATATGTTCTTGATATTGATTTGGATTCAAACATTTGAATAAAACTTTGTTATTTTCCAGTATGCACAGAATTCTCCTAACGGGCATTAGGTGACTTGCAAACTCAGGGTTGATCTACAAATGTGCTTTCAAATGGCTTTTATTAAATATCAGAGTGAGCGTTTTCATATAATTGTGCTATTATGAGTTCATTTTTCTCTCAGGTTAATTGTTTATAGTTTAGTAGCAAACTGTCCAAGTTTTATGTAACTTCACCTGGCCTATTTAGTTTAGAAGGAACTTGTAACTTCACCGTGTGACCAAACTGCTGGCATTGCAGAAGATGCCAACACATGCAAACTGCATTTAAAATTGAATAAATTACTGTCCAGCAGTACCTGTTTCTGAAATGATTTGCTTAGTAATAAAGTAAATTAATTCTGAAGTCAAAGAGGTGTAAAAGATAAAATCATGTGAGCATCTAACCTTCAAGCACTATTTGCATTTACAGAGTTGGAGTAGTATTGGAAATGTAGCAACTTCAAGCAATGTCTGCAATAAACAACAATAAACTCATCTTTAGTGTTTTTAAATTACTGTTGTGACTTCTATGACATCGACATCCATTCAAGGGCGCACATAGACAATAACTATTTTTGTTTTTATTTTCAAAGGACCCACCATGTGCATATTTCACTCGCCATCAATAATATCCAAATGAAAATAGTGCTTATAAGCCAATTCTGATATTAAAGCTTTGCAAATACAAAAATAAAATAATTAAATTATGCGTTTTTTCATTGGGGTTTTATCTAAAAACAGTTTGCCAAAGCTGCAGTTCTCTTGTCTGCATCCTTTACAAGCCCTCCCCTTCTAACCCCGCCCAGATATTCTGTGTCTGTCCAATCACAGACTTCCTAATGCAGCTTAATGAGAAACTGTCTTAATGAGAAATGTCCAATTGACAGCCAGGGGATACATCATTTCTATTGAAATCACTACTTTTTGCAAAATGAAAAAAAAGAGGTCACACTTTTCACACATACAACGTTTCAGTGAACTAAAGTGTTTTAGGGGTCTGGAATGTCCCTTTAAGAGTGAAATAGCAAAATAATTCTGTCACTTATTATACACAGTTGCTTTTTCTGCTCCTCTCAATCAAGGAGAGGCTAACTTCGAAATATGGTACCTTATGGTTTTCGTTTGTTTTTTCGAAGACTAGAATCTCGGATTTTGGTTACTCTAAAACTCATAATTACTAGTTAGGGCACCTCCATCCCACACAAAGGAAGGACTCATGATGGAGGGGGTGGGGCATTTGTTGAGCCCCTCTGATAGTAAAGGAAGTTTGGAGAGTTTTGGAATATCTACCAACATAGGGAGTAAATCGGGACTATAGAGGGCAGTCCTTAAGGGGCCAACCCAGTTGGAAAGGGGGTATGTCAGTCTGGTATACATTTATGCACAGCTAACTTGTCAATCACACTAAAGGAACGGTGTAAGCACTTTAACAACTTCATCTCATTAATGTTGTTATAGTGCCTGCAGTGCTGGCCACCCTGTTTTACCCCCAACACCCTATATTAAAATAAACAGAAGGCTTTGTAATGCAACTTCAAGCCACGCCTCAAAGCCCTCTGGGTATGTGAGTCAGGAAGCGCAGTGCCATCACTGTCGGACATAGAGAATCATTAAGTACAATAATTCTCTGTGGAGGAATATAGGCGCATTGCAGTGAGCACCACACATGCACCTACATTCCCCAATTCACTTCTATAAGGAGCTTTGGATTTGCCCGTCATCCTGGAGCATAACCCAAGGAGGAGGTTGTGGCCGCACCGAGGGACATTCAGCCCTGGAGAAAAGTCAGTTAATGGTATTTTTTATTTATTTAGATTTTTTTAACATGTAAATGGGGGGCTAAATGATAAGGGGCATCGGGACTGTAGAGTTAGGAATATAGATATATAGAATACAGATATGTATTCCTAACACTACATTGTTCCTTTAGGGGCTGAGTATTTCTGGTAATTATTTCACGGCATGCCCAATGTTTCATGGACATTTGGGAAACATTCATCTAGTACAGGGATAGGCAACCTTCGGCTCTGCAGATGTTTTGGACTACACCTCCCATGATGCTTTGCCAGCATTATGTGTGTAAGAGCATTATGGGGGATGTAGTCCACAACATCTGGAGAGCCGAAGGTTGCCTATCCCTGATCTAGTACATTCAGCAATTCTAAACATGTTCAAATATTTATTTATTTGTAGTACATCGAACTGGCATATTTGCATGAAGAGATTTGTGAAGAGGAGCAAATTCAGACAAGCTTCCTAAACACTGCATGGGCTACACAGAGAAATGCACCAACAAATATTTGAATATTTTAACTATTCATAAGAACAAGGGGTATTATGCATCATTGACATGTAAGTGCTTTATTCAAGCAAGAAAGGAATTAGGACACAGAACAATTTGGAAAATGTGAAAAGAAAGAATAACAGTTCATACAGTAAAATAAAACGGTAAAAGATCACAAGAAAATTACAGACACAGTCTAGCTATTTACCTACCAGAAGCATGTGTCTAAATGTAGGAAAACTAGAGAAATTATTCTTCATTTGTAAAGATTCTATTTCTCTCTCTCTCTCTCTCTCTCTCTCTCTCGCTTGCCAGGAATCAAGAAGAAAAAAATTCCAAGTTTGACAATTTATCCAGTTTATAATTTGCCTGAAAGCGTGCAATTCTTTGTTCAATTACCACTAATAACTTGCTTAGTGATTTACCCTGAATGATTATCATGGTTAGTCTAAAACAGGGATAGACAACCTTCAGCACTCCAAATGTTGTGGACTGCATCTCCCCCGATACTTTGCCGGCATTATGGGAGATGAGGTCCAAAATATTGGCTAGGTTTGCTATTTTGTTCTAAACCAAGGCTGCTGATTATGATATGCTTGGAATTCACCAGTTTTTTTTTCAGGCAATTAACCGTTTATGGATTAATCTTGTGTTTGTCTAAGAAACCATCCAACCTCAGCTTATCCAAGATACATGTTGTCTATAACAATCTCAGCCCTCTGAAAGACAGGCAGACCTTTCACAGGTTTGCTGTATAAGCATACGCATCCACGCCTTTGATTTTATTCTACAACATAATCTGTCTGATCAACAATAATCAAAAGATTCTTCACACATCGGTGACAGAGTCTCTATTCAGCTATTGGATTAGTAGACCCACCCGGTTGGAGCCAATAAAACCAAATAAATACCTGACTGGTGGCTTTGTCCTTCAATTAAATATTTTTTCTGTTTTTCTACTGCAGACTCTGTTTTCCCATTAATAAGAGAGTTCTCTGGAGATTAAATTTTCTAATATTTAAACTCTTCCAAAGAAAACACTACAGCATTGTCTGAGAACGCAGTGTCTCAGATTTTTTATGTTTTAGAAGGTGGGCTAAAATGTGAATGACTGTTTTGAATCTTATGTCCTAAATTTCCAAAAAGTTAGGTAAATATATCTACCCAAACTTTTGCTCATTGCCAAGCAAATAATAAGGTTAATTTCATTATTATTATTTTCATCACGATTAACAAACAAATCAAAAAATCAGGAAGAAGGTACAATAGGAATGCTATTTTAAATAACACATATATATATATATATATATATATAAAAATATATATATAATGAAAATTAGGTAAAATAAAATACTTGGAAATTATAGACAGTATAGAGAGTTGTGGCATAAAACCCACTTGAGCAATCAACAAATTAAATTCTACAAGCACTGGTACATTGCATCATTCGTATTACATTAATCCACAGTCTAATGGCCACGGTGTGTGAAAATAAGAGGGAAATATGCAGTCTCTCATAGTTAGTAAATGGGCTATTGCAAGCGTAGGCAACCTTTTGACAGTGCTGTACGAAATTAGTACTTTCATATCCTATTTGTGTTTTAAATTAACAAATAATGAATGGTTAAGATAATTAATCCTCATTAAGAGCAGAGGAAAAAAATAGGATGTTAATGTATCAGATTGTTAGTACTGTATGTCAGATTGTGTGTGTGCCCAAAACATGTGTGTGTATGGCGGCTTCTTGCGTATGATGTATTCCTGTGTGTGTGTGTGTGTGTGTGTAATGTCAATTTTGGTGTCCCTTGGTATTGTTAGTATGTACAAGTCTGTTTTCCTGTGTACATGTATGGTAGTTTGGGCAGATGATACCTTGCCACAGCTTTGCTCAACAGCTCTGCCCTGGAGCCCGTATGAAGTTTATTAGGAGTGTTGCTGTAAATAAATATTTTCACAGACTCCTCACAGCTTTCAATACAAACTATTCACACGTGTCTCAAAACATTCTGAGGATTCATGCAGCATTCACACATGGCTATGCCATTTACACACTTTGCACAAAACATTCACATATATCTGATAACATTCACAGACTCCCCACCGCAGAGTTCATTATCAAGGCACATCTACAGATGTATACCAATGTATTTACACAAAAGGAAGAAAAAAAACCAAAAAGGGATGTCTTATATAAAGACCGCCCAGAGGGTAAATACCCAGTCCAATCTCAACAGTAGTATAGTTGCCAAAAAAATAAAAAAGCCTTTATTGAAATCTATTAAAAACCTGGGTTATCAAACCCAGGTTTTTAATAGATTTCAATAAAGGCTTTTTTATTTTTTTTGGCAACTATACTACTGTTGAGATTGGACTGGGTATTTACCCTCTGGGCGGTCTTTATATAAGACATCCCTTTTTGGGTTTTTTTCTTCCTTTTTTCTACAATTTCCAGGGTTACCCCCTTTTAACCAGTCCAGGTGACCTCTATACTCTGGAGGCTCGGCAGTGGGATACGGGAGTGTCTTTTCCTCCCCCCCCCCACTTTCCAGCCTTTTGAGTTTCCTTTTTCTTGCAATGTATTTACACGTTGCCTTAGGATCTGTATACTGCATACAGCTTCTATGCATTGCATACAATGTTTACAAATGATAAACACAGCAAACAAATCCAATCGCACAGAAATGCATGTATTTAAATTGTAGACAATAATTTGCAGATAATCTCATAGATTGTAAACTTGTTTCAGCGGGGCATTCTTCACCGCGTGTCTCTGGTAACAGTCTGTGTCTGAGTTAGTTGTTGTCAGATATCCCCATTCTATAGATGTTTATATAAATGCAAATAATAAAAATAATAATAACAGATAATACATTGTAAATAATCATGGATCTCTCTCACTCTCTCTTTATTTCTGTCTATTTCTTTCTGTCTTTCTTTGTTTTTCATTGTTTGGAGTGCAGTAACTAAAGCAGTGAAACATGACTCGACCGAGTATTTATTAAAGTCAGTAGACAGCAGACGGATTGCAGGTTTCTCTCACAATGTATTGAACTATGTCCTATTTAGTTGGTCTGGATTATTCCGTTGGAGCATACTGTCAGGATCGGGACAGGGATCCAACACGCAGAGTACAAAGAGTAGCAGATACGTATACCGGACCTTAGAATGGCCGGACTTAACGTAATACTACGTATAGGATGGTCAGGGACAAGCCGAGGTCGAGGGAACGAGAAGACAGGTAAGCGAGAGACAAGCCGGGTCAAGGATAACAGAGAAGACAGGTAAGTAATAACAAAGCCGGGTCAGAACCAAAAGACAAGAGAATACAAGAGCACTGTGTGACTAGGCTGGCTAGAACCACGACAGGGCAATGAGCAAATGCTGAGAGCTCCCTTAAATACCCTGGTTCTAGAGACTAATCACGCCTCCGCCGAGACCTGATTCGTGTCCGGGATTTGACTGACAGGTCGGGCTAGAATAGCGTCATGACGTCGACTATTGAGCGTCACGTTACAAAAAGGCATAGTTCTCTCGCGGCCGGCGTTTACATGCGCGAGGGGACCGCGAGGAACGGGAGAATCATGCCGTCTGGATGGAAAAACGTCTAAGTCTCTACCCGTCTCAGGGGTAGAGACTACAGGTACCCTGACAGTACCCCCCCTCTCAGAAACGCCCACCGTGCGGAAGGAACCGGGACAAGATGGAAAGCGGGAATGAAAAGCCCTGCGAAGACGAGGAGCATGGACATCCTCCTGTGGTACCCAGGTCCTCTCTTCTGGACCATATCCCTTCCAGTCAACCAGGTATTGGATTTTCCCCCGGGAGATTCGAGAATCGATGATGGAGTTGATTTCGTAATCCTCCTGACCCTCAACCTGAACAGAGTGAGGAGAGGAGACCTTGGAGGAGAATCTGTTACAGATCAGGGGTTTTAGCAAGGAAACATGAAAGGAATTAGGAATACGTAAGGCAGAGGGGAGCGCTAGGCGATTCGCAACAGGATTAATTCGATTCAGGATCCTATAGGGTCCAATGTAGCGAGGAGCGAATTTCATAGACGGTACTTTCAAACGAATGTTTCTAGTACTCAACCATACCCTATCACCAGGGACAAAACTAGGAGCCGGCCTTCTGCGTTTGTCAGCGTGTTTTTTATACAGTATAGAATTATGTAGGAGAATTTGTCGAGTCTGATCCCACAACTTCTTCAGATTGGCAACATGAGTATCAACCGACGGTACCCCCTGGGAAGAAGGAACCGAGGGAAGAATGGAAGGATGAAAACCATAATTCATGAAAAAGGGGCTAGAGCGAGTTGAATCGCAAACAAGATTATTGTGTGCGAACTCTGCCCAAGGAATCAGACCGACCCAATCGTCCTGGTGTTCAGAAACAAAACAACGCAGATATTGTTCAATCTTTTGATTGGTACGTTCAGCGGCTCCGTTAGACTGAGGGTGATAAGCAGAAGAAAAATTCAATTTAATGCCTAGTTGAGAACAGAATGATCTCCAGAAACGTGAAACAAACTGGGAACCTCTATCAGAAGTAATCTCGGAAGGTATCCCATGTAAGCGAAAGATCTCTTTAGCAAAAATCTCCGCTAATTCAGGTGAAGTCGGAAGTTTAGGTAAAGGCACGAAATGAGCCATCTTGGTAAACCTATCCACCACTGTGAGAATAACAGTGTGCTTTTTCGAAACAGGCAAATCCACAATAAAATCCATCGCCAAACAGGACCAAGGTTTTTCTGGAACTTCCAGGGGATGTAAGAGACCACAAGGAAGCAAATGAGGTAGTTTAGTCTTAGTACAGACCTCACAGGCTCCGATAAAATCCTTAATATCCCTCCGTAAAGAAGGCCACCAGAAATCCTTAGAGATCAAGGAATATGTTTTGCGAACGCCCGGATGACCAGCCACCTTACTCTCGTGAAGACACTGTAAGAGCTCCAGTTGGAGTTCAGGAGGAACGAAGTGTCTAGACGCAGGAGTCAGTCTAGGTGCCAGATGCTGCAAGCTCCTGATCTGATCAAGAAGCGGAGAATGGATTTTAAGAGTTGTGTTAGCGATGATATTACACTTAGGTACTATAGAGGATAAAACCGGCTCAGATATGGCAGAAGGTTCATGTTGGCGAGACAAGGCATCAGCTTTAGAAATCTTAGAACCAGGCCTATATGTGAGTATGTAATTGAAGTGAGTGAGGAATATAGACCAACGGGCCTGTCTCGATTATATAAGTTTAGCCTCCCCAATATAGGATAAGTTTTTATGATCCGTCAAAATGGTGACAGGATGCAAAGTCCCCTCCAATAGATGTCTCCACTCCTTTAAAGCCATGATAACCGCTAGGAGTTCCCTGTCACCAATGTCATATCTGCTCTCAGTACCCGATAATTTTTTTGAAAAATACCCACATGGATGTAATGGTTTATCCACACCCAACCTTTGGGACAGGATGGCACCTATACCCGTCTCAGAAGCGTCAACTTCGAGTAGGAAAGGCAGAGTAGTATCAGGGTGAACTAAAATTGGTGCGGAAGCAAACAGCTCCTTGAGAGTCTTAAAAGCCAGAAGTGCTTCAGTAGACCAATTCTTAGTGTCAGCCCCTTGTCTGGTCATATTGGTGATAGGAGCAATAATAGAGGAGTAACCCTTAATGAAACGTCTGTAATAATTAGAGAAACCAATAAATCTCTGAATGGCCTTGAGACCCTTAGGTAAAGGCCAATCTAAAATGGATTGGAGTTTCTCCGGATCCATTTCAAACCCCTCTCCAGAAATCACGTAACCAAGAAAGGTAGTCTGGGATTGGTCAAAGCTACATTTCTCTAATTTGCAGTACAAGCCATGTTGAAGAAGTTTGTGCAAAACCCTTCTGACCTGTCCGTGGTGAGTCTCAATATCCCTGGAATGTATAAGTATATCATCGAGGTATACAATAACACAGTCATGTTGAAACTCCCTAAGAACTTCATTAATAAGATCCTGAAATACCGCCGGGGCATTACAGAGACCAAAAGGCATTACAGTATACTCATAGTGCCCATAACGAGTATTGAACGCAGTCTTCCACTCGTGTCCCTGCTGAATTCTCACCAAGTTATAAGCACCTCTGAGGTCTAACTTAGTGAAAATCTTGGAACCCTTTAATCGATCAAAAAGCTCGGTGATCAAGGGGATCGGATAGGCATTTCTAATGGTTATCTTGTTCAAACCTCGGTAGTCAATGCAAGGTCTTAAAGAACCATGCTTCTTTTTAACAAAAAAAATCCAGCCCCAGCAGGGGAGGAGGATCTCCTAATGAACCCTTTGTCTAGGTTTTCACGAATATACTCCTCTAAGACTAAGTTCTCATTCGTAGACAAAGGGTATACATGGCCCCTGGGAGGCATAGTACCAGGAAGTAAATTAATTTTGCAATCAAAAGGCCTGTGTGGTGGTAAGGTATCAGCCTTTCCTTTGTCAAATACCGCCTTTAAATCTAGATACAAGGACAGTATCTGTACTTTAGTAGAGTCGGTAGAGTTATTAAGTGTGTTAACAATACAAAGGGGTGACACTCTCTTTAAACATCTCTCTTGACAACCCTGACCCCACGAGACTATTTCCCCTGATTTCCAATCTATAATGGGGTTATGTCTCTTCAGCCAGGAGTATCCCAGGACTATGGGAACAGAAGGAGATGAAATGAGTAGTAGAGATATCTCCTCCTTGTGTAGAATACCAGTAGTTAAGTTAAGAGGTGTGGTCTCCCGGAAAATCACAGGCTCAACTAAAGGTCTACCATCTATGGCCTCAACAGCCAAAGGTGTCTTCCTTAACTGGGATGGGATATAGTGTTTGGTGAGAAAAACTTGGTCGATATAGCTCTCAGCAGCTCCGGAGTCTATCAATGCCACAGTCTCTAAAGTTCCCTTCTCCCAAGTTAAAGAGACGGGTAATAGAAGCCTGTGTTCTTTGTAGTTATGAGTAGAGGACAAAATAGAAACACCCAAGGCCTGTCCTCTAGAGAAACTTAGGTGCGAGCGTTTCCCGGGCGATTGGGACAATTCAAACGTAAGTGACCTCTGACTCCACAATACATACACAGTCCCTCCCTTCTCCTGTACTGTCTCTCCTCTTCTGAGAGGCGAGTAAGGCCTATCTGCATAGGTTCTGGAAACTGTGGAGTTTTGGTTTCAGGACTTTGAAATGAAGGAGCTAGTCTAAAGGAAGGTCTACTGGTTCTATCTCGAGTGTTCTGCCTCTCTCTGAGACGTTCGTCAATGCGAGAGATAAAGGAAATTAAGTCCTCCAAATTCTCGGGAAGCTCTCTCGTCGCTACCTCGTCAAGTATTACATCGGATAATCCGTTTAAAAATACGTCTATATAAGCCTGTTCATTCCATTTAACCTCTGCCGCCAAAGACCTGAACTCTAGTGCGTAATCCACAAGTGTTCGGTTCTCTTGTCTAAGGCGCAACAGTAATCTAGCTGCATTGACCTTTCTGCCAGGTGGGTCAAAAGTTCTTCTAAAAGCAGCTACAAAGGCATTATAGTTATAGACTAATGGATTATCATTCTCCCACAACGGATTAGCCCATCTCAGAGCCTTCTCAATGAGTAAGGTGATAATAAATCCCACCTTTGCCCTATCAGTAGGGTAGGAACTGGGTTGTAGCTCGAAATGGATACTGATCTGGTTCAAAAAGCCACGACACCTTTCAGGAGAACCAGCATAACGTACAGGTGGGGTAACTCGGGAAGAAGCACCTACAGTGGCTACCTCTAGCCCTGAACTCACAGGAGGAATAGAAGTATTACGCATCTCCTCAGGTGGATTATTAGGACATGATAGTAACGCCTGTAGTGCTAGTGCCATCTGATCCATTCTATGATCCATGGCGTCAAACCTAGGATCAGGAGAACCAAGCTGACAGTTTGTACCTGCAGGATGCATTGGCCCTGTCGTAATGTCAGGATCGGGACAGGGATCCAACACGCAGAGTACAAAGAGTAGCAGATACGTATACCGGACCTTAGAATGGCCGGACTTAACGTAATACTACGTATAGGATGGTCAGGGACAAGCCGAGGTCGAGGGAACGAGAAGACAGGTAAGCGAGAGACAAGCCGGGTCAAGGATAACAGAGAAGACAGGTAAGTAATAACAAAGCCGGGTCAGAACCAAAAGACAAGAGAATACAAGAGCACTGTGTGACTAGGCTGGCTAGAACCACGACAGGGCAATGAGCAAATGCTGAGAGCTCCCTTAAATACCCTGGTTCTAGAGACTAATCACGCCTCCGCCGAGACCTGATTCGTGTCCGGGATTTGACTGACAGGTCGGGCTAGAATAGCGTCATGACGTCGACTATTGAGCGTCACGTTACAAAAAGGCATAGTTCTCTCGCGGCCGGCGTTTACATGCGCGAGGGGACCGCGAGGAACGGGAGAATCATGCCGTCTGGATGGAAAAACGTCTAAGTCTCTACCCGTCTCAGGGGTAGAGACTACAGGTACCCTGACACATACATGACGAGGGCTCTCCAGCATCTGAATCTGACAAAAAGTATATGGAAGGTTTTAGAAAGATTATAAATATGTCATTACTTCATAAAGATAAAAAATACAAAAAATTCCAAAATAATGAAACAAAGCAAAATCTAAAATATTAATAAGCATTAGGTGAGAAATACGTAATGCTAAAGAATTTTTCTTTTTCTTTTTGTCTCGTTACCACCACTGTATGGTACTCATGATTGGTTTTATCCGGTTTATCCGGTTTTCTTTTATTCTGCTACATGTTTTAAGCTTTGTTTTAGATGTGGTAACATGTCACTTCCTGCCAACGTGTTTATCTTCTCACAAACACTGTTCACCACCCTGACCAAATGAACACATGGTTGTGTTTAGTCAACATGGTAAACCTGCATGCACAAGCTTTATTAGTTGGTATGAGAAATTCAAATGCCTTTTAATCTGCAGCTGAATGAATTGATCCAACTGTTTAATGAATAAGACTCCGAAATGGATGATCGGTTTGTTCTGTGCAGATTACAAGACGTCTGATTCGTTCACACCAGCTGAAAAGCATTTGTGCACAAGTCTACAATAGGGAGACTAACATTCAACACATTTCCTTTGGTGCTCAAACAAGGTGTCAAGCAAACCGTTTTATCAAATTAACCCAAAAATAATAACGTATAGCAAAGAAATAAATCTGCTGCAACCAAGGTATTTGCAACAACAGCCTACAAATATACCCTGACATGTTCTCAGAGCCATACCTCCTATTCCACTTGATGGTGCTTCAGCTGTGCATTCACACAGACAAAGAAGGCCCACAACATACTAAGCTGGTAGTGAAGAAGATACATTTTATTTTCCAAACTTGTATATTGGAGCCACTGGCAAAATAATGTGTATTACAATGTCACTTGCATTGAGCTTGTATGTATGTATTTGTATGTACAAATGACAGAATAATGAATGCAGCATCACGTTATGCCTATTGTGCAGCTGAGTCTCAGGGGAGCTTGTGGATATTGGAATGCCAAAGAGCCAAATCCAATAACTTAGTGGTACAAATAAAATTTGACTCGGCTCTAAATATTCAGACTTGTTTTTTTTAACCTAATACATTCTATCACAACCTATTGCTTGATAATTATCTATATGTTAATAGCTGCCTATGAGTCATTAACCCCTTAAGGACACATGACATGTGTGACATGTCATGATTCCCTTTTATTCCAGAAGTTTGCTCTTTAAGGGGTTAAAGGACCACTATAGTGCCAGGAAAACATACTCGTTTTCCTGGCACTATAGTTCCCTGAAGGTGCCCCCACCTTCAGGGGCCCCCTCCCACCGGGCTCTAGGGGGTGGAAGGGGTTAAATTTACCTATTTTTCCAGTGCCGGGCGGGGGATTCTCCTCCTCCTCTCCTCCTCCTTGTCATCGTCATTCAGCCAGTCCATAGGAAAGCATTCTCAATGCTTTCCTATGGACGCTGGCATCTTCACACTGTGATTTTCACAGTGAGAAGCGCGGAAGCGCCTCTAGCGGCTGTCAATGAGACAGCCACTATAGGCTGGATTAACCCTATTATAAACATAGCAGTTTCTCTGAAACTGTTATGTTTATAGAATAAAGGGTTAATCCTAGCTGGACTTTGCACCTAGACCACTTCATTAAGCTGAAGTGGTCTGGGTGCCTATTAGGTCCTTTAATGTTGTTAACACAATCAGACTTTTGTTTTTTTCCACAACTCTTGGCAGAATTGTTTTGGCTAAAAGGGACCTGTAACTTACATTAAGCATTCAAGCCTAAATGATCACAGCGATGTGATCATGCTAAAAGATCATGCTATACCCACGAAGTTCAGAATGAAAACAAGTGCAGAATTTTGATAAAGGTCATAAATACGTTATATTTGATATCTACAGTTATTGAAAGCTTTCATTACATTAGTGCAGTGGGCTTTATAAATTAGCTTGCTGACTGGAGGAACTATTTGTCAAAGTATTACAAAATACAACTTGCCATGGTAAATTGGGACAAACACTCTTTTGACGAGCTATATATACAAAAAGTTCATGATCTTACCAGGGTCAGTATTGCATGGTACACCTTTTTACTCTATCTCATAGAAATTTCACTAGTACTAGTAATTATTAATGCTTAAATAATATGTGATTACATTATGGAAAGTCTACTTCAAGCACCTGAGATCTCTGCAAGCACAAATATATTGGAAAAGTGAAAAAAACAGCAGATAGAGAAGATTGCATGATGTCTTATAACAACAGTCCATGCTGAGTGTCCTTTTCTCTACATTTAGTTAATCGTGTTATTACAAACAATCATCTGACACTGCAGACCCTCACCTAAACGATCAACAAATACTCATGAACACATTTTTATTCAACCAAACTAACCATCTTAAATGGCTCTTACTAGTAGCCATGGGCACGGCAATCAAAAACATCATTGTTTTCTTTAAGAACTTACTTGGAGGAATTGTTGTTGGTGATCAAAATACTGTGACGCACTAGAATTAAATACTGCTATGTTTGATATGCTATGCGATTTCAAATCCAGTTTGACATTTTCTGATCAGCTGTACAAACACTAATTCATCAGAGTACATACTAATTTGGACAATTGAATATTCATTTTGGAGTTTTTATTTAGTACATTGTAGTTTGTTCAATTGTATATACATTTTAGAATTTATATTTGTATAAAATTTTTCAAAACATATAATATCATTTTTATAAGAATATTGCAATAAAATCCCTCCAGGTATTAGAGTTATATTGGTTGAGGAGGAATTGATTGCTTCCAGCCACTGTAACGGTATTGCAGCGATGGCTCAATGTTGAGGCATCCTGCAATACCTTCCCTGACTGCCGGGCCGCCAGGTAATCACTCCCCAGAAGCGATCACTTCCAGATTTCCCCATGTGGTGCCCAGCAGTGTAGCAGAGCACTGAAAGCCATCAGACTTCCGATGCTCTGCCTGTGTGCTGAGTGCTTCGAGGGGGCGGCAAATTTTGGAAGGGAATGGCGATCTGGGTCTAAACTTTATTTCCCATGATGCATTCCTTTAGGTTGGCAGTGCATCATGGGACTGCAGGTCGTCTGCCCTGTATTTCCAGTTATAAGTCATTAGATTTAAGTTGGCAGAGCATCATGGGAAATGTAACTTAAATCTTCCTCTATCAGGGTTAGATATCGGTGTATTTATCTAAATTAATTTAAGGGTTAGTGTGTTTTTCTGCACCACAGTCAGATATGGAGAGAAAGCAAGTAAGTGATAATACAAACATTTTTATCACACAGATAGCACAACACTTATCACTACCTATTCATCTTATGGGTAGATACTCACTCCCAATATTAAGAGGTATGAAATTAGGATAGGGGATGGTCAGGTATATAGAGGCATTACAGTGAAGCTTATTGCGTGATTATCAATGACTGAAAATAGATGTTCCTACTTGGAAACGGGGCTGAGGCCACCCAGAAAAGGGGCCTGACGTGAATTGTCTCCAGGTTACTGATATCCGGTCTGTCCCCACTCAGGGCAGCATATGTAAAGGGCACTTCTGAAGTGCTTTGGGGCTGGTCTTAATGCCCTAATTGGACATAATGTGATACACTTGATAGGAAACTGAAATCGATAAGAGGCCGAAATTGGAGTGAACTGAAGTCCACATCTGCTACATTTTGGATAAATTAGCCATGTGATTTTAACTGAAACAGGAAAAGTCAAGTCTTGCCTAATAAAGTGTTTTATGATGTGTGTCAAAGACTGTTGAATATTTTGAAACCATATTTCATTAAAACATATGTTTTCCTCATTAGGACATATTTTCTGTAAATTGGAAAATGTTTTTTTTCCCCCGAAATGTCTGTATTCTGTGCTTTATCTGCATACACTAAACAGTGTGGTGCTCTTTGCACCTTTACACCTTTGCACCTGAGTCCGACGTCTCACAGTTGATACATTTTTCTTATTACTGTTGAATTATGATGTTTTGCATTTCTTTTTTTCTAAGTAAAAACATATGCTGTGTTTTTATATATATCTGTCTCCTCTATTGCACTTGAGATGAAATTATCTGAGATCTGGGTAATCATTATATCTTCAGATACATTTAAATGCAATTATTAATCTGTCATCTCAAATGAAAAAGCATCTAGAAAAAAAATAATGGAATCAAATACCAGACAAGCTGTTTGGATGTCTAAATCTATTATAATTGTATTTTTGTATTTGGGTTTATAGCACCGTATAGAACATTATAAATTTAGCACCTGTGAAAACCTTGATACTAATATGTTATTGGCTATTATACATGTGCACCAGTGAAATCTTCATTCCGTACAAATGATTTCGTACTACATAAAAATTGAATTTGTCAATCCCGAATTGCATTCGCAAAGCATTCGTTTTTGAACAAAATTCATAAAAAAAATCATTTGTTTTGTCCAGTATGACAAAAACAGCACTGCGCATTCGCAAAAAATAAAAAGAAGCAAGGAGGGAGCCGGTGTCTGCTTGTTGTTATTTAACACTAAATATAAATCAGTATGGGGGTCACTCTGACCCAAATATTGATAAAAGGGAGGTTAAATCCTCCTGCATGCCCCTACTCACGGCATGACGCAAGTAGGGGCATCTTGCCTAAACAAATTTAAAAGTACTAGTGACTGGGCAGCTATTGTAATAAAGGGGGGCCTGGCACAGGTTAAATCCTGCAGCATGCCCCTACCTGTGCCAGGTCCCCCCGTGTAGTAGGGGCATGTCGCCTAAACAGCGAGCAGCCGGTGACTGCTCGCTGTCATTTAAAACTGGATATAAAAATCTGTATCTTATATAGAAGTAATAGAGAGCTACATGTAACCAAAAGTTATAGCAAAAACTATAACAATGTTGCAACATGAAAAATTATATATTTATATCTAAATAGCTACTTTTTACATGCACTCATACCATATCTCTACCCTTTCTATATAAGAAACATTTATATCCACTTTTCAATGACAACGAGCAGCCACTGACTGCTCGCTGTCATAAAACTAAATATAAATCAGTATAGGGGTCACTATGACCCAGGGGATCTAATGTTCCCCCCAGGTCCCCACCCATGACTCGCGGTTGGGGACCAAAAATAATAAAGTAACTTGGGGTGCCCAAATAAAATACCCTACCTACCCTCCTCGCCCTAATAATAGTAAGGGGGGCTCAATAATTTGACCCTGTAAATAATAGTAAGGGGGGGTCAATAATTTGACCCTGTAAAATAAAATGTCATACTTACCATTTCATGTCTTATTTTTTCTAAAAAAACTTTTTTCAGACCCAAAAAAGGCCAACTAAAAAAACATAACACCCTTCGACCGTTGAAAATAAAATACAAAAAAACAGAGCGCCCCCAAAAAATATGACGAAAAATAAAATCCCGACGGTAAAAAAAAATATCCATCTTCACCCATAGAGAGCAGTGCAGGGAAAGGCTTATAAAGCCTTCTCACATGCTGTAATTATGCTCAGAGCGCTCTGATTGGTTGGTTTAAGCCAACCAATCAGAGTGCCCTGACAGGTAAATTAAGAGACTGACAGGAAATCCAATCAATCAAAGTGCTCTGTGTCATTTTACACAACGTGGGTAAGTTCTATGGAACTGCCTGACAACCCAGGCCAAAGGTCCAGAGACTTTAATTATCTAGCATTATATTTAACCCTGTAACTTTCAAAAACACTATAAAACCTGTATATGGGAGGTACTGTTATATTAGTGTTTCAAAACAGTAAAATATATCACAACAATGCTATCATCAGTGAAAGTGCCAGTTGTGTGTGAAAAAAGCAAAAAGCTTCACTTTCACTGACAATATCATCGCTGTGATATGTTTTACTGTTTTAAAAAACTAATATTTGTGTTCAGCGAAGTCTACCGAGTAAAAAAGTACCCCCAATGTACAGGTTTTAAGGTGTCTTGGAAAGTTACAGGGTAAAATACAGTGCTAGCAAATTAAATTTCCTGGACTTTTGGCCTGGATTGTCAGGCGGGTCCCTCAAATTGCAATCAATAAAATTACTTAAATATGTCAAATTATTACATAAATATGCACGTAAAATGTTAATATATATACATATTTATATATTTGAAGTATACGTGTATATTTATGAAACTATGTAATTATGTATATGGACATATGTATTTCGTATTATTTTTATTTATTTATATATACATAGATACATATATAATTTCATTCTAAGTGTATTTTGATATAAATATATATTATATATATATGTATATATATACAAAACCAAAAAAGGACCAGCACTCACAGGATTTGCAAAAAATAGAAAAATATTACTTTACTCCGTAGTCAACGTTTCAGCACCACTTGTGTGCTTTCATCAGGACAGCATACAAAATATAAATGAAAATACATTGCTTAAATAAGAACATCAATTAGATTGGGACTCACCATTCAGGTCTGACGCCAGCTAATTCGTAATGGGTTTCAGCCTCTAGCCGCCAAAACGCCGGAAAACATCTCCTTCCGGCTAATGCTTGCACTGTCACATGATCCGAATGACCACGTGACCGATCACTATGGGGATCAAGACGCTGTTTGCGTCTAATGATCCACCCTCCAGTTACTTCCTGGTAGATTGTAAATGTTAATATATATACATATTTATATATTTGAAGTATACGTGTATATTTATGAAACTATGTAATTATGTATATGGACATATGTATTTCGTATTATTTTTATTTATTTATATATACATAGATACATATATAATTTCATTCTAAGTGTATTTTGATATAAATATATATTATATATATATGTATATATATATATATATATATATATATATATATATATATATATATTAATATGAAAATACAGTTAGAATAAAATGATATGCTGTCTGTGTGATAAAAATGTTTGTATTATCACTTACTTGCTTTCTCTCCATATCTGACTGTGGTGCAGAAAAACACACTAACCCTTAAATTAATTTAGATAAATACACCAATATCTAACCCTGATAGAGGAAAATTTTAGTTACATTTCCCATGATGCTCTGCCATCTTAAATCTAATCAAGTATAACTGGAAATACAGGGCAGACGACCTACAGTCCCCTGATGCACTGCCAACCTAAAGGAATGCATCATGGGAAACATAGTTCAGACCTGGATCGCCATTCCTATCCAAAATTTGCCATCACTGCCATTGGCAGACCAGTGGGGTAAACACGGTAGTTGAGAGACTCGTACATGAACATTAATTCAAAACCTTAGTAGTATCGATTCTATATGCCTGGTGTAGAATATTTTTGTTTTTTTGTTTTCTTTTTTTTTATAAATAATTCTACGCAGGCTAGCAAGGATGTATTTAATGTAATTCATAATGAAATTACAGCTACATTTACTCATACTGTTCATTATTTCTGCTATTTCATCTAATACATTTTAATCCACGCAATCTCATTATGAAACTGTATGTTCTAAATCAGAGTCAACAGCATCAGTGTTATTTTTGTTAATGACATATTTTTGTTGTTTTTATATGTCTATTTCATTTACAAATTAGATTTCAGTTCAAATATTTCTGATCCATTTGTTTAATGACATTGGTAAATAATATCATTCAGAAGAACCACTGCTTTTTTATAAACTGACACTTCGGCATATTAAATATAATTTTCTACACTGCCAGTAAATAGATATACAACTCTTTTGGCATTCAGTCGATATTTAAAAAGAGAATAATTTTGCATTTAATACATTTTAATAAGACCTCAAAAGCCTGAGGGAATTAGTTCCTGTAAGATGCTGAAAACTATTAGGTCAACATAACGTACTATATTTAAAGTAGCACTATAGTGTTAGGAATAAAAACATGTATTCATATACTATAGTGTTGGACTAGCTGTTTAGATCTCCAGCCCACCTCTATGTGAAGTAAAAAGGACATGTACAAATTACAATACTGCAAATTATCATGACAATATCCACCTAATGCAATTTTAATTGCAGTTTTAAATTGGGAAGAAATGATCAATGTTAATTAGGGAACTGCCGCAAGCGTGTCTCGAGCACTTCCCGTCTTACATCAGATTGTTTGAGTAATTGATACAACATAAAGAGGGATGTTTATCAAAGCAAAACAGGTGCTGCTCTGGTTGCCAAATGTTGGGAGACATCCTTTTGGTTTTCCATGGAGATTGTTCCCCATTTAGCACCTAATCCTAGAATATCACCTTTTTTAATTTATATACAAGGTCTGCCCGGAAAAAAGTAACCTGGCAGCCAAGGAGAGTGGACTGGAACGCGCATGAGTTAGCAATATAAAATCACCCAGGTAACTCAGCACCCCACAGCACCAATTTTGAATCCCTGCGACTTACGGCTTTTCCCAAAACTAAACTCAAAGGAAACAAAATTCACACTGTTGATGAGATTCTGGTAAATAGGACGAGGCAGCTGATGGCGATTCCAACAAAGGATTTTGCAGAACAGTTGAAGAAATGCTGGGAGAACTGTTTGAGGTCCCAAGATGCCCACTTTAAGGACTGAGGCCTCATTGCACTATGCACAATGTTTCCTTATCTTGTATTGTCTTCAATAAATGTCTCTATTTTTCATATTACATGGCTGGATACCTTCCAGATAGACCTCATATCTTCCCCAATGTATCCACCTAAATGTATCTACCACATTAAAGCCCACTCTGTGTAGGACGGCATGGAATGTTCTAACATCGGAAAATATTTAATGACATCCTTCCATAAAATAAACAATTAATGTTAGTCAAATGTCTTTTACACTTATATTGAGTCTATGATGTCAGTCTGATATCTTTACATCTTTAAGCACTTATATCCTTGTTTTGATAGTATAGGGTGGTTGTGAATTTATATAGAACCCTCATTATACATTTAAAATATCTAGCAATCATTTACAAAAAATTAAGTGTTTTTCAAATAGTTAAATAAAAAATAAATTAGTGAGCAGCACAATAAATAAAATATAAGATTAACAATTTCCATGCCTAAAAATATTGTACATTAACGTATCAAGGGCACAATTCCATCTTATTACTCACTTAAATTAGTATACTAAAATATATTACATTGCAGATCATCAAAAAGAAAATGATATCTAAAGCCTGTTTCAATAAACTTGTTATACATGATTTTCCTAGAGATGTTTGAAGTGCTTTATATTAACATAAACATACCATATTAACAAATTAATGATAACAACTTTGAACTCCCAGGATCTTTGCTTAAAACGATGCTGAAAACAAACCGACATAAATATATTGTAAATCTTGAGATTTACATTAAGTCGAACTCTCACAATTATGGAAGCCAAAAATGATAAGTCGTTTTCACTTTCTAGATAGGCTTGTTTAATGTTTAGTAAATGTTTAACTTGAACAACCATAGTTTAGGTAGAATTTTATCATTAAAACAGTTTATTGACAAAGCAGATGAACAAGCAATGGTGTAATCTAGAGGGGATACGTGACTATGGTGCTTGCAGTTTGTATGTGCAGCCTTACAGTTTGAAACGTTTCATGTACAGAGTTTAAGAGGGATCTTTGGTGCAGCAGGTGTAATTCAAAGTTCCATTAGCCAGCCCAGAATAAAATTCACACAACGTGAATTCTGTGCATATTCGACATCTGTAGTCAGCAAGCATTGCATGATGACTGATGTCCAGTGGACCCCAGGTAAGTTGTCAAATCATCTGCAATTGGCTTGACTACATACCATGAGATCGCATCTGAGCACTGCTGTCACCACAATCATGACAGTGTGTTGTAGTGGTTATGGTGCATGGAGTATTTATTTGAAGCATTATTAGGATAACAAAATGGAGAGGATAGTGAGACCCCTACCGGTATACAGTGGGTATTGAACTCTAAGGATAACCCAATAGACTTTTAGATTTAAGTGAAGTGATAAACAAGATCTGTTAGATTACAGAGATTTGGAAAATATTTATTACTTCCTTTTCTTTAAAGTTGTCAGAAGAGAAATATCCCCCCTCCCCCCCACACACACACATTTAGCTTTGAGCAAGATGGTTATACATCATGGTAGTTTGTTCAATGAATTACTGTCATGATGACAAATATATTAAGATGTAAATAAACGTTATGATTTTAGTACCACCGTGCATTTAAAAGTATTTTTGGGGAACACTCACGGCCAAAAATCTGGGGGTGACACGCAAAAGGACCCACATACTGCACCTATGTAGCTTGGGGAAACCAGCACGCACCTGCAGACACCCGACTTGCCACTCAGAATGCCTGGGAACCGAGACGGCGGACTGAGGCCTACGAGGTTGGACGGGCTGGGAAGGCGGCCGCTTCCAGCTCGCCACTCCGGGCCACAGGCAAGCACCAAACATTCCCCCCCCCTACGGACCGGGGGGGACATCCCGGTCCCCGTCACATGGAGCTAGCCCTGCTGCACGCCTGCAGTCAGAGCCGACAGCCGAAACCAACAGACCGGAGGTGAGGGCCTCCAAAATGGCGGACACAAGCGACAGCAAAACTCGTGGCAAGCAGCAGCAGCCTGCAACACCCATTCCCATCTCTAAAGCAAACAACATGGAGGTGAAACAAAGCGGGGCAACAAATCCACACAAGAAAAAAGAAAAACCAAAGGTACGAAATAATGTGAATCACCAAAGTGATAATATGTAAATAAATATAATACCAACTGTAAATATGTAGAAATATAACAGCTCAGAATGGTATCTGCAAAAAATATGAACAATACATAGGGTAATATTGTAAAAGACCACTAAGAGATATGGGTGGTGGAAAACTCACAAAAGTAAGATGAATTCAGGCATATCTCCCTCTGTAATTAGGGAACAGGACAGTATAGGAAACCTCCAGCGATGGTTCTCAATATGAGTGGATGACAAAATCTTCTAATGCACTCCAAACAGAGAAAAGACAATGGATAGTGCAGATTGTATTAAAGAATAACAATTTTATTGCATATATTGCACTTACAGTGTATCAGAGTAAAAACAGCATGTCTCCACACTGGGTGGTATTCAAAAGCAGCAACTGGACCGATCAGGATACTGTCAGGATCGGGACAGGGATCCAACACGCAGAGTACAAACAGTAGCCAGATACGTATACCGGACCTTAGAATGGCCGGACTAACGTAAGTAGTACAGTATAGAATGGTCAAAGACAAGCCGAGGTCGAGGGTAACAGAAGACAGGTAAGCGAGAGACAAGCCGAATCAAGGGTAACAGAGATAAGCAGAGTAAGGTAAACAAGCCGGGTCAAAACCAAAAGGGATAATAGAATACACAAGCACTGAGTGACTAGAACAAGCTAGAACCACGACAGGGCAATGAGCTAATGAAAGAAGCTCTGTTAAATACCCTGTTCAGAGCAGTAACCACGCCTCCAAGGCGTCCTGATTGGTCCTGCAGCAATTGAGTGACAGGTCGTTCCGGAGGAGTGTCCTGATGACAACTTCCTGCCTAGATGCTGTAAAAGGCAGTCACTCCCTCGCGGCCGGCCTTGCATGACCGGATAGACCGTGGGGAAGGGAGCCATCAGGCCGTCTGGATGGAGGAACAGCTAAGTCTCTACCTCTTTCGGAGGTAGAGACCACAGGTACCCTGACAGTACCCCCCCTCTCAGATACGCCCACCGGGCGGAATACACCAGGGCGAGAAGGGAATCTAGAGTGAAACGCCCTGCGGAGACGGGGAGCATGCACCTCCTCCTGAGGTACCCAACTTCTCTCCTCAGGACCATAACCCTTCCAATCGACCAGATATTGCAGTCTCCCCCGGGAGATTCGAGAATCAACGTTGGAATTGACCTCATACTCCTCCTGACCCTCCACCTGAACTGAGCGGGGAGGGGCGATCGTGGAGGAGAACCTGTTACATATTAATGGTTTTAGCAAGGAAACATGAAATGAATTAGGAATGCGTAAGGCATTAGGCAACGCTAAACGATACGCAACTGGGTTGATTTGAGACAGTACCCTGTAAGGTCCAATATATCGAGGAGCAAACTTCATAGACGGCACTTTTAACCGAATGTTTCTAGTACTTAACCATACTCTATCGCCTGGAACAAACACCGGTGCTGCCCTTCTACGTTTATCAGCGTGTCTTTTAACCAGCGTAGAATTGTGCAGAAGGATTTGTCGAGTTTGATCCCACAACTTTCTTAAATTGGCAAATTGGCAACATGAACATCCACCGACGGTATCCCTTGAGAAGAAGACTCCGAAGGAAGGATGGAAGGATGAAAGCCATAATTCAAGAAAAAAGGGCTAGAATGCGTAGAATCACAAATGAGATTGTTATGTGCAAACTCCGCCCAAGGAATCAAACCGACCCAATCGTCCTGGTGTTCTGAAACGAAACAACGTAAATATTGTTCAACTTTTTGGTTAGTGCGTTCAGCAGCTCCATTGGACTGAGGATGATAGGCAGAGGAGAAATTCAATTTGATGCCTAGTTGGGAGCAGAATGATCTCCAAAAACGGGAAACAAATTGGGAGCCTCTGTCAGAGACAATTTGGGAAGGTATCCCATGCAAACGGAAAATCTCCCTGGCGAATATCTCCGCTAATTCGGGCGAAGATTGGAGTTTAGGTAAGGGAATGAAGTGAGCCATTTTAGTAAATCTGTCTACCACAGTGAGGATGACAGTCTGCTTTTTAGAAATAGGCAAATCAACAATGAAGTCCATTGCCAGGCAGGACCAAGGCTTTTCAGGAACCTCTAAAGGGTGCAGAAATCCGCATGGAAGCGAATGGGGTAGCTTGGTCTTGGTACAAACTTCACATGCCCCGATGAATTCTTTAATATCCTTGCGTAAGTCAGGCCACCAAAAATCTTTAGAGACCAGCGCATAAGTCTTGCGGATGCCAGGATGCCCAGCCACCTTGCTGTTATGGAGACAGCGTAGCACCTCCAGTTGGAGAGCGGCAGGAACGAAGTGTCGATCCCCAGGAGTCTGTTTGGGTGCCAAATGCTGAAACTTCATGATCTCAGAAAGCAATGGAGAGCGAATCCTGAGATTCGTGTTCGCGATGATATTCCCCTTAGGAACTATGGAGGACAGAAGTGGTTCAGTTATAGTGGATGGTTCATATTGACGAGACAAAGCATCGGCTTTAGAGTTCTTAGAACCAGGTCTATACGTAAGAACATAATTAAAGTGAGTGAGGAACAAAGCCCAGCGAGCCTGCCTGGCGGACAAGCGCTTAGCCTCCCCAATATAAGACAAGTTCTTATGATCCGTTAGAATAGTAACAGGGTGTAGTGTCCCCTCCAGTAAATGTCTCCACTCCTTTAAAGCCTTAATGACCGCTAACAGTTCCCTCTCCCCGATGTCATATCTGCTCTCAGGCCCAGAAATTTTTTTAGAGAAGAAACCACAAGGGTGTAACGGTTTATCCACCCCTAACCTTTGAGACAGAACAGCACCAACTCCTGTCTCAGAAGCATCGACTTCGAGCAAGAAAGGCAGAGTCGTATCAGGATGAACTAGAATGGGAGCTGAGGCAAAAAGTTCCTTGAGAGTCTTAAAAGCAACAAGAGCTTCCTCAGACCAGAACTTAGTATCAGCCCCTTGTTTGGTCATATTGGTAATAGGCGCAATGATAGAGGAGTAACCCTTAATGAAGCGCCTATAGTAGTTGGAAAAACCAATAAACCTTTGGATAGCCTTGAGTCCTTTGGGCAAAGGCCAGTCTAAAATAGATTGGAGTTTACCAGGATCCATTTTAAAACCTTCCCCAGAAATCACGTACCCAAGAAAGTCTACCTGAGACTGATCAAAACTGCACTTCTCCAATTTGCAGTATAGACCATGTTGCAGAAGTTTGTGTAACACCTTTCTGACCTGTCTATGGTGAGTCTCAATCTCCTTAGAGTGTATTAGTATGTCGTCCAGGTAAACAATAACACAATCATGCTGAAACTCCCTAAGTACCTCATTAATCAACTCTTGAAATACTACAGGAGCATTGCATAGTCCAAATGGCATAACAGTGTATTCGTAATGGCCATACCGGGTATTGAATGCCGTCATCCACTCGTGACCTTGCTGGATTCTCACCAAATTGTAAGCCCCTCTGAGATCTAACTTGGTGAAGATTTTGGAGCCCTTAAGACGATCAAATAACTCGGTAATCAGTGGGATAGGATAGGCATTTCTGACAGTTATTTTATTCAAGCCTCGGTAATCGATACACGGTCTCAGCGTACCATCCTTCTTCTTAATGAAAAAGAACCCGCCCCGGCCGGAGAAGAAGACCTCCTGATGAATCCCTTTTCTAAATTCTCCTGAATATACTCCTCTAGAACCGAGTTTTCCTGAACAGACAAAGGATATACATGGCCCCTCGGAGGCATAGTCCCGGGTAGAAGCTTAATTTTACAGTCAAATGACCTGTGTGGCGGCAAAGAATCGGCATTCTTCTTGTCAAACACTGCCCTTAAGTCTAGGTAAAGGTCTGGTATTTGTCTTTCTGTGGCCTGAGTAGGGTTCTCCTGTATGTTAATATTAGCTAATGGAGAAACCTTGCACAAACACTGATCCTGGCAGCCCTGGCCCCACGAGAGTATCTCCCCTAATTCCCAATCGATAATAGGGTTATGTTCTTTCAACCATGGGTACCCCAGAACTATGGGAACGGAAGGAGACGAAATGAGCAGAAGAGATAAATTCTCCACGTGTAGGATACCAACATTTAACTCAATGGGTATGGTTTCACGAAAGATAACAGGGTCTAGTAGTGGTCTACCATCTATGGCCTCAACGGCCAAGGGTGTCTCCCTTAGCTGGGATGGGAAATTGTTTTTACTAGCAAAGGCTTGGTCGATAAAATTCTCAGCAGCACCAGAATCTATCAAAGCCATAGCCCTTACTACTTCCCCCCCGCAAGTTAAGGAAACTGGTAGCAGAAACCTGTGATCTTTATAATTAGGAGTAGAGGACAAAATAGAAACACCCAAGGCCTGTCCTCTAGAGAGACTTAGGTGCGAGCGTTTCCCGGGCGGTTAGAACAGTTCGAGAGTAAATGACCCTTAGCTCCACAATACATACACAAACCCTCTCTTCTCCTGTACTGTTTTTCCTCCTCAGAGAGGCGGGTATACCCTATCTGCATAGGTTCAGGAAGCAAAGATACCGTGGAGTCAGGACTTGGAAAAGCGGGAGCTAACCTAAAAGAAGGTCTCCGGAGACCTTCTTTTAGGTTAGCGGGAGCTAACCTAAAAGAAGGTCTCCGGTTCCGAGTGTTCTGTCTCTCTCTTAAACGTTCATCTATACGAGAGATGAACGAAATTAAATCCTCTAAATTCTCAGGGAGTTCTCTGGTAGCAACCTCATCAAGGATTACTTCAGATAAGCCATTCAAAAATACATCCATATACGCCTGCTCATTCCACTTGACCTCTGACGCCAGAGACCTGAACTCTAGTGCATAATCCACCAGTGTTTGGTTCTCCTGTCTCAGACGCAACAGTAATCTGGCTGCATTAACCTTTCTACCTGGAGGGTCAAATGTTCTTCTAAAAGCAGCTACAAAGGCGTTATAGTTATAAACTAATGGGTTATCGTTCTCCCATAATGGGTTGGCCCATCTCAGAGCTTTCTCAATAAGTAGGGTGATAATAAATCCTACCTTTGCCCTATCTGTAGGATAAGAGCGAGGTTGCAATTCAAAGTGGATACTAATTTGGTTTAAGAAACCACGACACTTCTCAGGAGTCCCACCATAGCGTACTGGGGGGGTAATGCGAGAAGAAGCACCCACTGAACCGACAGGAGAAACAGGGGTATTACGTATCTCCTCTGGTGGGTTATTGGCACGAGATAATAGAGCCTGTAGCGCAAGCGCCATCTGATCCATTCTGTGATCCATGGCTTCAAACCTAGGATCAGGAGAAGCCAGCTGACTGTTTGTACTTGCAGGATCCATTGGCCCTGTCGTAATGTCAGGATCGGGACAGGGATCCAACACGCAGAGTACAAACAGTAGCCAGATACGTATACCGGACCTTAGAATGGCCGGACTAACGTAAGTAGTACAGTATAGAATGGTCAAAGACAAGCCGAGGTCGAGGGTAACAGAAGACAGGTAAGCGAGAGACAAGCCGAATCAAGGGTAACAGAGATAAGCAGAGTAAGGTAAACAAGCCGGGTCAAAACCAAAAGGGATAATAGAATACACAAGCACTGAGTGACTAGAACAAGCTAGAACCACGACAGGGCAATGAGCTAATGAAAGAAGCTCTGTTAAATACCCTGTTCAGAGCAGTAACCACGCCTCCAAGGCGTCCTGATTGGTCCTGCAGCAATTGAGTGACAGGTCGTTCCGGAGGAGTGTCCTGATGACAACTTCCTGCCTAGATGCTGTAAAAGGCAGTCACTCCCTCGCGGCCGGCCTTGCATGACCGGATAGACCGTGGGGAAGGGAGCCATCAGGCCGTCTGGATGGAGGAACAGCTAAGTCTCTACCTCTTTCGGAGGTAGAGACCACAGGTACCCTGACAGATACAGAATCAGGAACAGTAGTAGCAGCACCAAACAAAATACAAATAAAAGTTCGGTTTAAAAGCAAAAAAAACTGATCCAACGCGTTTCGTCCTTCTCTGGACTTCCTCAGGGATGTGTAGTGGTGATGGGGATGGGCATCACCACTACACATCCCTGAGGAAGTCCAGAGAAGGACGAAACGCGTTGGATCTGTTTTTTTTGCTTTTAAACCGAACTTTTATTTGTATTTTGTTTGGTGCTGCCACTACTGTTCCTGATTCTGTATCCTGATCGGTCCAGTTGCTGCTTTTGAATACCACCCAGTGTGGAGACATTCTGTTTTTACTCTGATACACTGTAAGTGCAATATATGCAATAAAATTGTTATTCTTTAATACAATCTGCACTATCCATTGTCTTTTCTCTGTTTGGAGTGCATTAGAAGATTTTGTCATCCACTCATATTGAGAACCATCGCTGGAGGTTTCCTATACTGTCCAGTTCCCTAATTACAGAGGGAGATATGCCTGAATTCATCTTACTTTTGTGAGATTTCCACCACCCATATCTCTTAGTGGTCTTTTACAATATTACCCTATGTATTGTTCATATTTTTTACAGATACCATTCTGAGCTGTTATATTTCTACGTATTTACAGTTGGTATTATATTTATTTACATATTATCACTTTGGTGATTCACATTATTTCGTACCTTTGGTTTTTCTTTTTTCTTGTCACAATTGTTTCTTGAGTGTTTATAAGGGTACACTTATAAACCTAGGGTACTGCGTGCTATATAGTATTTGACGGTTAACTCTGTTGTTTTTTTCTAACAAATCCACACAGCCTGTCCACAATGGCCACACAGCCTATGCCTGAAATGCAGAGCACCAACCTCAGGACACACAGGTCCTCACTGGAAACCTTTGATTGGCTCTGCACGGGCCTCAGGGAGGCTTTACACAACCGGGGAGTGACTCACTGCCAAGTTGCATTAATCGTGGCCTCATGGATCCGTCCTGCAGCGAGGCGCAGCTACTATATGCAGATACCCCGAGCCGCCAAGATGACCGTCCGGCACAACAGATTCCGCCGGGCCTTGAGGCGGGATGTGGCACCAAGCCCCCCATGCACACAAACCCAACAGCACACAAGGCACACTGGGGCACCGAACCAAGCGACGCCCACACATACCCAATCTGACCGAAACGCCAGCGACAAGCGCAACACGACAAGCACCTCCCTATACCAGACAACACCGCAAGCGACCACGCAACTGCACCACATGGGGGACACTGCCGGAGCAGAACCCCGAAGCGGAGACATCGGGCCCTGTGGAAGCAAAGACGAGTCCAGCGGACACAGAGCACAGGACTCACCATCACTGGGTATAGGTTGAAAGACCTATAACACTGCCTCACAGGGGTAATCTTAGCCTGGACTGATTTGAACTCTCATACCAGCGGAGTACCCAGACGCAGAAATTTAACACAGGCCACTTGTGGGCAATACCCCTTTGATAATGCAGGACACACTGCATAATGCTCTTGAAGGTTTTTAGCCCAGCTAATTAATGGCAAAGCAAAATTTTATGTTTTATGTTTAGTTACTCACGATTAGGATAGCCGGTATATATATTTAGCTTCTGTAGCGAAGTAACCTCACATAGTCTCAGGACACAACAACCTCCACAAGTGCAGCGCAAGCAGCACACATATCATACACAAGCCTGTTACTTCTATGGCCGCAGCCCCACTACATGCCGCCCACAGCCATGGACTATTTGGGGCACAACATGAACCGTCCACGCAGATACACTAGACTGAGCCCCCCGCCGAGTAGCCATGTTACATATCCCATCCTTTTGCATAGAGTACACCAGACTGGCCCCGGGAGATGGGTGGATAATACAGCATGCTTCCCGACTAGCTAAACGACTCCACGCACTGCCACTCTACACCTATGCAGATATAGCTAATCTAGTAATGTTTAACATTGACTTTGTTTTATTTTATTTTGTTTTACTTTGATCTAATAATCTCACTGTCTTGCCAAGCTTGTTATCATTACATACAATGTGTAATCTCTTACGCCACTGTCTAACCTTAAAACACCGTTCAACAAGCTGTAGTGGCGTCTCTCAACAACTGGTGAATGGCTTAACATATTCCAATTGCAGCGTATTCTCGATAGAGGGGAGCCATGTTGCTCTGTATATAGAGAGGAGCCATGTTTACACTGTATATAGAGGGAGCCATGTTACTCTGTATATAGAGAGGAGCCATGTTACTCTGTATATAGAGGGAGCCATGTTACTCTGTATATAGAGGGAGCCATGTTTACATGGTATATAGAGGGAAGCCATGTTACTCTGTATATAGAGGGGAGCCATGTTACTCTGTATATAGATGGGAGCCATGTTACACTGTATATAGAGGGAGCCATGTTACTCTGTATATAGAGGAGCCATGTGTACACCGTATATAGAGGGAGCCATGTTACTCTGTATATAGAGAGGAGCCATGTTTACACTGTATATAGAGGGGAGCCATGTTGCTCTGTACATAGAGAGGAGCCTTGTTTACACTGTATATAGAGGGAGCAATGTTACTCTGTATATAGAGAGGAGCCATGTTTACACTGTATATAGAGGGGAGCCATGTTACTCTGTATATAGATGGGAGCCATGCTACACTGTATATAGAGGGAGCCATGTTACTCTGTATATAGAGGGAGCCATGTTACTCTGAATATAGAGGGAGCCATGTTTACACTGTATATAGAGGGGAGCCATGTTACTCTGTATATAGAGGGGAGCCATGTTACACTGTATATAGAGGGAGCCATGTTACTCTGTATATAGAGGGAGCCATGTTTGCTCTGTATATAGAGGGAGCCATGTTACTATCTGAGGTGGTTAACTATGATTGGCCCTGGCATGTTTGTTAGTCTGGCCTGCATGGTTGTCTGGCATGAATAAAAGTAGCATGTTTCAACTATATTAGTAATTAGACTAGTTTGCACTAAAACATGGAAGACATCCTAGTATGAATCGTGATCAACCGCTCTCAGAGACTATGCATTGCGACATGTATATGATGTGGAAAGGTTAACTGTTATGACTGTCTATAGACGAAGTGGCTTTAGCTGCACCTTAAGGATCACCAGTCCGTGGGTGCTGTATCTCTGCGACTGCTATTCAGGAGCCATAGATTGCCGGGTATTGTTGCCAATGCTATTCAGGAGCCATAGATTGCCGGGTATTGTTGCCAATGCTATTCAGGAGCAATAGATTGCCGGGTATTGTTGCCAATGCTATTCGTGGGTGAGTCCTGTAGCCTCCTGGTGGCTAGAGTCCATAAAACCTGGTGCTGGCCCTCCAAAGTCATGGTACTGCCCAGTCATCCTATGCCCGTTCGGGGCCTGGGTCTGAGGCTGGCGCATGGAGCAGCACTGCAGTGCTTGGTAAGGATGCCGGTCCGGTCTCGTACCTGCAGAAGGGGCTGTAGCATCCTGTGAGGGGTTTGTAGTCCAACAGGGCTCTGGGTCTGCCCTGGTGTTTTCGGCTGCTGGGCCCGGTCAGTCCGTCTCACGGGTCTGGTCCGGTGCCTCTCGTCTCTCCGCGTGTGCCTCAGAGGCCTTTTGATATCTGACAGCTGGCTTGTCTGAACTCTTAGCCCGCCAACTTTTACCATACAAGCTGGTGGAGTCTGAGGTGTTCCAAAAATTTGTGAGAGGCAACGCAGAGAGAGGAGTCTGAAGAAGAGGAGTCAGAGGAGGAAGGTGGCTTTGAGGATGTGGAAGATTAAACACATCCCAGGGGGCTTGTTGTCACCTTTCGGGGACCCTTGGTGTTGTACGTGGCTGGGTGGAGGAAGAGACCTTCAATGACATCAGTGAGGACAAGGAACGGGACATGGCTAGCTTGGTATCCAACCTTGTGCAAATGGGGAGTTTGCGGTTGTGCAAATGGACTGTTTGAGGTTGTTTGTGGTGCGTTAAACGGAGAGTTTGGTCTGTCACTGTGAAGCGGGCGTAACCCTTACACTACCTGATCGATACAACATCATACCTGATGTTTTAAAGCACGTTATTCCAAACAATTTAGGAATGTTAGGTGATTTATGCCCTTTATGGATTAAAACCAGACTCTGCATCAACTGTGTAATTTTCCATGGGAGTTTTTCCATGGATCCCCCTCCAGCATGCCACAGCCCAGGTGTTAGTCCTCTTGAAACAACTTTTCCATCACTATTGTGGCCAGAAAGAGTCCCTGTGGGTTTTAAAATTTGCCTGCCTATTGAAGTCTATGGCGGTTCGCTGGGTTCGCCCGTTCACAAATATTTGCGGAAGTTCGATTTCGCCGTTTGCGAAATTTAATGTTTGCGACATCACTACCGCCCAGCCATCACAAGCCTTGTGCCGCCACGGTGTCCGATTCAGCTGAATTAAGTTTCCACAACTGTCAGCCGAACTGAGCACACTGCCAAAGTCAGTTGTCTCAAATAAAATTTTCAATTTAAAAATGATGTTAAGAACCAGAACATCTTGCCATGAACAAGTCTAAAAACGTATATTGGCATGAATTATTAAATCAATAGTGCTCATTACATCTGTGTAAGGCTGCTGTACAATCTGTCCCATGGTAATCTATATTACTGCATCACTTTTTGCAAATTCATCGAGCTATAATGAAGAAAAAGGGCAAGTTAGCCACTCCATCACAATCTATGCAAAAAACATAGGTCAATGTGATGCTCAGATTGTCCCTTTAGTTTAAATCATATGTAGGAAAAGATTGTATTCATTTTATAAATGATCAACGTCATCAATTAAAAGGCAAAAGAAGTCTCACCTATAATCTCTAAACAATTAATTCACTGCAATCTGCATGTTGAAATGTCAGCAAAAAAGTAGTCAAACTGATGAATTAGCATATTATTTAAAACTCCTTTTTAAACATTTTTATATACATTTTAAAAGCCTGACATACGTAGACAGTAATATTGAATATTATTCAAATAGGTTGCTCTAGAACAACCTTTGTCCATGGTACACACATAGAATGAAGAAGAATGTTTAAAAAGTGATGGCTGTACCACCATAAATAAAATATCAGAGCTATGACACAAGTGGCAACTCTCAAATGAACACGGATCCAACACTGCTCTCGGAATAAGAACATTCACTGCACTGTGTTAATGCAAACCGTACTTGAAGTATGTGCTGACCAAATGCAACGGGAGATGCATCGAGCAAGCACGTTACATGGTGCTAACTGCATGGTGCACTCCAGAAACTATAGGGCTGGCTAAGAATCATGGGAAATGTAGTTTTGGGGCTAAATTTGATCTGGGCTAGCAAGATTAACCATCATGATCTATAAGAAATTTACCATCTACATATTTTCCAAATAAATAGAAACCAAACAGCTACTTCAAAAAATGTGTCATTAAAAAAAAAAGAAAAAAGAAAAAAAAATTATAATATTAAAAATAATTTAAAAAATAATGAAAAAAATATTCATAACATAAAGGCAAATATATAAATGTTCTCTGTCCTTAAATAGTTATTGTAATGTTCCTGTTTTTGATGTTTTAGAGCGTATTGCTCCGAGAAACCACTTTCGATGTATGTGGGTTTATAAATCACAGGTATATGTGCATTATAAAGGTATGTATATCTGACACTCAAATGATGGAGATACAACGTTTACATTTCCCTACTCAATGCCCAGCTGCGTATTTATTCCATCATTCATTCCGTGTGAGCAGGTTGTGCCAGCTCAAGGCGATGAGTAGTTCAGTTAATTGTTCAGGGAGTTTGCTCTGTTAGTTTGCTTTAGATAAGTCCACGTTGGCATTACCAGGAATGCACTAGGTCCCAAGTGTTTGTTTGGGGAGAGTGCCAGTAATGAGATAGCAATCAGAAGATGTAACTTAAGTTGCAGTAAATGTCATGAAAGTATCTTTTCGGAAGGCAGTTTTACAACAACCTTGTAAAATTGTTTTAAAACATAAAATTAACAAACAAAATATATATTTTTTCAAGTAAAAAAAAGTATGATTTTTTTAAGGCAGCTGCAATGTCTGCATACTGATTTCTATATTTTGTCTCAAACACAATTCATAATTCATAGCCTATTTCTGCTAGCTTAGGGGGGGAATTAAGTACTAAATAACATATTTAAAAAAACAAAACAAAAAATCTAAATGTATATATTTACATAAAATATTCCATCAAATACATTTACAAAAAAAACTAACATAGAGTAATACTTGTAGATCTGTAGCATTTAGATATTAAAATGAATGTTCTTTGTATGAATGACAAATTGGATTGAATGAAATTGAGATGTTTTTAGTAGGATTCAGTGTAGCAGCTGTTGAGTGATCCACTATGTTTTTAATAAATTTCGAATGGAACGGGCAATTGTTGAGATGGAACTGTGTACAGTGAAATCCCCAGATACAATATTTAAAAAGTCTAGACATTCAATAATTTTCTTCCCAGGGCTCTGTTAGAGCCAGAACCCTACCACATATACAAAGAAAACACATTAAAGGGACACTCCACTGTCCAAATATAAAAATTAAGAAAGTCCATGAATAGTAGCTATACCCCCAACACAAACCATGCAAGCATTTAATTATGCATTTCTTCATTTTGGGTATACATCTAAAAACAGCTTCCATAAGCTCTCATGTCTGAATCCTTTGCCAGCCATTCCCTACTAACCCGAACCAGACTTTTGCAGCTGTCCAATCACAGACTTTCCAATGCAGCTCAATGAGAAGCCTTTGCAAGGCAGGTGCTCTGGACAATTGCTGTCTCTTGAATTTAGTTTCACTGGCTTAACCAAACCAGGAAGTAACAGGGACGGTTTTATTATTGACAGTGCGGGGGTGTAACAAGGCTAATTTATAAGTGTCAATGTAATAATTTTCCACTAAAGAATAATGATTATAGAATAATAATAATAATAATTTATAGTTTGACACCCGGTAGGAGGAGAAAACATAGAAACATAGAATGTGACGGCAGATAAGAACCATTCGGCCCATCTAGTCTGCCCAGTTTTCTAAATACTTTCATTAGTCCCTGGCCTTATCTTATAGTTAGGATAGCCTTATGCCTATCCCACACATGCTTAAACTCCTTCACTTCACTGTGTTAATTGTTATCCAATCTGTTTCTCTTTTATATGTATGGTTATTAGAAGAGGTGTTTTTTTTTTAAATTAATTTAGTATTTTCTATCAACAACTGTCAACAACAGTCTGTAAAAATACCCATTAATAACAAAATACTATTATGTGAGATTTTTTATTTTTTTTTTATACAAATTATGTTATGATGTCCCCTTAAGGACGGAGGCAATTGTACATGTTCTGATCAAAACAAAATCAATAGAAAACCTGCAATTTGAATATATGTCTGTTCAACCAGAATTCATCTCTTTCATATTAAGGGCACCCACACTTATTTTCTAACTTTTTGTTCAGGAACGTAATTTAATATAAATAAAATCTAAAAAAGTGTAAAACATTAAGAAATTTAATTTTCTTAGTTCTGCATGGCATTTTAACTGTGAATGTCATAATATTGTTAGATTTTCACTGCAATATATTAAGAGTGTTTCAGAGCAGTGAAATGTATAACGCTGATGATATCATCTGTGAAAGGGCATTTCATTAGTGTGAAAAATGTAAAAAAATAAATAGGAACGCTAACTTTGCCAGGATTTATGACTAAGTGGTTGCTAAGAAATACTGGACATAGCCCATGTTTAATACCCTGGGTTGTCTACTTGTGCGAATGGTATGTCATGATGTTAATTTTCGTTTCTGGCCTTCCATACGGCCTCAGAGGCAATCTGACAAATTTCGAATCTGAAAGCAAACATAACTAGTCAGGCATTTGCACAACTATTTTAATGTAATATTTATGGGCTGCTCCTACTGTTTTCTCTATGTGCCAAAGACCATATGGTTCAAACAATAAAATTCAAGTTTTCTCAAGCTTATCCATGAGCAGGAAACCAATTGCCAAGGGTGCACACTCATTTTAACTTGCCAGCTACTTCAGACTCAACAACTGAACGATGCGTGATCCCTTGGCATCTGAGTCCAAAGTACTAAAGGATTAGACTAGATTACTTACTTAATGAGAATGAAAGTGGGCACAATAAGCTGTAGGGCAGCACATTTATGATCCACTAACTTGGATGTTTAAGCTTAAATGCTCAAGACTATCCTGTCTGATTAGTTTCAGCGTCCCTTCTACATCAGGAAGGAGAAAGTTACCTTCTGCAGAAGTACAGAGGGTTTTCAAACATATCTAAAGATACATTTCCATTTTATGCCATACTAGACACATAGAAAACAAATGTTTTCAGAACAGTTATTTTGACATAACATTTTACATTATGCGTGAATTACTGACAGTTCACGTTTTTAGTTAATAATCCTAAATAGGAGTTATTCAGACTCGGATCTATTCATTGAACCATATAGTAGGGAACTGAACACCAAATTGTGTCACAGTTTGGTTATCAAATCACTACAATTCAGTATTTACTAAATAAACCTTTAGTGCTAAACCATCTACCAATCTGCTAATAGGATATAAATTAGATCCTCACAAATGTTATCTTCATCTCTTTATTTTTTGAGTGGCTTTTGCTAGACACATTTATTAAAAATAAAGTATAGTTATAACCATTCTAAATAGTCACTCATCAATAAAATGCATGGAAATTTGAATGGAACGCCTTCCTAGGAACCTCTTAAAGCAAGAATCTAAAACTGAAGTGCTTTAGGGGTTTGAAGTGTCCCATAACAGTGTTAACATAACTGTAATGTTATCTATCTAGAGTTATTTGTTAAATTAATTGGGAGCAGTTTGAAAAAAAAATGGTCTCTCCAGGCATACACAGATGGACTTCTCCTTGGCCCTTTTAATATGTAACCTGGACATAAGTGATGTGCTGAAATCTTGGGGTCAGGATTTGTATAATGGACCAGGAATAAGATCTCAAGGTCACATAAAACTCAAAAAAAAGAAGGCGGGAGGTGACATAATATAATATACCAACACCACTGAATGTGTAGAGTATGGTTTTATTATTGTTTGGTCGATTTTAAGTAGGATTTGTAATACATATTTTCTCATTATTTATTACACATAGAAATGTTGCAAATGTTTGTACTATACATAAAAATGTTGGAATAGATGTCACTCTCTATAAGAAACTTTAATCCTTTTCCAACACTAGTGTGCAATATATAGAGATAACATAGAAGTTTAAGTGAATATATGTGAGCTAGAAGAGAAAGATAGATCTTGTATTCAAAGGAGTTTCTTTTCTAAAAATGAGTTTAAATGCGAGGAAGTAATCATATATTATTATGTGTACCGATTTTCCCGTTGCCATGCCAACCGACATACACAGAGACCGCGAGTGCCGAGCGCAGAATGATGACGTATCGGCACACAGACGGAAACCGGAAGTAACAAGTGGATCAGAAAACGAACTGAAAGTGAGGCTTGGAACGCAGGGCGTCACCGTTTCCATGGTGAACGCCCGCGATTCAACAAGCCGGAAATTAATTACAGCACTTAAGAAGAGGTATTTATAGCAGGAGCCGGTCCAAGGAAGGAACAAAGATTTTCTTTCTCCAAAACACCAGTTGAAGAAGCCAGATCGGCGAAACGCGTCCTGGGGACCTTGTGAGAAAAGAGACTCATACATTGGACTTTTTAACCCACGAGTGGTATTTTATGTATAGATATATTTTATATTATTATTCTTTTTTATTCATGTGATACAATAAATTACTTAATATTTTTCATACCACTTGTGGCATCTCCTGCTATTTTTACAAAGAAGGTTTGTAGTCCTTAACTACATACGCCCTCAGACCAGAGCCGATGTGGAAGGCTCTGGGTTTGTAAGTACAAATTTCATTTATTTTACACCACCACTGGAACCTACAATACTGCACCATAGATGTCTGTGTTTTAATTTAGAGAAACCAGCAACAAAGGAACGACTGCCAAGAAGGGATAGGGTCGCCTTTACAGACCCTACAGGCGATCACAGTGAGCTATAATCGTTAGCTCCTGAAAGTGTGAGTGGGCATATTTCCCCTATCTTTTATACACCACGTATTTATATTAATGGTATACACTATGTGTGGTTATTTTGCCTTTTGTTTTTAAGGTACAGCATACCTCCATTAGGACACCTGTATAAAATATTCTAAGGTAGAGGTATTGCTATACATTCCGCACTGTATATCACAAATTGTATATATTAGCGCTTCACCGTCACCCTTTTATACTTTGCCTTAAGATAAGTTTTTGGTGTTATAGCAGCTATATCTTGCGGTGTTATACAACAATTATCCACCCTTCCAAAAAATAGCGCCAGTACACTCCTATTTCTTCGGAATCCTCTTCTGTGCTCACTCTGACGGTTTATGTCTGGCGGTTCATCTGTGATTGGTCCTCTTGTTCCTTAATTATCCAATCCATCGGCTCTTATAGAGGGGTGTGTGCTGGGCCAGCTGGCGGTAGTTAACTCGGTATATATTGAAAAAGCCTTTTGGACAAGGAAAAATGTGTCTCGAACGGCAAAGACTTCATTTTGGGACTACCTATTTGTGGTATTTTTATTTGTTTGTTTTTAATATCCAATATATTGGTTAAATACATTTTTTTTAATTTATTCATGTCTTCCTGCTGCTTCCTGCTATAAAGAAGAGCAGTGCCCTCTTAAAGGCACAGTGCACATATCACTGAGAGCCCAGTACTTTGGCTCTCAATAAGGTGAGCAGTGACCTGTATTACTGTATTAACACTTGAGTTTAACACACCAGATCTGTCTTGTCTCTCTACTCTTTGAGTACTTGAATCTCCAAATAGAAGAAGTTTTGGTGTTATCTTTAAATACCCCTGTGCTTGTGATCTGAGCCTTTCCCACCCCAAGGCTCTGAACCATGTGAGTGAGATACATATATATTTCACAACAAATCCAGTTGTCTAGATATACTGCACCAGATTTTGTCTATTTTTTTCTCTTAAGGGTACGTTTATAATATCAGCACTCCACTGGGTATATTTTGATGTGTTTTTTTTTTTCTCTCCACTCAAATAACACTCCACAATTTGTTTTGTATGATTTTGCGCTACGTTAGAGGTACTTACACGTGTGTTGAGCTGCTTATGTTAATATTTCTGTAATATCTCTTTAGGCGCCCTATATTGACACAGTACACTTGTTCTATTGTTACATATTAAAAACAGACTATCAATTTCATTGGAACAATCCATCCTTTTTCTGTGATTAGGGACAATAGACCCGAATGTAGCATTAGCTACAGTATAATTGGAGCTGAGTTATGAGAGCATTGAAAAGGTGAATATTCATCTGCTCATTTAAATGCCGATTATGCATTCAGATGAATGGATCTGACCCATAGTTTTATATGGATGCTATACATGTCTTCTAAAGTCTTTCTATAAAGCTAAAATGCAGCAATTACACAACAAAAAGCTTGTAAATGAAGAGGAAAAATCGTAACAACATGGAAAAATCTTGACTAGATAGACTAAAATGAATTTAATTAGAGGTAGTCTGATTATCTTAACGAGCCTGTATTTATGTAAGCACAATTACTTGCATTGAGTGAAAAAAGTAGAAATACATTCTGGACTACAGAATAAACAGTAGTCCGAAACAAATTCTGTAAAGTAAAACATTTAAAAAATAAAGAAAAAGTAAAAAAAATCAATAAGAATAGAAAATGAAAGTTTCAAAATAATAAAAAATAAAACATGTATCAATTTTGCATACAATAAAGAATATCAAATCATGCAACTACTACAAGTTGGTAATATAAACATCTAAACATATCAAACATTATCATTTAAGTAATCCATGTCAAGAATGCAGATACATTTTATTTAGATATAGAAGAAAGAAAACCAACGTGTATCAGTTCTTGAATTCCGGGCACTTAAATGTGAAGTACCTTCACTCTGCTCGAAGGTCAATTATGGATTTGTTTGCGGATTCAGAGAAACCTGGTGATTTTCAGTGTTAGACTGAATCATTGGCGTTGTTGCTACGGAATATGAATTTCATGACTTTCCTCACTGCAGATATGTTGATGGTTTTATAACTAAAATAATATTACATGGTTGGCATTTTCAGCTCTTTTTCAGTGCTTTGGGAAAAGCAGCCTGATTATAAAACCCACGGGGTTATTCAAGTGTTACATATGGGGAATTTATAGTGATTCACAGGGAAGTTTACATTTAATGCCAAAATAGCCAAACTGGAGTAATAATTAAAGTCAGCTACGCTTATCCTTTGGCTACTCTGGCCTTAAAGTTGAAAAGTCACGTTGAATTCTCACTTCAGTAAGTAACCCTGCCTCTCAATGCAACCTTAACTAGACAAGGCTTAACTATCTGGTGCTATCTGGTGAGTCCCCAGACAGCATTGTGACCAGAATCCCAAATCTCAGACCATTATCGAAAATAATGTCCAATCTCCCTAGCCAATCAACCAATAATAATAATAAAGAGAAACAATAATATTACAGGGACACTATAGTCACCATAACAACTTTAGCTTAATGAAGCAGTTATCTATACACCAGTTGTGGTGTATAGAACATGTCCCTGCAGTCTCACTGCTTAATTCTTTGCCAATTAGGAGTTAAATCACGTTGTTTATGCAGTCCTAATCCCACCTCCCTGCATGTGACTTGCACAGCCTTCCTAAACACTTCCTGTAAAGTCATATAATGTTCACACTTTCTTTATTGGAAAATTTGTTTTATTTAGAATATCTTATCCCCTGCTCTGTTAATAGCTTGACCCTGCAGGGACTTCATATATGTAATTAAAGTTCAATTTACAGAGCAGGAGATAAAAACTTTTAAAGCGAGTTATATGATTAAATGCAGATTGTGTCAGTCCCAGCCAGGGGAGGTGTGGCTAGGGCTGCATAAACAGAAACAAAAGTGATTAACTCCTAAATGACAGAGGATTGAGCAATGATCTGTACACCACAACTGCTTCATTAAGATAAAGTTATTTTGGTGACTATTGTACCCCATCTATTAATCTGCTGTAAGAGCATTGAGAATATATATCATACAAATATACAAAAACAAATCCTGCGCTCAAACTCTCACTACTCTTGGGCGGCAAGGAAGAGCGCAACTTTCGGTAACTTTTTTCTTAGTTTTTTACTGTATATATCATACAAAATTAATGTGATAAAAAACACAATTCTAAGAAATACAGTGTCAAAACTAAATAATGAAAGTGATAGTGCTTTGATGTAAATACTTACAATGCATATCATGTATCTGCTCTATATCAAATTATTATTAAAGTGACATTACTATCCACATCCTCCTCAAATCCATACTTTCATGTGGTCACATCCAGCTGGGCATCTGAAGCTATAACACAGGGAGCGGTGAAACCCCAAAGGAATCTGGTCCCCCTACCCCCAACATATTTTCATACTTATGAGAGTTGGGCAGTAGGTGAACTGATGTTTTTAACCCCTTAAGGATACATGATAAGTGTGAGATGTCATGATTCCCTTTTATTCCAGAAGTTTGGTCCTTAAGGGTTAAAGTGCAGGACGTTTCGCTGCTGAAAATAAATGTTACCAAAACGTGTCCCAAGTTTACACACTGTGATTTATCCATCTGCCATACTGCTGGGCTTTGGTATTGTGTCAAGTCTCATCGCTGTGGCAGCCACTTTTAAATAAAAGCTACTCCAAATTTTTATTATTCAGCTGCAGACACATCATTACAATGTGGTGCCATGCCTGGTTACATCAGTCATATTACATTAAATTGCATGACCAACACAGGCTTCAAGGATCCATGAGCTGAATTTTAAAGACGCTGTGTGCCGGCAATGACATCTTTCTTTCTATTTATTGTATTTGACTCTAGGAATGCTTTAAGCAGCAGCAAAGAATTTAAAGACAGCTTCTACAGTGAGATGTGTTCATCTTACAAACTTTATGGTAAGCTTCTATATTAGAATTTATCATCAGATATGGCATAAACAGGTTTATTCTGCTCTGTTAAAAATGTGCCTTGCCATAGTCTGGAATGAAGTTATGTACATGCTAAAATGAACAGATTTTCTATTTAAAGTGACACAATAGAACAGTGATTTATGGTTTCTTAGAGAGTCGCCAACACATTTAAGCCAAAATAGCTATGGTCCAAAATAAGAGTTTTTACAGTTCAAATGGAGAACACAATGATACATGTTTGAGTAATAATGCCTGGCTTTCCAGGTCTTGGATATTTGCACACGTTATTGCTATTTGCACTTTTCACCAATGGTAAGAATTGTCTCGGTATTTGCTATAAAGAGGTAGTGTCAAATGAATAGACACAAAATGATTTCAAGTAATAAAGTTTGCTTTGAAAAGAGAAGACACCCAGTAGATGTTTAGAAAATCTTCATCCGTTTCCAAAGGAGAGGGTGTGTTTATAACAATTCCAGAGAGTAAATTCATGATGCCCTACGAAGGAGGGAAAAATCATGGCATAATATCTAGAAGTCCCGAGACAGTGACATTATTCATATGGATTGTATCCCCACCCATACATCACAAAAACAGGACTATTTATTCCAACAGTTGTCCTATTCCACTGTAAATGGCAGTTATGCTAAGGATGTCAGAATAGATTTCAGTGGAACAGAAAGGGAGCACTACACATATTTATCATTTTGCTTTATTTCTAAAACACCTGTCTTCAGTTATGCTCATTGTTGCACCATTTAGATTTGTCTGAATCATATTTAGTAAAATGTTAGCATCCAAACCAAAACACCCCATGGACACTATTGAATTTTCTTCCATGCACAAGCTGTTTGTTTTTTTTTGCCTTCTTTTGGATCAACAGCAAAAAAACAAATGTGAGGAAGGCTGAACTTGATGGACACATGTCTCTTTTCAGAGACTAGCGCAATTAAAACACACAATTTAATTTTAATAGTCAGTTAACATCATGGCATAGAAATGGTCAGTGCCAAAATGGTGATCCCATATTGTCCTAGAATTAAAGGGTTACTCCCAGTCATTTGAAGTGGTCATGGTGCCTGGAGTCCGTATGCGCAGCGTTTCACCTCCAGCGATGTCATTAGCCAACCAAGAACAAACTGTGAATGTAAATTCTGTGAAAATTGGCATCACAGCCAATGGTGGCAGCCCCCATTCATCTCGGTGCCATCCCTGTCCTCCCCTTATTTTTATAAAAACACTGTTTTTTGGCTACAGTAACCCTTTAGGTGAATTGTGCAGAAGGTAAAAAACATCAAAGCATAGATCTAAATTCTAACCATGCTGATATAGTTTAATTTCTGTCACCTTTTATTATAAACAGATAACAATGATAGCTATAAACTATTTTTTTACTGTACTAAAAACCACCAACACTGGATTTATTAGTTTCAATTGCACTTTAGCTTAAACTATTATTATAATTGTACTCTGCAGACTTCACATGTAGACCTTTATAGTCAATGTTTATGTTCAATTTAATGCTTCTTTTGTCCAGTACGTGTTGGTAAAAAGCTACGTACATTATTTACATGCTGCGATAACTATAAACAAATCTCAAGATTATTTCATTACCTCCCTGACAGGTGACAGCCATAGACAAAGTGTGACCTGTACTTTTTATCATCTCTAAATAGACCTAAAATTTGGAATTCACAGTTAATTCTCTACAATTAATAGTACTCAAGTACCCCCTAACAGTCCAGGATTTAGGGATTACCAAATAATGTATAAAAAAAACCAAAAAACACTTCAGACACAATTGGGTAATCCTTAAATGTTCGGTAATCCCTAAATTGTTAAGGTGTATTTGTGGTTGGGAACCCTTGGATTAGTGAATAACATGGATGTTTTGACACTCACATATATACATGCCTGGTTATTAATACATAATAAGCTTAAACTATATTTATTATTATTATTATTATTATTATTATTATTATTATTATTATTATTGGCATTTATAGAGTTATAACAAATCCTGCAGTGCCCTATCATTTTATTATGAGAAAAATAGCCCGGAAACAAAATTAGGAAAGAAACAGAAAAAGAAAATATAAAAGAAACGATCAAGAAGAAACAAGAGCAATCCAAATATTTTTCATAATATTAAATCACTTTGAAAGTTTATCCAAAAATATTAAAAAATTTCAAAAGCTGAACAGACAATATTAAACTAAAGCCTACATGTCCAGGGCATGCAGGACTGTTGGTTACAGTGGTTATGGTGTGTAGAGTGATGCTATTGTGACGTGAATAGGGCTTCATAAATGCACTTGTTCTGTCTTTGCTAAAGATGAAGATTATTTTAGTTCTAATAATAATATAATATCTTCATTTTATTTCTAATAATATAATATCTTCATTGTAGTTCTAATAATAATATAATATCTTTATTTTAGTTCTAATAATAATATAATATCTTTATTTTAGTTCTGATAATAATATAATATCTTCATTTTAGTTCTAATAATAATATAATATCTTCATTTTATTTCTAATAATAATATAATATCTTCATTTTAGTTCTGATAATAATATATTATCTTTATTTTAGTTCTAATAATAATATAATATCTTCAGTTTAGTTCTAATAATAATATAATATCTTTATTTTAGTTCTAATAATAATATAATATAATATCTTCATTTTAGTTCTAATGATAATATAATATATTTATTTTAGTTCTAATAATAATATAATATCTTTATTTTATTTCTAATAATAATATAATATCTTCATTTTAGTTCTAATATTAATATAATATCTTTATTTTAGTTCTGATACTAATATAATAAATTCATTTTAGTTCTAATAATAATATAATATCTTTATTTTATTTCTAATAATAATATAATATCTTCATTTTAGTTCTAATAATAATATAATATCTTTATTTTATTTCTAATAATAATATAATATCTTCATTTTAGTTCTGATAATAATATAATATCTTTATTTTATTTCTAATAATAATATAATATCTTTATTTTATTTCTAATAATAATAATATAATATCTTCATTTTAGTTCTAATAATAATATAATATCTTTATTTTATTTCTAAAAATAATATCTTTATTTTATTTCTAATAATAATAATAATATAATATCTTTATTTTATTTCTAATAATAAAATAATATCTTTATTTTATTTCTAATAATAACATAATATCTTCGTTTTAGTTCTAATAATAATATAATATCTTCATTTTAGTTCTAATAATAATATAATATCATCATTTTAGTTCTAATAATATAGCTATACCGGATGTCATCATGAAGGTTTCTGTGAATTTGTGTCTATAAAGAACTCTATAATGGTGTTTTTGGAATAAGCACAACACAATCATAACTATAGAAAGGTTAGAGAGCATTAAAATGGGCTGAGTTATTACGGTCCTATCAATATAATATTTAAAAAAAAGAATGAATCAACTTCTGCCAGGAGTGTTCTGTTATATTGGTTTGACTGAAGTCAATAATAGCTCAGCTCCGATCAATGGAACAGAATTACATTGATTCCGACGTATCTGGATTCAACTATGAATAAGGTTAGAACCTGCCATAAACATGGTACATTGACTGGTTTAGTTTGATTTGTGGTTGCTTATGATATGAACATATATCTAGTGTTCATCAAAATCCTATTTTTAATATTGGCGATTGAACATATGTGGACAATGCTGCTTTTTCACTTCCTGCTTTTGAGTGAATTACCCAAAAATATATATAACAGACATATTTTAAAATAAGATCCTACATTGTGTAAGATTGAGTATATGCTATACCAAACTATGAAAGAATACTTCCCATTAGTCGTGAATAAGTTAACAGTTGTCTTTTCGAACAGTTTTTTTTCTAAGCTATCTACTGTAAAAATAGATTCTCCATTTGACTAACCTAAATAAGCCCCTTTTTTACAAAAAATAGGAGTAGAAACCACACACTCATGAAATTCAAGAATGCTTTAGGTGCAAGGGTCCAATGGGGAGACTAGGTGGGCCAGTTGTTTTATATCCATATGTTTATATAAAATCTTCAACATATGCACATTTTAACCCTAATTAAGCTACATTTTTATTGAGATATAATTTCTCCTTAGCGCAGATGAGTTTATTAATAGCAGCTGCAGTTAAGAGCTTAAATTGTCAAACCAGAATAAGGGAAATGACTGAACATGCTACTATCAAGCATTGCCTTATATTTAAATCAAATCAATTAATTTGTCCTCCCGTACATTAAATCAAGACCAAATCAAGGTTCTTGGTAGAGGACTATCCTTCGTACCCACCCCCCCTTTCGATAGATTTGGGTGGATTAAAGACCTTCATCTATTTATTCGTAAATTGGCTTTATACAAATTTCATTCTATCCAGAATGAGAAAAAAGCTAGAGACCTTGGACTTACGTCTAAGGATTACCAATGTTTGACTACTCTTTTGTCTCTCTTGGACGAAAACGATCCAAGTACCACTCAGAACTACACCGATTTGAAACCGAAAAGTCGCTACACACCAAGCTTTTCAGGCTTCAGGAACATTGAATTGTTCCTTGAAGCGGCTAAAAATGAGATCGAAAAGATTAATTTCAAATCCCTTCACATCCATTCAAACGACAACCTCCACAAAAATGAACAACGGGCCTTGAAATCCCTTCAAAATGACGCTGATATCATTATCAAACCAGCGGACAAGGGGGGTAATGTCGTAATAATGGATGTTAGTAGATATATTGAGATGGTGGAACGTGTTCTGGGTGACACTGAGACTTATAGAATTCTAAAAACCGACCCCACAGATGAGTACCTCACGAAATACAAAGGGATCTTGGATGAAGGCCGCAGTGGAGGGTTGCTGTCGGGTGACGAGTATGATTTTATTCTTAATCGTCACCCTAAGATAGCAACCTTCTACTGCCTGCCCAAGGTTCACAAGAACCAAGAAAGTCCCCCTGGACGCCCAATTGTCTCAGGAGTGGACAATATTACGCAAAACGGTAGTCTATATGTGGACAAAGTCCTGAGACCTATGGTGGAGGCTTTGCCCTCATACATTAGGGATACAAAACAGGCCCTCAATAGACTTTCGGATCTCCAATTTTCTCCCACAGCCAGTTTGTGCAGCCTGGACGTAGAATCTCTCTACTCCTCCATTCCTCACGACAGAGGGTTGGAACATGTGGGATTCTTTCTTACTCAAAGAACTCGTAGGGATGATTCACATACAGATTTTGTCCTACGTCTTCTGGGATTTATTTTGTCGCATAATTATTTTTTATTTAATACCAAGTTCTACCACCAGGTGAGGGGTACCGCGATGGGCACGGCTTGTGCCCCTTCATATGCGAACCTCCACCTGGGATGGTGGGAACAACAAATCTTTACCTCCGATGCTCTGACAAAATACTTACCCATGATTCTGTGGTGGGGCCGCTACATTGATGATATTCTAATAGTGTGGCAGGGCACCCACCAAGAATTTTTGGATTTGGTCAGTCTGCTAAATCGAAATGAGGAGAATTTGCGGTTTACATCTGAATACGGTGGACGTACAATTAACTTTTTGGATGTGACCATCTCTATGAATAGGGATGGCACATTCCAATCCACCCTATTCAGAAAACCCACTGCTACAAACTCCCTTCTCCATTGGGGGAGTTGTCATCCGAGACCCCTGAAGGAGGGTATACCTGTGGGTCAATACCTCCGTCTCCGCAGGAATTGTAGTGACCTCTCTGATTTTAAAATAAAAGCACAGCAACTTAGAGCCCACTTTAAAGCCTAAGGCTACCCGAACCGTTGCCTTAAGAAAGCATACAAAAGGGCACTTGAGACTCAGAGAGATGCACTTCTGAGTGATCGTCCTGAAACTGAGGGGACTAGAGGGGCTGGACCAATTCGCATGATTGCGACGTATGACGCTGGTTGGTCCGAAGTCAAAAGGTCCCTAGATAGGTTTTGGCCCATCTTATTGAACGATACACATCTCAAGAATGTCTTAGGCTCACATATTGATATCACGGCCAGAAGGGGACGTAATATCCGGGACATGCTGGTACCCAGTCACTTTTCTATCAGGCCACCTTCCCGAGCTACATGGTTGGGTACCCCGCCTTGTGGCTCATATGGCTGCGGAAGGTGTGTAGCCTGTAGATACATATCTAGAGAGTCCAAAACTGTGAGTGACAGTGCAGGACAAGGCTCAATTGAGATAAAGAATTTCTTTAACTGTAACTCCAAGGGCCTTGTGTACCTACTGTCATGCTCCTGTGGAGCTAAATACGTGGGCAAGACATTCAGGGCATTCAAGGCTAGAATTATGGAGCATGTCCGGTCTCCAAGAAATCGCCTTGAAACACCTGTCTCGAGACACCTGAGAGAACACCATCATGGTGACTCCAATAATTTGAGGTTCTGTGGCTTGGAATTAGTTAAGAGGAACCTAAGACGGGGAGACTTCGACAGAGTCCTGAGACAGAGAGAGTCAAAATGGATATACAGACTAAAAACACTCCAACCTCGGGGCCTGAATGAAGGTTTCTCTTTTGCCCCATTCATTTGACCTCATTACTAGTATATCCCTTTAAGTGCCCTACCTTGGGTCATCTAGCTCTATTTATGTTAGGCCTATGTTCTACTATATATACTATACCACTTTGTTTTGTATCCATCGATCCGCTACTCTTTCTGACCTATGAAACATTAAATATATTTTTTTATTTTTCACTTTGTTTCCTTTCTTCTGAGGTTAATTCTCTCCACTCCTATTAACCCTCTCTTATCCTCCCACATGTGTAGACATGCCATTAACAGTAAATCCTATGAATTGTAAAAAATGAGAAAGAACCCCACCCCCCCCCCCCCCCCTCCACCAACTAGTGCCACTCATAGGTAGTGTGGATGGGAGTACCATTACACTACATATGTATAGTGGCCCCTTATATTAATTTACTGTGGATATGCCACTAATAAAGATATAAATAAAAATAAAAATATATGTGGACAATGTAAAATGAAAGTTCTTTTTACATCTGTACAGTGGCTCCCCATATTAAAATGGATGAAGGGTAATTCCCTCCATAATATACGGTTTGATGGAGACATGTACATATATATACTTTGGTATACAAAAAAACAAGGGGGTTTCATGTATGCATATATATACCACGGCACACAAAATAATTGGGGCTGAAATCTATATGTAAGACTCATTTTAGAGTCAATTTAAAAACTAAACTACCCTTTTACGAAGAGGAATCACGTCCCGAATTCTACTAAGCACAAATTCTAAGTGCGTGCGCATGCGCAAGCAACTTGCAACGGTCATGCGCACTACACTCAGGGACAGTGATTACACTCCTCGTTCAGCCGGGATCAGCTGTTTGGCGGCACACGCTTGAATCCCTCCTCCCGTGGACAGGTAGGAGGGCCTCTAAGGGGTATTTAAGGAGTGAAGGGAGGCTGTCACACTGCCAGCTACCTGCCCTTGAGAAAGGCGGTTATACCGCCGAAACGCGCGTTGGGCGACCTGAGCAGGACGACCTGCACTACTATTTGGCTATGACTTAATGCTTTTGGTCATGGCCTTTACTGACTGAGACTATAGCTAGCAGGATACCCCCACAAGAGATCTTGAACTTTCAAATGTACTTAAGGGATTTATGACATAGGCTAAGTGTAATGACTGAGTCTGTTTTCTGTACAACGGACTCAGTCTAGACAGCACTTTCTCTAACTGATTTATTTCCTCTACCTCTCATCTCCCTATCCTTTCGATTTAACTTCTACCAGACTTAATATTAGGAGGTTTTTCTCCCTACTACTGGAAGTCAATGTTCAATTAGGGATTGGGTGGAAGAGGTCTTTTTGTACTTATGTCATTCATTTGTTTATTATTATTATTTTTTTATCTCTTTTTTTCCCTACTTGATCTATGCAAAGGGGAGATATCCTGCTATATATTACATCTAACCATTAACAGGCTATTTTTTCCTTGATAGACAATTTTTTGTCAGTGTGCTCAATTGTCTCACTTAATTATACAAGAGTGATAGTACTCTGATATACTGTGACATATTTGCATTGAGCTGCACTGCTCTGATATATTGTGACTTATCTGCTCACACAAGGAAAATGCTTGAATACTTTACCAGTTAGATGTTTAGTCTCTAGTCGTTGTTTTATTTTATTTATTTATTTTTTACCACTTATGGTATATGAGGGTGTGTGTTGTTCACTATTTTTTGTGAGTGTGTTGGAGACTTATATAATTATTATTGTTTGTTTCAATAAAGGTTGTCAGTTTTTTAAGCTTCTACTATTGGATATCCATCAAGGGGTAGCAGTGGTGAGGTGGAGCACCCCGGGAATACGAGGAGCTCTCCTCATTACTTCTTTTGTCTGTTCTATATATGTAGGGTTATGCCCTTTACTACCCCTGTAACCCTATTACTCTCCGCCAGAGTTCTCTTTGGCTGGTAGTTTTATTTTTTGTCTATTTTTTCCGGTTTCAATACCTGGGTTACTTGAGTGGTTATCTTTATCTTTTTTTTTAAGTAGAACATGGCCGGTTTTTTAACCAATAAATTGGATAGCAGCGACTGGTGTAAAGATGCAGATAATGTCTTCTCCAATACAAAATTAGACCAGAGCGCTACGACCCCAGATATTAACAAATCATTCAATAAACTACAGGGCCTTTACAAAAACCAAATTCGAAGCTGTTGGGAGATTTCTTCCTTGGAAAATTATATAAAAAAAGAAATGGTCCCAAGGGGTCTGAGAGTGAGAAATATCCCTTCATCCCACTCTGAAAATACTGAGTTAATGAAAGAGTGGGAGGTTGCGGCTGGAACCTGCTCTAAAACCTTTATGCAAATCATCTGCAAATTTGAGCAAGACAAGCTCAAAACTGTAAATGCTAGTCTGGACGAGGAGATTAGTGGGATAAAACAATTCCAGACTGATCCCAATTTTACCTTCATGGAGTCCAGGCTGAAACAGAACCTGGACAAATACCAGGAATCGGTAAAATTTAGAAAACACGACAAATTTCTGAGGGATCTAAATGATTACGAAACTGGGAATGTCTATAAATCGTTTAATCGGAGAGTAAGACGTACCTCAGAGAACTGTCTAACATCTGACTACGACTCCTCTGATACAGACTCAGGAAGCCAAACCAACCTGGTGGAGCCCCAATCACAACCTTCCACCTCGGTAACATCCTCTAACCCAAGAGGGATTTTGAAAAAGGGGGTTAATTTTTTAGCCTTGGGCAACCAGGAAGAGTTTCCAAGTCATCGTACGAGGTACCAAACCCGGAATCCGAGAGGGGGGGGGAGGAGGAGGAGGTACTAGAGACTACTCAAGCTATAGGATCTGAATCACAAGTCATTAATTTGTCCTCCCGTACATTAAATCAAGACCAAATCAAGGTTCTTGGTAGAGGACTATCCTTCGTACCCACCCCCCCTTTCGATAGATTTGGGTGGATTAAAGACCTTCATCTATTTATTCGTAAATTGGCTTTATACAAATTTCATTCTATCCAGAATGAGAAAAAAGCTAGAGACCTTGGACTTACGTCTAAGGATTACCAATGTTTGACTACTCTTTTGTCTCTCTTGGACGAAAACGATCCAAGTACCACTCAGAACTACACCGATTTGAAACCGAAAAGTCGCTACACACCAAGCTTTTCAGGCTTCAGGAACATTGAATTGTTCCTTGAAGCGGCTAAAAATGAGATCGAAAAGATTAATTTCAAATCCCTTCACATCCATTCAAACGACAACCTCCACAAAAATGAACAACGGGCCTTGAAATCCCTTCAAAATGACGCTGATATCATTATCAAACCAGCGGACAAGGGGGGTAATGTCGTAATAATGGATGTTAGTAGATATATTGAGATGGTGGAACGTGTTCTGGGTGACACTGAGACTTATAGAATTCTAAAAACCGACCCCACAGATGAGTACCTCACGAAATACAAAGGGATCTTGGATGAAGGCCGCAGTGGAGGGTTGCTGTCGGGTGACGAGTATGATTTTATTCTTAATCGTCACCCTAAGATAGCAACCTTCTACTGCCTGCCCAAGGTTCACAAGAACCAAGAAAGTCCCCCTGGACGCCCAATTGTCTCAGGAGTGGACAATATTACGCAAAACGGTAGTCTATATGTGGACAAAGTCCTGAGACCTATGGTGGAGGCTTTGCCCTCATACATTAGGGATACAAAACAGGCCCTCAATAGACTTTCGGATCTCCAATTTTCTCCCACAGCCAGTTTGTGCAGCCTGGACGTAGAATCTCTCTACTCCTCCATTCCTCACGACAGAGGGTTGGAACATGTGGGATTCTTTCTTACTCAAAGAACTCGTAGGGATGATTCACATACAGATTTTGTCCTACGTCTTCTGGGATTTATTTTGTCGCATAATTATTTTTTATTTAATACCAAGTTCTACCACCAGGTGAGGGGTACCGCGATGGGCACGGCTTGTGCCCCTTCATATGCGAACCTCCACCTGGGATGGTGGGAACAACAAATCTTTACCTCCGATGCTCTGACAAAATACTTACCCATGATTCTGTGGTGGGGCCGCTACATTGATGATATTCTAATAGTGTGGCAGGGCACCCACCAAGAATTTTTGGATTTGGTCAGTCTGCTAAATCGAAATGAGGAGAATTTGCGGTTTACATCTGAATACGGTGGACGTACAATTAACTTTTTGGATGTGACCATCTCTATGAATAGGGATGGCACATTCCAATCCACCCTATTCAGAAAACCCACTGCTACAAACTCCCTTCTCCATTGGGGGAGTTGTCATCCGAGACCCCTGAAGGAGGGTATACCTGTGGGTCAATACCTCCGTCTCCGCAGGAATTGTAGTGACCTCTCTGATTTTAAAATAAAAGCACAGCAACTTAGAGCCCACTTTAAAGCTAAAGGCTACCCGAACCGTTGCCTTAAGAAAGCATACAAAAGGGCACTTGAGACTCAGAGAGATGCACTTCTGAGTGATCGTCCTGAAACTGAGGGGACTAGAGGGGCTGGACCAATTCGCATGATTGCGACGTATGACGCTGGTTGGTCCGAAGTCAAAAGGTCCCTAGATAGGTTTTGGCCCATCTTATTGAACGATACACATCTCAAGAATGTCTTAGGCTCACATATTGATATCACGGCCAGAAGGGGACGTAATATCCGGGACATGCTGGTACCCAGTCACTTTTCTATCAGGCCACCTTCCCGAGCTACATGGTTGGGTACCCCGCCTTGTGGCTCATATGGCTGCGGAAGGTGTGTAGCCTGTAGATACATATCTAGAGAGTCCAAAACTGTGAGTGACAGTGCAGGACAAGGCTCAATTGAGATAAAGAATTTCTTTAACTGTAACTCCAAGGGCCTTGTGTACCTACTGTCATGCTCCTGTGGAGCTAAATACGTGGGCAAGACATTCAGGGCATTCAAGGCTAGAATTATGGAGCATGTCCGGTCTCCAAGAAATCGCCTTGAAACACCTGTCTCGAGACACCTGAGAGAACACCATCATGGTGACTCCAATAATTTGAGGTTCTGTGGCTTGGAATTAGTTAAGAGGAACCTAAGACGGGGAGACTTCGACAGAGTCCTGAGACAGAGAGAGTCAAAATGGATATACAGACTAAAAACACTCCAACCTCGGGGCCTGAATGAAGGTTTCTCTTTTGCCCCATTCATTTGACCTCATTACTAGTATATCCCTTTAAGTGCCCTACCTTGGGTCATCTAGCTCTATTTATGTTAGGCCTATGTTCTACTATATATACTATACCACTTTGTTTTGTATCCATCGATCCGCTACTCTTTCTGACCTATGAAACATTAAATATATTTTTTTATTTTTCACTTTGTTTCCTTTCTTCTGAGGTTAATTCTCTCCACTCCTATTAACCCTCTCTTATCCTCCCACATGTGTAGACATGCCATTAACAGTAAATCCTATGAATTGTAAAAAATGAGAAAGAACCCCACCCCCCCCCCCCCCCCCCTCCACCAACTAGTGCCACTCATAGGTAGTGTGGATGGGAGTACCATTACACTACATATGTATAGTGGCCCCTTATATTAATTTACTGTGGATATGCCACTAATAAAGATATAAATAAAAATAAAAATATATGTGGACAATGTAAAATGAAAGTTCTTTTTACATCTGTACAGTGGCTCCCCATATTAAAATGGATGAAGGGTAATTCCCTCCATAATATACGGTTTGATGGAGACATGTACATATATATACTTTGGTATACAAAAAAACAAGGGGGTTTCATGTATGCATATATATACCACGGCACACAAAATAATTGGGGCTGAAATCTATATGTAAGACTCATTTTAGAGTCAATTTAAAAACTAAACTACCCTTTTACGAAGAGGAATCACGTCCCGAATTCTACTAAGCACAAATTCTAAGTGCGTGCGCATGCGCAAGCAACTTGCAACGGTCATGCGCACTACACTCAGGGACAGTGATTACACTCCTCGTTCAGCCGGGATCAGCTGTTTGGCGGCACACGCTTGAATCCCTCCTCCCGTGGACAGGTAGGAGGGCCTCTAAGGGGTATTTAAGGAGTGAAGGGAGGCTGTCACACTGCCAGCTACCTGCCCTTGAGAAAGGCGGTTATACCGCCGAAACGCGCGTTGGGCGACCTGAGCAGGACGACCTGCACTACTATTTGGCTATGACTTAATGCTTTTGGTCATGGCCTTTACTGACTGAGACTATAGCTAGCAGGATACCCCCACAAGAGATCTTGAACTTTCAAATGTACTTAAGGGATTTATGACATAGGCTAAGTGTAATGACTGAGTCTGTTTTCTGTACAACGGACTCAGTCTAGACAGCACTTTCTCTAACTGATTTATTTCCTCTACCTCTCATCTCCCTATCCTTTCGATTTAACTTCTACCAGACTTAATATTAGGAGGTTTTTCTCCCTACTACTGGAAGTCAATGTTCAATTAGGGATTGGGTGGAAGAGGTCTTTTTGTACTTATGTCATTCATTTGTTTATTATTATTATTTTTTTATCTCTTTTTTTCCCTACTTGATCTATGCAAAGGGGAGATATCCTGCTATATATTACATCTAACCATTAACAGGCTATTTTTTCCTTGATAGACAATTTTTTGTCAGTGTGCTCAATTGTCTCACTTAATTATACAAGAGTGATAGTACTCTGATATACTGTGACATATTTGCATTGAGCTGCACTGCTCTGATATATTGTGACTTATCTGCTCACACAAGGAAAATGCTTGAATACTTTACCAGTTAGATGTTTAGTCTCTAGTCGTTGTTTTATTTTATTTATTTATTTTTTACCACTTATGGTATATGAGGGTGTGTGTTGTTCACTATTTTTTGTGAGTGTGTTGGAGACTTATATAATTATTATTGTTTGTTTCAATAAAGGTTGTCAGTTTTTTAAGCTTCTACTATTGGATATCCATCAAGGGGTAGCAGTGGTGAGGTGGAGCACCCCGGGAATACGAGGAGCTCTCCTCATTACTTCTTTTGTCTGTTCTATATATGTAGGGTTATGCCCTTTACTACCCCTGTAACCCTATTACTCTCCGCCAGAGTTCTCTTTGGCTGGTAGTTTTATTTTTTAAATCAAATCATGTAGCACGCCAATTATAAGCAACCAAACAGCATTCAACTAACATTCTGCCACATATCATTTTAAGGTTATTTTATTTAATTATATATATATATATTTTTTTTTTTTCGATCAAGTTTGCACAACTTAACACAAGAAAGGAGCCATCTGTTATAAAATGTTAAACAGCTGCTATCTGATAATGCCTTGCTTCGCCGAAGCCAAATTATTAAACTTGCAATCCGTAAATACTTCTTTCTAATTAAAATAATGCTTGGTTACTTACTTTTTACATGGCAATTGTGAAAATTTTTGTGACAACCAGCAAATGATTAGAGTGGTACAAATATAATTGAAATGCATTGTCAATTTACTCAGCATATTTCCGATTAAAGGAACAATTCCATAGAGTCTTGGCAGATGTAACCTTCATTGTTTATATGTTTGACATTGCATCAAATATAATTTAGAGAAAATGAGTGAGTAGTGAGCCAAATTTGTGATGGACAAGGCCGGTTTCTGGGTGAGGAACGGTGTAGTCATTCATCTAAACTAATAGGTTTTGATTAAGCTAAAAGGGCAAACTGATCATTTCAGGATATTTGTCATTGTTTTTGTTTAGCACATTCTTGTGAGTTCCATAAATAATACTTTATTTCAAACCAAATGATGTGCATAACCGGCCTGAAACTGATACACAGAGCAATATTTGGTCGTTGCTAGCCTTAAATCAAGAATTCATTGTGGCTTATAGCACTATTCCTTGTGGTTGAATGCAATCATTTCAACCTATACTTTATTTAAACCTGAAATGTGAAATTTAGTCGTCAGAACTGGTCATTAGTTCTATTTTTGGAATGTATTTTTGCCTCAAAACACATGTGTTCTTCATGTTATCTTACCTATAATGTATTCTTATTTTTGTGCTAATGATTCTCAGCAGTGTTGAGAACAAGGACCATTTTTACTGTCAATATAAAAAAAAACATACAGACTTTTTAACCTGTATTGTAGACGATTAAAAAAAAATCTATCCTACTCGCAAAGGAACACCTCGGAAACTTGGGTTCAGCTTGCAGAACTACTCCCAGCCCCTACGAGGTCTCACTCTGACAGCTAGGACAATGTTCTTCCCCAGACCCTTTGCTTTTATTAGTGAAGTGTGACATAGTTACATAGTTAAAGTTACATAGTTACATAGGATGAAAAGAGACATGGGTCCATCAAGTTCAGCCTTCTTCACATATGTTTTTGCTGTTGATCCAAAAGAAGGCAAAAAAAAAAAAACTGTTTGAAGCATTTCCAATTTTACAACAAACTAGGAAAAAAAAACCTTTTGACTCCAGAATTGCAGTCAGTTTTATCCTTGGAGAAGCTATTACCCTACAGTTCAAAATATTATATCCTTGATTATTTGTTTTTTGCAAGTATGCTTCTAGTTGCTTTTTAAATATCTGTTTGTACTTTGATAAAACCTCTTCTTCAGGCAGAGAATTTCACATGCTTATTCTTTTTACGGTAAAAAAACTTTCCTTTGTCTTAGACTAAATCTTCTTTCTTCCAATCTAAACACAATGATTTGTATTGGCCCCGGATATATTTGTTTAATTTTATCATATCCCCTTTGAGGCAATGTTTTTCTAAACTAAAGAGGCTTAAATTTGTTAACCTTTCTTCATAACTAAAATGTTACATTCCTTTTTATTAATTTTGTAGTCTGCCTCTGCACTTTTTGTAGTGCCATAATATCCCTTTTTAGAACAGGTGCCCAAAATTGCACAGCATATTCAAGATGTGGTCTTACCAGTGATTTTTAAAGAGGCAAAATTATATTCTCATCCCCAGAATTTCATGCATGACAATACCTTACTGGCCTTAGCCACTGCTGATTGACATTGCACATTGTCTAAAACAATTCCCAAGTCCTTGTCGTGTGTTGATATCTCTAATTCCCTACTATTTAGGGAATGCTTGTGCATTCTTTGCACCAAAGTGCATAACTTTAATCTCGCTAATTATTCTTTAGCAAAACCTAGTTCGTTGGAACTGTGTCCCCTCAACAGCTCAGTTATGGACTCCAATCTGAAAAAGAGTAAAATGCAGAAATATACTGCAAAAGCATGTATTTCCAATCCCAAGCCAACATGCTATCCTTTCTTCTGAAATCAAGAAATTACTTGTAAATACTAAGAAAAAATACCTATTTTTTTTTTTTTTTTTTACTAATTTAATAATGCAGTTGTGTCTGCAAGGTTTCTTATGTTAGCACTTATTAAACTTCTGTGTTTTACTAAGAGAAGAGCTTATGCACACAAATATACGAATCCAAAGAAATGCATTAGATTAAATAAAAACAAGACTAGAATGACTGGAACTCATTGAAAATTATTATGAAACATTCGGCATCAATATGAGGAATTCAAGATGAGATCCATATGACGTCCTCATGCAATCTTACTGATGTCAAATAAAACTTGCAGGGTTCAAAGCCACTTGTCAGAGAAACATGCTGGTACAAAGCACTTTAACCTAACAGCCAAGACACTCCAGGAAGATTTTTGAACTATTGTTTCAAGTGAATATTTGTTTGATTTACATTTAATTAATTTCCAAGGATGCGAGTATATAATCTTTATTTTATTATATGTGTTCACTAAGGCACTTTGAACATCATTTGTTACACGTTGCACTTAAAAAAAAGAATTTAACCAAGTCGGATAGATATTAGATTTGAAATATACTAGGAAGTATTTCCCAAGGGGTGGAGCAATGACGTAGCGTGCGTTGTGTGCATCCTTGTGGAACACGGCTGAGGGGCAATCGAGGGAGCCGACCAAGAGCTGAGAGGACGGCTCGATCTACCGAGCGTATTACCTGGGTAGATCGAGCCATCAAAGAGGACCAGATGCTGGGCTGAAAGTAGGGAGCTACTCATCTTTCTGCCGGAAAGAGCTATGTACTACAGCCAGTTTCTCCATGGATAAAGTTATCAAGGGAGGACAACTAGCGAGAACCTAACTCAGTGATAGCAGGAGAAAGCAGCAAGCTGCAATAAAGCAGATCTGGAGTACTTCACCAAAAGCTAAGTGCCCAATGTTCCAAAATGTGTGTGCATAGTCTGTAGGAGATTGTACAAACATGATAGCATAAATATTTGGTCATTTGATTACGAAAGGGCTCTTGAGAAAGAGGGAAACACATAGGACACAATAAAGAGCAGAATTCAGGGAGCAATATATGAGCTAAAGTTCATTTAATTTTGCTCACAGTGTCGACTGCCTGACAGTCTTAAGTGGGTCGGGTTAATACTCCGTGTGGTGTTTTTTTTTTTTTTTTTGGATTTATTTATTTATTTATTTAATTTATGTTAAATACAAAAGGAATATTATAACAAAACCAAAGATATCATTATTCAAAAAAAGTTTATAATCTCTAGAGAGGGATCAAACAAACCAAGAAGCAAAATGGCTACTAAAAAGACACAAAATAGCAATCATTTAAAAAATAAATAAAAAATATGCCTTTCTTTATTTTCACCACATCCCCCAGGTAATAAGTCAAACCTGGAGGAATCTCTCCTATCAAATATCCCAACAGAGGGAGATATTAACAAAGTACAAATGGAGGAAAATCAAGAGTCAAGAGAAGAAAGAAACTAAAATGACCATTTACTCAGACACCTAGATACACAATTTGGGAAATTGAGAGAAGAAATCCAAGTTAATACCCTGGATATTAAGAAAGAACTGATGACTCTTAACTTACGAATACAAGCGATAGAAGAGAAATTAAACGGGATGGAATACAAGGAAAAAGTCCACAAAGAAGAACATCTGACACTAGAAAAGAAAATGGCTGACATGGAGAACAAGTTGATAGATCTGGAGGACCAGTCAAGACGGAACAACTTAAGAATCAGAGGAGTATCAGAACAAATAATTGCAAAGAATCTGGATCCATATATAGAAGATTTTATCAAACACCTGGATGTGGAATGGGACGCCAGAATCCCTATGATGGAGAGATGCCATAGAGTGAATAAACCTAAAGGTGTCCCAGGCCACCTTCCATTTATTCTACCACTACTTTTATTTACTATATACTATATATTAACTGCAAAACAGGATTTGACACAGAGTACCAGTAATATTGTACAAATTAATTCATAGTAATAATAATTCTGAATTCAGAACTGTATATTGTCTATCTATCTATCTATCTATCTATCTATCTATCTCTCTATCTCTCTATCTATCTATCTATCCATCCATCCATCCATCCATCCATCCATCCATCCATCCATCCATCCATCCATCCATCCATCCATCCATCCATCTATCTATCTATCTATCTACCTGTCTGTCTGTCTATCTATCTATCTATCTATCTATCTATCTATCTATCTATCTATCTATCTATCTATCTATCTATCTATCTATCTATCTATCTATCTATCTATCTATCTACCTGTCTGTCTATCTATCTATCTATCTGTCTATCTATCTATCTATCTATCTATCTATCTATCTATCTATCCATGTACATTATAAAAATCACTGACTCACCCAATTCAAAACCCATAAAATGTAACAGCTTTTAAAAAACACTGACTTAGCCAAAAATAATGGACATTTAGTTACAGTATACGATCATACATTGCGTAAGTCTATCACAAAATGCCTGTACCCCATTCTTGCCATTCTTTAGCAACCTAAATGCCTATATATATATATATATATATATATATATATGATTAAAATCCACTTCCCTTCATTGGTTTTTAAAGCCACATATTGGATAGTTCTCATTGATCCAATTGTCAGTAGTATTTTTTAATGCTTATTACTTAGCTGCTACTTGCTGTTTTGTCCCTCGGCCAAGCTCACATTAGTATATATTATTGCAGCCACTGGAAGTTCAGCAAACAGATTGCATTCACGTCTTCTCTAAAGATTTGTTATCCGTTTGTTATCTCATTAAATGGGCAAAACAAATATCTGCTCCAATGGAGCCAAGAATGTTTGCAGCACAAATGTCCCTTTTCGAAAGAAACTTGTGAAAACTTTTTGTAGTAATGACATTAATTATAAGGACTTGACAAATCCTCATTATAAAGTGCTGTGTACACCAAACAACTAAGAATCACAGCTACTTCATCCTCAATCTGTCGTATATGGCACATGCATTGCCCAGCCAGATTGAGTTGTGCCAATTTCATTGAGTTTGTGACTTTTTAAAAGTGTTTCATATTTTTGTAAAGCAAACTAAAATAATAAAAATGTTTATCTAAATATAACTGAATTGTTTTTTGTTTTTTTTCGAAAAGTGTTTTGTGATGTCTCCATGGCTAAAACAAGGGTGCTCACACGTATTCTAGCTATACAAGGGAACACAGTGGAAAGCATTCCCAGAACTCCAAACACAATTCAAACTGCAAAGCTCAGCCCTCTTCTCCTACCTACAGCTCAAATCCAGCCTACACGAAACCACGCAAAACCTTCTGACCACCTACACTGACCACATTTGAAAAACTTTGCCTTAACAAACGACCTCGCAAGAGTGCTCTATCGACCATATACAGGGAATTGTTAACACACGAGGCAAAGGATGGGGCAAACTTCATGCAATCATGGCACAAAGATCTCAACACCACGTTCACCACCGAATAATGGAAGGAGGCATTCCTCACACACAAAGCAACCTCTGCTTGTATATCGCATTTCAAACTCATTTGGAAGCTGCAATATCGCTGGTACCTGGTCCCAGATAGGCTGGCACGCATATACCCGGGCACCTCCAACACCTGTTGGAGATGCAGGAGCGAGATAGGCACCATGTACCATGTCTGGTGGACGTGCCCCAACATACGACAATTCTGGGACATAGTTAGCACAGTGGTGACCCAAACCATACTTCAAACCCTGTCTCTGACACCAGAGGTCTGCCTACTATTTATGGTGCAGAAAATTATCCCGCGAATAGAATGCAAGCTCCAATTCCACATTTTGATATCAGCCAACACACTGATTGCCAGAAGGTGGAAAACAAAAAACACACCCTCCAAGGAGGAACTAATACAGCAAGTAACAATAACGCATGGCTCATGCACAAATTAAAGCTGACACCGATACACTAAAAGCGGGAGACATATGGAACCAAAAGTGGCCCAGCAGAGCTGACCCTAGTAGCAACACCAACCCCCCTCTCCCTCCTACTTGCCCCACGCCAACTAGAGAAGAAACACCACCCTCCCAGTTTCTAGTTAACCCCCCGCCCCCTTTCCCCTTCTCCCCCTGGCAAGGTAAATACTAATGACAGCGCCACAGAGAGCTGACCCACAACCACCTCCATGCCACGCCACCCCAACCTTCCAAAAATATAACTGCACCCAGCAACCAATGAGTAAAAGGGCCATGACAAGTGGAACCACACCGACAAGGAAGGCTTAAACAGGCACGGTGGAGAGAATAAAACAAACTAGAATAGACAAGTAAAAACGAACATCATGTTAAGCAAGAAAGACACTACTTATAGGCATCCTGGACTTGTAGGGTGGGAGCTCATGTGGACCAAGTGTTTGTTGTACGATGCATGAATACATTGCCAATTGTTACCCACTAACTATTTCCCTCTCTTTCTTCTGTACCCCATGAATACTTGATAAACAATAAAAATTGTCAAATTGGGAAAAGTGATAGGTCTGAAAGGTTTATAAGTCTCTGTCAGAATACTTAACTTACCATTATTCTGAGTCTCTTTGCAAAACTATTAGCTCATTGCTCAACCCATTTGCTGCAGCTCAAATAATGGAGTAGTTTCACTTCATTATCTCACTGACGCCATTCAACCAATAACAAGCCATGAGCTTTGGGAGCTGTTTTGCCCAAGACCCTTAGCACCTCAACCACTGCAGTGAGCTACAGTGGTCATGGTTCTTGTATTGAATTACAGGGATCATGTATTAAAAAACCATATCCTGCAACCAAATATGTTATATATGGAATACATTTTACACCCAAACTTTTGCATAATTATGGCCAGCTCCCATAGAATGTGAGCTCATTTGAACTAGTGATGCCCCTATTTCTTGTCTTGTTGCAGATACTTGGTTATTGGTCCACAGATTGCACACTGCTGTTAAATATGCTGTTGCTTTATAAATTATCATAATTAACAAAAATACAAAACAATCAAGGTATTAACCAGTGATGTTCAGAATTTGCACATTTTTAGTCATAAAAAGACATGGATCTGATAACCTGACAAACTAACAGGAGCTACACTGTGTTTTCTATATAATTTGCAAATGAATGTTTTTATGTTTTATTCCTATTAAGACTGTTGGATATACAGGGATAACTATTTGGCTGTGGAAACTATTGTACATAGCAGAGTTCTCTTAGATAACAATGGGATTGTGGGCCCTTCGCAAATGTTAACCAAGCCATTTATGTGGACAAACAGATATAGTAAAAGTAGGGTTTCATGCTTATTATATCATTAACTTATATCCTGCCTCACACAAGTGCTAATGTCTGGGCACTGTTCCAAAGATTCAAAAAAATTATGTTACGCGATTAGTTCCTCAATTAGGAAAAACAAATGGAGTTTCCTTGTCAATTGTGTTTGAGCCGCACAGGGATGGACAAGAAATAGATTATGGGCAGGTAACTAGGTGGCCAGGTTTAACAGGTGATTTGAAACTCTTGCTTAGTGCTTTTATTGTTTGGAATGCAATGATCTTCCAGCGTGATCATTTTCCTAACAGGATCCAGGTGGGTAATTGAATCCAGGAAAGAAAAAAAAGTCCAGGCACTCCAACGCCCAGCAAGGCACATTTATTGGAACCAAGTCCACAGCAATGGTTCGACCCTGGGTCTTTGTAGAGTTGAAATGTTCCTGTGTACTTGGTTTCAATAAATTTGCCTTTCTGGGCTTTGGAGTGCCTTTTGTCACCTGTCCTGGATACAATATTGTGTTTGGATTGTGCTAGCCCATGGTTTGGTTGCACCCAATTGTTTCTCTATGGAATGACTGGGTTCCTACATCCTTACTCTCGGCAATGTCATGGAAATATAAGAAATCATCTGTAAATAAGCTTTATTTAAAGTGTAAATTAATTTGAAATTAAACAATTAAATGAAGTAGTAAAAATCCTCAATAATTTAAGTTAACATTTTTCAGGTGATGCTCAATTTTTTAAAAATGTACATGAAAATCATAGCAAATTATATCACAATCCAATCCAGACCAATACATCTGTTAAAGGGACACTATCAACTTCAAAACACCTTTAATGAAGCAGTTTGGGTGTATAGATCATGCCCCTGCAGTCCAACTCCTCAATTCTCTGCCATTTAGGAGTTAAATCATGTTGTTTTTGCAGTACTAGACATACCTCCCTGCTTGTGGCTTACACAGCTATCGTAAAGAGTTACCCAATGTTTAAACTTCCTTTATTGCAAATTCTGTTTAATGTAGAATTTCTTATCTCCTGCTCTGTTAATAGCTTGCTTTACTTGGCAGGAGCCTCCTCTGTGTGTGATTAAAGTTCAACTTACAGAGAAGGAGATAAACACTTTTTAAAATAAGCCACATCTGATTGAAAGGGAATCCATTTTGTTTTCATGCAGACTGTGTCAGTTACAGCCAGGGGAGATGTAACTAGGGCTGCATAAACAAAAAACTAAAATTATTTAACTGCTAAATGGCAGTGAATTAAGCAGTGAAACTACATAGACAGGATCTATACACTAAAACTGTTTCATTAAGCTAAAGTTGTTTTGGTGATTATAGTGTCCCTTAAAATATTGACAATATACAATCATAGTTTTACAAATTGTGAGAAGTGACTGTTCCCTTTGAATATAAAATCACCATCAAAAGTGCTATCAGGTCCAGTTAATGAAGGCTTATTTTAGTTTTAAGAAGACTTATTTCAATAGTGAATAGAATGAGACAGGCCTAACAGAAGTATTTCTTTTTTTGCAATGAACAAAACCTGGTTTGTTTCCAGGGGTCACTCAGTAAAGGCAAGGCAACACTCAAAATTACATAAGTAATGGGTTTTACAAAAAAGGTATGAAATAGGACGGTCAGGCGGACCTTGGATAGGACGCTGCCTGTAATGCAATTAGTAGTCGGGAAGTGGGAGAATCTTCACATGGAAGGGGCATGTCAACCCCCAAATGATAGGAACTTGCATGCCCATGCTTCACAGCGCAAGCATGTCTAATGCTGTTAATGTGCTGCGCTGCCTGGGGACTGTTCTGTGGTATCCATGCATGTGGAAAAACAGGGAACTAAATTGGGATGCTGGGACACAACCTCGAATTCGGGATTGTTTTACCGAAAGCAGGACTGGTGGGAGTACTGTTCTAAGAACGCTTTCAGTAAATTGCTTATTGAAAGATAACTCGGCAGCGCTTCTTCTAATCAGTTTTTGTTGCTCAGCACACAAACAGTAAAAAAAAAAGGAATCTTTGTAACTGTACAAATCCATTTACATTGACAATATTGTATTCATCCTCGAATGGTGCAACGTGCTTCTTACAGTAAATCCTGGTCTTCTTACAGAAACCAAAATGGAAAGTGCTGACTCTGCACATTGTCCTCCCATAGCTCTGGGTGAAGAAAGTCAGCATTAAGCTTTGCATTCAGTGACTGCAGCACCCATGCTCAGCTTGTGATAAATTTAAACAAAGTAGTTTAGAGCATCGTCGCATTATTTAGCAGCGAGCCTTGCTACCATTTTAATAAAACAATGGCGAAGTAATCACATTTCTACACAGTTTTATGGATCCCATTAATCTGTTATGCTTTTCTTTAGATCTAGGAAGTAATGTATTACCGGAGCAATATTTCATAAATAAAGCGTTAAGTTCAGCATCTTGCTGAATCAGATATGTAAGGCCAGCCAGGTTAGACTATTTACTTTGCAAGTTCTCCAGCTTTCACTGTACGCTGCAGTTTCGTTGCCAGGGCACATATAATAAATATATAACTAATACAACAGTTCCACTTCATCTACATGTTTATCGGCTTGAAAATGTATAATGCTGACACACCAATGATTGACATACTAAAAGAGATCCACTCGTTTGGCTCTGAATAGAACATTCTTCGAACCTCTTACTGTATAAAACTTATACAATACCTTCAATAGACACCACATGTGGATTGATCATCTTTCTGACAAAGCCACCTGAGTTCTCATGAGACGATCCTGAAGATCTGATCTATGGGTGGTACGGTGCGACTGACATACGAAAGCTTTGTTCTTTGCTGTGCTGCAGTTTCTTGTGAATTAATGCTTGAGGTTTGCTGAACAGATATTGAAACAGTTTGGTTTGGTCTTAAATTTCTTATTCATGTTTTTTTTGTTTCTTTTTTAAGCTGTTTTTTTTTTTTTTTTTTTTATAGCTAAGAGAAGCCACACTTATTAACTGTAGTAGCTTGGGTTCGGGATTGATCCATACACTACACAGGATTCTGTTCTTGCTGTAAGATGACCTGTGGTCCTTTTATTCTTGTTACCACTGAACTGAAATTTAACTCTATAATACCTCCAAACAGTCACAGATCTGGGTAGGTCTCAATTTCAGGGTCCTGTCTCATTGTCTCAAATTGGTTCCTTGGTGTTCTGGATCTGAGAACACAAAGGAACTGTCCCCAGAAAAAATGGCATCATTAGATGTGCTCGTGCTGCGATGAATGGTGTTAACACACTTGGTTCTTCAACAGCATGTCTTGCTCTGGGTGGGACCAGCAAGAAAGACTGTCAGTCAGCCTGGAATGCAGTCACACCTCACAAACACGTTTGGTACCACTAGTGAGTCAAATGGCGCCACTGAAATGTCCCCATAGGTCCTCCCACCCCATCTTGATTTCATACTTCTAAGACAAAAAGTTAATCAAATGCCATGGTATCATGCCGATTTTGGTTCTTTAAATATTGTCAATGGGCATTGTTTTTAGCTATGGGGGCATGGGAACTTGTATGTATTTTGTATTTAGTTTTTAAACAACATAAAGTTACCAATACCACAATTAAGTGTTCTGGATGCAGTTTTAACCACATAATGTACAACATGGTGTAGAAACCACATTGTCTACATTGCAGTGTTAAACATTGGGTATAATAAAAGTTTGAGGAAGCATTGGATTGGGGAAGATGCAGATCTTGTCTATGTGGCTTTTGCAAGCCCTCCCCTTTTTTCAGTTCAGCCCAAAGTCTTTGTGAGGCAGGTACTCTGGGTATTTGCCTGCTTGTTGATTGTAACTCTCCTTAACAAAGTAACAGGACCGGTTGTCTGATTGACAGCTAGGGAGTGTAACACAGTTCATTTATAAAATTGCACATTTTATTTTTAAATATGCACTTTTTGTGAAATTAAAAAAAAAAGAAGACACAGTGAAGCTGCTTTAGGAGTTTGGAGTGGTCTATTAGCATAGCTGCTACCATCTACAAGATCGGCAATTTATGTAAGGAAGAAATAAACACTATATACTAACTATCCTTTTTTAAGGGATATTTCTAATTTTATTGTTCCTTTAAGTAGGGTGCGCTTGTAATGCATTTTGTAGAACATAATATTTATTTTTGAAGCTCATGAAAAAGCTAGAAATTGCATTAAAATAAATATATAATAATATATTTAAAAAATGCGATTCTGTGTTGAACTGATTTGCATACGCCTACCCAGAATCCTTTGCGGTAGTAACATCACTGCAGATTTGTGATTTCTGTGGGAAAAACAAGTCTTATGGCTTGACTAGTGTGCAGATTTTTGTTTAACATTGTATTAACTATCTACAGACTTCAGGTGGAAGGGGTTTTCAATCACAATTTTTCCCCACCATAACAAAGTTGGATTTTGCTTCGCAAGTACAGCCAAGCCTCACTAGCCAGCCAGTAACCAACCTCATGATGTTGATTTGCATTAACAATGAAACAGCTGTCCATGGTTCACTGGTTTTGCATCTTTTCCAGCGTTGTATTTCAAAGCTGTTGTATACAGCAGACACAGACTCAAAGGAATCCTTGTTTAAAATGGAATGAGACAAAAATGTGATTCTTTGTTGAACTAATTTGCATATGCCCACCCAGAATCCTTTGCGGTGGTAACATCGCTGCTCATTTGTGATTCCTGTGGGAAAAGCAAGTCTTATTGCTTGACTGGTGTGCAGATTTTTGTTTGACATTGTAATATCTATCTATCTATCTCTATATATATATGTAAAAAAAGGTATCATTACATACTGCAATACTCTGGTATTTTGGCATCTTATACATATTATCGGGAGTCTACATTATTTAAAGGTCTTTCATATGCCTTCATGAGATTGACATAGATATATAAATTACCAGCATGGTGGCTGCAGTATCGTTATGCACACCTGACTTCTCTCACTCAATTTAAGAGCATCATTACACTGTGACATAATGCCCAGTAATGTTATATCTGAATACGCTACATTAATAATTAACTCTCAACTGTTCCATATAGGCATTTCATAAGGAAATTAAAAGCAAATCATATGTTTGTTCTGGAAAATTGTGTTTTCACTATTGTGCTTTCCCAAAATTCAATTTGATATATGCAAATATATGCAAATGAACTCAGTCATTAGTTTGTTTGTTTTTACCCAGATTTCAGGGAAAAGTATAAGCACAAAGTTTTTCAGAGTTTCTGCCTTAGGGCAGGGATTTAAAATGTGTTATGATATTGAGACATAGTCTATTTTCATATCAAGTTTACTTAAATGAGTAAGAAGGTTTCACTATGTCATCTCACCACAGCTTTAATAATGCTTAACTTAATAATTAATTATACCTGCTGGCAGACATATTCACATAGAACGCCTACAAATCTTTGACACTAATCCCCTACTTTATTTGAAAATATATTTGGAATGTTCACTTAGTAGCTGGAGAGAATGTATTTGAAGAACTAGATCGTATATGAAATATCTTTATAAAAATACGGTATTACTTTGATTATTCAAATATTCATACATGTGGAACATTAAGCATGAAAGACTAGACATTCTTAATCTTTAATTTTCAAAGCTTAACAGCATTCAAAACTTCTCACGAGGTGCATCAAAATTGAACCATTTAAGAGCTTGCATTGTGTTAATAAGTAATTTCTCATTTGTTAAATTGGCTTCCCAGATGAGAAGAAAAGAATTAGAATTTTAAAAACCTAAAACAGATCTAAATAATGAAATGATCTGAGAATTACAGTTAATTTAAAGTTAGATTAAAGGTACAGTGGATACACAGCACATTTAAATAGATACTCCAATACGTAATTACAGAACACAATAAAATGCCAATTTAATTTCAAATACAGGAAGAAAAGGGCATACGGTGTAGAAGAAAACACAAAAAAAGAACACTCATGGGACCACACAATATTCAAATTGGCTATAGAATAGGTTGAGTGTCACTCCCAACAGGGTCCAATAAATGAGCTTATTTCACCATTTATTACTTTACTAAGGGCATTCTTACAAACAGATGTGAATACAAGTCCAAGGACATATGGACAGCAATATAGATGAAAGATCCCGCAGAATATAATATAATGTAATAACAATAAAAAGATATGAGCGTGGTCTATCAGTCACATTTATTTGGAACAAAACGCACAGACGTTAAGCTGCAGTATAGTGGTACCTGTTCAAAGATCAGGGTTTATTCCCGAGAGGGTCAATTCAAATTTTCATCCTTCTGAGATAAATCAAATGAATGCCATGGAGGAAGCTTAGTTTCATATCCATTTATTTTAACATACGATCTAAAGAACCTTGAGTTTGCTTCAGAGAAAAGTGGAAAAAAACATTATTGCTTTAAAAATGTACACTAAACAACCCATTATATTATTAAGAACTCAGCATTCCAACCTTCCTTGAAAAATATAAAAACACAGATGGAACCAGATGCAAGTGCTTTAAATGTTTCATACAGGTAGAGCACAAATTGAAACTGGATAAAGACGACCTTCCACGAAAGCCTGTGTTGGACACTTATCACACTGGATTATCTGCTAACGACATTTTAAATCCTTTGCATCTGGTCAAGAATTACGGACTTCACTTGTTGAATAGAAATGGACGTTTATACAATGATAAAAGAGGAGACTATATTTAAAAGAAGAAAAACTACCACAACAAGAGGACATAGTCTTAAATTAGAGGGGCAAAGGTTTAAAAATAATATCAGGAAGTATTACTTTACTGAGAGGGTAGTGGATGCATGGAATAGCCTTCCAGCTGAAGTGGTAGAGGTTAACACAGTGAGGGAGTTTAAGCATGCATGGGATAGGCATAAGACTATCCTAACTATAAGATAAGGCCAGGGACTACTGAAAGTATTTAGAAAATTGGGCAGACTAGATGGGCCGGTTGGTTCTTATCTGCCGTCACATTCTATGTTTCTGTGTTTCTATGTTATTTTTATATAGCTGTATGAGCAAATGTGTTACCTGTATATAGGTATTATATCTAATTCAAAGTGAGTTTAAAACTGTGGCCAAAATAGCATAATTGGGAAAATTCTCTCAATAAGCTACTTTGTCTAAGAAATATAAATATAAATGATTTCATTTAGAATTATCACTTTAGCAAACAACCCTTCAAAATAAATATACAATAAACAAACAATAGGACCCTTTCAGGACAGAGGCCAAGAAAGCTAGCTGAATCCGGTATAAATTTAAAATCGGAGAAACGTTATTCTTTTTCATAAAACTAAACATATTGGTGTGAAATGGAATGGGGTGGGGGTGATCTTTATGCATTCAGTATCTATGTGGCACTTTATCAAACTCTGTCAATGATATTCAGCATAATCAATGTCATGTTCTATGTGACTACGTTGAATTACATTTTTGACAAGAAGGTCATATGCGCCAACAGAGTAGAGGAAGAAGGGCAATGTCCAAGATACATCCACATGGGGTGGAAGAAGGAGGCGACTCCGTTCTTACGACTCGGTCATAAAAAAATATTGGTCAGTAAGTGAAGATGCATTAGCGAGCATGCGCAAGAGAGCAGGTCAACGTGCAGGGGACTTAGACTAGTTCACTAGCTCAGGGAAACCCACAAATCTATGTTTGGGGAAACTTCCCCAAACATAGATTATCTCTCTAGCACAGGGAATTTGCGAAATCTATGTTCGGGGAAAATTCCCCAAACATAGACGAGCTCTCTAACGTGGGGAATCCCTCAAATCCCCACGCTAGACAGCTGGTCGTAAGTGTGATCGGCGTAAAACAGTTAGATCGGAAAGTGAGGACCACATGTATTTTCTTTAAATGGCTCACTCAATGTGCAGTGTGCGGGAGAGTGCTGTCTTGGATAAATACTAGGCTCTCTCAGATCTCAACATTTTTATTATGTTTACTTTAAATAGCTTATATATACAAAGATATTCTGACTCTATATAGACAGGGTTGGAAAGTCTAGTGTTAATTAGGATACACAAGATACACAGAATATTGTGTATCCTAATTAGCACTAGACTTTCTGACCCTGCATATATAGAGTCAGAATATCTTTGTATAAATTGTATAAATTTGTTATAACTAAGGGTTATGCCCTTACCAGTTCTAATGCTGATTGGACATAAGTGAACATACTTTCAGTGTCTTCACTAACTTCAACTCATTTTAAATATCAGCTCTAATTAGGCACAGTGTTCTCCCAGTGTTGTGCAAACTTCAACAGTAAAAATATACTTTTGGAGAGTCAGGGGTGACTGTGTGTGATGACATAACGCGCACAGGGAGGTGGGAGTTACCGGAGGGGATGCTGTAAGAAATAACACCTGGGAATATTCTGGAGCCCGTGCCTACAAAGGAGTTTTTCAGACCCCATGTGTGTCCGGCGTCCTAACAGAACTGTGAGCTGTCGGTTACATTTGGATCGAAAATTGCGAGAGTTATTTCACATCGAAAGTCGAAGTCAATTAAAATCACTGGGGAATTCCACTGAAGATACAGGAGGGTAGAGGAGAAACCTAAATACACATGGAGGTACTCATATAAATAGATCACTTTGGACACTTGGGGCTATGAAGCAATCAAGTTGAAATGAAATATGAATTAAAACACTTCAATACATCTTAAGAAATTAAGCTAAGTGTCTAACAATTCTCTTTTGTGCTTGGTGACTTAATTAACGAAGTATTTAAGAAAAATTCTTGCTTTTGTGAGATATTTAGGGAGTAAGGCCCTAATTACTACGTGTCTTGGTGTATTTATTCATTTTTTTAAATTTTTTTTTTGTTTTTTGTTTTTTGTTAACCTGATGGTTAAATACAACTACGGCAGTGTCTGATCTGCTAATTGCTAGACTCATGTGATATATTTTATTTTTCAAGTACAATCTGTCAGTAAAACCCCTGAGATTTACGTAGGGTGCTTTTATAAAACTACAACACAGGTCACAGGATCACTACTGATTAAACAGTAAATCAGCTGCTGGGTAATCTATGTTATCATTCCCTTCCATTAACAAAATCGAAATTTACCTCAAATTAATAAGGGGGACCTCAAAGAAGGAGAAGGAGAGTGTGAGAAGAGAAGGAGAGGGTGGGGGAAAGGAAAAAGAGGAAAGAAGAAGGATAAGAGAAAATCTAAGTGCCAAAGCTAAGGGAAAACTTCCATCACCCCTCCCCTCTAAAAATGGCATCCAAAAAAGGAGCTTTGGAAAAAAGGAAGGAAAATAAACCGCAGAAACAAGAAAAACGACTGTCAGGTTTTTTTTTCCCACCTATCCCAATTAAGGACTCACAATTAGTATAAGAGGAAGTGGAGGGCTCCCTTCTTGGTATGGACTCCCAACTCCCGTAGGAACACTCGGGAGATCAAAATAGCATATATGATTCCATGAAAGAAATTTTTTTATTATGATATTTATTGAAAAAGTTTTTTGTTTTTTTAATAAATAAAAACAAGTAGACAACCATATAGCGTGCAGCAAAATTGGAGAAAGGGATAGTTATAGACATATACAAACTCAATTTACAGTTTACAGACGTATATAAACTCCTTCAATGACATGTCATATATTTCATATTATCAAAATTACACCAACAATACTGACGCTAAAGATGAAAACATTACAATACAAAACAAACAGGGATAAATCCTAGGGTAAATTCGTTGGTCGGTTCACAGGTTTCAAGTAAATCGTTATTAATTAGTGGTTAGTGGTAAAGTTTCCAACCATTCATTATACTTTTCTTGTTTAATTGCAGAATGTAAGATAGATCCGTGCAGATCTCTTTCCATGTGCAATTGATAGGATAGTTAGTTTATTAAATGCTTCTTATGGAAGGGTAAACTTGATTTTCATTGTCTACCTATTATTATTTTAGCAGCTAAAAAGCAATGTGTAACAAGGCATTTCAATGATAAAGAAGGGATGGTCCAGTTTAAATGTAATAAGGCAACCCCAGGTGTTTTTTTTCAAGTTTTTTTTAAATTGAGTTTTAAGTAAATCGTAAGTCCAACACCATAATGGGTTTATTCATTTACAATACCACCATATATGTAAAAAAGAACCATCTAAACATTCGCATCTCCAGCAATGTGGAGTTTGGTCAGGATGCATTTTTGAAAGCCTATACGGAGTTAAATACCATTTATTCATTATTTTGTATTGACACTCTATCAAGTTTAAACAATGTATGTGCTTTCATATGTTCTTAAGAATACAACACAATTCATATTCAGTTATATCTATGTCATTTTTTCACTTATCAACAATATGTAGCGGTTTTTGTTCGGAGAGAGTAATTAGATTGGCTGCTTTGGAAGTTATTTTTTTGCTTTAGTATAATTAAAAATGTATAAAATTAATAATTAAAATTTAGATAAGTTTCCTAATAAAGCTTGATTTAAAAAGTTCTTGATTCTCAGATATGAAAAAAGTTCATTATTTGGTAGTTGTAATTTGGTTTTAATATCAGCAAAGGGTAACATTGATCTTTTTGACAGACATCCTTAATTCTCAGTTGATATTTAGTAGTGATGTCCCGAACGGTTCGCTGGCGAATAGTTCCTGGCGAACATCACGTGTTCGCGTCCGCCGCGGACGGCGAACATATGCGATGTTCGGTCCGCTCCCTATTCGTCATCATTGAGTAAACTTTGACCCTGTACCTCACAGTCAGCAGACACATTCCAGCCAATCAGCAGCAGACCCTCCCCCCCAGACCCTCCCACCTCCTGGACAGCATCCATTTTAGATTAATTCGGAAGCTGCATACATTTTTTTTTAAATTAATTATTTTATTATTTTATTATTATTTTTTTTTTTTAATTCTTTATTTTTGTAGTGCATGGAGGTATAACAAATGAGCATGTGGTACCCCAACGGCATTCCTCATGCTTTTCAAGTAACAATTAACCATCGAAGAGGTAAATGTAGCAATATCTAACTTAGACAGCTATAAGACTCCAGGCCCAGATGGCTACAGTAATCTATTCTATAAACTCTTAAAAGATTAGATAAATATACATTTAGTAAATACCCTTAATTTTGCTGCTCAAGCCGGATCCTTCCAGGAGGAGATGACTAGAGCAAATATACTGCCTATCTTGAAACAAAATAAACAGCCTACCGATGTGCGAAATTATAGGCCAATTTCTCTCATCAATGTTGATGTTAAGCTTTATGCCTCTCTCCTAACCTTAAGAATTAAGAAAGTCTTACCAGCGATTTTTCACTTTGACCAAATTGGCTTTGTACCTGGGAGAACGTCTTCAACAAATATACGTAGAATATTAAATATAATTGATGATGCTTCCAGAAAGAAGTTTTTAGAGGCCATATTGAAATGTTTGGGCCTTTTTGGTTATTATTATTATTATTATTGCCATTTATATAGCGCCAACAGATTCCGTAGCGCTTTACAATATTTTGAGAGGGGGGATGTAACAATAAATAAGACAATTACAAGAAAACTTACAGGAATAATAGGTTGAAGAGGACCCTGCTCAAATGAGCTTACAGTCTATAGGAGGTGGGGTATTAGAAACATTAGGATAGGAAATATCAAGTAGGAGTGAAGCAGAGCTGGAGGAGAGAGCAAAGCACTATCCCATAGGAGAGCAAGAGACAGGTATGTAAGGGAGAGATTACTCTGGGAGGCCATACGCTTTCCTGAAGAGATGGGTTTTAAGGCCCTTCTTAAATGATTGAAGACTAGGGGAGAGTCTGATGGCAGTAGGCAAGTTATTCCATAGGAGAGGAGCCGCCCGTGAGAGGTCCTGCAAGCGTGAGTTGGCCGTACGGGTGCAAGCAGCGGTCAGGAGGTGGTCGCGGGCAGAGCGGAGGGTACGAGGAGGGGCATACCTCTGGATCAGTGAAGAGATATAAGAGGGGCTGGAATTGTTCAGTGCTTTAAATGTATGGGTTATACATCAATCCTTTAGCCCACACTATAGGCCCGAATACCTGCTCCTTATGGTTCACTTTGAATAATGGTACTCGTCAAGGATGCCCTCTTTCCCCTATTTTATACCTTCTTCCTATCGAAGCTTTGGTAACTAATATAAGGAATAACACTATGATTTCTGGGTATAAAATATCCGAGAAGTTGTTAAAAACAAGTTTATATGCCGATGATATTTTAATTACTTTAACTAACCCCATTAAATCTATTACTGCCCTTATGAAGGAAATAAAGCATTATAGTAAGGTGTCAGGGTACCTGAGGTCTCTACCTTTGAGAAGGGTAGAGACTTAGTTGTTTATCCGTCTAGACAGGCCATTTCTCCCGTTCCTCGCGGTCCATCCAGTCATTCTAACGCTGGCCGCAAGGGATCCGCTTCCTTTTCTAACATGACGCTCGATACGTGACGTCTTGACGCTATCCCGAGCGACCTGTCACTCTATTGGCTTTATCTAATCAGCACCCATCGGAGGCGTGTCTACTCTCCGGACTCAGGGTATTTAAGCTTGCTTCTCTCGTCAGCTCATTGCCCTGTCGTGGTTCTAGCTTGTCTAGTCTCTCAGTGCTCTTGTATTCTAGTATTCTCTTTGGTTCTGACCCGGCTTGTTGTACTATTCTGCTTATCTCTGTTATCCCTCTGACCCGGCTTGTCTCTCGCTTACCTGTCTTCTCGTTCCCTCGACCTCGGCTTGTCTCTGACCATTCTCTGTTATTCTCTGTACGTTAGTCCGGCCTTCTAAGGCCCGGTATACGTACCTTTCTACTGTTTGTACTCTGCGTGTTGGATCCCTGTCCCGATCCTGACATTACGACAGGGCCAATGGATCCTGCAGGTACAAACAGTCAGCTTGGTTCTTCCGACCCCAGGTTTGATGCCATGGAACACAGGATGGATCAGATGGTCCTAGCACTACAGGCGCTATTGTCTCGTGCTAGTAACCCACCAGAGGAGACACGTACTCCTTCGATCTCTCCTGTAAGTTCAGGTCTAGAAGTAGCTACTGTAGGTGCTTCTTCTCGTATTACTCCACCAGTACGTTATGGCGGTTCCCCTGAGAAGTGTCGTGGCTTTTTGAACCAGATCAGCATCCATTTCGAATTACAACCCCGCTCCTATCCTACAGATAGAGCGAAGGTTGGATTTATTGTTACGTTACTCATTGAGAAGGCTCTGAGATGGGCTAATCCTTTATGGGAGAATGATAACCCGTTAGTCTATAACTATAATGCCTTTGTAGCTGCTTTTAAAAGAACTTTTGACCCCCCTGGTAGGAAGGTCAATGCAGCTAGATTACTGTTGCGCCTTAGACAGGAAAATCGAACACTTGTGGATTATGCACTAGAGTTCAGATCCTTGGCGGCAGAAGTTAAGTGGAACGAACAGGCTTATATAGATGTATTTTTAAATGGGTTATCAGATGTAATCCTTGACGAGGTCGCTACTAGAGAGCTCCCTGAGAATTTGGAGGATTTAATTTCTTTTATCTCTCGCATTGATGAACGCTTAAGAGAGAGGCAGAACACTCGAGATAGGACTCGTAGACCCTCCTTTAAACTAGCCCCTGCATTTCAAAATTCTGAGATCGAAACCTCACGTTTCCCAGAGCCTATGCAGATAGGTAATACTCACCTCACAGAGGAGGAGAGACAGTACAGGAGAAGGGAGGGTTTATGTATGTACTGTGGAGTCAGAGGTCATTTACGCCTAAATTGTCCCAATCGTTCGGGAAACGCTCGCACCTAAGTTTCTCTAGAGGACAGGCCTTGGGTGTATCTATTTTGTCCTCTGTTCACAATTATAAAGATCACAGGCTTCTGTTACCCGTTTCTTTGACTTGGGAGAAGGGAGTAGTAAGAACCATGGCTTTGATCGATTCTGGAGCCGCTGAGAGCTTTATCGATCAAGTTTTTGTTAACAAGCATACTATCCCATCCCAGTTAAGGGAGACACCCCTGGCCGTTGAGGCCATAGATGGTAGACCTTTACTTGAGCCTGTTATTTTCCGTGAGACCATACCTGTTAATTTAACTGTTGGTATCTTGCATGAGGAAGACCTATCCCTGTTGATCATTTCCTCTCCTTCTATTCCCATAGTCCTGGGGTACTCCTGGTTAAAGAGACATAACCCTATCATTAATTGGGAGTTAGGGGAGATAGTTTGATGGGGTCAAAATTGTCAAGAGAAATGTTTGCGGAAGGTCTCGCCTCTTTGCCTGGCGAACACGTCGGCTAACTCCTCTAATCCTATAGAGACACAAATACCGCCTCAGTACCTGGATTTAAAGGCAGTATTTGATAAAAAGAGAGCCGATACCTTACCTCCACACAGATCCTTTGATTGCAAGATTAACCTACTCCCTGGTACCATGCCTCCCAGGGGTCATGTATACCCGTTATCTACTAAAGAGAATTCAGTTCTAGAGGAGTATATTCACGAGAATTTAGACAAGGGATTCATTAGGAGATCCTCCTCCCCTGCCGGGGCTGGATTTTTTTTTGTTAAAAAGAAGGATGGTACACTTAGGCCTTGTATTGATTATCGAGGTTTGAACAAGATAACCATTAGGAATGCTTATCCCATTCCTTTGATTACCGAACTCTTTGATCGTTTAAAGGGTTCTAACATTTTCACCAAGTTAGATCTCAGAGGGGCATATAACTTGGTGAGAGTCCAGCAGGGACACGAGTGGATGACGGCGTTCAATACTCGATACGGTCACTATGAATATACAGTAATGCCTTTTGGGTTATGTAATGCACCGGCTGTATTCCAGGATCTGATAAATGAGGTTCTTAGGGAATTTCAGCATGAGTGTGTTATTGTATACCTGGACGATATACTCATACATTCTAGAGAGATTGAGACTCACCACGAACAAGTCAGAAGGGTTTTGCACAAACTTCTTCAACATGGTCTGTACTGCAAATTGGAGAAATGTAGTTTCGATCAATCCCAAGTAAACTTCCTCGGTTATGTGATCTCTGGGGAGGGATTTAAGATGGACCCGGATAAACTCCAGTCCATTCTAGATTGGCCTCTACCCAAGGGTCTTAAGGCCGTTCAGAGATTTATTGGGTTCTCCAATTATTATAGGCGCTTTATTAAGGGATATTCTTCTATTATTGCGCCCATCACCAATATGACCAAACAGGGGGCTGATACTAAGAATTGGTCTACGGAAGCTCTCCTTGCTTTCAAAACTCTCAAGGAGCTTTTTGCTTCCGCCCCAATTTTAGTTCACCCTAATACCACTCTTCCTTTCCTACTTGAGGTAGACGCCTCGGAGACTGGCATAGGTGCTATCCTATCCCAAAGGCTAGGTGTGGATAAACCGTTACATCCATGTGGATTTTTTTCTAAAAAATTGTCTGGTGCTGAGAGCAGATATGACATTGGTGACAGAGAACTACTAGCTGTTATCAAGGCTTTAAAAGAATGGAGACATTTATTGGAAGGGACATTACATCCTGTTACTATTTTAACGGATCACAAGAACTTGTCCTATATTGGAAAGGCCAAGCGATTGTCTTCCAGGCAAGCTCGTTGGTCGTTATTCCTCACCCATTTCAATTACGTTCTTACTTATAGGCCTGGTTCAAAGAATTCTAAAGCCGATGCTCTATCTCGCCAATATGAACCTTTGGCTTCTTCTGAACCGGTTCTGTCCTCTATAGTACCCCAATGCAATATTATTGCTAACACAAGTCTCAAAATCCATTCTCCGTTGCTTGCCCAGATCTTGAACTTACAACATCTGGCACCTGGACAGACTCCTGAGGGAAGAAAATGTGTCCCTCCTGAACTCCAACTGGAGCTCTTACAGTGTTTCCACGAAAGCAAGGTGGCTGGTCATCCTGGCATTCGCAAGACTTATTCCCTGATCTCCAAGGATTTCTGGTGGCCTTCCTTACGAAAGGATATTAAGGAGTTCGTCGGAGCTTGTGAGACTTGTACCAGGACTAAACAGCCCCACGCATCTCCTTGTGGTTTGTTGCTCCCCTTGGACATTCCTGAGAAACCATGGTCCTGTTTGGCCATGGACTTTATTGTGGATTTACCTGCTTCCAAGAGACAGACTGTTATTCTCACGGTGGTGGATAGATTCACTAAGATGGCTCATTTTGTGCCGTTACCTAAACTCCCCACGTCTCCTGAATTGGCGGAGATTTTTGCGAGAGAAGTTTTTCGCTTACATGGGATACCTTCTGAAATCGTTTCTGATAGAGGCTCTCAATTTGTCTCACGATTCTGGAGATCCTTCTGTTCTCAATTAGGTATCAAATTAAACTTTTCCTCTGCATATCACCCTCAGTCTAACGGAGCCGCTGAGCGTACTAATCAAAAGATTGAACAATATCTGCGCTGCTTTGTTTCCGAACACCAGGATGATTGGGTCGGTTTGATTCCTTGGGCAGAGTTCGCACACAATAATCTCGTTTGTGATTCTACTCGTTCTAGCCCCTTCTTCATGAACTATGGCTTTCATCCTTCCATTTTTCCTTCGGTCTCTTCTTCCCAAGGAGTACCGTCGGTTGATGATCATGTCGCCAATCTGAAGAAGTTGTGGGATCAGACTCGTCAAATTCTCCTGCATAATTCTATGTTGTTCAAAAAACACGCTGATAAACACAGAAGGGCGGCTCCAGTTTTTGTCCCTGGGGATAGAGTATGGCTGAGTACTAAGAACATTCGTTTAAAAGTTCCCTCTATGAAATTTGCGCCTCGGTACATAGGCCCTTACAGGGTTTTGTCTCGTATCAACCCGGTTGCGTATCGCCTAGCCCTGCCATCGGCCTTACGTATTCCCAACTCCTTTCATGTGTCTTTGCTGAAACCACTGATTTGCAACAGATTCTCCTCTACGGTTTCCTCACCTCGTTCGGTTCAGGTGGACGGTCAGGAGGAGTACGAGGTCAACTCCATTATCAATTCCCGATTCTCCCGGGGAAGATTACAGTATCTGGTCAACTGGAAGGGATATGGTCCTGAGGAGAGGAGTTGGGTACCTCAGGAGGACGTTCATGCTCCTCGTCTCCGCAGGGCGTTTCACTCCCACTTCCCATCTCGTCCCGGTTCCTTCCGCCCGGTGGGCGTATCTGAGAGGGGGGGTACTGTCAGGGTACCTGAGGTCTCTACCTTTGAGAAGGGTAGAGACTTAGTTGTTTATCCGTCTAGACAGGCCATTTCTCCCGTTCCTCGCGGTCCATCCAGTCATTCTAACGCTGGCCGCAAGGGATCCGCTTCCTTTTCTAACATGACGCTCGATACGTGACGTCTTGACGCTATCCCGAGCGACCTGTCACTCTATTGGCTTTATCTAATCAGCACCCATCGGAGGCGTGTCTACTCTCCGGACTCAGGGTATTTAAGCTTGCTTCTCTCGTCAGCTCATTGCCCTGTCGTGGTTCTAGCTTGTCTAGTCTCTCAGTGCTCTTGTATTCTAGTATTCTCTTTGGTTCTGACCCGGCTTGTTGTACTATTCTGCTTATCTCTGTTATCCCTCTGACCCGGCTTGTCTCTCGCTTACCTGTCTTCTCGTTCCCTCGACCTCGGCTTGTCTCTGACCATTCTCTGTTATTCTCTGTACGTTAGTCCGGCCATTCTAAGGCCCGGTATACGTACCTTTCTACTGTTTGTACTCTGCGTGTTGGATCCCTGTCCCGATCCTGACATAAGGTATCCAACTATAAGTTGAATACAAATAAATCAGTGATATTGGACATCAATCTGGTTAAAGTAATCAGAGATGTAATTAAAATTAAATATGATTTGTTATGGGCAGAGGAGAAAATCAAATATCTTGGCATAAAACTAGTACGAGATATTAATAACACTATGGAAGTCAATTTTTTAGAAACACTACATTCTATGAATCGATGGTTGCAAGACCGTAAAAATCTAGAAATCTCCTAATTGGGAAGGATAAACATAGTGAACTCATAGGTAATCCCAAAATGGCATTATATATTTCAGATGTTGCCTCTAAACATATCAGAAAGTTGGTTGGACATGATTCTACACAGTTTTAATCGGTTCATCTGGAAGAGTATAAAGCCAAGATTAAGTCAAAATATGTTAGCCCAAAAGGAGGAATTGGATATAAAGGAGGAATTGGATATCCTATTATTAAAAACAATTATCTTGCATCCACAATAGGACATATTGATAGAATGCAAAAGACAACGTAGATGAAGGTTGGTACAGGATAGAGGCTAAAGCAGGGGAAGTGAGACATTTGGACTGTCTAATTTGGGATACCACACTTAAAAAAAATTAAAAATCCTAATTTAATTACAACAAAACTTTAAAAAAATTGGGCGAAAATTAAAACAATATTTAACATCAATAAAATAATCCCAATTCGGGGGGCGGAGCCTGACCGCTGAACAGATCAGACGTGTGTCGTCTGAGCTCTGGGATCTGGGCCAGAGAATCGGAGCCAACTCCGGGCTGCCAGCAACCACCGACCCAATATGGCTCCCAAACTGCCCACAAGATGAAGGTGCACACTGCGATACCACTCATGACCCGGTACGGCACTGGAGTAACCCGATTAAGGCCTGGGGCCTATTTGAGCTTGAGCCGGGGAGAGACGGCCGCTCCCCCGGGTCTCCGAACGGCGTCCTGCTGTCCCCCCCCCCCCCTTTGGACCGGTGGGGGTTATCCCGGTCCCCACAGGCGACCACCGCAGACAATAGACATCTGTCGAGCCCAAACACAAACCAAGCGGCAGAACACAGCCCAGAGGAAGCACTCCAAGATGGCGGATAGCCTGCAGCCACATGGGTACACAAAGAGCAACTCACCACGATATGCGGGGTTACCCAGGCGGCAGAGCCAACTTACAGGCTTCACAAGCCACCAAGACAAGCCAACAACACACCCTAAGCAGCTACAAGCACCGGCAAGGAAACACGAGCGGAGAGACCAAAGGCGGGAAAAGAGGGGATTCCCCCCGTGTGCCCAGGACGCATGGACCATGCGACCACGCCATGCGAGCCCATTCAAGCCGGAGACATCCAGAAGTCTTTACCCCAAACGTCAATCACAGGTGGGGAGCATCCAAGGGCACAGAGGGAGACTCCACACGGAAAAGACCGCGACCCTCGTCAGAAGCACCCGACACCACGATCCACCGAAGCAGACGATCGAGGGCCCCGAGGAGGGCTTACTAGAACACTGCCACCGGGTCTACTGCAGCCCTCTATGCTCACTTCCAAGCCGAGGCAACGGCTAACACTGGACGATACCTCTGAACTCTATGATGGACATTACACACACAGAAACAGATGGAACCATAGACCCACATACACCCTGACTCACCTGACGATCATGAGGTAGTGTAACTCACAACCGCATAACATGACACAGCACCAGGCAGACACATACTACCACAGATGATCCTACTGCACACATGCCCTGACAAACACCCCTATAACTAACCATGTAGACCCCCGACCTGTTTAGGGGACCGAAGCAGACCAACCTCACAAACCTCCACACACTTCAAGGTGGCGCCCGAGGCAGACCAAGCTAGGAACCAACTGTTCAGCCCAAACTTACGCGACTATAGCCTGCAAACACTTAACCTGATTAAGCTGACTGAGCCTTGATTAAGCCTGCAAACACTTAACTTGACTAAGCTGGACATACACCAAAGAAGCAAATAGTAACTCTAAGCTATGCCTGTATTACACTTGAACATCATCTGTATTACACTTAAACATTATCATTATATAACAGTTGTGCAGACCATCTATGTGCCATATGTAAAATGTACGTTAACATTGTGCTTGTGACTGCTGTTGTGGCACCACAGCCCTTTTGTGACACCTTGCACACAAAAATAAAGAATTTATAAAAAAAAAAAATAATCCCAATTCATCTTGACTTCCAATGTATTGAACAACAAATGTCAGATTTATATCTAAAGGCCTGGTATTACAAACATTTCCTAAATAGTAGTAGATGGAGAGTTAAAAACTTTCCCTTAATTAGTAAATGAGTATCATTTACCATCTAAAGAAATATTTAATACCTTAAGACTGAAGAGTTTTTTGAAATCCCATTTGATTGAACAAAATACCTCAACTACAGAAAAAAAATGAGAGGTTATTTAATTACAATATAACTTTATCTTTGAAATAGAGCAGTTAGGAAAGATATAAAACCGAAAGCATTGGAGGCTTGGGAAAAAAGATTTAAACATCAAAATAAAGACTGAAGGATGGAGCTCTTCCATTGGAAAAGTGATAAAGAACACCCACTCCTTAAATTTAGTAGAATCACATTTTAAAATAATAAATAGATGACCTCTAGTTCCTGAGAAATTGAATAAGATGTTTCCTAATGCAGACCACATGTGCTGGAGGTGCCGGTGATTAGAGGTACCTACCTCCATATTTGGTGGGAATGTGATACAATAGGAGACCTATGGCGGGAAACTTTTGCTTTTCTTTCATTGACTTTAACTATCAAACAAACAAGGTCTCCAGAGGTTGCTCAAGTCAGAATGGAACATTAATTGATAGCAAATAATACAAATATAAATAAAAATACATCCTTATAGGACAGATGTTGTGAGAAAATTAATAACGCTTTTGTAACATAGATGATGGAAGGTCTTAAGGAGACTTATTGGATTCAAAATATTTTTGCATATTGGACTATAAATGACATGAGTCGATCTGAAAAGTTTATGAATTTTGTTGAGCCCTTGAGACAATAAATTAGTCTTATTTAGGTAAGCTGATGACCTGGGGGTGGATGGGGAGGGTGGGAATTAGAGATAGGAATTAATGTCAGTGAGTACTCGCATGCACATATTAAGGTATGCATATGCATAATGACAGGGGCGGGCAACATTTATCTTATTTTTCTCTATCTCCCTTTCTCCTTCCATTCCTTTCACCTCTCTTGGCCGATTCCTGGAATAGGCCTCCTCTCTCCCTTGGCATTAAACAAATATATATTGGTAAATATTTAATGTCTGTTTTGTTTTATGTATTGTATTTGTTTTCAATATCTTCTTAGCTAAAATTACTATTTTATATAACTATATATATATATATACAAATTGATGTGACTACATTCTAAGAGCCCAAATATAAGATAATTAATTGTTTGACTATTTTCTGCCTGTCTTAAATGATATGTATCAAATAATTATGAGAAAACTTTCAATAAAGAAATATAAAACAATATAACTATATATTCTTTGGAAGTATGGTTTACACTTACAATTCAGCCTACAATCAGAAGTCAATGTTACAAGATTTTTAGAGATACAGCATTTTTTATGGCAACTAACTATATATTCAACATTCTAGCAGCTAATTTCAATTAGAATTGTCTCCAGATGCAAAGCTCACATCAAATATATATAGTTAAGAAAACCTGTAGGAGCTTACATTAAAATTTAACAGATATGATTGTGTAATACTAGATACACATATTCTGTAAAAATATGGATATTTATAATGTCCCTGAACTCTTTGCAAGGTGCTTCTAACTACACTCACAGATCGAGAGAACCATGGGAAAATGATGCCATGTGTTCAGAGCATTTTGTGAACATTGTGGGACTTATGATCTGCAAGTGATCTGAAGAAACATTTTATACTTGTCTCTGTAGCACACCTCACACAACAACTATAATGGAAACATTTGTATTCATTTATTTTTTACAATTTAAAGGGACACCCTACAGTTCAAATCAAAAAATAAATATAATAAACAGTATGATAGATAAATATCGCAATGAAAAACTTGCAAGCATTTAATTATGGGGGTATATCTAAAAACAGGTTGTAGATGCTGTCGATCTCTTATCTGCAGCCTGTGCAAGCCCTCCCCTTCTAAACCCGCCCAGACTTTCTGTGCTGTCCAATCACAGACTTCCCAATGCAGCTCAATGAGATGTCTTTGCAAGGCAGGTGCTCTGAGCAATTAATTGCCTCTTAAATTTAGCTTCACTGAACTAGTCAGGAGGTGTAACAAAGTGATTTAAAAAATGTGAGGAATTCTATTGAAATCTGGATACTCTCTTTGCATTTAAAGCACTTCAGAAAGCCAAAGTGCTTTAGGCGAGTGGAGTGTCCATTTAATTGTGTTTACCAGGGTGTGAGAAAGATAAAATGTCACCAGCACAAATGTGACAATTCCTCTTTAAATTTGAAAATTCCTAGGCATTTATAAAAGATGTTCTAATATTCTGTAACAGTATTCCATAAAATGATGAGAAATGCTGTAAAATCTTTGAATGAGATGACATTCTAATAAAACAGTAGCAAGGACACATTAGAGCATGAGCCCACACATTTGTCTTTAGAGTATAGAAGTAATATGTTGCTTCATTATTTAGAAAAAGAAGATGCTATGTGTTTTAAGAAAAGAAAACTTTGAGTGCAAATCAAAGATGATCTCATTTTTATACACAGGTTTCTATGACCCCCAATATTTTTTATTTCAGCAGGACAGTCCTAATATCTGGGAACTGTCGTGCTGTGTCGCCTTAGTCTCCAGGTGTCCCGCTTCTGTGGACACCAGAGAACTGTCCCCAACAATCATAGAATGAGCGCATCATAAGAGGAACTCAAACTATGTTCAGGGTGCTAGGTTTCTGGAAGGAGCATTGAAACAGGGCAGCCCTCACGGGCCGGCTAGAATGATTGGCAAGCAGCTTGGTGTGTATCCACAGCAGGCTGACATGCCAGTAATGTGGGCGGACACGTCTCCTTTTTCGAGTCGGTCATCCTTTTTGTGCAGGTCCGCCTCCTTTTGGACTGAGCCAGTGATGCAATCGTGTCACTGGGCAGCCCCATTTATCCCCTCTCACAGGCCTTCCGATTCTAGGATTGCCGATATTGGGAGGTATGAGTTTCAGCTTCAACAAATGTTGTGACATATTCCCCCAATACTATGTAAAAAATAAATCTTGTAGAAAATATCCAAATCAGCTGAAGATAAAACAGTTGCAGCCACCTACTGCAACTAACTCTCATTGCCCCTTACAGCTGATACACAACCAACTGAAAATTGCAAATTAATAAATTAATGCCGTTGCAACAGGAATACTATAATGGCACTGGACAGTACTCACATAGAAACATAGAATGTGACGGCAGATAAGAACCATTCGGCCCATCTAGTCTGCCCAGTTTTCTAAATACTCTCATTAGTCCCTGGCCTTATCTTATAGTTAGGATAGCCTTATGCCTATCCCACGCATGCTTAAACTCCTTTACTGTGTTAACCTCTACTGCTTCAACTGGAAGGCTATTCCATGCATCCACTACCCTCTCAGTAAAGTAATACTTCCTGATATTATTTTTAAACCTTTGTCCCTCTAATTTAAGACTATGCCCTCTTGTTGTGGTAGTTTTTCTTCTTTTAAATATAGTCTCCTCCTTTACTGTGTTGATTCCCTTTATGTATTTAAATGTTTCTATAATATCCATTGTACAGTGCTACGCAATCCATTGCACATGGAATCTGATGGCGCTATATAAATAATAAAAAAATAATAATATCCCCCCGTCTCGTCTTTCCTCCAAGCTACACATGTTAAGATCCTTTAACCTTAACATATTCTCTGCATGTCACTATCCAGTGTTGCTTTTGCAGTATACCACAATCTCTCCAATACTTTTACCATGGCCACTTCGCTATATCTAAATATAAACTATGTGTAGGGACGTCATCACATCATTGTGTATTACATGAACTGTAATGAAGGTGGGAGGCATGACCAGGACCCATTGTACAGCGCTACGGAATCTGATGGCGCTATATAAATAATAATAATAATACTCTATCACTTAATAAAGGCATCACTGAGGAAGTGACATAGTAGATGTCTATGCCAGAAGTACCAACCTCTTCTCCACGATTACACAAACCATCAAGATTCTCTCCAACTGCCTAAGTGGGGAATAAATAAAAAAGTAAAATTTCTTATTTTTATTTTTTATTATTCTGCCAATATTCTTTCACACTGGAAAAGTGGAAAAAGTTAATATGTAAAACCATTCTTCAACACTTTCCTTTTAGTCTGCAATATAGAATAATGAAAATAATTGTTCATTTAACAATACAGAACACAAGCCTGTCTGTCATCAGTGTGATAACGTTGGTGCACAAATTGCAGCTACAGCTAGTTTAAAATACAATTCACAAGATTATTATTACCGTCTACAAGGTATAGACAGTCGTGGGAGGAACCAGCCGAACATGAGAAGCAACTGCTCCATTTAGATATTCAGAGAAAGATAATACATACGCTTTCATATTGAGTTATGAGATACTATTACACTTTCTTTATCTATTTAAACAGATATTAATATCTGGAGGTGGACTCATATTTGGTAGGGGAGTACTCATTTATTTGGGAAATCACTGGCGAGGTAAAATATACATTATTAATATTCAGGAAGAAGAAATCTCAATGCTTCTTTGGAGTTATAAGTATTATGTTTCCAGTCTTTTTGTTACTATTTTTTTTAGCTCAAATCTGGTAACAGGGATTTATGGCAGAATGAACTTAAAGGGACACTATAGGCACCAAAACAACTTTCATTTTAGCTGCAGTTTCACTGCTCAATTCTCTGCCATTTAAGAGGTAAATCACGTTGTTTATACAGCCCTAGTCACACCCCTCTGCATGTGACTTGCACAGCCTTCCTAAACATTTCCTGAAAAATAACCTAGATGTTTTAAGTTCCTGTATTGCACAGTCTGTTTCAGTTTGCATTTCTTATCTCCTGCTCTCTCAATAGCCTCATAGATCTCACAGGAGCCTCCTGGGTGTGCTTAACGTCACTCTACAGCTGCAGTTAGCCAGGAAGAACTTTCCCACATATCTGATGTCAACCCAAACTGGGATGGTTCACAAAATCTCATCAAATCGACGGAGGCACCATCATTCCTTAATGGGAATCTCTGTATCAATTACAGATGCAACCAGACAGCTTACTTCACATGCTTGGGATCATAATAACCTAGCCCCTTTGTCCCAAGAGGAGGAGTGGAGGGTGGAGGGTCATTGGGGAACCTGACTAGCAATGGGGCTGGAGCTGTACTGTATACAATTTTGCTTGTTTTTCATAATTTCTTATCTCTTGTGGATATCTGGTGAGACTGTCTCTCCCTCACCCCTCCCACCCTCCCCCGCCTATTCTGTTGATTATAGAAGTGCTATAATACATACCATTATTCTTTTTTTATTAGTCAATAGAGCTTATTAACATAATCCTCTCCTGACTCATAACTATCAGCATCGGTTACTCTTGATAAAACCCATGGCGAATGTAACTGTGTATGAACAGCATATGACACTCATACTATTCCTGAAAAAATCACCCACTATAAAAAATAAAAATAAACAATAAATACAAGTTTGAAGAACACTGAATGTCATTAGTAGAAGTTAATGTCTTTTTGAAAAGCAGATCATTTTAAACTAGATTAATTGCGTGCAGTGAAGACATCAGAAAAAAGAAAGATAAAGGCTTGCAGTGGGCATAATCTGAGCCTGCAAACTCACAAAATAAATCAATCAATAAATAAAAAAATGGAAAGCTCATTAACATAAATAAAAAATACAACAAAATAAATGATCCAAGCAGACACTTCAAATACGTACCGTGGGTCAGTGCTGCTTATATTTATTTTAAGTCATATCTTTAATGAATCTATCTCTGTTTTAACTGACATGTTGAGTTTAAGAATCCAGTGTCACATTAATGGTGACATTATCTGTGAAATGATTCCCTGTAATCAACAGATAATTATATCTGGATTAAATCCATGCAGCCTGGGGACCCTAGTTACAGGTAAAACTAGTAAATATCTGCCCGAGATTAGTGGGAGTTACTTTAACACACATTAAGATACCATAAGTTTAATGCTAAAATAGTCTTCAACCCTGAACTACAACTCACTCTAATCTCAGGCATTACTGGATGGATGGATGTCCCTATGATCTAGTATAGATGCTTCATGAATTGGTCATGAAATGTCATCTCCTCTTCGTGTCACAAGTATAGACAAACACAATGTGCTTAAGCTAACAGCACACAAACAATTTTTCATGTCACAAACAATCATCTTTCATGTCTTTATTGAACACATCCTACGTCCTAGTAAACATTCATAGTGCTGTGAAAAAAGTGAACACTTGGATTGAATAGCTAGTTAATCCTTCTTGGGCAGCAATAGCCTCAACAAAGCATATACGTAGACCTCTCATCCTTACAGAATTGCTTTAACTCAGCTATATTCGGGAGACACCATCATTGTATAGATTATCCTATTTAAAGAAGATTCACCCAGCTAAGACTTATTTAAATTGTATTTGGACTTTCTCTTTTATTTGGACTATTTTATTTTATTGTATTTATTTGATTCTCCATTTTTATTGGTTTGTTTGGCGCAGCTTTTATTTTTATTTTATCTCATTATATTCGTAAGATGTCTGGTGTGAACAGCTTTCTTGAGCTCTTTCCACTGCATCTCTGGGATTAAGGTCTGGGCTCTGACTGGGCCACTCTAAAAGATATCTTTTCTTTTTTTTAAGTCATTCTGTAGTGAATTTACTTCAATGTTTAGGATCATTGTCTTCCTGCATCAACCCACTTCTACTGAGCTTCATCTGGCACACAGCCACCCTGATATTATCCTGTAGTTTATCTTGTCGACCGTAAGGAGATTTATTTTCATTTCAATGATGGCAAGTGGTCCAAGCCCTGAAGCAGCAAAGGAGTCCCAAATCAGGATGCTTCCTTCACCGTACTTATGGTAGACTCGTGAACAGAGATGTTAACTAATTCAAATGATTTTTTTTAAGTCTTAAGCTGTCACTATAAGGGTCTTTTTTTTTTTTACGTAACAGAGAATTGTGAGGTGTGCCCTTTCAGCCATCTTGGATGGACATCCCCGGTATTAAATCTTCAGCGTGTATAATCAATTTTCTAACAATTCAAGGATGAATAAGCTAGTTGGTCTTCTAAGAGCTCTTTTTAAAAAAAAAATATATGGTTTACATGAACAGATGCTTTATGTAAATAGCAAACTCAAAATGTGTGAGTGCTTTTTAGAAGTCAAAGTCAAACCCACACCTCCAACCTCGTTTCATTAATTGGGCACCAGGTTTGCCAATTTCCAACTCTAATAAACTTTTGTTGAAGTCATAAGCGTAGGGTTTCAAATACTTTTTTCAAGGATTACTGTGATTTTATGAATGATATATTCTATATGTACAAGAACATATACAATATAATGCTGTGTATTAATTTGTGAATATCAAACCAGATTTAAGACAAATTTAAATGCATAAAGTTTAGATACGTTTCCTTGCCACTGTATGCATTTCTTTATATATATGGGAGTCTGAGTGTTCTGTGCAGTATCATGGCTGTCCCTAGAACTGCACTCCTCTGGACAGTAATCTCTGATGTCCCACCAACCTCTGAGGAATAAATATACCACCCAGGAGAGGTGAGAAAAAAATATATATATTTTAGATAGATAGATACATATTTTCTCACCCTTCCAGGGGGTATTTTCTTTTAGTGTATCCCTTATTCTAGTGCACTCTACCAGAGTCCTGGAAGTTTGAGGGTTCTCCTCCTCTGGATAGAGATCTCGGATGTCACACCTGGAATCTTTTGAAGCCACTTTTTCAACTTGGGGTTTACAGTCCCATATGCTCCTTTCATAACTTGGATTACTAGTGTTCTCATATTCCACATCCACCCACTTCCCTTTTTCTGCAGAAGCTCCACTCCATATCCCATGTGTTCCCTTCTCATTTTTTCTCCTCCTTTCCCCTTATTCTCTTTCTTGATAACCACCCCCTACTTTATATATATATCCTAAGTTTTCTTCTCCTTCCCTCTTTCCTAATAGACCTCACCCTGGTTCTCTGTAATGCCACACTTAGTCTATATTTCCAGAAGATACCCAGGCATGCTGGACCAGGCTATGATCATCTATAATTTCAAACTTTTTAGATTTTCCAGGGTCAATGCTACATAAACCTTAACCCAATACAACTTCCTAATTTGGGTTGATACTTCTATAGAGATCAAGTTATTTATTGGTGTATTGTACAAAATTGTATATCATCAAACAAGCATAAATTGATCCGTATATGTCTCACACTATATGTACTTCACACTCTGTCTGTCTTAATACAATTACATTGATTAAAAAAAAAATGATAAAAAATAAAAAACGTTATAATGATATTAGTTTAGGCAATAGATAAAACAGAAAGAAGAAACATTCCAGGTGGCATGCTGATATCTATGATAATTATCGAAGGCATATATGTAGCTTTAGCTCCACACAAAAACTAGTCTGTTTCAAGGGCATTATCTTCCTAAAGCTTCTGACATTTGAAACCTTTCACGTTCTCCTGCAGTTGGTTGCACACCATGGACTGTTAAATACTACAAATATAATGGCCCACTGAAAAAAAGAAAAGAAAGAAGCAGATTAAGCTTTAATCCCTTATCTGTAAAACTCATGTTGTGTTTGTAAAGGTGTTTTTAATGTGCAGGTTTGCTGACCATCCACAATTTAAACAAAAAACAAAAAAAAAACAGGCAATATCTGTGAAAAGTTTAGTATAAGGGAAAACTGTCACCTAAAAACATTCACCAAATGGGAATTATAGAGAATTGACAGGGGAATTACAAATCCTCAGCAGAATTTTAGCTGCTTTTAGGCTCTCCATTGCCCTCTGTTGGTGGAATATGAAAAATGCATTGATTTGTATAATTACAATATGCAAATTAGGAAAGTGCAAACAAATAACAAGTTGCATCTATATATCTCTGTATTCCCATAGTTTGTAAAGTTGTAATTATGTTATATATGTGAGGTATTATTATTTTTATTGTTGATCACATTATGTATGTATGTATGTTTATATTTTATGGTTTTCACCACATGCTTAACGACAAGTTGGCAAAGGCTAGTCCTAGTTCAAAAATAAAGTATTGTTAAAGTATATGTTAGTTCCATTTGGTGTGTTCTGCAGACTCCCTGAAACATAGGGTAAAGTTAAGAGAGCTTGGTCTGAACGCTGCAAGTGCTTTCATAAAAGCAGGAGCTGATCACACTCCAGGTAGAGGTGTAGATATTTATTGTTTATAAGGAGGGCTGCAGAGGAATAGGCAGAGGGGATGATATCTGTCTGAAAGAAGAGAGGTGCAGCCTGGTCGGATGGAAGGGTTCCAGAGAGACCCCAGTCAAGTTTGGAGACTGGGTCTGAAGCATTCCAGGGTTCCAGAAAGAGGTTAGGAAGCAAATTGAGTGGAGATAGTCTATCAGAGTATGGGAGCTATGTCAAAGAGTATATTTTTACCTTTAATACTAACACTTCCACATTTTCAGGTCAATAATAGATTTAAATAAAGAAAAGAAAATAATGAGTTGAATAAACAATTAATCTTCTTTAATACAGTGAAAACCTAAAAGTTGCGTTAAAGCCCCAAGGAATCTGTAAAGAATTTGCTCTAGCCAACTCTACAATCAGAAGGTTGACAATTTACTTCACTAATCGACCCTTCAGGAAATAAATAACTTCCTCTCTGGGGTCCAGCTACTACACTTGTCCTCCACGCAGTGTAATTTCGTAGATGGCCCAATGTCAGAAGATGAATAATTAGCATAATTAAAGACATTCCATCAGGACATGGACAGCTTTGACAGCCTCAATTAGATTTTCTTTGGGGCGGTCCTCCACAAATTAAAATTTTCTCCTCAGTTTCAACAGCTATAAAATGACTATATTGCAATCCCACTGCTAGAATTTTTATTGCAGGGTTCTTCTTTGCGATTTCAAATGTTAAATGGTTTTCCATGTCCTGCCTGTTATGTGTCATGGCTTTGGAACCATTGACTGTAATTATCCATGCATAAGCTGACATTGATGGAGTTAAATTAGGAGATAAAGAATGTAAACTGAAACTCTTTGCATATGACTGACTCAAACACATATTACTTTACCTAATGTTCATTTTACAAATTAAACCTTTTACTATGTTGCTTTAATATGACAATTGAAAGTGTACTTTCCTCTTCTTCCATATCCCTACATTTTTCCCATTGGCCTCCACTTCATTTCTCTCTAATGTTATTAGATGTTAAATTCTGTCACTCTATGGTTTTGTTCCTCTGTTTTTCTGACTACTTACTGGGCTGAATTTATGGAAGCTGGTATACTAACTTATACCAGCATGTTGTTGTTGTTTTATGGGCATTTTATGTTTCCTGTGCAATTTTGTTGTTTGTTTTTTTTCAACAACAAAAGACTATTTGATAAAATGAAAGTTGCTCTATTTAATATTTGCCATTTCTGTGAGTGAGTGAGCGAGTGCACAACAGTCTGCATGTGTGGAACAACTGACCCTTGGCAAGCTACACTAGGATTTTGTCTTTTTTTTGTTTTGATATCACGTCTGAAATGCAAACTGAAGAGCACTTCAATTCTCTTGCCATTCGGTGCCTGAATATAAATCCTGCAAAATAACCTACAATAAATAGCTTTAGGTCGACGGGTAAACTATGTACAGTGTAATTACTGTACGCACATTTCTTTTAAAGCTCCACATAACATTTAATACTTGCTAATTTCCAGGATTAACTGTGCTAGCAACAGGGTATTCCATGCTGGCATAACGTTTATATAGTCCGGCCTGCAAAAATAGCAAAATAATGTAATTGGTTCTTATGGAATAAAAACCACGAGTGAGGCAAATTGTAATCTTCAAAAAACAATAGAGAGTTTGAATTAAAGTATTATTACGTTCTGGCCTACTAGAAGCCGTTAATGTGAATTAGACAACTGTTACAACACCAGGCAATTGCACAGAGAAGAACAGGGTAAAAAAAAAAAATAATGTTCTAACAGGCAAAGACATTTATAGAAATACTACTTCACTTTCTGCTTTCTATTTGCTTGTTACGCAGACAGGACATTGTTGCTATTTTATAGCATTTTGTCTGAATGACAGACAATTGTGTCTTAAAACATTAAAAATAAAAGATCTGGAGTGCCAAAGGTTGCCTATGCCTGATTTATAGAATGACCAATTATAGTACACTTCTTTATAAAATCATATCAATTAAACTGTTAATAGCTCCCGACTGATTCCTCTTCTGCAACTGTCACTAGTCTAATACTATCCTTACCTTTTGTGTCATTTTACCCCACTCCCTCTAGCATGTAAGCCCATTGAGCAGGGCCCTCAACCCTCTGTTCCTGTGTGTCCAACTTGTCTGGTTACAACTACATGTCTGTCCGTCCACCCATTGTAAAGCGCTGCGGAATTTGACGGCGCTATTTAATACCATAATAATAATAATAATAATAATAATAATAATAATAGTAAAGCATGTATACTATTTTTTATAATATATTTAATATGATTTGCAATAAATAATTACATGGAAGAATCTCTAAGCACCAAAACAAGTTAGATTTGTATGACAACATATGTATCACAGCAAATGTTCATATTACAACTTTGTCTCAATTAAAATATGACAATTTTGTTGCAATTGTGTGAAAATCTATGCTTGCACAAGGGTTGCGCTAGGGTTGTGCTAGCTGTACCAAGGCATGTCCTAATGAGGCCATCACCTTTCACACTGTTCCCCATTTAGGTACCAAAATATGTGACAATTTGAAAAAGCTTATTATCTATTTTAGGGTGAATTTAATATCTTTTTCCTGTAAATAATGTCCATCACAACGTAAAATGTGTTTGTTTAATTTTTAAAGTTTGACTTATAATTGTTCTGTTGGTAGCTTTAAAAATAGTTTCACTACACTTTACATTGTTTACAGATTACCATTATGATGATTTTGTTTTCAAATAATATTCATTCATTTCCATGTGATGCAATACTGCTAGAAAAACGTTCCAAATGATTTATCTACAGAAGTTACCATTGAAGCCAATGTTTTTTTTTTTTTATAGAATGTTTTTCTAACAGTATTGAATCATTTGGAAAGCTTATAAATCGAGGCCTTAGCCAGAAGACGATTATTGCCTAAATGGATAATCCAATTTCATCACTATCATCCATGTAGCTATATATTGATATGTTAGTTTGAATATAAAAGCATAGCAATAAAGCAATGTCTTTTGTTTAGCTCTCAGAAACTGTTTACAATGAACAAAGAAAGACGTTTGCGTTCAAAGTTAGTGTTTTGGTAGGGCAAGGTAACTGGTCTTCATGTGCACTGAAAGATTATGTGAACACTCTATCTCCCATCTGCTTTTTTATTTTACTTAGCACTCTGTGCAGGTGCTATAACAGTTTAATTATGTCCAAACCAATATATTTTTTTATGGTAATTGCATTCATTTTAATGAGATTTTAAAAGAGTTGTTACAGTAGCTGGCAATAAATTGTATTTTAATGAGCGTTCCCCATAGAGATGCATTGACTCAATGCACCTCTATGAGGAAATGCTGATTGGCGCAGCACAGTGGTTTGCTGATAATGCGCAACAGCCTTCCAATGTTTTCCTATGGGAAAGCATTGGATTGGCTGAGACCATTAAGACTGATGATCTCAGCCATAGAGGCGGAGTCAGTTGTGGCATGAACGGCACAGTGTGACAAAAGAGATGAGTAAATTCCCCTTTTCAGGGTGATCGGAGATGTAGAGCTACATCATTGCATCCTTACTAGATAAATAATTTTATATTATTAAACAAAAACATGGACGGTGTCTAGAACTGGTCAACTCCAAGTTGAGCTCTGTGGCCAAATATCCATTTTAAAAAGCAATAAGGAACTGCACTCAATTCCATCACTCTGAGCCAGGGTGCAACCAAACCAGGACCAAGCACAAGGTCCTAATAACAATAAGCACAAGATACAAAATGGTTTAGGCACTCCAGGGTTCAGAAGTGGCACATTTATTGAAGCCCAATGTAACAAAGAAATTGTTTACACATCGGGCTTCAATAAATTTGCCATTTCTGAACCTTGGAGCGCCTAAACCATTTGGTATGTTATGCCAAATATCCATTGATGTTATTCTGAATTCACTCCAGTTCCAGAGTTCTGGAACTTTATATAATGTAACAATCATATGTTAAATAATATGGACCTGGATCTTCAAACAGTTTCTTAGGAAATCAGTCCCTACTTACTGACTGACAAAATGTTATTTTAGATATATCACATTTACGTGAAAACCAAGTAACTGATTCACCTCCATGTTAGATAACAATCCTTCTAAAAATATTGGTGATAAAACGTAGAGATTATGTGGTATCCTCTTTCCATCAATATTTCAGGGACTGTCTAAAATATTAGCATGGAACCAGAAATATAATTATTGTTACAATACTTGTGTAATGAAAAAAATAAATAAGAAGGACCAATAATACCCTGTTATGGGATATTTATCAGGAACCTGATAGCATTTTTGGAAATGCAACTTCCTATACATTCCACCAGAATGTAAAAATAATATCTGAATTTGTGCATACAGATTTTATTCAGTAATTGCAACTTCGCTAAGTAACTAAAGCATACAAGGTATCGAAAGCTGCTTTTTCTGCCTGAAAGTGATCCTTGAAGTGCACTTTGTGTTCTCAGAGTCATTCTTCTCACATTACTCATCTTGGAAAAACAACGCTTACTTTGCAGGATAGGAGAAAAGGGTTACCAGAGATGCAGAGTGACAGAGGGGAGCCCTAATTTGCTAGAAGCCACAGACTACAATTTATTTTGCATTACTCTACAATACAAAGCAATTGTTAATACATATATACATGTTGCTAGGAGGGAAGGGATTAAAAATATTTACAAAACATTTATGTCAATCATTTATATTTTTTTTTATCACGAAATTCAACAAGGAAAGCAAACTTTCAAACGTTAGATAGTAAATACATATTTGTACACAGAGTGATGTTTGATTGTAGAACTATTTTTCAAAAGGTCATACAATCAAAGTTTTGTTGCATTAGATGAAAGATATCTTTGGACAAGAGGAGCAAACCCTGTGATTTAACAACTTCTTTGCAGCCTTACTATAAAATGATGCTATCGGACTACAGTATTTGTCTGTTCTATAAATATTTGTCAGTTCTTAAATCATCATTTGACTAGTGGCTCTAGAGGTTACACTGGTGATGTGGACACTTATAGATCACCTTGAGATATCAGAACAGCTCAACAACTGTGCAATTAATATTTATCCTTTTTCCGAGTGGTCTGATTTCTGTACTTTTGCTGTGCATCGCATGGACAAGCCAGACCGAACAAGTTAAAAAAAAATTGATACAGAATTTTGATATATCATACTTTACATCCTATGACAAAACAAGACAGCTGCGCCTTTGGGGCATACATATATTTTTATTGCAGGGTGGTAAATTTATCTCGTGAAAGATGATGCCTCTTAAGCTTGCTGTCATACAAATAAATCAAGAGTGGTAACCTCAACTTGTACAGAATATATGCATAGAAATAGACATGTGCAGAGGGACAGAGGCAGAGTTTCGATATAATTGTCACAGTGGGAAGATATATGGATTTGTTTGCATTTTGTTGTTTTTTTTTTTCTCTTTTAACTAGATGTGAGAACTGCTAGGGTTTGACCAAAATTCTCAAGATATGTTTCCTGATTTTAAGAATTGTCACTATCCAGCTTAAAGGAACACTCCACGCACCATATCCACTGCAGCCTGCTATAATGGTTATGGTGCCAGGAGTGCCGTTGATAAGTAGTCAAATCAATGAAGAAGGGTTTGACAACTGAGCTGGGTCCTGCCAGAATAACTTATATTGAAAACTCCTCCCAACAATGTTCCTATAATTTGATTAATCTTGAACAAAATCTTGAACTCAATCTTGAACAAAATTCCATATATGAACCGGCCCAACTTAATCTCCAACAAACAGGTATTGAGTGTAAAAAGCAGTTCTGGCCCGGGGGCGGAGCCTGACTGCCAAACGGAGCAGACATAAGAGCTCCTGCATAAGCTACCAGGGGCCCGGGGACATTCCCAACCCTAACGACTCTACAAGCACAGCCTAGCATTAATCTTGCAGAGGAGGCTTCTGTGATTCGGGAGACACCTCACTCAAGTGTCCCCGCAACTGACTGCCCAAATCGAGGCCTTGAGGCCTACACAGGAGGGAGCTTGGAAGAGGCAGACACTCTCCCGGCTCCCCTGCTGGCTTCTAAGCAACAGAATCGTGCATTACCCCTCCCCTTTGGACCGGCTGGGGTTATCCCGGTCCCTATTGGGTTGCTTCACGCAGTTTCTGGCACACAGGGGGAAGACCCACAAGCTACAGAATACCTCAAGATGGCGGACAGGCCTACTACAGTGACCCAGGCATCCAAGGCCCCACTGGACCCCACCAGCTGCTCCCTGCTGGCACTAGACGCACTATTTGCCATCTTCTGGGCACGGCTGAAGGAACGATCGTCAGCCTCTGCTGGTCTGCCTCTGGAGACGGGCCACCTAAACGCACATGGGCCCCCTCCGAGTGAAGCTACCCGCTATGCGCGGGTCCCTGCCATCAAGCGACCCCCCAGAATGAGTGCTATACAAGGAAAGAACCCACCTAATCACCCACATTGGAGAAAGCCACTATCACTGTCTCAGGGACAGCCTACATTCTCGATCCGGTGCCGCATTCCGGTGAGGCACCCCAGGAGAGGCCACACTGCTGGGAAGGTGTCCCGCCACCAGAGGGCTCCAACCCAGCGCCGCCTGCCGCCTGCTGCAAATCCCGACAGAGCAACACACGCTGATCCTCAGGGTCGACTGCATCCCAAAGGCTGGAGGGACCCAAGATCGAGCCCAGCATGCAGCAAGCCGAGGAACTTGGAGGTCCAGAGTGTTGGCCTGTCTTGCAGCCCAGGGCAGACGGAGTGCTGAAATGAGGGACTTGGGACTGTGCTGCCATACTCACCAGGTGTCCGTCATGGGCTAAACAACTGGCCTTCCAATTAATTACATGCCTAGAGTAGAGTAAAATGCCTAGCATCAATTTATTATCTTGTTTATTCGCCTGTAATCATACTCTGTAAGCCCTCACTACCACTGTACAGGCTGAAACCCCAGACAAGTGCCTAGAGAGACATACTAAATTTGCATAATGCCTTGAGCTGTTACTCAGCCTGTACTTGTTTCTCTCATCACAAGTGTACCCAAGGCCATTAATGTGTTAACTGCTAATAACCCTTGTGTGTCACAACATCTAAGATGTCTATACCCTGCCTGAGACTACCTATTAATGTTACTTACCTCAATCTAGACAGCATATCTAGGTGTAAGAATGTTTTCTTGCCCATAGCCTGCTACTACTCGTATGCTTGTTTACATACTCAGTACTTAGGGTACCCATGTCAGTTAATATAGCCTGATTACTAAGCCATAGAGTCTCACCTACCTACTGACATTTATCACTATGTTATTGTTACTTGCTTGTCATTATACTATAAAATGTGCAACCCCTAGCTTAATAGAGCTGTTGTGGCATATGAAGCTTGACTGTTAACACTTGCACAATAAAAATAAAGATTTATAAAAAAAAAAAAAAAAAAAGGCACTTCTGGTCCAACGTTCTGAGATGAATCAATAGCTATCGATATTCCATTAGTTTAAATGGTAATAGCTTGACACTGATAACTTTGCCCTGACAATTCTCTTCAGAAGGGACTCTAATTGTAATTTATAGCACGTGGAAGTGTAATCAGGGGATGGGTAAACCTTTCACACCTTTCGCTGTCAAATGGAAGACAACATGTTGCACATAACAGTGGAACGTAGCCTCTTCCTTACTAAGAATGTTATGATATAAATGATATTCGTTATATATTATGTTGCAGGGCAAAGACATGCAAACCGAATTTAGCTCATAAAGTCCAACTTACATTTCACTTTGCTCTAGCACTGCCAATCAAACCAAGAAGAAGAGTATTTCTCTACCAGGGTTCCATTGTCTGTCTCTCTGTGTATATGCAGAGAGGTTGTAAATAACAGTCCTCTCCAACCTTCAACACTACAATGTTTGTAATCAAACTTTAGGGTTCTATTCAGCAACCAGGGGAGAGGAGAATGGAGGAGGGAAAAACAGCTCTAAGGCACAAAGACATTACATGGATTTTTTGCAGGCTGTGAATGAAGCTCACTATGCCCTGCACAGTACATATATTTGGTGTAACTGTATATTATATCTGGACAATATACCCACATACATATTTTATTTAGAAAAATGTTAATGGCATTTTTTGGGAATCTATATTCTCAGAAATACCACCAGTTACTTTACGAATAGAAGAGCATTTTACCATTTTCATTCATCTATCTTGATACATCTAACTATATATGAAAAAAAATTCTGCGTTCATACTTAGAGTTCCGAGTCTTTAAGCTATATTGCACTGTAAACGATACTGTATATTCTTTACAACCTTTTAAGCTTCCAATATTTTCTGTAAAGTGCTATTTGATCAATGGAAAATTCTAATTGGGTAAGTTAATTCATATTTTTGTTGGTATCTCTGACCAGCAATCTAAACGAATAGCTATGTTATTCTACATATACTTTATATGTATATGCCCTCGTCTCCCCTTGTATTAAATTGACAAATTTTGCATTGTCTAATATTGTACTGTGTCTTTTAACATGTGACATTATACCCATTTACAGCGCTGTGGAATGTGATAGCACTTTATAAATATAGTATAATAATAATAGTAAGTATATGCTCTCCATGCATCTCAAGTTTCAAATAAATTGTATTCAAATTGTCTTCAAACTAAAAAGAACTTGCCAGTGAATGGGGTTACTGTTACTAAGCAGGTGGTATTTGAAACACATTGTGTAAAATATAATGTTATTGTAATATTAGGTATTATCTGTGTGTTTATATGATTAGAAAATGTCGCACTCTTTAAATTGCCGTGCATAACTGCCTAGATAATGCTAGTTTTTAAACAGTTTTTTTTTAAATCTTCTACAATGAGATAGACAACCTATTTGCATTTAAAGTATTTTTTTCTGTAAAAAAAACAATTATAAAAAAATTAAAGAAACAATATTTGTATTCATTTTGAAAATCAACCATTTATTCACTCTAAGTGTAGAAATATAAAAGGTTCCTTCTGGAATACAGCGAGATTACATCCATATACAATATAATAAAAAATAAAATGTCCCACAAATCACTGCTTCTGTAACATAATTGCTATAGCAACAGGAAAACATCTTTCATTATTTAAACTTCTTCAATTTATATTCAGGAATATGTGACAAGTGAAAGCCAGCAGACAGTGCGAGAAAAAATAGGGATATCATATATTCTCATTTAAGACCATGATACTTTATTGGCAATAATTATTATAGTATTGCTGTTTTTTACCTATAATCTATTCATCAACAGACCTTTTTTTAATTATTATTTTGTTTTGCTTAAGAATATGATATTTGAATTGTGCTTTTTAAATCATTTTAGAATTTGTCACGTAAACAATCCGCTTAGGTTCAATGCACATCAACTACCATAATGCACATTTAGACAGTAGAAAGGAAATAATAGATTTAATTTTTTTTATGAGCGTGAATGGTTCATGGCTGTGGTGAAAGTATTAAGCAGAGGTCAGAAATAAGCATTAAATTTAACACCAGGGAATCAAGCCATGCGTTTGTGTTCAAATATTTAAAAAAAAGAAAATTCCTTACTGTTATTATGATTATTATTATAGAAGATACTAAACCTTTCACAGCTCTCTTAACCCCTTAAGGACCAAACTTCTGGAATAAAAGGGAATCATGACATGTCACACATGTCATGTGTCCTTAAGGGGTTAAACTATATCAGACGGCAGAGCACTTTAGGACACCGTGTCTAAGAGTGTGTTTGATAGATCAGAGAATCTACAAATATACAAAAATAAGCCCTGCGCTCAGACTCCCACTTCACCTGAGGGGGCAGCAATGACTATAGTACACATCAGCCACAAAATATACAATAAAAACCAAAGACAAAAATTTACTTGCGCGCTATACTAAATCCCTCTGCACATTGAAATAACTGGAGGTTTTTAGTATTAGTACATATAATGGCTGATGCTAAACATCTCCAGTTATTTAAATGAGCATAGGGATTGTGGATAGTGCGCAAGTAACATGAGACAAGTAGGTGGTGAGCCAAAAGTCAAACCAATAGGTAAAGTAAATTGATTCAAACTTAAAGCGTTAAGGAATTCTGTATATTTTTTATCATTTAATAATTTCAATGTGTCACAAAGGTATGTTGTTTTAAAGGGACATTCTAACATTTTACAATTCTGGATAAATATTGCACCCCTTATAGTAAAAAAGCTCCCCCGAAGGTCGGGTGCTCACAAATAAAATATGTTAAAAAAGCCACTTTCAGTCTCTCTGAACTCCCCAGCAGTGTCCGACATCGCTGGATATTCCAAGCATCAATAACTCTACAGCTGATTGAATTCCACTTACAGCTATTTAAAGGGCCAGTTGGACACCATAACAACTCAGTGATAATTAACTTGTTATAGTCCCAGGAGGTCCATGGTGCCGACTCACCTTAAGTGGTTAAACTTGAAAAGAAAATTACCTTTTTCAAGCCAGTAAAGGGGTGTCACTGATTGGTTGGATGAGAGTGTCATTTGACCGCTCTCAGCCAATTAGAAGTTCCATTGCCTGATTCTGCAAGAGTCTTCTGGTTTCCCAATATTGAGAATATGGAAGGACACAAAGGCAGGGAGATTTGGCTCTGGAATGCAGACTTTTCAAATCCCTTAGGGTGACCCAGTGCCAAAAACCTCCATGCACAATAACAACTTAATTTTGATGAAGTTGTTATGGTGCCTGGAGTGTTCCTTTAAGTCTCTCTGGTTTTACTCAAAGTGGCTTGTTAAAACAGGTTACTACGCTCCACCCTAAGCTCACACCACTGCAGGAGAAATCAATATGAGGATGTTCAGTTTTATATGACTGAAATTACCATTCAACAAAATTGCCAAATCAATTCAGGCATCTTAACATAAGGGTTACATTTTTTTTAATTATTTCGTGATTATAGAGAGCACCCTGCACCCACATTCAGCTATCAGAGTGGAATATAACAGCAGGGATTTGTAAAAGTCACTTTGGTTGTAAGACAGACCCCCGGAGCTTTCAATCAGGTGGCCAAAATTCCATCTTCAGACTGTCTGCCCATACAGAGAGCTAAGCCATGGCTCCATGCATGCACGGTTGGCAACACTTTCAATCTCCCCACACACTAAGTTCACAGATCGGTGAACTGGGCTGTTTATAAACTGATAGCAGCTATGTGTTCATAAAGCAGTTACGTTCATCCTGTGTGATGAGTGGAAATACTATTGGAGAATATCCAACTTTTTCCATAAATCCCTACTAGACAGGAATCTTCATGAAGAGATCAGAAAACATCGATCAGAATGAGAGGCTTTCAGCACTATGGACAGTGACCTATCATTTGTACATTGTGCCAAATTAGTCCCAAATGTATAGTTTTAGTTTTACGTTCGATCATCCGATTTTAAGAAGCAATACATTTTGGGAGGGGTAACTACAACTTTATCACACTTGGACAATTCATTAAATAAATCAACACTCCCAGCGGGTGGAGCGGGGCTGCAGCAAAGAACTGTCTCGATGGATTTGTGGTAGGTTAACCGTTAATTTACTGGAATGGGCCCTGGAGACTCTAGTGTAAATAAATGTACTTCTATCACTTTAATGTTCCTTTAGCTTATTTTATCAAGCTTGCTGAGCTGATGATCCACAGACTAAAGGGACATCCAAGCACCAACACAACGTTACGTTTGACAAGTTCTGGATTAAATAAGTAGTTGTAATTTCTATATGTCTAACTTTATACAATCTTTACAAAAAATAGAGAAATGTTTTGCTGTATCCAAAATCTTAACTCTGCCATGTCTGTTGTACCTTCCCATTTTAAAATATTTCTTTATTTTTGGTTATACCACTTGCATAAATCTCCTGTACCCTCCTAGACTGCAAAGTCCCATAAATCAATAGGTAGCATAGCCCTTAAGGAGAGAGCTGATAACCGAGCTACAAATCCATGAAACACCTTTTCTGAGCAGGACGGAGCCTGTCCCATTGAAATCTGTTTGTCAATGTTTACTGTACTGGGTTAAATATGCTAAGCAGCTCATACTCCATGGACCTAAATCTGAAGTTCTCAATTGGCCAAGGTATTTGCTGAGTGGACACAGCTTGCTATGTAAAGGTGTGTGGCTTTGCACACATGGAAGAAGCTTTAAAATTAAGAATGTATATATTTTATGTTCTATTAGTTGATTTTGCATATGTTTACTGTATAACAATAGCATGCATTAAACAATACAATTCCAAACTGGAATTCACCTCTAAAAAAAGACTGAACCAATAGATTCAACCGGATCCATGCAGCCATGTGGTCCACTTGACACTTAGTGGTAGATTGCATTTTGATTACCAGAAGAAGGCCATGCGATGGATCACGTCCTCTTTAATAAAAAGTAACTGTATAGCATTTCATTTACATTTCCATATTTCATTGATATGACCCATATTATTAGTTTCAGGCACTTGTAAACTTTATAACCTATTTTTTTAACATTGCCACAAGAATTATACAACAGGATAAGGAACTGCATGACATTGACTCATTTCAGATAAAAAGCATCAACTTGTAACCCGTTAGCAAGTTTTCCCAGGGTTTATCACAAACGTTGTATATGGTACACATGGCACACAATGAACAGTTGTTTGAGTAGATAATTGTCTGCAATATGTATTTAGCATAGAGTCATTATTTACATTTCACCAGATGACTTTGACTTAATATGTATAGTTGGTCTTTTTGACTTTCTCAGTGTCTCTGCATTTGCCTTCCTATCTATAAAACGTCTTGCCACCGGTTTACAAACTAGATTGTGTCATTGCATCTCACTGAAGCCAGCTAAATGTATAATCCCAGGGCACTATATATCGACATGCAATTGTCTTAATGAGAAAACACAACATAAAACCAGAAAGTCACTGATACCTAAGGGGAATTTCTCGAGTTAAATCCCACAATCTGTCCTTCTAAATGTGATTGCAGAGAAAGGCAGCTTCCAAGGGCAATCATACAACTTCAACTGTTACTTAAAAGCAGACTAACTACTACCTGGGACCCTCTCAATATTTCACATCCAACATGAGAACAGCAGACAAAGCCGCTTTTTCAACTTTTTAGCAGACACATAGGGAGACCAAGCTACAGTAATGCATTAAATAAGCTGAATTGAAGTATTTGCACTTTATTACAACACCCACTCATGTACTAAGAAATATAAGGTAACACCATTCTTCAATTACATTCCAGCTAACATTATTATAATGTACAATTTGGGTCTGAAACATCATAATATGTTCTAACTTTAACTCAGCAGTGATATTAATGGATATATCTACAGACAGAGAGAGTGAGAGGGGATAGACAGACAGACAGATAATAGACAGACAGATCTTTAGAACTTTAAAGGTGACCCCAAATGCTACTAGTTCCCATTAAGATGGGAAAGTGGTGCAATGATACAATGTACACATTGTCAATAGTCAAACACTCAGCATTACAAGATCTGTGGATATACTGCACAGTGTTTGTTATTTAAAGATGATCATTTTATTATTAGACAAACCAACTTTATGTCTAGTTATTACTGCATCAATATACCCTCAGTATACCCCTCAGCCTTCCCCATTGTGTGCAGCCTGTCCACTCTCAAGGCTATGCAACATAGAACACAAATACAGAGATTGCTAAAACTTGCACACAGCTCAGTGGGCACAGGCTGGGTTTGTATTCCTGCAAATAACACAGTATTAGCTGAGCTGCCATGTATATTTTCACAGACATGCAGAGTGCAGAGCACAACACGCTCCCTGCTCACCTGGTGCTGATAGCCAGAGATGGCACAAGGAACAGCAAGTGGCAAGCACAGATTAATTTCATACTGCAGTTCCTCTGGTCTGTGCTGGTGAGTATTTATTCCTCCCACCGTCTCCTGTTCTGATATTGCAAAGAGGAAGAAAAAAAAGAAAAGAAAAAAAAAAAAAGAAAAAATATAAAGCCTTCCTCAAAGCAGGTTTCTCCACAGATCTGGACCAATGCAGACAGACCAACAGACTGGCTAATGGAATCAACTCTGAGCTGGATCTGAGCTCCAAGTGTGATGTCACAGGCAAGACTCTGCTGCTGCAAGGCTCCTGCCTGATAGTTGTGATTATTCAACACAGTGACTCTATTCATATCCTCAGGAGCTTGTTATAACCAGCAGTTTAAGTGTCAGCCAGGGAGAAAGGGGAGTGTACACTTTGCTGAAAAAAAGGGGATCATGTGTGCTGCAATGGAATATTTATCAAAAGCCAATCCCTGGTAAAGCAGCAATCTGGCTAATTGCAATACATTACATTGCTGAGTTCAGTTAGGGCAGAAAAGGGTTAATCTTCCAATGGAATAATCATGGATGGATAGTGTGAGCATCTTGTCCTCACTGTAAACATTGCAGGTTTGAGCCACATGCTCTGTGGGTTAGATGGAGAGTTTGCACACAAAGCGTTAAGTTGCTCAGATCAATGGCTGTGTGATGGAAATGACTGAGATTGCAAGTTGTTTGGGATAGCAGTCAGCATGCTGTAAATACAATGAGTGTATAGATTGTGCTAAATGAAAGCCCCTGGTGAGCATAGACTTCAATGGTGAAAGGAAAACAGCAGCAAAATATCAGGAAATTAGACTGGCTTTTACAAAGCTTTCATTTAGCATCATTCTGCATCAGGCTTTTATTTAATGTTTTCATTCTCTCCCCTCTGAAGAGATTAATGATGAGCTCTGTGATAGCTGGTACTCTCAGGGTCTTTCTAGGATATGCTAGAACCTAGATATGGCTGGACAGGTAGGTATCCCTGGATAGGAAGGTATGGCTGCATAGATAGACTGGGCTGGATAGCTAGGTATCCCTGGGTAGGTATGGCTGGATAGGTAGATATGGCTGGATAGGAATGTATGGCTAGATAAGTAGGCATGGCTGGATAGGTGGATATGTCTGGATAGGTAGATATTTCTTGATAGGTAGGTATGGCTGGATTGGTGGGTATGGCTGTATAAGTAGGCATGGCTGGATAGGTGAATATGGCTGGATAGGTGAATATGGCTGGATAGGTAAATATGGCTGGATAGGTAGATATTGCTTGATAGGTAGGTATCCCTGGATAGGTAGGTGTGTCTGGATAGGTAGATATAGCTGGATAGGTAGCTATGGCTGAATAGGTAGGTATGGCTGGATAGGTGGGTATGGCTGGATTCTTAGGCATGGCTGGATAGGTGGATATGGCTGGATAGGTAGATATGGCTGGATAGGTAGGTATCCCTGGATAGGTAGGTATGGCTGGATAGGTAGATATGGCTGGATAGGTAGCTATGGCTGGATAGGTAGCTATGGCTGGATAGGTAGGTATGGCTGGATAGGTAGGTATGGCTGAATATGTAGATATTGCTGGATAGGTAGATATTGCTGGATAGGTAGGTATCCCTGGATAGGTAGGTGTGGCTGGATAAGTAGATATGGCTGGATAGGTAGATATGGCTAAATAGGTAGACATGGCTGGATAGGAAGGTATGGCTGGATAAGTGGATATGGCTGGATAGGTGAATATGGCTGGATAGGTAGGTATGGCTGGATAGGTAGATGTGGCTGGATAGGTAGATATGGCTGGATAGGTAGGTATGGCTGGATAGGTAGATATGGCTGGATAGATAGGTATGGCTGGATAGGTAGATATGGCTGGATAGGTGGATATGGCTGGATAGGTAGATATGGCTGGATAGGTAGGTGTGGCTGGATAGGTAGATATGGATGGACAGGTAGATATGGCTGGATACGTAGATATGGCTGGATAGGTAGGTATGGCTGGATAGGTAGATATGGCTGGATAGGTAGGTGTGGCTGGATAGGTAGATATGGCTGGATAGGTAGGTATGGCTGGATAGGTAGATATGGCTGGATAGATAGGTATGGCTGGATAGGTAGATATGGCTGGATAGGTGGATATGGCTGGATAGGTAGATATGGCTGGATAGGTAGGTGTGGCTGGATAGGTAGATATGGATGGACAGGTAGATATGGCTGGACAGGAAGATATGGCTGGATAGGTGGATATGGCTGGATAGGTAGATATGGCTGGATAGGTGGATATGGCTGGATAGGTAGATATGGCTGGATAGGTAGGTGTGGCTGGACAGGTAGATATGGCTGGATAGGTAGATATGGCTGGATAGGTAGATATGGCTGGATAGGTAGGTATGGCTGGATAGGTAGATATGGCTAGATAGGTAGATATGGCTGGACAGGTAGATAAGGCTGGACAGGTAGATATGGCTGGATAGGTAGATATGGCTGGATAGGTGGATATGGCTGGATAGGTAGATATGGCTGGATAGGTGGATATGGCTGGATAGGTAGATATGGCTGGATAGGTAGATATGGCTGGATAGGTAGGTATGGCTGGATAGGTAGATATGGCTGGATAGGTAGATATGGCTGGATAGGTAGATGTGGCTGGATAGGTAGATATGGCTGGATAGGTGGATATGGCTGGATAGGTAGATATGGCTGGATAGGTGGATATGGCTGGATAGGTGGATATGGCTGGATAGGTGGATATGGCTGGATAGGTAGATATGGCTGGATAGGTAGATATGGCTGGATAGGTAGATATGGCTGGATAGGTAGGTATGGCTGGACAGGAAGATATGGCTGGATAGGACGATATGGCTGGATAGGTAGATATGGCTGGATAGGAAAATATGGCTGGACAGGAAGATATGGCTGGATAGGTAGATATGGCTGGATAGGTAGATATGGCTGGATAGTCTCTGTCAGGGACAACAGAATTAATTATCTAGTATTTGTGCAGGTTAACCTCTAGTTTATTTTTTCCAAAATTTACATTTAACTCCTTTTCTTCTAGGAAAATTAATCTTTTTATTCTTTTTTTTTTCTAGGAAAATGCACGATTTCTTAAACAAAATAATGTAGTCAATGTAGTCTATGAAGACATTAGACAATCTACATTTGACCTCCAAAAAGTATGCATTTTTGTAGAAGCATCCCTGAATAAATAGCAATGTGGTGACCCTAAGAAGGATTTCATTAATCACTGACTCATCCAATTAAATGTGTAAACCTGCGCTAATGCCACATTACGCATTGAACATGGACCGCAAGGACTGGAGTTTTGGGTGCGGTGACCTTTTCACACAATAAAACAACCAGTTCAAGTTCAACCAGTTAAACTAATACGTATCACATTTCAAAATGTTGAACTAGGAACTAGTGTAATCCCCAATTTGACTGGTTATAAGATTAGTTGAGAACTACATATAACACACATCAGTCTTTAAAATACTTTGGAACAGGTTCCAGGACAAGTGGGGCATTATATAATCCCCCAAAAGGTCACTGGAAAAAGTATAAGCCAGTCATCATCAAGTACGAGCAAGCCACCAGCCACTGATCTATGCAATGGCCACCATTTTATTTTACAGCTTATAATAAAGGGGAAACATTTGTACTAAATAATGGATTGTCTGGCTTGTACCATTTTGGTTTTCCATGTATAAGGCAGATTAAATAGTTATTTGTTTTGCAGAAAGATAAAAGTGTTCTAGAATGCGTATAAATGTAAGATAATGTGTGCTCATAGATGGAACTCTTCCATTTGGCTGCCCGGATGTCGATAACTTGTTTTACTAAGGTAAAGCAGGTGCTACACTGGAATGTTGCTGAATGTTGAAGGACTTTATTGGTTGTTATTGGTTTCCATGGTGATTGTTTTTGCCTTGATAAATGGTCTATTCAGTAAATGTCAGTGTGCCAAAAGTTGGTCATCACAGAAAAGCAGGGGCTTGGCAAAACTAATATCACTGTATATTTCCTAAAACTCGGTGTAGATTGAAAAAACGAAATAAATGCCAGGAATTTGGGGAAATAGCCAAGAGAATTGTACATTTTGGAAAATTTTACCAAAATTGGAAAGTTCAGCTCAGCACTCTGACATTAACATTTTAATTCACATTGTTAACTTTTCACAGTTTCTGATTTAGTGAATACATCATAAAGTCAAAGTCCAGTGTAATGGGCTGGATAGGCACTTGACAGCAGATATTTTTTAGCTCCATGGTCCAGTTCTGATGTCCCCATTGAAGGGGCTTTCGACGGTGGACAGGGGTCATCATGGGGGCTCTGAGAAGTCTGAAGCTACACGGCTCCATATGCAGCAAACTGCAATGTACTGTGAATTCTGACACCATTCTATCATGGCCATCATTTTTCAGAAATTTGAGCTACATTAGCTCTTCCATGTGATAGAACCAGACCGCTAACCTTCTTTCCCCATGTGCATCAATGAGCCTTGGGTGCCCGTGACCCAGACACTGGTTCACTGGTTGTAATCCTTGCACTACTTCTGGTGGGTACTAAACAATGCACACCAGGAATACTCCACAAGAATTGCTGTTATGGTGATGCTCTGACCCAGTCATCTAGCCATCACTATTTGGCCCGTTTTAAAGCCATTCAGATCTTTTTGCTTGCCCATTTGTCCTGCTTCCAATGCATGGAATTCAATAACTGACTGTTCACTTGCTGCCTAATATATCCTGGCCACAGGTGACATTGTAACAATAGAATCAATGTTATTCACTTCACCTGTCAGTGGTTTTAATGTTGTGGCTGATCAGTATATATTTTCTTATGGTACCTTTACATTTGAATTGCTCATGTCATGGAAGTGATTGGACTCAGAATACTAAGGCAGAAATGTATTAACGCAAAACAGATGCTTTTTTTAATGCAAAGTGCTAAACATCCAGCAACATACTATCGGTTTCCATAGTGATTTCTCCATATTTAGCACTTTGCCCCAGGATAGCACCTGTTAGTGCCTTGACAAGTCTGTGCGTAAATATGTAACTTTAACGTTTAAAGAATCAAAAAGACATTCCATTAGTATGAGAGGCTGAGATTTGGCTGCAATAAATATTTTGGAAGTTACTTTAGCCAAACACCCAGTTCACGTGTTCAAAAAAAATTGCACCTACAGAAAACGCACACCTGATAAGAAGTGAGCTGATACTCTCAGCAGCATTGCATATTGGATAAGAGCTTTTGTCCAATGAATAATTCAAGGTCCATCGATTTATGGCAGGGAAACTTTATGTGCAAAATGCTCCTCATATATTCAAAAATAAACTTTTTGGTTACATTTATCATATGTATATCTGACTCTATGACCTACTATTATTAAAGGATTTCGAGACCAATAACTCTCGCCTGCACACATACTGAGAACAAGTGCTGAATTGTATTCACCATCGGCACTTTTAGGATTAAAAACGTTTTAACATCATCTAGCATTGCAGTCTGTACCTCACTGGATAAATTACAGTCAGTTAAAAAAAAATATTTACACTTTAAACAAAACAAACAAAAAAATCAAAGGATTTATTGAAAAAGCATATGCAGAAATGATGTGATTTTATGATATTTGATACATTAGCAACATGTCCAGTAGGGGGGGGAGTTGTGCACAATAAACCAGACCGATTCAAGCACATTTATATTCAGTAATATAGTTATTAAGGATATTTGTGGTTAATATAAAACAGTGTGTATAATTCTAAGATCAAATTGTATTATATTTTTGCCTAACACTGATTAATCTATTGCAAATGTTAATATAATTAACCCATTCAGTGTTAGTCACAAACCTGGTTCTATTAAAGACTTGGTATTGTTGGTGCTGTGAATGAGCTTATGCCAAAAATAATCTGTGTTGCACAAATATAAACACTAATAGCAATAATAATAACATAATAATAAACATTCACACCGTGCATTGTATTTTATGTGGAAATAAGCCAAAGATTACACAATTCCATAAATGTCATCTTTTAAGCCTTAAATCAAACCAAAGGGCTACGTACATTCTTGATGTTTAGCGGATAAAAAAAGGATGGTCAAATCAGAGCCTCCTGTTGTGATTCCACTACAACTCCCATTATTCCCATACAGCCTGTGGCTCGCAGTGAATTAAAAAATAATCATTGTAGTCTAAAAGCAAATGGGAACGGATAGATTTTGACAAATTTGTGTTAATGGGGGATTAATACTGAATATAAATTAGAGTATTTTCTCAGAGTAAATTAACTTTGTCAGTGGAAAAATGACTTTCATATTAAGTTGGAAAAAAATAATATATTGGGAATTTATGAAGTGCTGAAACATGGACTTTGTGGGAAAACAATCTCTAATATGTATGTTTAGGTGGTTATGTCATTAAATATGCTTTGTGCACACTCCCAGCAGCGGTGTCTTAAGGATTGACTAGTTTGGACAATGTACAATGCCTTTCTGCAGTTCAGACAATGTGAATAATGTTCTCTCGGCACCGCGAGAGATTATGCCAAAAACGAACAATAACATCACTCTTCAGCCGCCCTCCGTGACATTTTTTGACAAACTTGTTTTCTAATGTTAAAAAAGGTATTGCAGATTCAATGAAGCTGTTAATGGATGGTAAAACTGACTCTGTTGTTAATATTGGATTCGGAATTTAAGATGTCTTTAGCTGGTGTTACAGTTAAAGACATCTTCCAATTTGAGCACTGGCCAGGAGAATCTGTAAGCTGTTTTTTTTTTGTTTTGTTTTTTTTGCATAGATTGCTTTTTTTGAGAGGTTTTGCAGGAGTAAAACATCCATTGCAGAATTTGTTTTTTTAGCAACCAATAACAGATTTAAAAATAATATATATGGGACATGGGCAGGCAATCTTAGGTTAGGCCCTCCAGATCGTGCTACTAACTCCCATAATCAGACCTGGATTACCCACAAAGTTGTATAGGATCTATGGCACAGGCTAAGACAGGGGTCTGGTGGGCCAAGGGTCGATCCTGGGTTTGTGCAAGAGGTGTGCAGTGATAGGCTCTGCCCCTCTTGTTATATTCCACCACCTCTTTAGGCTCCACCCCTTCATACCATTTGACTGCTTCTCAATTTTATACTCTTGTGTTTTTGTATAAGTTCTGCGCTTGCCAATGGTGCCAAATTGTCAGAGAAAACATTATGACTTTACACTCCAATATCATGCTTACCAGCATTTAATGCTTGTTCTGTCTTCCTCAAATATTTGAATAAAAGTCCACTTTATATGTTATTAAATGGTAAGCGTTAAAATTTAAAGAACCACAAAATGTAAAGATTAACATGTTTTTTCCATAAATCAGCAACACATTCATATACGCTAGACGGAGCAATCATTTTGTTTTAACCGCTTAAAGAGTATTAATTTACTAGGTGTGTGGTATAAAGGCATTTGTCAAAAACCTTATCCTGAAAGGGAATCAACTTTAACCTAATGGAGTTTTTTTTTTTGTAGATCATGTCACTGGTCAATTCTCTACCATTTACGAGTTAAATCACAGCCACCTCTTCTGGCTGTGACTGACACAACCTCCTAACAAACCTTGTGGAAAAACAACTATTTTTGTTTTAATTTCCCTTATTACACAGTGTATTTAACTTATAATGATGTCATGCTCATATCTGCCTGCTAGGAACCTGCAGCAGTCTTCTGTATGTGATTAAAGCCCAATTAACGTTGCTATAAACATGAAACCCTTTTTTCATGGAGGCTGTCTGGTTTTGATTTTTTCAAAAAGTGGCTCAACACAGTCAATTTGGTAAATATGTCCTTATTCTGCTACAACTTACTCTTCCTCATGAAAATCATTTTGGTGAAACCCAATTTTATTTCTTGCATTTATCTTAAAGCCATCATGTACTAGTAACTAAAGAGCTCCCATATGTGGACGTTTAACAAATGCTCCACAACTTCGGTTTTATCAGATCCAGGCAGATGTCTATTGCACTAGATGAGACGTAACATGTTCCAAAACCATTTTGCTTCCTTGAAACTACTTGTTCCAATATCTCTGTCAATGTCTGCTTATTTGATGAGTTGGCCGCTTTTTCAATTTCCAATTAAGCACGATTCTCTTCAGTAATACAAATGTTTACAGTGTTTGTAGTAGGCATATAATATCTGCGACACCCTTCATACCATTCTATGAACTTTTACCCACAAGTCTTCTACAATGCCACCATTACCTCCATGCTATGAACTCTCATTAACAATGCTTTACTTGCCAACATATTGCTCGCCTCAAATGTAAAGTTTTAGATAAATGATTTCAACAAGACTGAATGTTATAAAATGTATGCAGTCGCATATTGTCATGTATTGATGCCTAACACATAGCTTCAAATCATTTTTTAATGAAAGCATATTTGTCCTTCCTTTCTCTATCCTTTCTTTCATTCCCCTATTGTTTGCCTTTCATAGCTGTACACAATTATTTAGTTGATAAAATTGACAAAAATCTCAGAGTCCAATGTTACAAAGTAACATCTAGGATTAAAGAAAAAGGTGTTGGTTTTAGAAGAAATGTATTAACTGTTAATTTACATTTAGAGTCAAGAACTGAAGAATAATCTCTAATGCATGCAGTTTGTCAGAATTCGTAACTTATGTACTTACAAACCACAAACACCGAGAGACATTGTTAATGCACATGTGTATGTTTACATGAACTTTGATGGAAATGCTGCATCCCGTTTGGATCTTTGTCAAGACTGACAAATGCCATAAAGCCAGCATCTCACACGATGCCCCCTCTCCCCACTACAACTCACCAACTTCCATGATTCTCTGTTTATCTATTGCGTTCAAATAGTTTTAGGAGTTGTAAGCCATCTACATCTGGGGGCTAGAGTTTGAGATTCCTGCCTAAAGATTTGCAATGTTGGCAGGTCATTTATGACTGCTGTAATAAAAGGGCTTTAATATTCAACAAACATGTATATGGTATTTTTTTTTAAGTGTGATATGGAAATGTAATGGAAAACCCTTGCCGAAACGAGCCGTGCATGCATCTCTGTATAATTACTGAATTGATTTTTTTTTATGCTGTAATACAGAGGCTGCTATCAATTTTTACTCAGATGCTTTACAAATTATTATTTTTTTTTAAATCAGGCTGCGTGCAGCATTTGCCCGAGCCAGCAACAAAGTATACTCACTCCTGTCCAGAAAGGAGAGAAAGAACGTACCTACTTATGTGAAACAACAACTGCATGCCCCACACAAGTTGGATTAAACTGACACACTAAAGGATTACGTGAAAATGTCAGAGTCAGTGCAGCTGGCATCTCACACCAGGGAGAGTGGGTGCTAAGCACTCTGTACACCATACAATTTGCCATGTAAACCTTTATTTGTAATGCTATAGTGAACCGGTCTTTAACTAAATAGCTCCCCCCACCCCCCAACCAACAAACATGAAAGGCTTAAAACAACTTTTTTTACGTACCTCTTTCCAGCAGCACAGAGGCTCTGTCAACGCTGGCTAGGTCTCCTCGTCACCGCTGGCTAGGTCTCCTCTTCCCGCGATGTTATGAACTAATGTGCATATGCATGTACAGCACTTACTGCACGTACGTTAAAGCTTCCACTTAGGAAAGCATTTAATCAGCGCTTTCTTATGCGAAATTTGAAGACATTAGATGTCCTCATGCAAAGCGTGAGGATGTCTAATGTTGTTTCAGGGACCTGGAGGTGACTCTAGTTGCTGTCTGGAATATTTAACATTTCAAGTTTAAACAGACATGGGCACTGCACCCAGTCCAGTTCAATGAGATGGAGTGGTCTGGGTACCTGTAGAGCCCCTTTAAATGACCATGCAATAGGTGAGAATGTCATCCAATCATATCTATGTTCTTTTTTTTATGGGTGTGGGTGCGTGTGTATAGGGGGAATCCAACCCCAATCATTGTGTTTTACAATACAATATATACAAGTCACTTAAATGCATAGTTTAATAGAGACCCAGGCAAAGTGAATTCTCATTTATAAGAAATGCTCTCTTTGTATTACTCTACAAATACGCATTATACACAGACATGTCTAATATTTCACAGGCCCGGGCTCGGAAGTAGGACATATCTAGAATGATCTGCACTTTTGTATCTCCATTTCTAATTTGAGCTTTTTGGATCTATGTTCTTCATTCTAGTTTAAATAAATAGTTTCTCCAGGGATTATATCTCTATCCTAAATTCAGCTGTGCTTCTTAATTGCAGTTTCCCAATGCAAACCACAACATCTTGCAGCATATTGATTTTTTTCTTTTCTACTTTAAATACGACTTTTATGGAAAAATCCATATAGCAGAAGTGAATTAAATTCAGTGAAGTCCTCAAAGTATTCACTCTACAAAAGTCAGTGTCCTTGTTTCAATGAGAAGTCCAGTATAGAATTGATAATTCTTAGCATGACAGTAAGCTTTAGTTTTATGCAGCCTTAGGGAGCGGAGATTTGTACTTCCTTTGGAATATATTTGTTTTCTGTCCTATCTGTGCTAGAATCAAAACTGAATGCTTGATGTAAAATCAGTCGCACTCATTCGGTCCATGTGGCGCCATAGGGATATGCAGCAATATTTTTGCAAGACATCTCCCTTAACTCCCACAGTATAAGCAATGGGTACATTTGCTGGGCACAGTGGCTTTAATTAATACCATCCCACGCTTGCTGGATACACTTTATGGGCAAAACAGTTAGTAATTTGATACCCATTTGCTTGGCTCCGTGGGACCTCTGGCAAACAAAACACAGCCGTACAGTGTAAGACGTGGCGCACTTGCTGTGCACATTTGTTTATTAAACAAGTTCACTAGTAAATTATCCATGCATTTTTCTACAGCTTATAACTTTAAACACATCACTTTATCTTGCATCTGGATGCCTCCATCTTAGCTTCAGGCAAACATTGCTATAAGACCCCATCAGATCAAGAAGGCAACACCACGAGGTACAGGTAAGCAAACTTACCTTTACCTGCTACCCACCCCCTGTCACTGGATAACCAAATTCAGCAAAGTCCCCAAATGGTGACAGTGCCTCTGTAAGTGTTTCTTGACACTCATCAGTCCCTGACCTCCTTTCTTCCAACTGGTGTACAGTCTCTGGGTGCTGGATTTTTGGAGGAAGCCTCCATTCATAGTGAGTAGTTTCTGGGTTTTGACATCCATGGTGACCAACTCTTCTCTTGTTTTATTCCAACTGGGTACCTGATGACTGGTAGGGCATATGTGCTGATGGCTTGGAAATTGTTCTTGCCATTGAGCTTCAGGACCTATCTGACTCTCTGCAGGTACTTGGATGTTGCTATCCTCCTTGCCTCTTCCTCGTGGTTGCCATGTGTTTGGGGTACCCCCAAGTACTTGAAACTGTTCTCTACATCTCCTATTCGTACTTTTGGTACTTGAACTCCTTCTGTCTTGATCATCTTCTCTCTTTTTGCTATCATCCGCCCACACTTACCTAGTGCGAACAACATTCTGATGCCATTGCATCAGACGGTATATTGTAGTAAGGGGGATCAGTGAGTCAGTGTCTCACTCATTCTTGCATACAGCTTGATGTCGTCCATGTAGAGTAGGTGGCTGATGGTACCTCCTCTCTTGAACCTGTATCTATTTCCACTCTTCATGATGGCCTGGCTAGTCTGGTTGAGGCCTATGCAGAACAGCATTGGGGATAGTGCATTACCATGGTATATGCCACATTTCATGTTCGCTGAATTGGCTTTTTTTTATAGTTGTTTTCTAAAAAGATTAGCACATGACAAACAGATTTTTTTAAACTAATATTTAAAGAAAGGTGGAACAAAACAGATGGAAATTTACAAAAGCATTATCAACAAAACATAGATTTATAGATGCAATAAAATAATAGTTTCATTAAAATATATAATGTAGTGCCACATATTTTGCACTATAAAGTTGAGAAATGTTACAAACATTTGTAATAAATAGTGCCGTTTGACTGTATTACAAAAATTTAAGGAAAAAAATGAATAACTGCATTTTGTTCCAATGTTTTTTAAACTCTCCAGGGCAATAGAAACTATATAGTATATAGGAAAAAGTATATTAAAACCCAGGAGCACGCAGGATGTCGAGTACATTCATAACATAAAACACAGTGGAGGAATATGAGCTCACAACCAGAAATTTATTGCAGAATTTTCAATAATTAATTTAAATTCAATGAAATAGCAGCTCATTAGAAGAATATTGGAGGATAAAGAAAGACAAGGTGTGATCCTAGTAAAGCTACATAAAAACAAAAATCTTACCTCATTTACCTGTTACCTGTTCATTTACTCCTTAAAAAAAATCACTTAAAGTACCAAAAACACTACAGCCGAACGCCAAAAGATATGTCTCTGTACTCTCTGCTTTGTAAACACTGCCTTCTCTGTAAAAAAGACAGAATATACCTTGCTCCCTAAGGACACCTCTAGTGGCTGTCACTCAAACAGCTCTAAGTAAGCCCATTGAGGTGTTTCCTTACTCGGTTGCATACTTACAGTTTAGAAATAGACATGCTAAGTGCTTAATATTCAAATTACACTGCTATGTTTTTATGTTTAATGATGATTTTGTTTTATTGTTTCCAAAGATATGGTTGAGCATGAGAGAATATTTTGACTGTTCTGTTGCTAATTGGCATGAGGGATTTAGGAAACATACTACTTGCTTTTTAAAATGATGGGTCAAGTGTAATAAAGTGTGGTGTAAAGATAAATTGATTGCGATTTGTTGATCTAGAGGGGTGAAGAAATTTGACTGGAACATTTGTACCTGAATATGAAAGACTAAAGTTTTCAGTTTATTATGGCTTTACATAAAAGTAAAACACATGTCCTTGATTTGTAATTCACATGGTAATTAACAAAAAAATAAAATAGAAAATAAAAGAATAACCTCTTCAGGTGACATATTGTTTAATATAGCCAGTGGATATCTAGGTTAAACAATACAGAATTTAATCATGTAAAACAAATGCTCTACTGAAAGCAAAGTTACAATATATATAATCTAATTAAAAAGAAAGTTGGAAGAAAAAGTCTATAAAAACAGATAGAAAGGGCTTGCGTATTTGTATCAAAAATACACAATTCTATCCATACAGCTCTAAACTATGGCAAACTAAAAAAAAGGTCAGATATGGCACATTATATACATAATTAGAGGGGTAGGCCCTATAAAAGTGTGAGATAAATCTGAGGGACAGATGAGGGGATAACCCTAAGTAAATGAGTACAAAGAAATAGGAGAGCAGTTCTGTCCCTATATAGTATCGGAGAAAATCTCAGAAATTGGTCAATCAAATTGATACTTTATTAATTAAATTCTCAACACACGCACTGGTAATAACACAATCAGTGGTCATCGCTGCCTCAGTGATGGATAACTGAGGTAGAAACAAATGACTCAAACTTAATAGTACTAAGTGAGGAATATGTACAAACGGGGAGTAAAAAAGACAAACGGTATATACATAAGACACAAAAAACGGGGGCACAAGTCACCGAAAACGGTGAAGTGGATAGGTCCCTAAATCAGGTTACAATGTGTACTGACTGGTAAGTCTAGACCTGAGAGTAACAGAGTAGCTTATAGTCAGTTACTCGTATTAATTATGATCTGAACCTCTTGGTCTAAATTTGTGCAGTACACCTTAGAATACCGAAAGCTCCAATACTAGCTGGAGTAGCTAATATGTATACATTGTATCTGTGCCGTCTGGTTTAGTCAGTGGCACAACCGAGCGTCGGGACAATGATCTGCACTATATAGTTGCTCTGATCGCAAAAGTTTGCAGGATGTTGATACTGTTTAAGGTATCAAGATATGTCCCTCAGCAAGGTTACTATGTACACTGTATGGTATGTATGGACCGGAAAGTGACACAGTAACTTATCGTCAGTTACCAGTGTTAGTCATAATTTGAGCACCTTGGTCCGGCACACCATAGACAGAATCCGCTAATAGCTAGAGTGGCACGATTATAGAGGTAACACAGTAACTTAACGTCAGTTACCAGTGTTAGTCATAATTTGAGCACCTTGGTCCGGCACACCATAGACAGAATCCGCTAATAGCTAGAGTGGCACGATTATACACTGTAACATTGCCGTCTGCTTATCTTTGCGGCATACCCGAGCATGGGAACTGTGATCGGCACCGTATAGTTGCTATGATCGCAATAATCTATAGGGTGTTGATCCACTCTGAAGGTATCAGAAAAGGGTTCCACACAGCGGTCCGATACGTGCAGTCCACCAGAGTAATGCCCCTGTAAAGAGGGGGCTGTAGTGGTCTGCTGGTTAGTACCGGGGGGGTTTTAAGTGGAGACAGTATTCAGAGGTGCGTGCCCCTTAAAAACAAATAATAATCGTTGCCCAGTCTAGTAGGAGCCGGGCAGAATCTCACTGTTAGAGGTGAGATGTCTAAGTAGCACAATTGCAGAGGCAGGAAGGTTGTACCCCTTGCTTAGCACCCAGTGAGATAATGAGAATAGACCCTTAACTGTGCCTTCGAGGGCACCTATGTCTAAAGAGTAAATCTCAAATAACTGTCTGTCAGAGGAGCAAAAAATGCCCTAATCTGTGCCTTCAAGGGCACCTATCTGTAGTGCTAACAGTGCTAGGCTAGGCTAGAACATGAAGGCAGTCTGAGTCTTAGTAGGCTGTAGTCTGATAATCCAGCTACATACTAGTAGGTCAAAAGATCCAGGGTATAACTGAGGTGGCTATGTGTAGAGTAGCACACCAAATCTCGTCAGATATAGTCGGATCGATGTCGAGAGCCCCGACGCGCATTTCACCCAACACACAGGCTCATCAGGGGGGGGGGGCCCTTTTCTGATACCTTCAGAGTGGATAAAATGGATAATGCCATATGTAGAAGAGAAAATAGAATATTGAAGACCAGAACAAAAGAACATTTTCATGACATTGAAAGCACTTAAATAACATCCCCAGTAAATAGACATTCCTTAGAATGTAATAATAGGGATTACAAATATTTCCAGGAATTGAACAAACAAAAAGGAGGTTTTACATTTAAAGGTCTATATACTGAAAATGCTTTCTGGATATGTATCTTAAACACTGGGAAATCTTAAGGTATAAATAAATGATAGGACAGAGTTTGTGGCTTTTACTGGCTCTGCATCCATAATATATATCACTGCTGAAATATGTTTCCAATTCAGAAAGGTTGTATTTAAATATAAAACAACATTAAAAATTAGCAGAATGTTTAAGTCTTCTGATCTTACAAATTAAAAAGCAGTAGATTCTGGTAACATTGTAAGATGGTGGAGTGCTAGATTCTTTTTGGATCTCTAAACTTTCCTACCTGATGCAAAAAAAAAAAAAAAAAATCTTATATATTATAATGAAATATAATATATTGACTTATGAGCTGACAAAGAACACACCTCTGCATTCCCGGTCTAATTTTTCTCAAACTGTTGTTTATTGAGAACGCTTCCAAAGTTAGTACAGTAATACAGTCTGCAGGCAGCAAGCAGACCAATAAAACATTGTGTACACAAATCACAAGGTTGTGGTCTTGTCTTAATGCAGCACTCACTCAACTAGAAGAACTGAGAAGCGGTTGTTGCCAGAACAGAAAAGTCCCATTTAGCTAAAAGATTCACGCAAGCCTATGACTCAACATACAGGTGTTGGCATCTAGTCTTGTAATGAATGGACAAATACACAAAAACGATGTAACAAGATATGGCTGGCAGAAAATAAAAAAGTAGACAGTGACCCCCTCCCCCCCCCCCCCCCCCCGTTGCAAAATGCAGGAGCCAAAGGCAATAGGGGATTCATTTACTCATTTACTTTTAAGCCTGGTCTGGACAAGAGGGCAGCTTCCCAGCCCACCTCCTCCCTGTTGATATATAATTTTGTTAGTGTAAGTCTGTTTTGGTTGCACTGTTTGTTTTCTTCTTTTTGTCACTGCTTGTTGGTAGTCCTGGTCAGCACATTGTTCATTAGCCACCCCTGAGTGGGCTTGGAGAGGTACAGCCTGCATACTTGGGCCAAAACCAGATGGTGGTATAAAAAAAAACCCCACAATCTTAATGCTTTGTTTGGCAAACAGTTAAATATATAGTCCAGTGAACTATAGTGACAAATGTTAAAAGCACTATTGCATTGTATATTTTTATATTTTGTTTTAATTTAAAAGTGCGATGCAATCTTATGTATTTTTGTTCGCCCTTTTTTGGGACTGAGGAAAAGAAGATGAAAAAAAAAAACAGTTGGAGGCACAGGGATAGTCTATGTCCTCACCACTTTATTATTATTTTTTTATTGCTCCACTATGGCGGCATGGGGGACTTGTGTCTTGTCCCTTTTATTGGGTTAACAATTTGCTAGTGTTTAATGATTGTGAGCAACCACTGACTGCATGCCGCTTGGTTGACATACTTGCAACACTGTGTGTAGGGGTATGAGGGAGAATTTAAATATTCCTTTTCAATAACTACGAATTTGACTTAGTTTTGACCGAAAGACCAAAATTAGGAAATTAGAGGGTTTTTCATCATTTTGATATTTAGCTTCTAAGTAGCTAGCACCCTAATTGCCTTATGGACAACATGAGTTTCAGAAGAAACTAAACTATTTTTAATCTGAATGTATTTGAACAAAACAAAAACTTTGGCAGTGCCCAAGTCTAGTTGATGCTTTAAGGAGCACTATAGGGTCAGGAACACAAACATGTATTCCTGACCCTATAGTGTTAAAAACACTATCTAGCCCCCTTTACCTCCCTAAAGATAGTGAAATCTTACCTGTATTCAAGTCTGAAGCTGCTGTCTCTGCCTGTGAACTTCCTCTGACCTCTGACATCACCAGAAGTGGTGGCCTGATCCAATCACATAGCTTCCCCATAGGATTGGCTGAGACTGACAAGGTGGCAGATCAGGGGCAGAGCCAACACAATTCAAACACAGCCCTGGCCAATCAGCATCTCCCCATAGAGATGAATTGAATCAATTAATGAAGAAAGTTCAGTGTCTGCATGCAGAGGGAGGAGACACTGAATATTTGGATGCATTTTAGGCAGCCATGACCCAGGAAGGATCTCTAACAGCCATCTGAAGAGTGGCCAGTGAAGTTATCACTAGGCTGTAATATAAACACTGCATTTTCTCTGAAAAGACAGTGTTTACAGCAAAAAGCCTGAAGGTAATGATTCTACTCACCAGGACAAATTAAACAAGCTGTAGTTGTTCTGGTGACTATAGTGTCCCTTTAACGGATCTCTCTTCCTTCAAAACAACTTCATCACAATGATGTGCTTGGGTGAAGTATTATCTAAAGATTTAACAGTTTTCAAATGGTTAAAATCTAAAATGCTTTCTTGTTCCTTCCGTACTCCACCATAGCCACCATAGAAAAGGGAAACATAGAAACATAGAATGTGACGGCAGATAAGAACCATTCGGCCCATCTAGTCTGCCCAATAATTTTAAATACTTTTAATAGTCCCTGGCTTTATCTTAAGCCTAGGATAGCCATATGCCTATCCCATGCATGCTTGAACTCTTTCACTGTGTTAACCTCTACCACTTCAGCTGGAAGGCTATTCCATGCATCCACTACCCAGTAAAGTAATACTTCCTGATATTATTTTTAAGCCTTTGTCCCTCTAATTTAAGACTATGTCCTCTTGTTGTGGCAGTTTTTCTTCTTTTAAATATAGTCTCCTCCTTTACTGTGTTGATTCCCTTTATGTATTTAAATGTTTCTATCATATCCCCCCTGTCTCGTCTTTCCTACAAGCTATACATGTTAAGATCCTTTAACCATTCCTGGTAAGTTTTATCCTGCAATCCATGAACCAGTTTAGTAGCCCTTCTCTGAACTCTCTCTAAAGTATCAATATCCTTCTGAAGATACGGTCTGCAGTACTGTGTACAATACTCCAAGTGAGGTCTCACCAGTGTTCTGTACAATGGCATGAGCACTTCCCTCTTTCTACTACTAAAACCATTCGCTATACAACCAAGCATTCTGCTAGCATTTCCAGCTGCTCTATTACATTGTCTTCCTAAAAAAACAGCCTGTTTGATAAATTTTTTTCCTCCAAACCATGTTCCAAGCCTCGTTCTCACTGTGATTTCCAGACGTGGTTGCCCCAGAAGTTACCAACAGTGGATTTGAACCTGGGTACTTTGCAGTCCTGGGCCTGCTTTACTGCCTGTAAGCCACAGCATATCCATTTTGAGAAGCAAAGGGTGCTGGTTATTGGCTTAGAGCACCAGTTGACACTTGCAGCCAATCACTAGCCAGCTATTGCAAGTAACAAAGTAACAGCACGTACTGTTACGTGAAAACAAGCAACACAATTTTATGAATAAACATTAAACACAATTCTATGTTAAAAATACATTGAAATGGATTGAATCCCTACTTAGCTGTGCAAACACTGCTATATGCATAGCACGTCTCTTACATGTATTATTGTAATCCAATCAAATGTACTCAAATTAGGATAATGCTGGATTACTTCTATTTTAGATATGTTTGTTTAATCTCCCCTTATTAATAATTGTATGTAATGACAATTCTGGTCACAATACAGTTCTTGATCAGATCCCATGGTTTGAATAAAATATTTGAGCCTGCAGTTTTATTCACTAAATATTGACAGCTATTTTTACTTGTCCCGAATAAGGAACAGCTGAATAAAACATGAGGCATTGCAATTAGTATAATTTGATGAGTAATATGAATAATAAATGAGAGAAATAATGGGCCTCTTGCATATCTTTATTTAGAGAATATGAGTAACACTCATTACAAGGGAAGTGCATGCTGTACTACAAGATCCCCCGTCCCACTGATGTCACCATGGGACATTAACATGCAAAGGCATAAAGTATTTATGGTGTGTTCTTGTAATCACACTGTTTATTAGACTGAGACAAAGTCTTATTACTAATACTGCATCATGAATTTTATCAAAGCAAACAAAGATCTTTAACGGTGATTTTCTTTCCTATATTTTCTTAAAACTCCCATAACTTTTCTTTTAAAGAATGTGTGTTTTTCAAAAGACTGAATATGACTCTACATGACTAACAATACATGCAGATGTGATTATTTAATAATACACCACAAGTAGGTTGTTTTCACTGAAAGATGATACTGAGAATTGATTTAATATTGTTGGATACGTTTTTAAAATTATTTGATATTATGAAAAATAATAAAATTTTGAAAACAAAAATTGATATTTTTTTCTTTATTTATAAATATAAATATAAACATATAAATTTTTATGTATAATGTATTTTACGATATTTGAATATTTATATATTTTGAAGATTTTAAATAAAGGCCTAGGCCTGATTTACTACTTGCACCATCTGATTTCTTCATAGTACAAATTCTGGGAAATGTATTTTATATGGCATCCCTATTCCCAGGGTAAGTTACAAAACATTTGCTTAACTCTGTGAAGATGTATTTTGGTCCAATTGGTTTTTGGATTATTTAATTATATCATGGTATCGCTGAATAATGGACACCTTGATCCGTAAACTAGAGAGCTATCAGTTGTACGACACCAACAAGCCTTATGATAGACTATAACTATTGTCTGGAGCTGCTGTGAAACGTCTGTGTCCTGGATTTCCCATATGGATGGACCTAGTTCCATATGTTTATAGTTATTATTATTATTATTATTATTATTATTATTATTATTATTATTATCATACAGGCCAACATTTTCCGTAGCAATATACAATTATGCAATGGGGTTATTAAGTGATGACGAGCACGAGAGGTGATGAAGGGCTTTTGAAACAAGCTTACAATGTAGACGGTTAAAACCTGCATGAAGTTTTGAATAGGAAAAAAGTTGTAGATACTATACAGTATTCCTTATCTTTTAATATTTCACAGGTGACTGAAATATTATCATAGAAACAAAAACAAAACATTGTTTCACATCCAATTAATGGGATCAAATTTTGATCTTTAAAACTGGTCAGATGGTCTACCAAACGTTTGCTACAAAGAATCCTGATGACATTTTTAAGAATACAGCTTCCTAAAAATGACAACAGGAAGTCAAAATAATAATTTATAATAAAAAAAAACATATACACTAAGTATGTAAATAAATACATTAATTTCAAGTATAATTATTATATTATATCACTATAGGCAGGACATTTTTTTGAATATAACTTCAAGATGAAGATCTGCTATTCTTCGATGAACTATGTGCTATAATTGTGCTATAAATCGATAAACTGAGGATCCCTACACAGACTTCCAGTTTGGGATATTTCCTGGTGATCACTCTGCCTCTTGTATTAAATAGGTGTTAATAATAATATTATCTCATTGGACAAAATATTACTTGTAATACACACTTATCTATTTAGTTATATGATTTTGGTTTTTAAAAATGGCGGTTAATGTTACATTTGCAGTACTGTAAATTAAATATATTTCTGGAATTAAGATAGAGCAAAATATTTTTAAAGGAAAACTACAGTGTTAGGAAATGAAGAATTTATTCCTAAATCTTTAGTGTCTTTCTCTGTATTTAGATGTTTGGGTCCCCCCTGCATGGGTTAAAAAAGTGTATATCCCATGACCTTCTGGTCTCAATGCTGCCACCTTGCCTCCCCAGCTGAGATCACCAATCTTGATGATCTCAGCCAATCCAATGCTTTTCCTTAAAGAAGCATTGGAAGGCTAGTGTGCATGTGCAGGTGTGTTAATCCTGCAATGAAAACACCATCTTACATATAATCTAACAGCAATCTTTTACATTGCAAGAACAAAAGGACAGGACCACTGCACCCAGACCCAGGATCGCCTATCGTGATCCTTTAACTTATTTTTACATTTAAATTCACTTTTTCAGGAGTTATTCAAACTCTAAAGCTGTAACATGGAAATAAATAATATATTGTTCCTAATTAATACATCAGGTATATACAATTAACTTTACTTCATTTTTCAGATAGTTTCACTAATAAAAATTTTTTAGAGCTTTAAGCATTTGAAATCTTAATTTGTAGCTGAAAAATGGCATAGATTTGTATAAATCTCTCTCTTCCCAACACGAGATGAGATCCAATTTATTGTTTGAATTTTAAAGAAACACACTATCTATTATGACATTCCACGACGTGTCCTGTATTTTGGTGTTGTGTCTTTTATTTATTTAATTATTGATGTATTTATTTATTTTAATGGTAACTCAGCCCTAGATTTTCACATTTTCTTTCTTTCAACTGTCACATTGTTTAGTTAGATAATCCTATGATTATGGACAAGACCCTGGACATATGATATTAGATGAGAAAGTACAAAATGATCGTATGAACTAATTCTCTTAACTATTACACATTATATAAATATATAATGTATAGACTGGCACTCACATTGCAGCAGTGTGTATATAATGCATATGCTATCATTATACATTTTCAGTCTTTGACAGAAAATATAATAACGAAACATTAGAGTTGTGATGTAAACCCATCAAACCCCACAGCTCTATGATGACGTTCTATTTTGTTTTATGTCAGATGTACCAAGACATCCAGCTCTTCAATATACAGGAAATAAAAGCACATGAGAGGCTTTATCTGATATTTAATAGAATCAATTATTGGTAAAAAACAGTACTCAGAGTGATGTTTAAAGAGCAGATGATTTAAAATAAATGAGCACATCTACAGAGCTTCAAATATAGGGTTGTGCTCAAATATTTAAGCTGGTTAAATCTCACTCTACATAAGTCTCTGTTTCCATGTTTTCCTTATAATAATTAACAATATATATTATGATATCATTTAGGACTAAGATATGTATATGATATAACTTTAGTGATTGATGATTCTAACCTGAGGGTTTTTAGACTGGCTCTTAGCGTCTACCTGTTTTCTTCCATTTTGCTTCTTTTCATTGAAGAAACATAGAAACATAGAAACATAGAATGTAACGGCAGATAAGAACCATTCGGCCCATCTAGTCTGCCCAATTTTCTAAATACTTCCATTAGTCCCTGACCTTATCTTATAGCTAGGATAGCATTATGCCTATCCCACACATGCTTAAACTCCTTTACTGTGTTAACCTCTACCACTTCAGCTGGAAGGCTATTCCATGCATCCACTACCCTCTCAGTAAAGTAATACTTCCTGATATTATTTTTAAACCTTTGTCCATTTAATTTAAGACTATGTCCTCTTGTTGTGGTAGTTTTTCTTCTTTTAAATATAGTCTCCTCCTTTACTGTGTTGATTCCCTTTATGTATTTAAATGTTTCTATCATATCCCCCCTGTCTCGTCTTTCCTCCAACCTATATATGTGAAGATCCTTTAACCTTTCCTGGTAAGTTTTATCCTGCAATCCATGAACCAGTTTAGTAGCCCTTCTCTGAACTCTCTCTAAGGTATTAATATCCTTCTGAAGATACAGTCTCCAGTACTGCGTACAATACTCCAAGTGAGGTCTCACCAGTGTTCTGTACAATGGCATGAGCACTTCCCTCTTTCTACTGCTTATACCTCTCCCTATACAACCAAGAATTCTGCTAGCATTTCCTGCTGCTCTATTACATTGTCTGCCTACCTTTAAGTCATCAGAAATAATCACCCCTAAATCCCTTTCCTCAGATGTTGAGGTTAGGACTGTATCAAATATTCTGTACTCTGCCCTTGGGTTTTTACGTCCAAGATGCATTATCTTGCACTTATCTACATTAAATGTCAGCTGCCACAAATCTGACCATTTTTCTAGTTTACCTAAATCATTAGCCATTTGGCTTATCCCTCCTGGAACATCAACCCTGTTACATATCTTAGTATCAACAGCAAAAAGACATACCTTACCATCAAGACCTTCTGCAATATCACTAATAAAAATATTAAAGAGAATGGGTCCAAGATCCCTGAGGTACTCCACTGGTGACAAGCCCAAGCTTCGAATATACTCCATTGACTACAACCCTCTGTTGCCTCTCACTCAGCCACTGCCTCACCTATTCAACAGGTGGAAGTTGTTCATTTTCCAAATGCTGGTTCACTCATGTTGGTTCCCTTCCCAATGGGCATGATCCCTCTTCCACTTCAGTGGTTGATACCTGAATGTGTGCACTAAAATCTGTTGTTTTTTTGTTTTCTTAATTTGTGTTTCAATTCTTGTCTCTAATTTATATTCTGCCTCTCCTGTACTTTTTCAGTCTCCTCCTTTCCTTGTGTCTGTATATTTTCTGGTATACTGTTAAGTTATTTCAAGAGAGTATCTCCACTGGATGCAAGTATAACTTTACAAGATTGTTTTGGGTTCTCAAGTTGAATCCTAAAAATCCATAAATAATGTTTTTAAAAGTAATCACGTATTAAACTAAAATTCTTAAAAGTCCCAAGAAGCAAGAGGAAGCGGACTGCTATTCCTGCACCAGGAGAGGGGGAGAGGCCATGAATGCTGAGGCACTGGTACCGGGAAAAGGAAAGTAAAAAACTTTATAAATTTTAAGTGACACGTGGGGGGACCTATCTAATAGGGTACAGGGAATACAAGTCTGTGTTCCTAATGCTTTCGTTTTAGTGTTTTAAGGATCCATTTTAATGATGTCAAAATGTTCATCTTTTTATATATTGTTCTTATTTAACTGATTGCTAATATTATTAAAATTAGGTTTATATTCCGTAATAAAATGAATTCTCGATTTTCTAAGATTAGTTGCACATTCTTTTCATTCTCGCAGCCCTAGTCAGTGATAATCCCCCTCTATTCATATTCAAAGTGTGAAAACATGCTTCATCCAACTATCTCCATCGTATATCATCTTCAGCAAATCTCCCTTTTAGACTATCACTTTGCATTAAATAACTTGTTTCCTCTGAACAGTTTTGTCTAATGCTCATAAACTGTCCTAGAGGAATATTGTTCAACCATTTGCTGTGATAATTACTAGTGTACTCTGGGTATCAGTTGACATCAGTTCCAAAATAATGAATACATGTGATTTTATTGTTTGTGATAATGCTAAATCTAAAAAAACTTGTTTATCTGGAACAATAATGTTTGATTCTATTTTATTTATGTTAAAAACAGAATTTTCTGCATTATTATAAAATTTTAGTTAACATACTACTAGGATATAACACGTCATCCAGATATATTGACATGTTTTTTTCTGCTATTTAACGTTTTTCTAGCTTAGCAACAACACACTGGTTTCTATCGCTTTTTGAGTACAATGGAAGAGGGATTGTACAGAAGCTATCCTTATAGATGTGGCGAACATAGGAAATTAATTGTGCCATTTGCTGCATAGTACTGCTCACATCATGCCCAGCCAGCTCTATGCATATTAAAATCAACAACAATATGTTACATTTATTTATTTATTTATACAATATTTTACCAGGATGGATACATTGAGATTTCCACAAAACATTGCATTGTTACAATAGGATACAATATTACAAAAAATACACTATACAAACACTATATATATATATATATACATACATACACACATATATAAATACAACACATAACAGGTAATAACTTTATTCAACCATGACAGGTGTATTCTGTGCTGAGGTATATTGCCATAAATCTCTTAAAATATTTTAGATTGAATTACATAGTTATTACATAATTACATTATTATTACATAGTTACATAGTTTGAAAAGAGACATGTGTCAATCAAGTTCAGCCTTCCTCACATTTGTTTTTTGCTGTTGATATAAAAGAAGGCAAAATATCCAGTTTGAAGCACTTCCAATTTTGCAGCAAACTAGGAAAAACATTCCTTCTTGACCCCAGAATGGCTGTCAGCTATTACCCCACAATTTGAAAATGATATCCTTAAATATTATGTTTTTACAAGAATGCCCTCAGTTGTTGTTTAAACATCTGTACAGACTCTGATAAAGCCACTTCTTCAGGCGGAGAATTCCACATTTTTATTGTTATTGTAAAAAATAACTTTCCTTTGCCTTGGACTAAGTCTCCTTTCTTTCAGTCTAAACAGTCTTATTTGTGAATACATTTCCAGACAATGGTTGGTATTGGCCCTGGATATATTTGTATAATGTTATCATATCTCCGCTGAGGAACTGTTTTTCAAAGCTAAAGAGGTTTAAATTTGTTAACCTTTCTTCATAGCTAAAGTGTTCCATACTTTTTATTAATTTTGTAGCCGGCCTCTGCACTTTTTCTAGTGCCATAAAATCCTTCTTTAGAATAGGTGCCCAAAATTGCACAGCATGTTAAAGATGTGGTCTTACCAGTGATTTACAACACTAACCTATTGAGAAGAACCGTATCAAATGCCTTGCTAAAGTCCAAGTAGATCACATTCACTGCAACATCCTGATTTGTTGTTCTACTTACTTAATCGTAGAATGTAATAAAGTTGGTGTGACATGACCGATGCGACACCGTCACACCCTTTGAAAAATGAGTATTTCATGAAGATAGAAAATTTATGAAATATTCATCCTAACTGTGTTGGAATTTCACTAAAATTCCAGCCCAGTCAAGAGATATACTGAGACAAAGTAGGAACCATATGTGATGTGACACATGGATATTGAAGGTGTGTGATTGTTCATTATGATCATATAGGTCCCTTTAAAGTGATTTGTAATGAGTGTTGGGAGCTTACAAATATTAAAATAGTTGGATCATGCTGGAATTCCCTGAGAATTTAAGTATTAAAACTACTTAAAGGGTCACTCCTGACCCATAAACAGCATTTGCCTGCAGTAAAGCTATATGTGTGAAGAGTGTGTAATATTATTTACATTTTTTTAAAGTGCATCTTTATAAATTAACTTGGTTATACCCCCCCCAGGATCTCAATCAGACAACAGGTCCTGTTACTTCCTGGTTTGGTTAGCTCAGTGGAGATAAACTCATGATACAGACAATTGCCAGGAGCACCTGCCTTGCAAAGACTTCTCATTGAGCTGCCTTGGGAAGTCTGTGATTGGACAGCCACAGAAAGTCTGGGCGGGGTTAGAAGGGGAGGGCTTGCAAAGATTGCATACAGGAGAACTGTAGGTTTTGCAATCTGTTTTTAGATATACTCCCTAATGAAAGCATGCATAATCAAATTCATGCAAGTTTTCATTTGCAGTATATCTACTAAACATTGATTTTTATTTATTTAGTATTTTGTCATTGGAGTGTCCCTTTATAGACACAGCTTCAGGAATAAAAGGCCAGCATGACAGAAATGCCCGTCATGTGTCCTTAAGGGGATGGTGGTACCATACACGCAGCTTTTTGTTGTTGCTGACGGGATTTGAATACATGACGGGAGGCAGAGGGATATCAACGCATAGAATCCAAAATGAATGTCCTCCTCTATTTGTCAAGCTGGATGAAACATTGTAACAGACCACCATTTCTGCAGCCTACTATGTATATTTAATTGTAAAACTTTGTAGATGTCTTTCATGACATATCTGAAAATCATTGAACTATATGTAGTTGACCAGGTAAGTCTTCCAGAAATCTTTAACAGAGAAATAAAAGTATGAGAGGTGTTTGGATTTTATTGAACAGATGCTACTCTGGCTATCAGCCACGAAAAACACAAAAGAAAGATACACTGAAGAGCATCTCTCAAATTATTGCAGTTAAAGTGCGGTAACAAAAACAACTTTGTTTTATTTGAAAGTCTGTGCTTTTAGCAATAAAAGTATTCCCTAAGAGTCCTTTCACAGCAGCTATTTTTTATTTTTCAAGAGTTTTATTTGAATTCTGCCATAGACAAGCTTATCCTTGCAAGCCGGGTGCCAAGTTCAAAGAACAAGCTCGAAGAAAGCAATCTGGTTAACCCATGGCACTCTACTTAGTAGAGGTTGGGCATAAATCATGACAAAAGTACATGAATGCACCTTTTTAGCAGTCAGCAAAGATGGATGCAAAAGAAAAAAAACAGCCCTTGGCATTATACTTTATAAGGGACATTCACCTTGGGCCACGACACTGAGAACATCGACTAATTATATTCCCTCACTTCATTTTGTAAGTGAACACATGATAACGGGGATTGCTGCCTCTGCTAAGCCCCTATAAACCATTACATGGGGTCAGAGAGTGAGCGGATGGGGAGACAGCTGTACACTTCCATCTGGTTCGACAATTGGTCAACCCCTACTCACATGGAGTTTTGGTAAAGATAGGAGCGTGAAGGATGGCACTCTTGTATTTACTAAATACGATCTTAATCCAACTGCTCAATGAACTATGGGAATATATTGTACAGCCTTAGCTATATTAACAATATGTACAAAGGATCAGCGCTAATATACTAGACCTTACAGAGATGAATATAAGACAGCACACCTGAAAATGGCCCTGTAGAGTAGACAAAGCAACAAAGGTGGTGGGGGAGGCGGCGCCACAGGTGAAAAAATCCTGATTATAAACTATACAAGCACTTATACAAGACACTACATAAGAGAAAATACATACAAGATAAAAAAAACAGTTCAAAATATAGATAATGAATAATAATCAGGTGTCCTCTTACAAAATAGTACTTAGTACCGATTGGGATATACTGCACCATTATTTGCTGTCTTTTTATTTTTTCATACGGATCTCAGGAATATCCCGTGCCGATACCTTACTGAGGAATACTTCCCCTGTCAAGATTATGATTGACTTTTTATACAAGGTTTTATTTGGGCTTTTTGCTGTATTTACCAGGCATAGACTCTTTTGAAGTAACTTTTTGGACTCCTGATTAATATTCATTATCTATATTTCAAACTCTTTTTTTTTTTAAATCTTGTATGTATTGTCTCTTTTGTAGTGTCTTGTATAAGTGCTTGTATAGTTTATAATCAGGTTTTTTTTTACCTGTGGCGCTGCCTCCCCCTCCACCTTTTTTTGCCTTAGCTACATTAACCTGTATTATTCGTTATGTTAACCTGCATTATTGAGTGTGGTACCAATATGTCAGTATTTGTATTTTTATTCCGTCTTTAAAATTGAATGAGTGACCAAGTCCAGCTACCTTACTCCAAGCAACCAATAATAAGTGTGTGTGTATAGATGTATGTGTGTGTGTGTTACTGCATAGAAATGCAAGACGTGTTTCATTACCTGTATATTATATGTCAGCATGGTAAACTTTCAGACAGTTTTTAACAGGGCAAACAGACTTTTAAACCATTTTTTTTCTAGAGAGGATGAACATTTTCCATATAACTATAAGCCCTGGATTTTTAAAAAGGCAAGTTTCAGTCTTTACATCTCAAAAACATGCTATTTCGCAGAGTTTTGGCATTCACACCCAATCGAGTCAGTTACCACTCTTTTGAGGCTATAGATTGAAGCATTATGTGCTGTCTACTTCCCACATCTACACCATAGCTTTTACAACCATAATACTAATCTGGTTTTAACGATTTATTTTTCGAAATGAGTGAATGTTTTTGTGTAAGTCCATAATTCATACACATTTGGCAGTTTTGTTTATAGCAATCTGACTCATGAAAACATGAAGGTTCGTGCACCATTTCCCGCAATATGATTGAGCAGAGAAAGTAATCACATTATCCAAACACAATAAATAAGGGATTTGTTTGATAGCCTTCGGAAATTGACTTGTAGAATAAGTAGTGTAGATGGGCAAACGATTGAAATGAAAAAAGTCCAATACTTTCAGAGTTTGAGTAGCACGATATGGACTTTAAATCTGCTGTGTTTAGAATCACAAAGTTCATTTAACAATCAACAAAAATCAAGTACACTCTGAAAAGAATTTGGCTGCATCAGTATTGCTTCCTGTATGTTGGCAATCCAGAGATTCAGACAGTTAACACCTTCCCTGCCAACGCTGTGTTACAAGGCTAACGACAATAACAAAGAAAAAATATTGACTTTTACACCGTACCTCACACGGCAGAGAGCATTCTTTTTCCAGTCTCTTGGCCTCATGAAGAAGAATTGGATATGATATCTACCCGTAGAATAAAGTCTGATTCTCATAGCAATCTTCAAAGTCTTGCTTTTTGTTTCACTCAGTACTTCCACCTGTATTACACCTGGCCATCTACCATTACCGAACCTAAGCAGGAAGATCATGATCTGCCCACCCGTTTGCTCCTTGTATAAACTATTATGTTCATACGTAGAAATATTTGAATGTATTACTAGTTATGAATGTAAATATGTTTTGCATAATGGCTGTTATTAACGTTTGTCCATATGTTAAGCAGATCTCTTAACTGAAAAATCAAGATTGGGCAAGACATTTTGGGGAGACATATCATGGCAAAACAGGTACTATTTTGGGTGCCAAGTGCTGCATGGTCAGAAATGTTGGGTTCCATGGTGAATGCTTCTTATTAGACGTGTACACAGGTGAGTTTCAGCTGCTACATTGAATCAATTGTCTTTTAATCTGTGCCCAGAGGAATCAATCCACTTGTGATTTACACATAGACTCTTATTCAATCAATAAGACTTCACAGCTCAATCCTGGATGGATTGATTAGTTCAGGAGTAGATGGGATTTGATTTGTTCATAATAGCTGAAAATAAAAGCCATTTTAAAAAATGAACAGGTGAAGACTCAAAATAGAAACGGATTTACCTAAACCTGGTAAACCTGAATGCATTATTAAATTTTAATTGCAACATTGGTAACAGTAATAATTGTGTGATTACCTGTTCTACAACTGATAGTTGGAAAAGGTTTCATAGATTTCTGAATTTTGTTTTCTTGGCTGAAGACTCATCCTAACATAACCGAAATTGTTTTGGGATGAAATGCTCATTTTTTGCTATTTTGGATCCAGCAGACTTGCTCCTATTTGTTGAGATTGTTTGGCTATTAAATGTATGCGTTCCCTTCAGTTTTGAGCAACATTAGACTTTGAAAACCAATCCTGTTTTGCTTTTTTCCCGGTATCTATGTTGCAGAGTTGAAATATAGATATAACTTATTTCTTCTCAATTGCATGAGACATGGTTAAAGTATTGTCCCAGTCTGCTAGTTACTGACAATATCATTTCCTTTGCAATGCTTGAAATACTGAAGTATCCCCCAGTGAACAATCTGTGAAAAGGTTATTTTGTCTTCTCTTCCAAATGGCACAGCTAAATATTTTAGGTGGTATGAGAGACGCCTGACAGATGATATAGGAAGAGCAAACAAAAGTATTTGTTTATAGGTACAGAAATGATAGTCAATGTAAAACAATAATTTTTCACCTTGTCAGCTGTCAAATTAAGATTTATAAATGTGTAAACATGTGAAGGTGTTGTACAAAGTGCTCGGTATTGAAGGATCGTATTTACAGACACTTATAAAAAGATAAATACAAAACTACTGATTCATTAGAGAAAATGCATTTTAAATTTAAGGGTCAGATTTGTAAAATCAAAATATCATTTAAACATTATGTGGCAAATGTGTTCTCTTACATCAGAGATTTTTTTTTCTTCTGCAAAGGGTAACATTAGTATTATATAAAACCAGAGATAAGAAACTGCGTTTATTAAAAATGGATAATGATTAAATAGTACTATTTGAAACAAGCTGTCGTAAAAGTAATCTCAAGATACTAAACAAAAGAATAGGCAATGAAGTGTAATAATTAAAGGGACACTCCAGGCAACATTATTTATGCATTATATATCACTCTGCCTATATAATTACTTGTCTTTGTGCATATTTTGCCTTGTCTAAATTTTGCATAGTTTTTGCAATAAAATGTTTTGCTGCATTCTGCTTCTTCTACCATCATCATCCTCGATCCAATGGCCAAGAGCCATTCTATCCTTCTAAAACACACAGGATGTTGGGATTAAATTAAGAATTCCAGATTCTTGGATTAAGGGGCTCTTAGCAATTCATCTGTTTTCCCTTTTTTGGCATCTTTTGCCTGCTCTTTTCCTATTGGGATAGATGTTTTTTTGTACTCTTTTTTTCTTCTATTAAATGTACTTGTGTATGGTGTCTCTTTGGATTTACCTCTAAAAAATTCTCATCAAGATCAGAGGTATAATCCAAAGATAATGTGTAGAACCTATTAATTACATTTTCTGGGAATAATGATGTTCTCAATTTTTCCCATAAGTTTGCTCTCTCATTGAGAATATAAGTAGTGGTAACTTTTTTCCTTTGGGTTGTAGGAGATAAATATTGATTAGGAGTCTTACAATCAGTGATAGGGATGTGATGTGTGTTCTAATTGTAGCTATTTTCATAACAATGTGTATGTGTAGGCTTGCATATCCTTTTTGGAGGGGACAGGGTTTGTGTGCAGTTAGGTAAATATTTATAGTGATTGTGATATTGCTTTTGTCTTCTTGAGGAATTCTAAGGTGTGTTCATGTTTTGGGTGATAAGTTATTTTTTTTTTTTTTTTTTTTGCATAGGTTGCATAATTTGACTGAAAGAGTGTTGTATATTTGAAAGAGTGTTCAGTAAATACATAGTAACAATACAGTATATATATATATATATATATATACACTTTCCTGGCTAATCATGGCAGCATATACACATGGGTTAGCTCATCCCCTTACAGTAAATTCCTGTAATAGGTCCCTCAGTCTCTTTTCTGTCCTACAGCCCTTAGGATGTGAGCATTTTGCTCCCTTTAATCAAGGAAATGTATGTTTTTTTCTCTTCATTTGTTTTGCACCTTGTTGCCTTTTTATCACCTTACAGGCACTTTTACTTTAAGTTTCCCCCTCGGTCCCGGAGATTTATTCCCGGTTCCCTGGGTGCACAGGCAGGGCTGCCATCAGAAATTTTGGGGCCCCTGACAAAGTTCAAGGTCTGGGCCCCTAGAGCCCACTCACGAGTCCGCCCACAGGGCCGTCCTTGAATCTGCCCACAAGGATGCTGTATGTATGTAGAGTGAATGCAGAGTCTCTGTGTGTGTGTAGTCAATGTACAGTGTGTGTTTAGTGGATGCAGTGTGTGTGTAAAGTGGCCAAATGTAGTTCTGAATCTGTTGTAAGTCCCAGAATGCTTTGCTAGCTGGGGATCTACAATTTGCAGGGCTGTATTTAGCACTCAGCAGTGTATGTGTGTTTGAATATAAACATGGTATTGAATGGAGCATGTGTGTATTTGAATTTTGGTGTTTGAATGCAAGCGTGCATTTGTCTGTAGTGTATACACACACACACACAGATATACACACCCTGACATACATGCAAATACACAGACACACAGTTACACATATTGGCACATAGTTACACACTGACATAGATACATAGACATACAAACATATACACAGACACATTCAGGTGCAAACTGACTCACAGACACATACACACACTGATATACATACATGCACACTCATAGGAGATACAGGCACATGCATTGACAAACATGGAAATATACAGACACGGTTACACACACACACACACACACACACACATACATACACACTGACACCCAGATACAGACACACAGATACACGCACACAGAGATACACACTCAGGTGCAATCTGGCACCCATATATACACACAGATACACACACTAACACTCTGATACATACACACACACACACACACACACACACACTGACATACATGTAAATATACAGACACACTGAAAGATACAGACACACACACACACACACACACTCAGGTGCACATTGACACAGATACATACAGCCACACATCAACAGATACACGTAAAAACTAAATATAAATAAAATATATGTGTAAAAATGTAGAAAAACAACAATAAAGTAATCAATTCTATGGGCAGATTAACACCAAATAAACACAGCTTTAGTTGAGAATCTCAGAAAACAAAGAAAGCGTGAGCCCTCCAGCAAAATATTATCTCTCTCTCTCTCTCTCTCTCTCTCTCTATATATATATATATATATATATATATATATACCGTATTTTTCGCTCCATAAGACGCACCTCACCATAAGACGCACCTAGTTTTTAGAGGAAGAAACACAGAAAAAAAATATTCTGAACAAACTGTCCCATAGTGTTTCTTACTATGGGACAGTTTGTTCAGAATATTTTTTTCTCCCCTGTCCCATAGTCTTCATCTCTCCCCCCCCCCTCCCCATAGACTTCATCTCTCCCCCCCCTCCCCATAGACTTAATCTCTCCCCCCCCTCCCCATAGACTTCATCTCTCCCCCCCCTCCCCATAGACTTCATCTCTCCCCCCCTCCCCATAGACTTCATCTCTCCCCCCCCTCCCCATAGACTTCATCTCTCCCCCCCCTCCCCATAGACTTCATCTCTCCCCCCCCTCCCCATAGACTTCATCTCTCCCCCCCCATTCCCATAGACTTCATCTCTCCCCCCCCTCCCCATAGACTTCATCTCTACCCCCCATAGACTTCATCTCTCCCCCCCCCCTCCCCATAGACTTCATCTCTCCCCCCCTCCCCATAGACTTCATCTCTCCCCACCCCTCCCCATAGACTTCATCTCTCCCCCCCTCCCCATAGACTTCATCTCTCCCCCCCCCTCCCCATAGACTTCATCTCTCCCCCCTCCCCATAGACTTCATCTCTCCCCCCCTCCCCATAGACTTCATCTCTCCCCCCCCTCCCCATAGACTTCATCTCTCCCCCCCCCTCCCCATAGACTTCATCTCTCCCCCCCCTCCCCATAGACTTCATCTCTCCCCCCCCCCTCCCCATAGACTTCATCTCTCCCCCCCCTCCCCATAGACTTCATCTCTCCCCCCCCTCCCCATAGACTTCATCTCTCCCCCCCTCCCCATAGACTTCATCTCTCTCCCCCCCTCCCCATAGACTTCATCTCTCTCCCCCCCTCCCCATAGACTTCATCTCTCTCCCCCCCTCCCCATAGACTTCATCTCTCTCCCCCCCCCTCCCCATAGACTTCATCTCTCTCCCCCCCTCCCCATAGACTTCATCTCTCTCCCCCCCCTCCCCATAGACTTCATCTCTCCCCCCCCCTCCCCATAGACTTCATCTCTCTCCCCCCCCCCTTCCCATAGACTTCATCCCCCTCCCATATTCTTCTCTCCCTTGTCCCATAATTACTTACCTGTCTTGTAGCGTTGGCCGGCAGCACAGGGCGCACCGCGGTACTGGAACTTGAATTTCAGGTTCCGGTTTCCGGCGGGACTGAAAGGAAGTGTGCACACTTCCTTTCAGTCCCGCCGGAAACCGGAACCTGAAATTCAAGTTCCTGTACCGCGGTGCGCCCTGTGCTGCCGGCCAACGCTACAAGACAGGTAAGTATTCGCTCCATAAGACGCACAGACATTTCCCCTCACTTTTGAGGGGAAAAAAAGTGCGTCCTATGGAGCGAAAAATACGGTATATATATCTATATCTATATCTATATATATATATATATATATATAAATTATGTATTGCACTAATTAACACACTTTAAAAAATAAATGCAAACGACCGAAAATGGGCCATGCACATAATAAAATATAAGACAGGCTATGCAAGATAAAAACGTACACAACATGAACAGGCAGCGCCAAATAGAAAAGATATACATTACAACAAAGTTACCAAAACAAACTAACAATCTGTTTAAACATTTAAATAGAGCCACAACTAAAACTAAAATAAATGGGGAATATCAACTAAGTAGTGAAAATGATTGTGGACAAAAAGTGTACGTAAAAATCAAAAGCACAGACACTAGAAAACCATGAACATAAACGCTGCAGCACTGCTATAAAAAAAAATCAAAGAATAAAACAACAAAAACATACACTCAGGTGCACACTACCAACCAGATACAAACAAACACATAGATACACACACTGATAGATACATAGATACAGACAGACACCCACACTCTCAGGTACACATAGATACACACACTGATAGATACATAGATACAGACAGACACACACACACATTTAGGTACACATAGATACAAACACTGATAGATACATAGATACAGACAGACACACACACTCTCAGGTACACATAGATACACACACTGATAGATACATAGATACAGACAGACACACACACACATTTAGGTACACATAGATACAAACACTGATAGATACATAGATACAGACAGACACACACACTCTCAGGTACACATAGATACACACACTGATAGATACATAGATACAGACAGACACACACACACATTTAGGTACACATAGATACAGACAGACACACACAAACACTCAGGTACACATAGATACAGACACACTGACACTTTTTTTTAACCACCCTCCTGTTTCTTACCTTTAGGCTGCAGGAGGGTGGACTCTGCTGGCTGGGGCTGATGTGAGTGTGGGTCTGACTCTGTCCTCCTCTCCCCACACCCTCATGTTTCTTACCTTTAGGCTGCAGGAGGGTGGACTCTGCTGGCTGGGGGCCTGGGGCTGATGTGGGTGTGGGTCTGACTGCCCTCCTCTCCTCTTCACACTCTCCGGTGCTTCCTCCCGCGCGGGTGTTAGCTGGGAGGAAGTGAGCTCACTTCCTCCCAGCACTGCTAGTGCCAGGATCCTTAAAGGGGCCCGGACTAGCTATTAAAAATCCACGGCACTGATCGGGCCCCTTCAGAGATATGCCCATCCGGTGGCCCTAAGTGCATGGGCCACCCGATGGGCCCCCTCAGGTAGTTCTGCCACTGCCAAAACACATGTATATAGCGATAACTGCTATATATATGTATGCACATTGGGAATGGGGGGCCTGGGTGCCTGGGCCCCCCAGGACCGCCGGGCCCATGACAACAGTCATGGTTGTCACCCCCTGATGGCGGCCCTGTGCACAGGGGCCATGTATGCTGCAGACCGAGCTCTCTCCCCGGTCTCTAGCCAGCAAATGCACTTGGAAGACGCCCATGCATGTGCAGTTTGTGCCTTAAATGCCCAATACCGATGACTTGCATTATGGAAATACAGATTGTGGCAGCAATCTTGGATTAGGGCAATTGCCAGAAAGTACCTAAAATGGAGGGAAACATTACTGTCAAAATCCCAAACTTATTTGGAAAGTAATTGCAGGTTCTCCAGACACGGGTAGGTGCTATTCTCCAGTTTTAAATCTGTTTGACTGTTTTCTTGGTTATAGAAACATAGAAACATAGAATGTGACGGCAGATAAGAACCATTCGGCCCATCTAGTCTGCCCAGTTTTCTAAATACTTTCATTAGTCCCTGGCCTTATCTTATAGTTAGGATAGCCTTATGCCTATCCCACGCATGCTTAAACTCCTTTACTGTTTTAACCTCTACCACTTCAGCTGGAAGGCTATTCCATGCATCCACTACCCTCTCAGTAAAGTAATACTTCCTGATATTATTTTTAAACCTTTGTCCCTCTAATTTAAGACTATGTCCTCTTGTTGTGGTAGTTTTTCTTCTTTTAAATATAGTCTCCTCCTTTACTGTGTTGATTCCCTTTATGTATTTAAATGTTTCTATCATATTCCCCCTGTCTCGTCTTTCCTCCAAGCTATACATGTTAAGATCCTTTAACCTTTCCTGGTAAGTTTTATCCTGCAATCCATGAACCAGTTTAGTAGCCCTTCTTTGAACTCTCTCTAAGGTATCAGTATCCTTCTGAAGATAGGGTCTCCAGTACTGTGTACAGTACTCCAAGTGAGGTCTCACCAGTGTTCTGTACAATGGCATGAGCACTTCCCTATTTCTAATGCTAATACCTCTCCCTATACAACCAAGCATTCTGCTAGCATTTCCTGCTGCTCTATTACATTGTCTGCCTACCTTAGACAGATAGAATTTGACAGCGCCCTTTTGTACTTTTATACTTTGCCACATGTAATATTTTTTTGTTTTGTTTATTTTATGTCTGAATCTACACCGTGTACTGATTGTGATGGAAACGCAGTGGTAGGAAAACCATTATGCATTGCCTGTCTTCAGAAGGTAACCTCTTCAGCTTCACCCATAGCTGCACAGCCACAGGACATGTTGGCATAACTTACAAAGGAAGCTGCAAGGTTTTGACTGAATCTACACCATGTTTTGGTTCTGATGAGAAAGCAGTGTAAGAAAAACAGTTATGCTCTGACTGTCTCCAAAAGGTAGCTGCTTCAGCATCACCTATACCGGCGCAGCCACATGACAGGTGGGACGATGCTACCGCTTGACAACTTAGCTTTTTTTTTTTTACGCAAGCCTATGGATCAAAAAGTGGACGCAGACCTGTCCAAATTTATACGCCTGCTGATGCAGGTTGTCATCCAGCTGTAGTTTTGACTGCTGTTTCTAGAACCATGAAAAGAGTGTTTAAGGATCTAAATGCTACTTTGGATAGAGATATTTAGAGCCAAGATTGAAGATGCAGTCTGGAGTCTTCAGGTCACAAGTGACTTCTTCACAGAAGCTTCCTTAGATGTAGCTAGGATATTCTCTCGAACAAAGCGCTTTATCTATAGCAGCAAGGAAATCATTATAGTTCTGCTTCTGGGATAACTACTCATCCTCCAATTCTGCCCTCTACGCCATTCTATTTAAAGGGGAGCTGCTGTTTGGGAAATCCATTAAAAGGCAGCCGAGGGCTGCAAGGTATTTATCCAAGAATCCGGCTCCTCAGGGTCAGATAGGAGAACCTCCAGTGACCAGCATTTCTGAGATACATGGCATTACTGACCCTGCAGGGTATACTCCAGATGTAACTCATGGCAGTTGGTAACCTGCCTTTCAAGTTTCTAATAGAGCTTTGAAGAAGGTATAGCAGGTGTATGCTGCCATGAACAATAGCCAGGGAAAAAAATTATGTTAAGTATGAATACATTTTCCTCTGTATTGTTACTATGTATTTACTAAATGTAACTGTTGAAAATACGAATAGAAACCAGCAAATATCTGAACAATCTTTCAGTCAAATTATGTCAATATATATATAAGATGTCAGTACTGAGTATTGCTTCAGACCTGAGGAAGAGAGGAAAGCTCAAAAGCTTGTATTTTAAGCATTATGTTAGTCCAATTAAAAGGGTATCATTGCATACTGCAATACTCTGGGATTGTTATCATTGCATACTGCAATACTCTGAGATTGTTATCATTGCATACTGCAATACTCTGAGATTGTTATCATTGCATACTGCAATACTCTGGGATTATATCATTGCATACTGCAGTACTCTGGGATTGTTATCATTGCATACTGCAATACTCTGAGATTGTTATCATTGCATACTGCAATACTCTGAGATTGTTATCATTGCATACTGCAATACTCTGGGATTATATCATTGCATACTGCAGTACTCTGAGATTGTTATCATTGCATACTGCAATACTCTGAGATTGTTATCATTGCTTACTGCAATACACTGGGATTGTATCATTGCATACTGCAATACTCTGGGATTGTTATCATTGCATACTGCAATACTCTGGGATTGTATCATTGCATACTGCAATACTCTGGGATTGTTATCATTGCATACTGCAATACTCTGAGATTGTTATCATTGCTTACTGCAATACTCTGAGATTGTATCATTGCATACTGCAATACTCTGGGATTGTTATCGTTGCATACTGCAATACTCTGGGATTGTATAATTGCATACTGCAATACTCTGAGATTGTTATCATTGCATACTGCAATACTCTGAGATTGTTATCATTGCATACTGCAATACTCTGGGATTTTTATCATTGCATACTGCGATACTCTGGGATTGTATCATTGCATACTGCAGTACTCTGAGATTGTATCATTGCGTACTGCAGTACTCTGAGATTTTTATCACTGCATATTGCAATACTCTGGGATTCGATCATTGCATACTGCAGTACTCTGGGATTGTATTATTGCATATTGCAATACTCTGGGATTGTTATCATTGCATACTGCAATACTCTGAGATTGTATCATTGCATACTGCAATACTCTGGGATTGTTATCATTGCATACTGCAATACTCTGAGATTGTTATCATTGCATACTGCAATACTCTGAGATTGTTATCATTGCATACTGCGATACTCTGGGATTGTATCATTGCATACTTCAGTACTCTGAGATTGTATCATTGCGTACTGCAGTACTCTGAGATTTTTATCACTGCATATTGCAATACTCTGGGATTTTATCATTGCATACTGCAATACTCTGGGATTTTTATCATTGCATACTGCAATACTTTGGGATTTTATCATTGCATATTGCAGTACTCTGAGATTTTTATCATTGCATACTGCAATACTCTGGGAATGTATCATTGCATACTGCCATACTCTGAGATTGTTATCAGGGCATACTGCAATACATGGTATTTTATCATTGCATACTGCAGTACTCTGAGATTTCTATCATTGCATATTGCAATACTCTGAGATTGTATCATTGCATACTGCAATACTCTGAGATTTTTATCATTACATACTGCAATACTTTGGGATTTTATCATTGCATACTGCAGTACTCTGAGATTTCTATCATTGCATACTGCAATACTCTGAGATTGTTATCATTGCATACTGCAATACTCTGGGATTTTTATCATTGCATACTGCAATACTCTGGGATTGTATAATTGCATACTGCAATACTCTGAGATTTTTATCATTGCATACTGCAATACTCTGAGATTGTTATCATTGCATACTGCAATACTCTGAGATTATCATTGCATACTGCAATACTCTGGGATTATCATTGCTTACTGCAATACTCTGGGATTTTATCATTGCATACTGCAACACTCTGAGATTATCATTGCATACTGCAATACTCTGAGATTATCATTGCATACTGCAATACTCTGGGATTTTATCATTGCACACTGCAATACTCTGAGATTTTTATCATTGCATTCTGCAATACTCTGGGATGTTTATCATTGTATACTGCAATACTCTGGGATTGTATTATTGCCTACTGCAATACTCTGGGATTTTATCATTGCATACTGCAGTACTCTGGGGTGTTTATCATTGTATACTGCAATACTCTGGGATTGTATTATTGCCTACTGCAATACTCTGGTATTTTATAATTTCATACTGCAATACTCTGGGATTGAATCATTGCATACTGCAATACTCTGGGATTGTATCATTGCATACTGCAATACTCTGAGATTATCATTGCATACTGCAATACTCTGGGATTATCATTGCATACTGCAATACTCTGGTATTTTATCATTGCATACTGCAATACCCTGGGATTATCATTGCATACTGCAATACTCTGGTATTTTATCATTGCATACTGCAACACTCTGGGATTTTTTTATTGCATACTGCAATACTCTGAGATTATCATTGCATACTGCAATACTCTGAGATTATCATTGCATACTGCAATACTCTGGGATTTTATCATTGCACACTGCAATACTCTGAGATTTTTTTAATTGCATTCTGCAATACTCTGAGATTGTTATCATTGCATACTGCAGTTACTCTTTGATTTTATAATTTCATACTGCAATACTCTGGGATTTTATCATTGCACACTGCAATACTCTGGGAATTTGGCATCTTGTTTACTCGACTAACATGGTTAATCCAATCTACAGTATATGTATGCATTATTTTGTAAGGTGTGCTCAACTATTTGAGCACAGCCCTATAGTTAAAGTTCTGTATATATGTTTATTTATTTGAAATCAGCTGCTCTTTAACCCCTTAAGGACACATGAGGTGTGACATGTCATGATTCCCTTTTATTCCAGAAGTTTGGTCCTTAAGGGGTTAAACATTACTCTGAATATTTTATTGTCCAATTCTTGATTATAATACATATCAGATAAAGCCTTTCATGTACTTTTATTTCCTGCATATTGAAGAGCTGGATGTCTTGGTACACCTGATATAAAACAAAATTGAAATTCATCATAGAGCTGTGTTTTTTTTGGGTTCACAGCACAACTCTAAAGTTTCTTTATGATATTTTCTGTCAAATGCTAAAAAATGGTAATGATAGCATATGAAATATATACACACTGCTGCACTGTTGCTATCCAAAGTAAAGTGAACGCATCGAGGTTGTATTGACTTGTTCACTGCAGTTAATATATGCAAACCGAATGCGGTTATTCAATAGCAATAAAAAGATAAAGCACATATTTATGAGCCATAACCTTATCTAAATAGTTTCTTGCTAGTTTTGGCATTTTTTTGCTGTGATTTATTCTAGTGTGTTTTTAATCTATTTATACGGTGAAAATAAATGAATCTTTGTCATTAGTATAATCACGCTGGACACAAAAAGTCCCTCTTTCACAATGTACCCAACTAGTCATGTCCTCCTCTTGTGAATAACATAAAATGATCTGATTTTTCTTTTTTTAAATGTTTTGTTTTAAGATTATGTAACCTTTGATTTTTTACTCTAGCTAAATATACTTTATGAATTCATGTAATCAGAAAAGTAGGGGGCAGCTATGTATATAGCCTGTTGAGTAAATGAACTGAAAAAAACCAAAACTGTAACATTGAGAACACCAACGTGATTGTGTTGGAAAATAAACAAATGGATGTATTCACTAAACAAGAAGTCATGGTTTTATTATATGAGCCTAAAATTAGCAAATTGGTTCTCATGGTTCTCATGTCTTCAGAACATATATGGCTATTCACTAATATGCTGTGTCCTCTTTTTCTAATTTTAAAGAAAAAAAAAAAGGATTTTAATAGAAATTGGCACTTTTATAAACTAACTTTGTTACACCTCCCTGGCTTTTAAGCAGACAACAGGTCATGTTACTTCCTGGTTTGGTGTGCTCATAAGTCATAGTTACATAGTTACATAGGCTAAATATAGACGTGTCCATCAAGTGCAGCCTTCCTCACATCAGTTTTTATGCTTCTGTTCCAAATGAATGCAAAAAAAACCAGTTTGAATTACATTCAATTCGACAACAAACTAGGGAGGAAAACATTCTTGACTCCAGAATGGCAGTCAGATGTATCCTTGGATCAAGAAGCATTTACCATATGGTTGAAAATTATATAATTGAAGATTGTGTTTTTATTTCTAGGATACATTGAGATTTGTCTTGTTTTCAAGTATGTCCTGTCTCGTTTGCAAGTATGAATCTAGTTGCTGTTTAAACATCTGTATAGACTCTGATAAAACCACTTCTACAGGCAGAGAATTCTACATCCATATTGTTCTTAAAGTAAAAAAAAAAACCTTTCCTTTGCCTTAGACAAAATCTTCTTTCTTTCAGTCTAACTGCATGACCTTCTGTCCTATGTAAAGTCCTGTTTTTCTTCTAAACTAGGGAGGTTTAAATGTGTTAACCTTTCTTCATAACTAAGCTGTTCCATTCTTTTTATTAATTTTGTAGTCCACCTCTGCACTTTTCTAATGCCATAATATCCTTCTTCTAATAGGTGCCTAGAATTTGACAGCGTATTTAAGATTTGTTCTTGCCAGGGATTTATAAAGAGGCAAAATTATAATCTTAACCTGAGATTTAATGCACCTTTTTATACATGGCAATACCTTACTGGCCTTAGCCACTGCTGTTTGACATTGCACATTGTTGCCTGTTGTTGTTTGTTATCTATAACAATTCCCAAATCCCTCTTGTGTGTTGTTATCCCTATTTCACTACCATTTAGATTATAAATTGCTTGTGTATTCTTTACCCCAAAGTGCATAACTTTGCATTTTTCTGCATTAAATTTAATCTGCCATTTGAGTGCCCAGTCCCCCAGTCTATCTAAATCTATCTGCAGCAAAGTGATACCTTGCTTGCATTGTAATACTTTACAGAGTTTTGTGTTATCTGCAAACACTGAAACATGACTTTCAATGCTTATTTCAAGATAATTTATGAATATGTTAAATAGAAGCGGTCCCAAAACAGAACCCTTAGGGACACCACTTACCATTTCTGTCCAGCTTGAAAATTTACCATCATTGACAACTCTCTGTACTCTATTTTTAAGCTAATGTTCTATGCAAGAAGAAGAATTTTCATCTAGACCAATTTCTTTGAGTTTGAACACTAATCTGTTGTGTGGAACTGTATCAAGCACCTTGGCAAAATCCAAGTAGATCACATTCACTACAACTATACTTCTACTTACTTCTTCAAAGAGTGCAATTAAGTTAGTTTGACATGACCTACGTCTCATAAAACCATGATGATGTTTGCTGATAACCACATTTTCCTTAATGAATTCCTGAATATCACTTATTAACATTTTTAAATACTTTCCCAGCCACAGAAGTTAAGCTCACATGTCTATAATTTCCAGGCAAGGATTTTGAACTCTTTTTGAATATAGGAACCACATTTGTCTTCCTCAAATCCTCCAGTAAAATTCCTGAAAGAAAATAATCTTGAAAGATTATAAACAGAGGTTCACTTATTTCCACACTTAGTTCCTTAAGTATTTGTGGATGAGTACCATCAAGCCCTGGAGCTTTGTTTATATTAACTTTCTTTAGTTGCTGCAGCAGTCAAGAGGCAGCAATTGCTCAGACTTCTTAGTGAGCTGCTTTGGAAGTTTGTGATTGGACAGACACCATAAGTATAGACTAGGGAAAAGGGGAGGATTTGCAAATGCTGCAGACAATAGATCTGCAGTTTTTGCAAGCTATTTTTACATATAACTCCAATGGAAAATAGAAAATTAAGGAGTGCCCCTTTAAAGTGAAATCCACATTTATGGACACAACAGCAGAGTTGAAAAAATTTTCTAATTCATCTATACAACTATTCCGACTATTTAAGCCTTACATTTTAAATTCCCTTTTAATTCACATCACATTCTCACTTTAGTGAACAACCTTAATACTGTTTAGTGAACAAATCACTATGTATATCGCCAACATTCCACTGATTACATAATAACACCCAGCCACAATTTCATTGAACATATTCTTGATAGTAAATACATTTCTGTTAACATAGACATGTAATAAAAGTATCTTTACCTTGATATTCTGTACGTTCAATAGGGCTCCTTTATTCTTCTATCTATATGCTTGTTTTTCTTTTTTTTTTCTGTTTTATTAGTTCTGAAATTGAAACTGTAAAATGTTCGAAGCCTTTTTCTATATCAATAAATAATTATTATTATCATTCTCTATTCGTTAAACTCGGTCTTAATATTTAAACCACCTTTCTCTGAACTCTGAAGATTAGATACAGAGTATTATGTAACTATTTAGAGAGTGTATTTAATTTTTAATAACCTCAGAGCGCTATATCATCTAATTGTCTTGCTCCAACATGCTAGAAATAAATTCTCTACTTTTTCCTTCTCCTTTGAATAACATAATTCTTGAAAAGTACCTGTCATGTCACTTTCTACTTTATTTTCCTTTGATCCCTCACCTCATTCTATCTATACATTGTGCTAGACCAATTGCCAGCCAATGTAGAGATTTCACCAAAATGTTTTGAAAATCGCACACAGACCCTCTTGTCTGTCAGTCTGTTGGCATGGACTGTTTCTGATGTCTGTTAGCAAGAGCTGCGCCAGGCTTTGAGAAGATTTCAATTCTTCCAAAAGAGGGGTAGTGCCAAAGAGGAAGGGGCAGTACTAGGCTGAAGGTTGCAGGCCCCCAAGGCATTCTGAGGGGGGTGCTGGATCTGTTGAGCTGAGGTGGGCATGGCAATACGATGAACAAGACATATAGAAGGTGGGTTAAAAACAACAAACATTTAATTCGGACACTGTGGGGAGAAATAAAAATGATTCATCAAAATGCATGAGAGCTTCATTTTAAAGGAAGGGGAAAGAGCTTCCAAACACATTGTCACCTGCAGCAACATTTTCATCAATAGACAAGTGAGCAAGCCTTTTAATTAAACGCTAAATTAAACATGTAGAAAATGACCTGATGTAGAATTAGGTTTATTTTTAATTAAAAAAAAAGTATGTCTTATAACTGGAAGAATGTAAACCATACTACACAACGTATCTCTATTAATAGCAGCATTCCAAATTATCAGCGCAAGGCAAGCGACTGGATTGAATGTGGGTTATGATGGGCTTAAATCCATTAATTAAATCCAGAAATCATAGTGAAAGGTGCACACCAATTAAAAGTTCTCTTGTAAAGCAATTATCAGTCTCAAATCAGTTGCTATTACTGGCAGAACCAATACCACCAAATATCTAATTAATAAAAAATAAAAAAATAGCAGGTATTTATAGTATATGAAATTCTCTTCAGACATTATTATGATCAAATTGACATACAATATAATGCTAATTATTATTACATGTAATTACAATAAAGAGTCAAAAACTATTATTTTCGGATTGTTGGTGCTGCTGAGACATCTGAGTATTACAAATAATTAACTCTGGTGTAAGATAAGTATGTCATAGCAATATTATTATTATTATTATTATTATGATAATAATTTATGTAGAGCCAGCAATTTATTCAGTGCTTCATTGAACAGTTGGGATCTAATTTTCTTTTCTTTTTTTTTTTTAATTCTTTATTTTTACAGTGCATTTGAAGGTAACAGACGCATGTGAGGTACCCCAATGGCAGTCCTCATGCGTTATTGAGACATATGTAACAGTGGGATAGTCGAGTATACATGCACACTTTTTATATTTAAACAGGTAGTAGTATTCACAAGCAATATTCAACAGCTATAACCAGCATGAACTGCGATGTGTAGGTTATCAAGCATAAAACATTGTGTATTTTCAGGCTGTTACATACTGGAATATATATTAAATTACAAGGTCTGTAGCTTAACAGAGATTATCATTAACTTTATATACCACCAGGTGGGATATCATCTACTGAGCTGTATTTATCAATAGGCAGTGAACACATGCAAGTTTATCTGGTGGTGTGAGGAACAGATAGACCTCAATGCCTGCCAACCCCCCCTCCCAGCCACCGAACACCCAGCAGCGATGTCACTGTCGGAGTACCAAGATGGTGACAGTGCCGCTTTAAGAAGCAAATATGCATTTAGCAAGTACAGCTATCAACGGATCGATTTAACACAGACCAATGCTTTACTGTGGACATCACAGCCAATTTAGCACAAAATGCTATTTACAGACTTGTGTAACTCTGAAAATGACATAAATTTTGACATTAGTATATATTTACTTGATAACACTGCATTTTGCTGTTTCCGCTATATGTTTCTAACTATATTTTACCAACTTAGGCCAGTTTTATCCCTACCCAGTGCAAAATCTGCTCTCATGCTGGGATAGTAGATATGAGTAACACTTCAAAGTCCATTTGCATGGTGATAGTAAGCATTGCGTATTTTTTACTGACTTCAAAAAGCATTTTCTCTCTTTTTTTTAAAAGACACATTTTTTTTTAGTAAACCAGCAAGCAGAATCGTTAAGTGTTGTGTTTCAGATCTGTTCAGATTCTCTTTTAATGGAAACCTCTCCAATTGTGCTCTTTTCAGACAGAAGCGTTTTAGCGTGGATAGATCTGTCCCTCTGCATGCCACAGTGCACAAAGTGCTGCAGGTTCCGTCGGTTTTGCAATGTTACAGAGAGTTGCATGGTGTAGTCGGTAAGTCTGAGGCTGGTATTAGCCACCCTGAGTGTGTGATGAGGCATGGGGGGCTATGCATAAGAGTCTCGTGATAGAGGCAAGCTGTACCTTGGTTAGCGGTGCCTGTTGTGTGCGGGCATTGAGGGTAGTCGATGGGTGTTGTTGCTGTGGTCGGCTAGGGTCAGTGGTTTAGCAGGGTTACCGCTAGTGCCGCTGGTGGGCTTCTTCGATCGGTCTTTTTCAGACCCGACCTCAGGAACATAGAGTGAGTGGAGCTTCCGTGGGCCCCTCACGCCGACGCTGCCCTCCATCTCCAGCCCGAGCCCGCTCGCCATGTAGTCGGCAGGCAGGACCGTGTGCGGGCTTGTTTGGGTAGGAGTGATGCTCAGCATGGTGGTTCCGTCTGCAAACAGGCGAGGTTTCATCGACATTTGCGGATCGTGGCGCCGCCATTTTAGTGCCCTGGCTCGTAGCGCATATCTCCAGGTAGGCTTGATGTAGGGCCTTTGTAGGGTGGTGTTTCCCTCCGATGGGGACCGGGATAACCCCCCCGGTCCATGGGGGGGGAAGCGAGGCCTGTGAGGCGCATCCCAAGGTTGTCGCAGGGCGGCCAGGCTCACAAGCAGGACGGCCGCCGTCCGTCCTGCCCTCCACCCTCATAGGCCGCAGGCCCCAAAGTCCTATCGCTCACTGGGGCCTCTGGAACTCCCGATCTCAGGGACTGCAGTGGCTCCGGCTTCTGCCTGGGTGCTTAAGACAGCTTCTGGTCACTCAGATTGCTTTAATGGTAAAATGTTGTGCCATTGGGGACCAAAGTCGTCAGGAGCCTCTCTGGCCCGCGACCGGTCAGCATGGCGGTCAGGCCCCGCCCCCGGGATCTCATTTTCGAATAATTTCACAGATAGAGACAAACAAATATATCTCCAATCCCGCAGCTTACACTCTATATAACATACTATCTAAAAAATTATTATTTTCCAATTTATATTATATATCTTATATTTATTCTATTTATGTTATAAACATTATGTTTTTTGTTCATTATACAAAATAGTGGGTTATACGTATTTATCAACATCATATTTTGGCTTGCATTCTGTGGTTTCACAGCAATGAACTAGTCAAGAAGGGCAAGTTATTTTTTTATTTATTAATTCATTCATAATTTAATAATTATTATAACATTATTTCTACATTAATCAATTAAGTATAAAATTGCTTATATGTCTTTGTTATATGGTGTGATGGCATGTGATTATAAAATTGCTTGGGAAATATTTGTAAAGTGTGTTTTAACCTCCAGTCCCACTACGATTTTACATTAATTTATTAAATGATACGTTGACACTGTGGAGTTTTTGTAACTGGCTTAAATGGTAACTGGCTTAATTTTTTTTACTTTTCACAACTAAACAGATCTAGCTATTCAGAAAATATACCCCTTTGTGTATTATTTCTTGGTGTACAACACATATAAGTCAGTCTTAGTGTAGCTATAGTGGAGGTAATCTGGAATGTGCTTTAATACTATATTCTATAATAAACTGGGTTAATGCGCCTCCTCTGGAGACATGAGTGCAACCCCAAGGTCACAAGTTCAGTTCCCAGTGCCTCAACTCTGCATTAAATCATATGAGGTCAATGCAATGTGTACCAAATCTGTTAGATAACAGTAATACTAAGTGAATGGTTATACAGTGCTTGAATGCCACTACAGGAAGCAGAACAGCTTGATAACTTCAATATCATTACGCATTTGAGAGCTTTGTAGCATTACATCGAAATGTTTGGTCTTTCAAAGCTGCTTGTGCCGATAGTTGGGGGTCTAGTAGTAATTGAATTGCAAACAAGGCTTTGTACCTCTCATTTTCTATTTACAGTATATTACACTATTAGAATAAAGACATCTCACAATGTTCCATATACTGTAGTGTAAATATTATGGAATTGAAAAATATATTTTTCTATTATTCCACCTGATCTCTCTATGTGTGGCTAGTAAAATGAGACACCATACATAAAGAGTGCAGTTGTCATATTGGAAAGTAAGTGTGGAGCTGTTAATAATTTACATAGTTATAGAATGACGTGTTGTTAATTGCTGGGACTCTACAATCAACTGACTGTTTGGTTTTGCTAACAATTCTGGCATACACAGAATTACCTTGAAAATTTTTTTCCATATTACAAACCTGCAACAAAGTTTTTTTTATGGGTTCAATGAATGGAGTGCATTACAGTCATTCCTAATATGTTTTTTTTTTTTTTTTTAAATGATACAAATAATTTCTATGTGTTGTATTGATTTTGTTAAGGATTTTCAATAAAATTGCATGATGTATCATGATGTAGCAGGAAGATTAAATGCAAAGGTTTGCTGAATTCAATGTGCATTTGAGAACCAGGCACCTGGAAAAATGAACAAGCAGGAGATCTAAAAAAGCTCAATACTTATTTTGAGCAATTCACCCAACTAACATAATGCACAGGAAAAAAATCTCAATTGCTTAATTACAACAACAAAGTGAATACTGAGATAAATGCTTCTGAATTACACAATTTTATATATTTTTTCTATCCTTACTTGCAGGGTATAAAATAAAAACAGCAACAAAATATAGTACTATATTCAACAGTAGAAACTAATAGAAATATATATAAATGAAAGAATATGAATTTTCACCTACATGTACCAGAGGTGGCTCTGGGAATTGTAAACCTTATTATCAATATAGAGGCAGCACTCAAGCAATATGTTATATTCTGCTCAGTTTGATTTCCACAAAAGAGAAAGAAAAGTATTTGTGTGATATTGAAATTAGTAGTATCAATTGAATTTTTGCATTTGTCTCTTTAAGAGTGGGTAATTCACAATACAGATTGTCAAATATGTATATTCATTATGTCATTTCCTTACTCTGTATTTTTATCATCATTTATCTACTCTGCATTTTTTATCAGAATTGATTTTTATTCAAAACCATTTATATAGCGATAGAGGAGTATATAGTGTAGGGATTGGAGTTACTCAGAGGAGTATATAGTGTAGGGATTGGAGTTACTCAGAGGAGTATATAGTGTAGGGGTTGGAGTTACTCAGATGAGTATATAGTGTAGGGATTGGAGTTACTCAGAGGAGTATATAGTGTAGGGGTTGGAGTTACTCAGAGGAGTATATAGTGTAGGGATTGGAGTTACTCAGAGGAGTATATGGTGTAGCGACAGAGAATTATATAGTGTAGGGATTGGAGTTACTCAGAGGAGTATATAGTGTAGGGGTTGGAGTTACTCAGAGGAGTATATGGTGTAGCGATACAGAATTATATAGTGTAGGGGTTGGAGTTACTGAGAGGAGTATATAGTGTAGTGGTTGGAGTTACTCAGAGGAGTATATAGTGTAGCGACAGAGAATTATATAGTGTAGGGATTGGAGTTAGTCAGAGGAGTATATAGTGTAGGGGTTGGAGTTACTCAGAGGAGTCTATAGTGTAGGGATTGGAGTTAGTCAGATGAGTATATAGTGTAGCGACAGAGGATTCTATAGTGTAGGAGATGGAGTTACTCAGAGGAGTATATAGTGTGGCTAGGGCCGGCGCGTCCATAAGGCGGCACAGGCGGCCGCCTTAGGGCGCACCGGCTCCGGGGGCGCAAGATTTCAGTGACCGGCAGGAGGGAAGCTCTCCCTCCTGCCGGCCACCATCTCCGCCCCCGGCGCGGCAGTGCTGCGATCAGGCACTGCGAGGGAGCTCTAACCTCTCTGCTGTGCTCCCTCGCGCGCTGTCTAGTGATGCCGCGGGAGCCGGAATATGACGTAATATTCCGGCTCCCGCGGCATCAGCAGACAGCCCGCGAGGGAGCAGAGCAGAGAGGTTAGAGCTCCCTCGCAGCGCCTGATCGCAGCACTGCCGCACGCCGCCCAGCAGCCCCACTGGACCCCAGGGAATGATCCACACCAGCTCTCCAGGTAGGGAGGCTGGGTGGATATTATTTATTTATTAAAATAATTTGTGAATGTGTGTGAGAGTGTCTGTGTGTGTGAGTGTCTGTGTGTGTGAGTGTCTGTGTGTGTGAGTGTCTGTGTGTGTGTGTCTGTGTTAGAGTGTCTGTGTGTCTGTGAGTGTGTGAGTGTCTGTGTGTGTGAGTGTCTGTGTTAGAGTGTCTGTGTTAGAGTGTCTGTGTGTCTGTGAGTGTGTGAGTGTCTGTGTGTGTGTCTGTGAGTATGTGTCTCTGTGTAAGAGTGTCTGTGTGTCTGTGAGTGTGTGTCTCTGTGTGTGTGCGTGAGTGAGTGTATGTGTTACTGTGAGTGACTGTGTGTCTGTGAGTGACTGTGTGTGAGTGTGTGCGTGAGTGTGTGTGCGTGAGTGAGTGTATGTGTGTCTGTGAGTGTGTGCGTGAGTGTATGTGTGTCTGTGAGTGACTGTGAGCGAGTGTATGTGTGTCTGTGAGTGTGTGTGAGTGAGTGTATGTGTGTCTGTGAGTGACTGTGAGTGTGTGCGTGAGTGAGTGTATGTGTGTCTGAGTGATTGTATGAGTGTTGCATGTGAGTGTGTCAGTGTATGTGTGTGTCTGTCAGTGTGTGTTTGTGAGTGTCTGTCAAATCAGTGAGAGTATCTTTGTCATTGAGTCTGTGTGTGACTATCAGTGTGTCTGTCAATGAGTGTCAATCAGTGTGTGTGTGTCAGATCAGTGAGTCTCTGTGTTTGTCATTGAGTGTGTGTGACTGTCAGAAGAACACTAAGGGACAGGGAAGGGAGGGGACCAATAATGGACGGGGAGAGGGGCTGGTTAAGAGGCACATAGGTGAAGATGTTATTTTTGAATGGGGGGGGGCGGAAAAATACATCTTCGCCCATGTACCCAAAAATCCTTGCACCGGCCCTGAGTGTGGCGACAGATAATTATATAGTGTAGGAGGTACTCTCTACTTGAACACCCTTCTGCCATGTTATACATTTATCTTTATGAATATATTTTTTACATTTTTATTTTATTTATAGTATATTCTTATATTTAACACTCGGCCTGATATTTTACACCAAATAGATATCTAGTAATCTAACTTAATTGCTTCCTAGATAGGAATGGGTACTGATTTCCTTTCTTTTTTCTGTGAATATACTATTCTTTGGTAAGTCTTTTTTATTGTCATAAGGTTATTTTTACCAAAAATCTTTGGATCCAGCCTGTCCATATATATCTGGTTTTGAAACAGTTCTATATAGACTCCAGAGAAGGCCTCACAACAACTAATCAAAAGGAAGGGTATAGTATCCCCATTTTTCATAGCGGTTTTTTTTTTAAGTGTTTATAGTTTATGATGTCTACTTTATTTGCCATTTTATCAAATATGTATTGCTATGTCACATGTTATTTGCTTTAAGCAGACAGTATTTTCGTTTAGTATTTATTCAACACCCTCATATTATTTAAAGTTATATCCACATACTATTTAAAGTTCAAATGAAGTTTAGTTTTCAGTCCGTATTATCATATTGCTGCTAATTATCCATTTATATAGAACTTTTTTTTACCACGTTTTTTACCACATTATTCTAGTACTTTTTAAATTATTTGTAGTACATATGAAGTTTAGTCTTCAGTTTGCACCACCACGTTGTTGCTAATTATTATTTTCATTTATATAGAGCGCTTTTCTATAATATTGCAATTTGTCAGAGACTATTCAGTCTGGGCAATGATATATTATAATACCAGTGTTTGCCAGTGGTAATAACACACTTAATTTGGAACATATTTATGTTTTTTATAAATCTATATGTATTTAATTTTTTTATATATCGTGTTCCTTTAAGTGAGCCAGTAATCCTGATTTGGGAGAAGATATAAAGACACTGAAGTTTGGCCGCGGCACGAGTCTTGAGAAAGCCCACAGAAGAGGGGTGGAATGCGTTGATAAGTGCCTGTGGAGATATTTTTAACAGTGAATTCATGCACGTGGTACTGCTTTCCAGCGGACAGAGGACTTGGCGTCTTTGCACAACAGGAGTACTGCAGTCCGGCTCAAGTGCACAGAGCAGTCGGTAACCCCCTGACTGTATTGCTGGCTAAAGTGTACCCTGTGCCTACACAATGGGACTTCGAAACAAGCACCACATTGTTATTTTGTAAGAGTTTCTATAAGGGGAGTTAGGGAGATTTCTAATAAACTTACTGTATTACACTATGTTGCTTTTTCTTTGTGATTTTTAAGGTGGACACATCATAACATTGATGGATACAGTTCATAAACTCTTGGACTCTCCATACAGCATGATAACTTTTTCCTTCAAGCTGATACCTTTCAACTATACCTTATATAGGAAATTTGATTTTGTTTATTTGTGGTACCCTAGAAAGTATTTATCTAGGGGTATATCAACTAAGCGCTGACACGTTAGTTTGGCTAATTTGAATAACAATATATGCACTCACATGTTTAAGAGCCTTAATTACAACGACCTAATGGTGCCACAGGCCACAAGCAATTTCTGAAAAACTATTTTTAAATCTTTAGGCTTAATTGGTGTTTCTGAGAAGAAATATGTGACATTGCAACTAAACAGAGAGGAAAATGTATTTGGTACAATCCCAAAATTTGGAATAAATATATTGAATCTAGGATGTAACGTCTCACTATCTGAGAAGCTTGTTCCATATATACAAATGTAGTCACTAACAAAAAGAAGTCAGTTTAAAAGTTATATGGATAGTAACTAGATATTATTTTACAAACACTATACAAAATAATATACTATTTGACATCCATTTAAGAATGTTGCATATATATTAGTATCAGCCATTCAACTCTGCATTGGGGAGAGTTGATATCGGTGCTTGAGTCAACTTTATGCTTAACCCCCGAAGGTAAGCATGCATCCGGAAGCCTCCTGGCACCATAGCAACTTATAATTTAGATGAAGTTGTTTTGGTGCCTGGAGTACCCGTTTAATGATAGTTAATGTCGTCTTGGACTGTTACAGCAAGGGGAATACAGAAAGTAGACATTTTCTTCATTTCCTCCGTCTCCTCCTGCTGGCAGTCAGGAACCTACATGGAAGAAGATTTGGGGGGAAAGGTGAACCATTACAAATTGTTATGTTTGAGACTGATGATTTGTTTTTTGTTACAAAGAAAGCATATAGCAGAATTAAATTCAATGGACAATGGACTATTATCAATAGCAAACTGTAAAACGCAAGTGAGCTACTTTGGAGACTACATTGGATAAACTGAAGCACATCAAACTGAAAACAAACTGCCACCTATAAACAGGCACCAAAGCAACTTTAGCTAAATTAAGCTAATCTGAAGTTTTGATGTATAGATCACTGCTAAATTCTCTGCAATTTAGTCATTAAATCACTTTGTTTATACAGCCCTAGTCACACCTCCTGCATGCGACTTGCACGGTCTTCCTAAACACTTCCTGTAAAGAGTTATCTAATGTTTACACTTCCTTTACTGCAAATTCTGTTTAATTTAGAATGTCTTATTGCCTGCTCTGTTATTAGCTTGCTAGACACTGCCGGAGCTTCCTGTATATAATTAAAGTTTGATTTACAGAGCAGGAGATACAATTAAGTTACATTTGATTTAAAGTGAAACGGTTTTGTTTTTATGTAAACTGTGTCAGTCACAGCCAGTGGATATGTGGCTAGGGCTGCATAAACAAAAGTGACTTAACTCCCAACTGGCAGAGAATTGAGCAGTGAGACTGGCATGGTCCATACACTAAATGTACAATTCTATTTTAATTTACCCTGGTACCAAATACATTATGGTAAGATTTCTATAGTGAAATTTTCCTTTCAATTTCTGAATTTACACTTGCTGTTCCCATGAGATTATTAACCACCACTAAATGTAGTGATCCACTAAATTTAGTAAGTCCTAGTCACACCCCCTGCATATGACTTAAACAGCATTATGAAACACTTCCTGTAAAGAATCATCCAAAGTTTACACTCCCCTTACTGCAAACGCTGTTTCATTTCTTATCTCCTGTTCTGTTAATAGCTTGCTAGACCCTGCAGGAACCTCCTGAATGTAACTGAAGTTTAATTTACAGAGCAGAAGATAACAATTTTCAGAGAAAGTTACATCTGACTGAAAATGAAACCATTTTGTATAGATCGTGTCTCTGAAGTTTCGCTGCTCACTTCACTGCAATTTAGTAGTTAAATCACTTTGTATTTTGTTTATGAAACCCTAGCCACTCCTCCCCTGGCTGTGACTCACACAGCCTTTTTGAAAAAAAGTGTTACATTTTCTTTCAGATCTTACAGCACAGTTTGTTTAGTTTAGAGATTCTTATCTGCTGCTCTATTAATTTAAATGTAATCATCACAGGAAGTTGTTGCAGGCTCTGGCATGCAATTAACAGAGCAGGGTTTAAACTACACACACTGTAATAAGGGAAGCTAGTATAGGGTGGCTCTGTGTGCCATAAATAAAGTCTCCTAAATGGCTAAAAATTGAGCAATGATATATAGGGACACAATCTATAAACCAACATTTCTTCATTACGCTAACATAGTTTTGCTGCTTAGAGCGTCCCTTTAACCCCCTAAGGACACATGACGTGTGTGACATGTCATGATTCCCTTTTATTCCAGAAGTTTGGTCCTTAAGGGGTTAAGGAAGTGCAGCATGCGTTCTGTTATCTAGTCCTCCAGTTTAAGAAGTCTCTAAAGTCTCTGTAAGAAAACTTTTTCATTTTTCTTATATCATTATGCCCCTATCACTGCCTACTCAACACATGGTTTTACTTGTCAGCGTTTCCATAGCTGAGCTATTTATACAACTTTTATGACTTTTGAATAAGGTATTTAGATGCATCATATGCAAACAAAATAGGGTGAATGTAACTAGGGGAAATAAAGATAAAAACATAGAGCAACTCTGTACCACCCAGACAAGGTCATTGTTTGTGCCAATGGGTCACTCACACTTTAATTGAATAATTAAATTCAGATGATTGCTGAATGCCCTTTTTATTCAATTAAAGTGTGAGTGACCCATTGGCACAAAAAATGACCTTATCTGGGTGGTACAGAGTTGCACTATGTTTGTATCTTTATTTCCCCTAGTTGGATTCACCCTATTTTGTTTTCATATTTGTTGAAGATTTGAGGAGATCTTCGGGTTATATCCATAACTAGAAGGGAAAGTTATATATATATAAATATTTTCTATAAGCATTTATTACTCACCTGAACACTATACAGTTTAATTGGTGTGACTTCACGGCACATTTTGCATTGACTTGAATAATTAATTGTCTGTGATATAGTGAAAGATTTTGTTCTTTATTCTAAATTAGATGCATCATACCTGACTCTCTTCCCTCACTCTCGCTCTTCCCTGACACTCTCTCTTCCTGACATTCCCTCTTACCTGTCACTCCCTCTTCCCTGTCACTCCCTCTTCCTGACACTCTCTCTTCCTGACCCTCCCTTTTCCCTGACACTCTCTCTTCCCTGTCACTCCCTCTTTCCTGACACTCTCTCTTCCCTGTCACTCCCTCTTTCCTGACACTTTCTCTTCCTGACCCTCCCTCTTCCCTGACACTCCCTCTTCCCTGTCACTCCCTCTTTCCTGACCCTTTCTCTTCCTGACCCGCCCTTTTCCCTGACACTCCCTCTTCCCTGACACTCTCTCTTCCCTGTCACTTCCTCTTCCCTGAAACTCCCTCTTCCCTGTCACTCCCTCTTTCCTGACACTCTCTCTTTCTGACCCCCCCTCTTCCCTGACACTCCCTCTTCCCTGACACTCTCTCTTCCCTGTCACTCCCTCTTCCCTGACACTCTCTTCCTGACCCTCCCTCTTCCCTGACACTCTCTTTTCCTTGACACTCTCTCTTCCCTGACACTCTCTTTTCCCTGACACCCTCTCTTCCCTGTTACTCCCTTTTCCATTATTGACATATGATTCTTTACCTCATCAGTTTTTATAGTTATACCCCACCCTCTCTAAATTGTAAGCCAATTTTAAGTGGAGTTATAATTGTCTATTTTTTTATCAACTTCTCACATTTGAGGACACCAAGAAAATGTCAAGACTTGACAAAGACTCAAAAGGATTCAAATGGTTGCCGGGTCATCTTTTTGGCTTAAAATATGCATTGAAAATAATGGCTTGTCAATGTGTTTCCTTTTTTCTTACAAGGTAGCCAGAAGTGGGATTGCATTGACTGTGGTTCACTGAGCAAGCCTTCCAGTATATGTGCTTATTTAAATTCTCTTTCTGGGCAAGTTGGCCTCTTTTCAGGATGGACCCACCCCAATTGCTTCTCCCTATTATTTCTGTATATATTCAGTGGAAAGCACTGCTATGATAATAAAAGTAATAATGACAATAATAATTGTTATCTTTCTACTTGTTCGAATGGAAAGAGGTCATCTGGAGGTCCATTCGACAGGTGAAATTAGATTTTTCCTGTTGAACATATACAATTTTCTAAAGCCATTTAGCCAGATTGCACTACACTAAGGCAATTGAAAAGAGCATGAAACGTCACTGTCATACTTATCTGAAATTCTCTATTTAGGAATCTATTTTTTGAAGAAGCACAAGACATAGTGTTTTATTCCGCCATCCAAGTTTCGTACAACAATAAGGTTAATATGATGAGACAGAGTAATAACGTGTATTCCCCTATGCACCAGGTGCAATTGCTGTGATTCCCAGTTCGTTTTTTTTATGTGTCTGTGCATTGAGAGGACACATTATATATCTTGCAGTCTCGCCTGTCTGCCTATTTCATGCTTTTAAATAATCCATGGCAGGAGGATCGTCTCATGATGCATTTACTATCAAGGGGGTTACAGTCTAGGTGAATATAAAAATCTATGTCTATTCAGTTTAATTCACATACATGTCCGCACATCTTCCGGCTTACTTATTTGGTTCTGTGCATTTATCTAAAGAAAAATAATCTGAATTTGAGTAATTGATCATGTGAAAGTGTAGGATTATTTTACTGAAATTATTCGGCAGTAGTTTTTTTTTTATTTTGTGTTAGGGGAGGAGGGAGGGGGGGTGTGTAGTCGAAATGGTTTTGAAGAAATGCCAAGTGCCTCTTTTATTTTCGGCATATAAATATAGCAACAAAGATACTACAAAAACGGCAAATTTAGGGATTGTTTAAAAAATATAAGTTAAGCCTTTAATAACTGAGCCTTTTCCCAAATGCTGCCATTTCGTGTCAGAGGAGTGTTTGGCATTTTGCTATGTGTTCAATCTACTATAATTCAACAATTTTCCTTTAAGTGCACCCATATAGACTATATAACGTTTTTTTTAAAGGACAGGGCTGTCTTCTGGTACCCTATATTTATACTTAACACAATACTGGTCATGAACAAAATCTTAAAAAAAAAAAAAAGTGAAAAAAATGAAAAGCACAATTTTTTCAAAGTTTTGCTCATAACCTCTACACAATCTCACTTATTAGCCCCAATTGTGAAAATGCCATGTATGTCTAGAATTTCAATTCTTTTTTGGAAGCTAAAGGCCAAATACAGCAAGCAGTGTTCCTTGTGTTTGGAGTATTGCTTTTTTTGTCTGTATGATGACTGTCAGGCTCTGAAAGCAGTACTTGTAAAAGTTTAAAATCACACTTGGAAACTAAGTATATTTTTTCGGTATAATCCATTATCTGTTTATCAGATCTCCCTGATTATTTCCCCACGTGCCTCTTGATTATAATAGATGTTCTATCACCTTGTGCTTTCATAATTGCTTCCACTCTTTCAAAACATTTAACAGTTTAACCCCTTAAGGACAGACGACGGATATATTCCGTCATGATTCCCTTTTATTCCAGAAGTTGTGTCATTAAGGGGTTAAACAGACGCTCTGCCTTAAAGCACCTTAAGTGCTATTGTGATATAGCTTGCACTAGATCAGGTTTAGCAAAACAAGGATAACCTCCTTTCATGAAGCTGTGCTCTCATCAGCAATTTTAAAAGTTCCCAACTGCGGCATAGAGTGTGATATATGTTGACAGCCATTGATATTCTGCAAAGACTGTGCAATTCTGCACTACAATTTGCCTTAGGAATTGTTAAAAATGTATTTTGTATTTAAATGTACTATTCTGCTTTTATTTACACTGGTACCCAAGACATTATGCTAAGATTTCTATAGTGAGCTTTTCCTTTCAATTTCTGAATTTTCACCTGCTCTTCCTATGAGATTACTTTGTCTAGAGATAATAGATTATCATCAATAAAGTAGAGGGTAGAGCGTGTATAATTTAATCTGTGGGTATCAATGTGACGATTCATCATGCAGATTTTGTTAACATTCGTAAAACCAAATTATCAGGTTTGTGCGATAAATGTGTATTATCATAACAAACTATTTATCTGAATTGGGTGGTTTCAGCAAATTACAAGAAAAAGAACATAGCTGCTTACGATTTTATAAGATTAGTATCCAAATGGTAACATGATAATTGTCTTTTAGTGTAAATGTGCTTATGAGGGTTTTTTTCAGCCAGTAATTTCTTTATGTTTGTGGCACGACTGCTCAAATGTTACTTTGTTTCATTTTTTTGTCATGTTTTAACAATTAGTCCCAGAATGATTTCATTTAGACTGTCAAAATAAATCAGTCATATGTTAATTGTAAAATTCAGGGTGATTCATTTCAACTTTAAAGGGACACTATAGTCACCCAGACCACTTCAGCTCAATGAAGGGGTCTGGGTGTCAGGTCCCTCTAGGGTTAACCCTGCCTGATGTAAACATAGCAGTTTACGAGAAATCTGGGGTTAAGCCAGCCTCTAGTGGCTGTCTTCCGGACAGCCACTAGAGGTGCATCGGCAATGATTGAGGCATATTATGCCTCAATCACGCAGAGCGTCCATATGAAAGCATTGAAAAATGCTTTCCTACGGACACTTTGAATGCGCGGGCAGCAGTGCCGCGCATGCGCATTCAGCGCCGGTGACGTCGGACAAGGATGCTGACGTCGGCGGGGTAGGAGAGGTAAGTGAGCCCGGTGGGGGGAAAGGGTGAGTATCTGAAGGGGTTTAAACCCCTTCAGCGCCGCGGGAGGGGGACCCTGAGGGTGGGGGCACCCTCAGGGTACTATAGTGTCAGGAAAACCAAGCGGTTTTCCTGACACTTTAGTGTCCCTTTAAGGTTGTTATACCATAAGAAAGTTTATATCCATATGTTTAACGAACTACAGAAACAAACAATGTAATGTTTGTACTCTCAGGTATTTCACTCTTCAGTTACTGTATTATCACCTAAAGGTTAGTGAAGGTCACTTTTTCAGCTTTCAAAAGCAATAGCTTAGGTCACGGGAGAGACTTTTTCACTGCAATGTGTACAAAAAAGTGGAACTTTCAAGTCTGGCTGTAGTGAAATATACGAAAAAAAATTGTATTTTTGCTGACTCTAAAGCTTTTTTTTGTATTAACAGTTTAACAGTTTAAATGTTTTTTTCATCAGAAAAGTTTACCACTTTGTACACATGTTTCCCTTTCCAGCAAGAATTTAAAGCAGTACATTGCCATAGAAACTGAAATTTGTGTGGTTGAGTGAAAAACATCTAGCTATTTACATACCGCAACTAGTTCCTTTTGTAAAAATCATTTTTATGACAGTGTCCCCGAAGTAAGGGCATGCTGTACGATCCCAATGTTCTGTCTACAATAGGATTTCAGATCACACAGTAATATTCTATGGAAAGCATGAGACCCACATAGTTTTGATTAGCCGCTGTGCTGAAGATATGTTCGAAATGTCCTTTTTGAACTGCTAGACATCAGGGATTTTTGGTAATTTGCTTAACTTCCTGGGTAGAAACTTTAGAGTATCTATAATTCATCGACTGAATTTGCAATATTCGTTAACGTAGCTCCAAGTAAAAACATAAAATATTGACACAAACACAGAAGCACCTCAAAATAATGAGCAAATAAAATGACATTTAATAAAATAGCAGAGAGAAGTGTAGTCATTCCAACTTTGAGAAGACATCTATGCAACAAGCTCTTACACCACCAAATACATTTATTATAAGAACTTGTAGCATAAAGTTTGGACACCCATTTCAAACACTACAAAATAACGAGCAAAAGTACTTTTTAATGAAATTTCTACTGATTCTGCAGTATTAATGACAGTTTCTCTTCTTTACAGCCACACTGCTTAAAAACTTCAACCTGTCAGTAAGTCGCAAAAAAACCTTAAAATCTACACATTGATTTTCCTTATATGATAAAAACAATTCTAAGAACCACCCACTAGCCACATTACATGTAAGATTTCTGCTTCATTTGTGTTAAAACATGATGTGAATGAACAGATGATTTTGTGTGTCTTACCAAAGGTCAGAGATCAGCATTGGTTTACAATATTGCTTAGTTATCTAACCTGTGGGAACCATGCCTATAATATGTCAGATTTATGATGAGTAATATTTCTGAACAGTGCATGTCGTTCTTGTAGGAAACTGTCAAATTCGGAGAAGAGATTTACAGAAACAAAATGTCTTTGAGGAAGCCTGCCACCTTGACACCCTATCTAGTTGATAAAACACACACACACATACATACATACATACATACACACACACACACATGCGATTGCCCACACACACTCTCTACATTTTAGAAATATAAATATTCTGCATTTTATAGAAAATAGTCAAACATTTTATAAGAAAGCAATACAATGCTGTGCAATAAGATCTATGAATTCTATAATTTTCAGTACCACAATATTACAAATGGAGACACTAATTCATCATTCTGCTTTAGCTTTAAAAAGTTTAAATTTCCTGAAATGTTAATCTTTTTGCAATGTGATGTAAAGAAAAACATCACTGTCCACATGCTGTTAATGAAGTATCTCACATGATTTGTGCAAATAAACCTACCGAACAGCGTTCTCCGGGCTTGTCGCGGAAAGATGCAGGCGTTCGTATGATTTTAACGGTGTTCGCAAGGTCGAGTGACTGACTTAGAGTTCAAGACACTCAATGACCAAATCCTGCTGCCTGCTTATGTGCAACCAATTCTGTGGTTTCTTTGCAGTTAATGAGCCAAGGGGTGGTCGGTGTTCAGAAGATTTATCTACCGAACACAGGGAAAGTGTTTCTGTTCAGGAAACAATAAAAACGAACCAGGAGGGAAATATCTTGAGAACAGAAAAGAAATTAGTGAGTTTATCAGTATGTATATGGCCCATAGTCGGTGGGCAGGAGGCTAGCTTCAACACTCCTCCAGGAGTTCATGGCAAACATCCAGAGTAAGGAGCGTTTGTCACAAATAGCCGTCCAGAGGTGAAGGTGGGATAGGCATAAGGCTATCCTAGCTATAAGATAAGGCCAGGGACTAATGAAAGTATTTAGAAAATTTTGTCTGTATGTATACTACTCCAGAGGTACTAACTTACTCAGAGTCATTTTATTAATAACTACCATTGATGCATAACTGACCATGTCATTGACTAAGTTCTGAGCCGTAGTTTTAACATGAGGATTCATCAATTCCAAACCTTGTTTACAAACAAAGACTTTTTGGAATAGGTGTAAATACACCTAAATACACCTCATAGGTCACCCAGAACCGTGAAATCCAGGCAGTCCATTCCATACTTGTGCTATTCAATACTACTTATACACTCACCAGAATTCCTGTATGCATCAAGAACAACCATTCTACTGGTTAGAATAGCTTATGCAGTCTAAAGTAAAGCTTCACAAGTGACTTGTTAATATATAAATAAATCATTTTTCCATTCTTTATCATTATTGTCACATAGGCAGAATGACTCTTAGTCATGTGTATGCAATTGGGTTTAATATAATACTGCATGAATATTTTATTGTTGGCCCCCATCATTTTTCTTCAGTTCCCAATCAATGTGTAAAACTATCCCTTAGACACTGATCTTGTATTATATTTGTATAAACAAAAAATATATGTTATATTATATTGACCCCAAATCTGCAGATATTACTTTCAGATGTTTCATTGCTGATTTTGTGAGTCTATCACCAGCTATAAAATGTCTCAAAAGGATGTTATTTTAAGCTTAAACCATGAGGTTGAAACGTTGTACCATCAGTTGTTGCATTTATTTATTTTTTTTATCAGTTTTTTGACCCTACTAAAAAAATACCTGATCTCAGATACAGCTGTTTAGTTGTCCCATTGTATCTTGTTAACAAAGAATTTGCCCTCAATTAGTAAAAAAGTATTCCATGTATGCAGATATTATATCTCCTTCAATGCCACTTCCCATTTATTAAACCCTTTCATTCAATAGGTATTGTCGGGGTTGTTGTATAATTGGATATCTAAGTTTGAAGAAAAGTAGGAAAATAACCATTATTTGGAAAGGTTGCATGAAATATCGAATATTTTCTTATTCAAAATGCGATCAGATGGTCCTTTAACCCAGCTGCTAACATTTATTGAGTAACCTAACAATTTAACATAATACATTTTTTTTTCTCTTTCTCGTTTCCTTTTACTTGCTATTTTCTAAAGTTTCCTCAAATGTACTTGAGCTTGGTGAATGAGCTCACCAGTCCACTCGTTCCGTTTCTATAGAAGCCTCAGACCTTTTGTGTTTATTTCATCTATTATACATATCTCATCAGTGAAGCTTTGTGTGTAGCCCTTCCAAAAATGGATTTTAATATTTTCATGTTCTGACATTGTCCCCAATGTTTAAATTTGGTTTAGCCTTTTTAGCTTTTCCATAGTTTCTGTAAATGTTATTGCACATCTTTCATTTGTGCATGAGTTACTTCCACAGGTTTACATCATATTGTCCTTTTTTTAACTATTTTAAATATAATTAAAACTACAGTGTAATATTGTGTAACTAATCTATCTATCCTCCACTAATATTGGCACCCTTGGTAAATATGAGCAAAGAAGGATGTGAGAAAGTGTCTTTTTGTTTAACATCTTGATCTTTTGTTAAAAAAAATACACACAAATATTCTATTCTCATTGATTTAAACAGTTGCAAACACAACACAGGTTTATAAAAATAAAAAAATATTTGTGAGATGTATGTGTGGCCCAATTATTGGCACAGTTTTAGTCAATACTTTGTGCTACCTCCAATTGCCAAGATAACAACTCTGAGTCTTCTCCTATAATACCTGATGAGGTTGGAGAAGACATGGCAAGGGATCTGAGATCATTCCTTCATACAAAATCTCCCCAGACCCATCAACTTTTAAGCTCTATGCTGGTGGACTCTCTTCTTCAGTTCACCGCACTTGGTTTCTATCGGGTTTAAGTCAGGGGAATGGGATGGCCAGGGCAGGACCTTGATTTTGTGGTCAGCAAGCATTTTTGTGTTGATTTTGATTTATGTTTTGGATCATTGTCCGACTGGAAGATCCAAGCATTTCAGGCTTTCTGGCAGAGGCACTCAGGTCAGTTAGTTGTTCATTTAATATATGTGGCTATTTTGTGTAGTCTAAGACTGCTTAGTACCCCCCCATGTACAGGTTTTATAGTGTCTTGGAAAGTTATAGGGTTAAATATAGTGCTAGAAAATTAAATTCCCTATACTTTTGGCCTGGCAGGTCCCGCAAATTGTAATTAATAAAAGGACCTAATTATGTAAAATTATTACATAAATATATATGTAAAATTATTATATACACACGTGTGTGGATATATATATGTATATATATATGTATATAATTTTTTTACAATTATTTGTATTTATATATAGGTATACATATAGTGATGTATACGTATATACTTAGGTATATACATATATATATTATTTTGTTCTACGTGTATTTTGATATCAATATATATATATATTAATATCAAAATACAGTTAGAACGAAATTACACAAATATATATATATTTTGTTTTGTTTTTTTAGCATATTTACATATTTTTTTATTATAAAATATATATATTTATAATTATGTATATATTTAATCAACATCCTTCTACGTGTATTTTGATATTAATATATATATAATTTTATATATATATATTAAAATACACTTAGTGTATGTGTAAATGTGTGTGTCATATGAGTGTATATTTTTTTTTTAACTTTAATTTATTTTTAACAGGGGTTAATAGGGGAGGAGAGGTGCAGAGACAGTGTCAGCCAGTGATTTTACATCACTGGCTGACACACAGGATCAGTGATCACAGTGACAGGCTGTCACTGTGATCACCTCCTGCAGATCACGGTAATTGGCCACAGGGGGAGTGCCTGGGTGGCCAGGCATGCCCCCCACCGTGATCTGCAGGGGGATCCTGCCTGCAGTTACTATGGGACAGCCAATAGGCTGACACATAGTAACTCTGATCGCAGTGACAGGCTGTCACTGCGATCAGATCGCAGGGAGAGGCTGTCTCTGCATTCAGATCGCAGAGACAGCCTCTCCCTGCGATCATACTCTGCAGATCGCGGTCACTGACCGCAGGGGGACTGCCTGGGGGGCCAGGCATGTCCCCCGACCGCGATCTGCAGAGTGAAAATGCGGCCGGCTCCATGTGTCAGCCGATTTTAAAATCGGCTGACACATGGTAAATACCGATCGCAGTGACAGCCTGTCACTGCGATCGTAAGCTGCAGACCGCGGTCCCCAGGCCGCCGGCCACGTGGGGGGTAAGACCGCCCAGGACGTACTATGCCGTCCTGCGGCGTTTAGAGCCGCCCAAATAAGGACGGCATAGTATGTCCTGCGGTCTTAAGGGGTTAATATTTTAAGGTGATTTTGAACACCAAACATTGCTTGCTGTGATGTTAATGTTTGTCAAGAAAATATTGTAGATCATTGATCATTGATCGGCTTCTGCAGTTAATTGTAATGCGCTTTAACCCTTGAAGGTGACAGAACTTTAGATCCAGATCTTATAAATGCACGTTGATATGTTTGCTAGCACAATTTAATTCAACTAAACCTGTAATGTGTATTTTAACTTAAAATACTGCTATCTGACTCCTCCAAGGTGTACAAGTAAAATATTTTCTTACTTGACTTCAGTGCATCTTGCTCATCCTTTTTCCATACTTACCTCCTGCTCAACAGCTTCAGTGATGTCATCAGCCCGCCTTCATGGGTGGCAACCTCCTTTCTGACGCTGTCCTGTTTAGGAACGTTTTATGGTAAGTGTTTTGTAATTATTCACTACCACATCAACTGGTCTGAATAAATCATAAAGGAAATAAACATGTATGTTTCGGGTGAATCATTAAGTTATTAATTCATACTAATTGTTCAGCAGACAGGCATATTTTAGGCTGGGCAGTTTAACAGTCATCACCCAAACCAATGATTAAACAAAAATAAGAGTTGGGTATTTGGAATACATTTCATGGAACTGTTCATGGAGTTGGAATCAGACATTGGTAACTTTTGCAATGGAATGTATATATATATATATATATATATATATATATATATATATATATGTTGAATATAACATATCTATGATCTATTTGCATTACACCCTGTTCCAAATTATTATGCAAATGATATTTTTCTAATTTACCTAAATAATTGATGTAAATAAAAGTCAGTATAATTCTCATGTTATCAACTATTAAGAGTACAATTCAAATTTTATTGAACACACCTCCTAATGATAACAGTATTTTTTTTAAACATAAAAAACTTATAATGCACTGTTCTAAATTATTACGCACAGTAAGTTTCAAAACACTTTATAGGTTGTAAAGAACTGAAAATTGTCATTTGTTGTGTTTGCAGCATATTTACTGAAATCAAAAGCTATTTCAATCAAACTTATAACAACATTTTAACTTTTTAAACATTTTAACAGGTCACGTTACATTTTAACATAGGACCCCTTATTTGATAGCAGCTTCACAAGTCTTGCATCCATTGAACTTGTGAGTTTTTGGACAGTTTCTGCTTGAATTTGTTTGCAAGATGTCAGAATAGCCTCCCAGAGCTGCTGTTTGGATGTAAACGGCCTCCCACCCTTATAGATCTTTTGCTCGAGGATGCTCCAAAGGTTCTCAATAGGATTGAGGTCAGGGGAGGATGGAGGCCACACCATGACTTTCTCTCCTTTTATCCCCATAGCAGCCATTGATGCAGAGGTATTATTTGCAGCATGAGATGGTGCATCGTCATGCATGAAGATGATTTTATTATGGAAAGCATAGTTCTTCCTTCTGTACCAGGGAAGAAAATGGTCAGTCAGAAACTCCACATACTTTGCAGAGGTCATCTTTACACCTTCGGGGACCCTAAAGGGGCTGACCAGCCCAAAACATGACTCCACCACCGTCTTGTTGACGTCGCAGCCTTGTTGGAACAGGGTGGCCGTCCACCAACCATCCTCTACTCCATCCATCTGGACCATCCAGGGTTGCACATCACTCAACAGTGAACAGGACTGTTTGAAAATTAGTCTTCATGTATTTTTCTGCCCAATGCAGCCGTTTCTGCTTGTGAGCATTGGTTAGTGGTGGCCGAATAGAAGGTTTATGCACAGTTGCAAGACTCTGGAGGACTCTACACCTTGATGTCCGTGGGACTCCAGAGGCACCAGCAGCTTCAAATATCAGTTTGCTGCTATGTAATGGTATTTTAGCAGCTGCTCTCTTGATCCGATGCATGAATCTGGCAGAAATCTTCCTCAATGTGCCTTTATCTGCACAAACCCGTCTGTGCTCTGAATCAGCCACAAATCTCTTAATAGTGCGATGATCACGCTTAAGTTTTCGTGAAATATCTAATGTTTTCATACCTCGTCCAAGGCATTGAACTATTTCACTCTTTTCGGCAGCAGAGAGATCCTTTCTCTTCCCCATATTGCATGAAAATGGTGCTCTGCTTAATAATGTGGAACACCCTCCTTTAGTAGTTTTTCCTTAAATTGGACTCACCTGGCAATCTAATTATCACAGGTGTCCGAGATTGTCTTCAGTGATCTAAAGAGCCCTGAGACACAATGCCATCCAGGAGTTAAACTGAAAAACAAAACATTTAATCTTTGTGACACTTAAATAGAATTTGCATAATAATTTGGAACAAGGTGTATTATGCGATGACCTAATTCCTTTGTAACATTATAGCAATTTGTTGGTAAATATCAGGACAGCAATCCATAATATTTTCTGGATAATCTGATCATTTTTATTTTCTTTATATTATTTTTTTTTGTGCACTATTTTACATTGGGTTGCACTAGCAGCATGTAAATGTGTAGCACCTTCTGGGTGAAACATATAATTCAATGTATGTATATGATAACATTTTTTTTGTAAAACAAATAATTGCATTAAAAATAAACCATATTTAGCTTATTCATTTGAGAGTGAGATATCACATGTATTTTTTTCAACGCAAGTATACTTTAAACTGAAAAGTGCATTTCTGGATATTGCTGATTGATGAGAAACAGCAGAGAACGGGGCAGATATCACATAAAAACAAATCTACCCATTACAATGCAGTGACTGTCAACGGACACAAATAAACTAAATAATGAAAACAAACACAAAAAAAATTATGACTTCCCTAATGTGCAACTCTCCATCAAAATGTATTTCTAATGCCAGACATAAAGCAAAGTGGATGTTTATGTTTAGAAAAGGAATTATATAGTTGATTCATACTCATGAAATTCAAATTCCTACTTTCGAGACCTTGTTAATAGGTAATCACTGATATGCCTGGGTGCAAACGCAGACCTTCCCATATATATGCCTATAATATTGTTACCCCAAAAGAGAGGAGGCACCTCCTGGAGACCATCGGGTGCCTACTGAAGTAGGATCAGCAAATCCTTAGTGTACGGTATAGCCAAGAAGATACTATATTATTGTTGTTAACTGTAACTGGACAATATATACCCGATCACACCAACTGTCAATACCAGTGTGTCACTAAGGAATATTGACAAAACATTAGCGTTTATGATGCAGTTTGCTAGAATGTCAGCTTTTTTTTATGAGATTACAAGTTTTTCGATATGTTCAACTGTATCAGACCTAATTTTTCTTTCTTCTCACAAAATACATTTAGAAAATTACCCTTACTTGGAAAAAAATATTTATTTGAGTCAAAAGTCTAATTACAAAAGGTTTTAAACCAGAATAGCCTGCAAATACATGTGGCATAATATCAAACTGTAACTACACAATATACAATATAGTTCACTTTATGCATTTCCTTAGCTTTTTCAAACACCTGTCTTTGATCCCCTTTCCCCACACCTATAGAAACATATACAGGCACGCAGAAAAAAGTGGAGCAAACAATAAATACTTATCTACATATAATAAAGTAAAAGTCCCTTTGGAGTTAGAGTACTATATGACTCTGGTTTAAGTTGTAAAGATGGTAAGCACAGTACTGTTTCCTCCTTTGTGGTGAAACATCATCTATGGCTTCTAAAGGACAAGAAAAACCCCAAAATGTAAAAGAAAAATGTATAACAAATGATAATACTGTGTAATAGTTATAGTTGTATATAAATATTTAGATACAACCAGATACACTCACATGGTTATGAGCCAAATAAAGCTGTCTGGATGCTATCATCAGCTTGAATACTCCCAAATAAGGATAATTAATCTTGGTTAAGAGTAATAAACAATGTATTGAAATAAATAAAACAATAAAACAAAAGCATAAAATATAAAATAAAACACAACATTCTTGCAGAGGTTAATGACTCAATTGTGAGTAGCCTAATAATAAAAAATTTGTTTTGCCCAATGGCTTCCTTAGTTGGATGTTTTTAGACTCTTCCTTACTGTTTAATTGCTGAATTTTGATCACCTCTGAGCCTCCAGTCCACCTTTTACTCAGTGGACCGCATCCTGTGTTCCACCACTTTAATTTCCTGTTTCCGGATAGCGGCGTCACATCCTATTTTAATGCAGCGGTCTTCGTTGCTCCCTGTTCAGCCACGATGACTGGGCTTCTTCTATTCTGGACTTGGTTGCCTCATATCCTGAATAAAGACAACAAAACATATGGGATACGGCTGTAAAGTCTAAAAATAACATAAAACAAATATAGTGTAATACAGTTTAAAGTGAAAATGTGCGCTATAAATAGATGCACTCACAGGATGAAGGTATTAAATGTGCTCAAAGGGTGCCTCCACCGATGATGAAGGGGGGCTGTAAATCCCTCTCCATGGTCCGTGTATGCCGCTTTAAATCAGGACTCCAGATGGTAGGTTGTAAAAAAAATAGCAGCTTTATTATAGATAAAAAGGTGCCTTGATCAATTGTTTGTTTCTTGTTTTGATTTTAAGGTCCCTGAGGAAGTCCCAAGTCTGGGATGAAATGCGTAGGACCACTGTTGCTGTTTTTAAGCATTATATAGGTGTTTATTCACCTTTTTAGCTATAATAAAGCTGCAACGTTTTTCCAACTTACGATCTGGAGTCCTGATTTAAAGCGGCATACACGGACCATGGAGAGGGATTTACAGCCCCCCTTCATCATCGGTGGAGGCACCCTTTGAGCGCATTTAATACCTTCATCCTGTGAGTGCATCTATTTATAGCACACATTTTCACTTTAAACTGTATTACACTATATTTGTTTTATGTTCTTTTTAGACTTTAGACGTATGTCATATGTTTTGTTGTCCATATTCTGGTTGATGTAAGTTCACTACCTGGGAAGTGATCTTAGGGTGGCTGTCCATCTTTACTAATTAGATAAATATATTATATACTGGTTAAACACGATGCTCACGTTCATATCGTGGTGATAGTCTTTTGTTTTACCTCATATCCTGTTGGATCATTCTTGTTTGGAACGCAAGATGAATTCCAACACCCAGAATAAGTATTTATTGTTTCCTTCACCTTTTGTATGTGTGCCAGAACAGAATTTTACCTACTTGCTTTCCAGGAAACGTGAGTGAAATACAATCTAAATTTTTTTTTTCTCCAAAATGCTACCCCACATAGTACGTCAGTGACATTTTCTGAGATGGGGTTTATTGATTAAACATCTAACTGCTGTAAATCGAAAGCAAAATTGCAAAACATGAAAAAAGGTTCAGGCTTCTCCCTTTTTTTCTTTTTCTTTTGTCCCCCTTTTTTCAGTCACTTTTTTCATTTTTTTCTGTCCTCTCATTTTGGATTGTTAGAGTATCCATACAAGAAACTTGCTGCCTTCAGAGCCAGTGCTGTATCTCCCCCCTCCATTTTGTATATTATTATTATTATTATTATTATTAGTATAATTATTATTATGCCATTTATATTGCGCCATCAAATTCCGCAGCGCTTTACAATGGGTGGACGAACAGACATGTAGTTGTAACCAGACAAGTTGGACACACAGGAACAGAGGGGTTGAGGGCCCTGCTCAATGAGCTTACATGCTAGAGGGAGTGGGGTAAAATGACACAAAAATGTAAGGATAGTATTAGACTAGTGACAGTTGCAGAAGAGGAATCAGTCGGGAGCTATTAACAGTTTAATTGATACGCTTTTATGAAGAAGTGGATTTTTAACGATTTTTTTAAGGAGTGGAGACTGGGTGAGCATCTAACGGAGGAGGGGAGCGAGTTCCACAGGAACGGTGCAGCCGAACACCATATGAGATGAAAACAGAATTTCAAAAGATAGACTAAAAAGGCAACTTCTGACAATAACTAAATAGAGAATTTTACCCAGATCAGTTATGTGCTATTTGGTTTAAATGTTGGTGCTTAGTGAAGAAATCCCAAGATGCCATGAACGAAGCTGTGTAATCCTGTAAACGGATTGTAATGCTGCAGTCCTCTTGGCTTTCTATATCACATTTGATAAGTATCTTGGAAAGAGTTGTAGAATGAGGTAAAAGTAGAAATGAAATATCAAATGAAATATTGAACTATTGCTGTAGAGAGCTTGCAGAAATCTAAACACATGTTGGATTGGGATAGTACCAGCAGGATGGAAGGGTGTTTTATGTGATATTTTGTTACCATTGACTCCACAGTTTTTGTATTAAATAATGTCTTAATATTTCTTAATAATGCCTAAAAGGAAAATAAATTGTGATATTTTATAATATTTAATGCACCGTCTGTTACATGCATGCATAGACATACAGACAGACAGACAGGTAGATCTGTCTCTAATCATTAAATAACTGAATTAATTTTATTAAATATACATTTATTGATATACCAAATGTATAAACTAAATTTGAGGTAATAGATTTTTCAAACATGTGATCAAAATGTCATACTTGCATGACTCTTTCACTTTTTAGTGATGATGACTATTGAAACCTTTCACTTTTCTTTTGGCTATACGAGTAGGTTTTTTTTCCACTTTTTTCTCTTTTATATATATTTTTTTTAACCTTTGGTTCATGCACACCCTAAAAACATAAAGTAATATCGTGTTTAGCTTTCTTTCAGCTTGGTTCATTTGTTTTACACGAAAATGCTTTTGATAGTAAAAATAAATAAATAAAGTAATAAAAACAGCTGAACACAATGGTCGAATTCTACTTTTTAGCCATCGTAGGTTAGCTAGAGTTCAAACTGCATTCAAGATGTAATTAGTTTCTAAGTCCGTTTAAACATAAAGATCAACGTTATTAAGGTCAATATAAATGCCAATCTTCCCTAAGGTGGGCTTAGAAATAATGAACTTTCTGCACCTTTTTAAATTGAACTTTTTATTTAAAACTGCATGTGTCAGACCAAAAGTTATTTCCAGATCAAATATACAAACTGGAAATGTCAACACGTACTGTTAGCAATTTTTTTGTGTGTGCTTCTGAATTGAAATAGAAATGACATTCAGCACTTCTTAACCCCTTCACATTCACACTCGTGTATATACAATTGCCAGAGAATTATTTCATACACTGCAATTATTGTATACATGATTTGCATAATTGCAAATGAAATTCATTTATTGCAAACTACTTTCATTTGCAAATGATGCCTATAGTAACTTCTGAAAGTCACAGCTCAGCTCACTAACAGCCTCCTCGCTGTGACCTTCATTTACATTTTCATTTACAAATTAGCATTTACCTCCAATAAGAAGGGATACCCCCCTATAGTGGGTTAACAGCTTGTACCCCCAGAGTCAGGATTATTTTATTGGCTGTGATAAAGGTGAGCAGTTATTTTTATCTGATTTTAGATCATTTGGTTAAAACATTTTTAATCGATATTCTTTCTTATGAGGTTATATGTTGTAGTGAGTGAGATAATGAAATTCACTTTAATTATATGGACTTCTTTATTCATATGAATGTTTTGTTGTATATTCATTTGTTTCCTTTAAACAATATGGCGTTCTGGCCCTTTGCCCACAATCTAGGAATTACCAAGCCAGAAAATGACCGGAAACATGGACATTATGACATGGCACATCTCAGGAATTCCACCGATACCAGGGGGTATATATTGACTCATTATGAAGAGACAAGTCAGCACCAAAGAAGACTCCTGGGAGAGTCAAAAGGCATATGCTTCTTACTTTTTGGACTTTGGGACTATATTAATTTTTATATTCTGTATTATTTCTGTTTGTTTTTGCTCTGTTTTTATATATTTATTAATTTTTCCTTTTTACACTGCTTAACTTGTCCCTACGTGTCTTACTCCAATAAAGTCATTCAACTTTTGTTCCTTCTCTCCATTTCTTACTTGGAGTATATGCCACAGCCTGTATAGGCACCCTGTATTTTATCTGCCTGAATTTTGAACTTCTGCTTAAGTATATTTGTGTGCATTCACCTGGAGTGTGTCACTTTTTTTTTATTGATTAGGGGATACACCTTAGACACCTTAGATACCCCTTTATTGTCTATTTTATAGGGGAAATACATTGCTTTGTTTTGTATGTCTCTTTTCTGCCCATGTAACTATGTGCCCGCAGTCTCTTGAATGGTGCAGAGAAGTTCACTTCAGCTAACTCCCTATACATACTACAAACAAAAACACATTAACTGTATTGCACTACATGGTAACCCCTTTAAGTGCACATTAAAACATATAAACATATTATACATCGAGGGCTTTTACAACAACCAGCATATGACAAGGTGGTAAGTGCCAATCTGAAATTCTTCTTTGAAAAACTAATGAAGACAATTTTTCTATGGAAAAAACAAAACATAATAAACCATATCAAACAGCAATAAAATTACCCCTTAAGGACACATGATGGAAATATTCCGTCATGATTCCCTTTTATTCCAGAAGTTGTGTCCTTAAGGGGTTAAAGACAAGGTAAGACACAAGATTTAGACATAGAAGTATTGTTTATATGCTCACATATTAGAAATGTACTGCAAAGGTTCCATAGATATGTATCTGATATAGCACAGAATCACAGCTTAATACATAGTATACACTGTCACTTTGTCCTGCTATGGTCAGATACATGGTAAAGCACCCTCGCTCAGCATGAACCTTTGCTATATGTTGTGGTTGCTATGGTGACACCTTACACTGTGTGTGTTTCTGTGCTTTGCCAGCCAGTGTCTGATCTGTGACTGATTGAAATCTTTGTGAGCAGTTTCAATGATGCACAACGAGAATTGGCACAGTATTGTTGCTGTTGACCGTGTTTGTATTGCTGACATGAGTCTGTTGTCATTTTTAAAGAAACTCCTAAAAGGATTTACAATGATTACTGACAAGATATTTGTCAACATATCAAAATCGTGCCTTCAAAAAAATTAGACAGACTTACTTATTATGAAGGAACTTATTATTTTATTCAGGTTAAGGTAATGATAACACAGTTCCAAATTCTTCAATATAATCCAAATTAAGCCATGATTGGTGACATAGTTAAAGGGATACTATAAGTGCCAGGAATACAACGCTGTATTCCTGGCACTATCGGTGACTCGGCACTGGGTCACAGCTCTGCCTCCTCCTCCGTCCCACATCCTGTCCACATGCTCATTAGACCTCCCCATAGGAAAGCATTGAATCCTATGGAGAAATATCTGATGCTGGATGTCCTCATGCAGAGGACGTCCAGCGTCAGTTACTGGACTAAAGGTTCGTTTGAATGCAGGAAGCGTCTCCAGTGGCTGTCTGGTAGACAGCCACTGAAGGCAGACTTAGTCCTGCAATGTAAACATTGCAGTTTCTCTGGAATTGCAATGCTTAACATTCCAGCACTAATGGCAATAGGGACACTACACCCAGACCCCTTCAATTAGCTAAAGTGGTCTGGGTGCCTATAGTGTAACTTTAAAATATGTCTCACTGATTTTAAATGTAATCCAATCACAATTTAATTAATCTTAGCCTTGATGTATTGTCAACATGAAAGAACATTTTTAGCTAGTCATGGTGGCATTCACGAACACACAGATACCTAGAAATGAGAGACAGTGGTTGGGTGATAGTGTCAGCTGACCATAATCGGCCTTACACAGATGACCATTGCTGGTATGAATTAGTTTGAATAAGGACGTGTGTAAACTCTGCCTTAGCCACACCTCCAGTGTGGGCCAGGCTGTGGGTGGCTAGGGACTCTCATTCAATTTCCAACTGCTCAAAGATGGTTTTACATTGAATGGTGAGTGTCACGACAGTGACCCCTTCACGCAGAGTGCAACCTAACTATAGAACGTATACCGGACCTTAGAATGGCCGGGCTCACGTTAGAGTAGTCAAATGGGATAGCCAGAGGTCAAGGGATAACAGAAGACGGAATAACGATTAACAAGCCAAAGTACAGGGAACCAGAGAGTAGAATAGTCAAATAGAGTAGCCAGAAGTCAAATACCAGGAGAGAATACCAATAAACATAAAGAGCACTATGGGAACTAGCAAGAACCACACTAGGGCGTCTTACTGCTGTCAAGACAGCCCTTTTATAGTGTGGTGTGTTTTGCTTTAAAACCACGCCCCCAAAAGGTCCGGGTGCGTGGTTGCGTCATGATTCTGTCGGCTTCCAGCCGACGGCAGTGGCGCGCATGCGCCGAAGTTAGAAATTCCGCTCTGAGTGAGCGGCCGGCGTCAGAGGTGCCGTGCCGCTCAGTGAAGGAGGATGCTGTACGAGGATGACAGGTAAGGTATCGTGACAGTACCCCCCCCACAAGGACCGCCCCCAGGGCGGTTAGAACGCCTCCTTTCAAATAAACGAATCAGGCGGGGGGCGTGCACATCAGAAGCGTCCACCCACGAACGATCCTCAGGTCCATAACCCTTCCAGTCTAAAAGGTATTGAAGTTTACCCCTAGAAAAACGAGAATCCAAAATAGACCTCACCTCATATTCGTTTTGTCCCTCCACAACTTCAGGAAGAGGAGGAGGGGTATTACGAGTAAACCGATTACAAATGAATGGTTTGAGAAGTGAGACATGGAACGAATTCGGTATTTTCATATTAGAGGGTAAACGAAGACTGTAACAAACAGGGTTGATACGCTTGAGAACCTGAAATGGACCAATGAATCTGGGAGCGAATTTCATAGATGGGACCTTAAGTCTAATGTTACGGGTACTTAACCACACTTTATCCCCGATCATGAACGTGGGAGCAGGTTTCCGATGCCTATCCGCATTGGCTTTGTACACACTAGCCCTTTGAGTCAATATTTGTTTAACCCCTAACCAAGTCTCCCTCATGTTCCTAACGGTGTCATCTACACTTGGCACTCCGGTAGAATGAATGGAACTCGGTAAAGTTGTAGGATTAAACCCATAATTAATAAAAAACGGGCTGTGTAAAGTGGATTCATGGATATGATGATTGTGAGCAAATTCTGCCCATGGTAACAGGTCCGCCCAGTCATCTTGATGAACCGAAGTGAAACAACGGATGTATTGTTCCAGGCATTGGTTCATCCTTTCTGTAACCCCATTAGATTGGGGATGATAAGAAGAGGAAAGGTTAAGGTTGATACCTAACTGTCCACAAAATGATTTCCAGAAACGAGAAATAAATTGAGGCCCTCTATCAGAGACAATATCTTGGGGTACCCCATGTAAACGGACCACTTCTTTTATAAATATATACGCCAGTTCAGATGATGTAGGTAATTTATAAAGAGGAACCAAATGAGACATCTTGGAGAATCTGTCAATTATCGTTAATACGACAGTGTAGTTCTTAGAAGGGGGTAGGTCTACTACGAAATCCATAGCAATACTTGACCATGGAGTCTCTGGAACAGGTAAGGGCATAAGGAGTCCTATAGGACGACCCTTAGGTGATTTTGTAGTGGAACAAATATTACAAGCAAGGACAAACTCACGCACATCCTTTTTGTAGGAAGGCCACCAGAATCGTTCTGCCAACAATGATGTGGTTTTATGTATCCCTTGATGCCCTGCCATTTTGGAGTCATGCATGAGGGATAATACTTTATTCCGATAGGTTAATGGCACATATAGTTTTCCTTGAGGAACAGTCAAGGTAGTACGATCTTGGAATGTAGAGATCTCCTCTATTAATCCCGATGAGACTTTAGCAAAGACAGTTGCTACAATACGATTATGAGGGATTAAAGAGGACATAACTTCATTGGAGGAAGTAACAGGTTCATATTGGCGGGATAGAGCATCCGCCTTAGTATTTTTTGACCCTGGCCTGTATGTAACAACATAATTGAAACGATTGAGGTATAAAGACCAACGTACTTGTCTGTCAGACATTTTCTTGGCTTCACTGAAGTAAGAGAGGTTTTTATGATCTGTAAAAATGGTAACAGGGATGGGTGACCCTTCAAGCAAGTATCGCCATTCTTTAAGGGCAGAAATAATTGCCAACAACTCTCTCTCCCCTATATCGTATCTCTTCTCAGTTTCCGTTAATTTTTTTGAAAAAAACCCACAAGGATGCAATGGTTGATCATCCGAAGGTCTTTGAGATAGTATTGCTCCTATCCCTGACTCGGATGCATCTACTTCCAGTATGAAAGGACGAGAAGGATCAGGGTGTCTTAATACTGGTGCTGAGGAAAAGGCTTCTTTCAATAAATCAAAAGCTCTTTTAGCTTCAGTACACCATTCCCTGTGATTTCTTCCCTTCTTAGTCATAGCAGTAATAGGGGCTGTTATTGAAGAGAATCCTTTTATGAATTTTCTATAGTAATTGGCAAACCCCAGGAAGCGTTGGATTGCTTTGAGTCCAACTGGTAAGGGCCATTGCTGAATGGCTTCTAACTTTTTCGGCTCCATTTGGAAACCCGTACTAGAAATGATATATCCCAGGAAATGCACTTCTTCCTTGTGGAACAAACATTTCTCCAATTTACAATAGAGACCATTCTCTAATAACCTTGAAAGAACCAATCTGACATGTTCATAGTGTTCGTTTATGTTTTTAGAATAAATCAGGATATCATCCAAATATACGATCACAAACATTTGTAAAAAGTCTCGCAACACATCATTGATGAAGTCCTGAAAGACTGCTGGAGCGTTGCATAAGCCGAAGGGCATAACTCGATACTCATAATGACCATAACGAGTATTAAAAGCAGTCTTCCATTCATGCCCTTCTTTTATTCTGATTAAATTATATGCTCCCCGCAAATCTAGTTTAGAAAAGACAGTAGCTCCTTTTAACCTGTCAAATAGTTCAGTCACTAAGGGAATAGGATAAGCATTACGGATAGTGATCTTATTCAACCCTCTGTAATCAATACAGGGTCTTAAATCCCCTTCTTTCTTAGATACAAAGAAAAACCCCGCACCCGCGGGCGATGAGGATTTAGTGATAAACCCTTTCTTTAAATTCTCGGCAATGTACTCCTCTAATACTTTATTCTCGGCTATCGACAGGGGATAAACCGTGCCTCTTGGAGGCATAGTACCAGGCAACAATTCAATAGGACAATCATAGGGACGATGGGGAGGTAACTTTTCTGCCTCTTTAGGTTCAAATACATCTTTAAGGTCAATATATTGGTTGGGTATTTGGGTAGTCAATGGTTCCATAGTAGGTATATTGATTAAGCCTACTGGTTTAATCGGAGTAATGCATTTACTGTGACAAGAATCTCCCCACTTAATGATCTCCTTCTTTTCCCAGTCAATCGACGGATTATGCTGGACTAACCAAGGAAACCCAAGTATTACAGGAAAAATAGGAGATGTTATCTGTTGCAGAATGATAACCTCCCTATGAAGAAGACCTGTAGATAATACTAGAGGAATGGTCTCCTGGGTAATAAGAGGTATCGATAATGGTCTACCATCTATGGCCTCAACGGCCAAGGGTGCCGATCTTTTTTGGAATGGAAGGGTATTTTTCTGCCCGAATGAGAGATCTACAAAATTCTCAGCAGCCCCAGAATCAATTAAAGCAAGGGTGGATATTTTCTTTCCCTCCCATTCTAAAGTAATAGGTAGAAGAAGCCGGAGATCTTTTTTATCATTGAAGGAGGACATACACATAACACCCAAGGCCTGTCCCCCTTGTGAACTTAGGTGCGAGAGTTTTCCGGCCGGTTAGGACAATTCACTCGTGTATGTCCCTTCCTGCCACAATACAAACATAAACCTTCCCTCCTACGGTATTGTCTCTCTGTCTCAGACAATCTTGTAGCCCCTAATTGCATGGGTTCTGGAGGGGTTTCGGACGAGGGATAGGTTAGAGCAAGACGTTCCGGTACTCTCCTAGGTCTCTCTCTGGTGTTCTGCCTGTACCTAAGACGTTCATCAATATGAGCTAAATATGTTATTAGCTCCTCTAGAGTATCTGGTAAATCTCTTGTGGCCACTTCATCTAGGATTCTATCAGATACTCCATTCAGGAACACATCTACGAATGCTTGTTCGTTCCATCTGACTTCTGCAGCTAAAGTACGGAATTCCAAGGCATAATCTACTAGAGAACGGGCATTTTGTCTTAAACGCAATAAGGATTTGGCAGCGTTAGTCTTTCTGCCTGGGGTATCAAAAGTTCTCCTGAAAGCTGCAACAAAGTTAGTGTAATTAAAGACTATGGGGTTGTCATTCTCCCACAAGGGATTAGCCCAGGTTAAAGCCTTATCTACTAACAGGGTTATAATATACCCAATCTTAGCTCTATCGGTAGGGTAAGCTCTAGGATGGAGTTCAAAATATATGCTTATCTGATTTAGGAACCCCCTGCATCCGTTAGGATCACCCCCATACCTGAGAGGTGCTGTAGCCTGATTGGAAGTACCTGTAGGTAGTACTTCCATGGGATGTTCTTGGGGTCTCAGACTAGGAGTCTGCTCCTCCGGCTGGAGATAAGCAGTGCGGTTAATTAAGGTCTGTACGGCGAGGGCGATCTGGTCCATACGATGGTCCAGCTCCTCAAACCTATTGTCCGCACCAAGAGGGTTAACACCTGCAGGGTCCATGGCCCTAGTGTAATGTCACGACAGTGACCCCTTCACGCAGAGTGCAACCTAACTATAGAACGTATACCGGACCTTAGAATGGCCGGGCTCACGTTAGAGTAGTCAAATGGGATAGCCAGAGGTCAAGGGATAACAGAAGACGGAATAACGATTAACAAGCCAAAGTACAGGGAACCAGAGAGTAGAATAGTCAAATAGAGTAGCCAGAAGTCAAATACCAGGAGAGAATACCAATAAACATAAAGAGCACTATGGGAACTAGCAAGAACCACACTAGGGCGTCTTACTGCTGTCAAGACAGCCCTTTTATAGTGTGGTGTGTTTTGCTTTAAAACCACGCCCCCAAAAGGTCCGGGTGCGTGGTTGCGTCATGATTCTGTCGGCTTCCAGCCGACGGCAGTGGCGCGCATGCGCCGAAGTTAGAAATTCCGCTCTGAGTGAGCGGCCGGCGTCAGAGGTGCCGTGCCGCTCAGTGAAGGAGGATGCTGTACTGCGTGGGTCCGAGGATGACAGGTAAGGTATCGTGACAGTGAGACTGTGCCAGGGAACTCCAGGCACTATAACCAATTCAATCAGTTATCTTATGACAATTTAGAAAATTTCTGGAGGTAATGCTGTAGATTATTAGAAACTAATTTATTTTACTTGCTTCCATTTTATATATCAGTGTGTATTTGGTATATCTTGCACCACCTCATTTTGGCCAGGTACATTTCATTGCTATTGTTTGGCGGAAGCTTGGTGGATACTTGAAATCTGAAGTGTAATCATGGAAAATACAACTGCAGCTTGTGACACTGACGTAGGCCTTGATTCAATATTTTTGGATAGACTTTTCAAGAGATCTAATATTTCTTTCAAAATTTTCAAAATTATATCTTCAAAATATTAAAATGTAAAAAATATATCATATATAAAACTCCTGATATAAAACAAATTAATGTATCAAAAAGTATCAAAATATTATAATTTTTTTCAAAATATTAAATAATTATTAAAGTCTATTCAAATAAACGAAATCAAGGTCGAAATGAGATGCTTGATGTTCAAAAACAATTGTAACTCCTGACACTAATATAATTTTTGAAAAAGTTATATAAAGCGAGGCAAAATTATCCTAGATTAAGAATTGCTTGTGACTTCCACAAATTCCATGTGATTTGCATTTCTCAATAATTGACTGCTCATTGGTTGTTTTTGGAAGAATATATAAGCAACTATGGAAGAATGTCTGTGTCTTGTTCAAGTTTGTTTACTATAATGGTTACAGGGCCTATAGCAGGGGTAGGCAACCTGCGGCACTCCAGATGTTGTCGATCAAGAGCATTATGGGAGATGTAGTCTACAACATCTGGAGTGCAGAAGGTTGCCTATACCTGGTTTGTAGGGCCCGTTTAAGTATAGCTTCTCAGTTTTATTGCAGCTCTTTTAAATAACTCTGGTGTCTTTATGTCCTAGTTTCTAATATGTTACTGAACAACAACCTGCTTACACCTATCCCTTGGAGTCTTCTTGTCCAGCTAACGAATCTGACAGTGGATGACAGCATAAAGCATCGGTGCTAGTGCGACCGTGCACAAGACAATTTAAAAGCAAGCAAAATATAGAGTGTATTGACCTTGTTACGTTAACCTAGTTTTAAACGTTACTAGTTTAAAGGCATAATTTATATTGCCAGTTTATATATTAACATCATTATTGGGGAGAAGAAGAAAAAGAAAATGAATTGAATGCTCAGGTTTGGTTTATTTATTTAACATTTGATTTGTTTTGTTTTTTAACCCTTGTATACTCAAAGTTAACTTTAATTGGAAAACTGCCGACAAATTCCACGGCTAACTATAACAAAAACATAAAGTTATTAGTAAATTTACTGACATTGATGCCTCCCTGATAAAAAACATCAAACTGAATTTTGATTGTAAAAAAAAAAGCTTTAATTACCCATATTACAAAGCTTTTGAATGTAGGCTTTAGCTAAATAATGGTTGTACACTGGATACAGTTTATTTGTTATTCGTCTGTAATTAAACACAGGCATGTAAAATAAAATAATATTTTAAAGTAAATTTAAAAATGAGGTCAAAATAGCCAAGATACCGGACTTCCCATTTTACCACATTAATGTAACATTTGAATATCTTTTCAAGGTTTTCCACTAAAGAACAAATACCCACTTTCTGAATTAGCAAAAGTAATCCAGGCATTCATATTGCAAAACATGTGTAGGATCTACCAATTTTTGGATTTTGCAATGGACCTCCAAATGAAATTGAGTGTTGCATGGATTCCAACCTGTCTGAGTATTTAGCTCTATGCCCAGAAAAATCGATCAGACAAAGAGATTTGGGGTTTGTGGATATAACACTCCTTGTCTACAGTTCTTGCACTGCTTTTTGAGGGAGGGAACTTGTCTGGTTAGGGTGTTTAACATCTCAGTCAATTGCACTAGCTTCACATAAATTGACTAAGTAATTCTGTCAGTAGTTGTGTAGATAGAGCTCAGAATACAGCAAAAGGCTAAAAAAAGAAAACCAAGGTGAAATACTGATATTATGATACTGATAAATGATACTGATAAAAATCGTTGGAAACTATTTTTTTATTCATTCTTTTATTTATTCATTCAGTTTAGCGTAATATAGGAGCACTGGACATTCTCATATTGGGACATTTTATAAAAGTCACTAAAAGATGCAAAAAGACAAGAAAGGGTTTGTTAAAAAATATACAGATTTTGGAAGGCCCTTGAGGTATGTAGAGATCCCTCTTTACATACCCCAAAACAGAATGCACGTGTCATGGTCGATTATATATTTCCTACCTGTTCTATATTCTGTTTTGTATTTATTGTGTATTAATATTGGTTTTGCATTTTATTGTACCATAATGTATCAATGCAATGTTTTGTGGACCCAGGACACTTGAAAACGAGAGAAATCTCAATGTCTCCATCCTGGTAAAATATTTTATAAATAAAAAAATATATATAATAACTCCTGCTGAGAAAAGTGTTCAGGGATCATTTCGTCCATAAGGGATTAACATGTAAATCAATAGGCTGTTTTTGGTTCTCTATCATATCTTCCTTCATTAGGTAAAAGTTTTCATTAAAGGCAAAAATGTTCACGTTTGCTCAGTCTCTTGCATTATTATAGGAGTTATTTGCCAACATAAGGATTTCATTTTTTTTTTTGCAGAGCAGTTGGTAACAATATTCCTAGGATATCTGGACTTTGGGAATACTAGAACACTGTCCAAATTGTCCAAAACTAGAACTTATTAAGTTGCCATTCATGGCTACATGCAGTGTAGGTCGTAAAGCAGATTTAAGAGGTTTATTCAATAAAGTCTGAATGGCTTTGAACCAAATGGGGCAAAACCATTCGCTGCTGTACAAATAGTTCAAAACCATTTGGAAATACAAAATCCAGACATTGTTGATGGAATTTATAAAAGTCTGGGTTTTGTAAATCAGGCCCTAAACGTACCTCAATTTGTTCTGGATATTAGCTGAACGGTAGGCCAGACTTAATGAATTAAGTATGGACCTGGAGTTGAAGGAACTCCATGAAGAAAGATGCAGTAGTGCTCTGGTTGTATTCATACAAACGGACCACTACAGCACTGCTCTCTTTTGTCATTGGAGCTATCTGAAAGGAAGACTTCACTCTTGATATCCTTGCTCCCTTTTGGGCTTTGTAAGTGTTTGAAGTTATGTGTTAGCATTCGTTTTACAGAAAGCACTATGTCATTTTGATTTTACATTTACAGATTACACAGCTTTTGGCTGAATTACTGTTTAGTGGATTATCACCATTGCATATTGTATAGTTTTGGTTTCAACAGCAGAAACGTGAAGATTTGTATGCTATTCTTTATAACATTTTTTAGTTTTAGAGTGGTTAGTGGTCACTTAATAGCCATTGAGCTTTTATTTTAATTTTATAATTTAAAATATATTTCTGTGGTTAACGCTTGTGATTTTGTTGATTCCTGTTGACTGTGTTCATGGTGATATCCTTCCTTAGTTTTGCTACCCCTTAAATGTGTAATTTCTATAAATAACCTGTAGTCAGTAGAGTACCTATTAAAGATTACAACTATTTGCCATCATCTATTGTAAAATGGGTGGCTATTAGCTAAACTAAATGAAGGTCATTTTATTAATTATCCACTGAATCAGCGTCCTTCTTTGATTTAATATGCATCAGACAATGGATTAATAATGGGGGATCCCTAGATGATTGCTAAGTGATTCGAACCCATGGCATATCGAAGGGATCTTTTGTATTCATTATTATTTTCCCTGTTTAATTAATATACATGTAATATACTTAAATTGAGAATAAAGATTTTGTAAGGGGAGAATTCCCTACTAAGTTTATTTTTTTCTGTTGGTTATGCATAGTTATTTCACTACTAATAGTACTTTGTTGATCCCTAATAGTAGATTAACATAGGAATAACATACCACTTGGTGGCATCTCATATTTATTTCCTGACACGTTGTATTTGGCTAATATATTTTTGGTTGTATTAATATAGTTTATTTTATTATAGTATGAATAATTTGTAGGGTCGTTATTTTTATTCTTATTTTCAATTTTTTTAGTATCTTATTTTTAAGGCGGCATATTTATCCTTTCTATAAGTTTATGTGTTTTATGTTTTCATTAATTAGCTTAATTTGTTTTATTATATTATTATTTAGGGGAGGGGGAGGTTAAGCCTTGGATTTTTTTGTTGAATGCTTTGCTTGGAATGTTATTTATTATTTCTGTTGGTTTTACTTTGAGGATATGTGAGGTGGGTTTGTTTTGAATCATCTATAAAAATATCGTTTCCATAGGTTTCTTGCTGGCATCCCAAGCCTTATTTTCATGTCACACATCAGAGGGTAACAGCACATCCTTACATGATAATTTTTGTGATTATTGTATTATCTATCATGTAAAATGTAGGTTATCTTAATAAGTACCCTACTGACTGCATTAATTATTTGTTATATTCTTGTATTTTGGGGATTATTTCATATTTTGTTCCTCCTGTGTTGAACTCTGCTTTTTGCAATATCTTATTGCCATATTGGTACATCAATTATCCTTTGAGATTATTTTCGTAACATACCCATTCAGAACTGGTCATGAGAGCTTAACTTTCCATAAATTGGGCTCCAACCAAGGTTTTTATGTTCTTCAAAATGAGGGCTGTGGGCTGACTATATTAAATAGAAACATGTAGTGTAATATTACATATTTAACAGATTGTTAACAGCTGATAAATACTCATTCCAAATACTTCTTCTAAAACACAGTAAATATTTGTCCAAACAGGCAGAAGGTACAGAGCCAATTTAATGTGATTTGGTGAGGGCAGCAAATAAACATGTTTTTCCAGCTCTTCACATAATATTTTAAATATAATCTATTTAATTCTGCACTCATTAAATATGAAATGTGCATTTTAGTCAACATTCTAAAAACACATTATTATAAAAAAAATAAAAAAAAATATTTGAACATTTCTAGACAAACTGTTATGTTATGGGCAGCTTTAGATAAATAGTGATATATTTTAAGTCTTAAAACCACTCAAAACTTATTATGTTTCATTTCAAGATAAAGAATGGATTTATTATAAACTTTAACTTAAATGACAATTTTCGAATCATGTTTAAAGATTCAGAACTGAATTTAAATTTGTCATTACAATATTATTCACCAAAATGCTAAAAACTAAATAAAAACAAAAATGCTATTACACGTATATTGCAAATAAAACACACACTGTATTAAATAGTTGTAGATTAGATGTTAGCTTTACTGTGAAGGTGAAACAATGCTGTTACTGTTAGTTGGAGATAGACAATCCTTTTTACCTACAAAACAATTCACAAATCCGTCAATCACATACACTTTTCTATTTATTCCCATGAGGACAAGTAGAATGCTAGAAAACAGCAAACATTTATTTTATGTCTTAAAAAAATCTACGTGAGTATTTTCACTACTCTTAAAAGCGAAAATTCCCATATGCTCATGGCTTAAAATCTATATTTGACAAGCAATACCGCATTTGTGATTTGACTTCTTACGTATTTGTGAATACAGACAGCATGCACAGAGCACAGTATGCACTGCCTGTGCGAACACATACATGTATTATGCAGTAGCATGCATATAAGCGATGGATGATAATGTGCAGTCATCAAAAGCATTAATCACCAAGGTAACAAGATAGTTTACCCATTTATTCCAGAGCTGTTTTTTTTAACTCTTTGTTTAAGTACGGACAGAAATACAAGAAAGCTTTGAAAGGTCCATCAGATGATATGCTATGGTACAGTTGTATGCATTTCCAATCTGCAATTTTTAGTACAGGATATAATAAACAAATAACCAAAATAGATGCAAAATCACAAGAGAGAGAATCAAGAAGAGGAAAAGATATGAAGAATAAGGAGCAAAGATGAGATAGTTGCCCACTCCGGACCTGCAAAGAGAAATAACTGTCATATAGAGTAAGCAAAAGTTATGAAAAGACGAGAGGGAGTTGTGAAGTTTATCCATAGCATAAACTGTCGTTAATCTTGGCCACCACCTCCTGCCATGAAGGAGTCCCATTCCCTAACCACCTGGTTATGAGAGAAGTGCGAGCTGCCAAAGCGATTTTATTATATAATCTTTGCAGGATATCAGATCTGTCTCCATGATAGGGGTAACACAATGTGTTTCTGCAGCCTTGTCTTTTTGTCAGCTTGAATTAATTATGAGGAAAAAAACTGCCAGATGTTTCAGTAGCTACTTATTTATTTCTTTTTTTTATTGAAAAGTTTATTGTCACAGGCAAAATAAGTACAATTTATATACATAAAAAATACCCTAATGTATTTGTTTAAAACACAGATTATGGGGTGAGGGCCAAGTACCCAAGAGCTTTGTAGTTGCTCCTGCTAACCCGAACTTGCCTTCATGATAGCAAAAAGACAGAAGGAGTGGGGTAGAGAATCCACCTATATAAAACAAGTGGAGAGTCCAACCCACTAAAAATACCTCCCAAACTAAAGTATCACATATATAGGGTAGAATAACCTTTATTCAAAAAATAATAATAATAATATACAAATACTAATAACACCAAAAAAAGTGTATGTAAGTGGTGGAAAAGAAAATACCAACACAAATCAAAACCTGGGTAGGTAAGACCTACAGAATCACTTTAGCTACAGATAAGACAAGGGTGAATAAGTAGTATATGCCAAAAGGCAATCAGAGTAAAATCACCTCAAATGTCTCAATATAAAGCTAACAGGAGGGTCTCATTTAAAGGAGAAAGCATAATTGGGATAATGGTCTGGCAGTGGTTGTAGTGCCAATAGTAGAGAGAGCAGCAAGGCTTAAGTGTTAGACAGGGACATATAGGGCTAAGTCTCAGTAAATAGTTCACGCACTCCGTCAGAAGTTGTAGACAATGGGAAGGAACTAAAGTGAAAGATTTTTGTGAGTTTAATTATGCATTAAAAAATTCTATGCAACTGGCACCATGTAAAACTAATCAAGATTTTATTTGCTTGATGTTTTATCAGATGTTGTGTGGTGTGTGATTTTATAAAAGGATAACTTATGATCTTATGATAAAGAGCACAGAATTCTATCTACACATTGTGTTGCCAATAAATGTATAGTTTGGGAGGAAAAAAAATAAAAGTAGGTCTTTCTCCCACCATTTACTAAAATCTTCTATATAGACTTTATGCTGAAGAATTGACTGACAAAGGAGATCAGAAAAGACCACAGGTATAATAATATTAAATATTCTACAGTGACACCCATGGAGAAGAAGTAATGGCAGTGCATGGGAGTGATATATAGACATTTTACACTAATTTTACACCATGTATCTCTGTAATATATAATGTATCCGATGTATTTGGGGGGATTTATGCTAACTTTAATAACCCGTGTCAGAATCACTTTAATTTGTATAATTTCTCAGTTCTCGTCCAAAAACATAATCATATTACATAGCAAAGTGAGAGTAAACTGTGACCATAAATAAGTCTTTGGTGACTAAAACTATTTAAGATCTATTAAGGCAGTGCAGTTTCAGATTTCTTCATCCAAAGTATTAAAACCCCCAATATCCTATTTTAGTTTTCTAGCTGTGCATCACTTTTACATAAATAAATCAAATGCATTTGGTAAAACGAAGAATAAATAACTGCTGATTTATGTATCATGTTTTAACAATATTTTTCTGTAAATTTTAAATGTATAAATTGGCATTAAAAATATTATTATTATTTTTATTATTTTATTATTTATATAGCGCCATCAGATTCCGTATCGCTGTACAATGGGTGGACTGACAGACGTGTAATTGTAACCAGACAAACTGGACGTACAGGAACAGAGAGGTGGCGGGCCCTGCTCAATGAGCGTACAATCTAGAGGGAGTGGGGTATAGTAACACAAAGGGTAAAAGTAGGAGTACAAAGTAGATTGTTAGAAAAGTACTTACTGAGGGCTTAGTAGGTAATTTTTGACAGTTGCAGGTGAGGAGTCATGGAGGGTGGGGGATAAAAACCTGCTAACAGTTTAATTGATATGCTTTCTTGAAGTGAGAAGAGGTGCAGCCCTGGAAAAGTCTTGGCGGTGAGCGTTGGAGGTGGGAGTACGGACAGAGGATATACATAGGTCTTTGGCAGTGCATAGGGGCCTTCACTGGACATACTTGTGTATTAGAGAGGATAGGTAGGTTGGAGCAGCATTATGTAGGGACTTGTAAGCAAGCACCAGAATTTAAAATTGAGCCCTATATCTAACTGGAAGCCAATGCAGGGACTGACAGAGCGGGGAGGCATGGGAGGTGCGAGTGGACAGGAAAATAAGCCTTGCTGCTGCATTCCGTATAGATTGCAACCGTGCAATCTGGGAACACGTAAGACCACTGAGAAGAGTATTGCAGTACTCCAGGCGAGAGAGAACAAGAACTTGGACCAGCACCTTAGCCGCATCCGGGGTTAAATAGGGGCGGATGCGCGCTATGTTTTTGAGATTGAAGCGACAGGATTTGGCGATTGATTGGACATGAGGGGTGAAGGAGAGGTTGGAATCAAAAAGAACACCCAGGCAGGGAGCCTGCGAGGTAGAGGTGATGGTAGCGCCGTTGACTTGGAGGGAGACAGACACGGGAGTAGTAACACTTGAGGGAGGAAAGACCAGAAGTTCTGATCAAACTAATAAAGCTCTTGATTAAAGTTAAAAAATTTATGTTTGCCCTTCCCCATAAATGCACCCTGCTGAAAGCTCATCCATCTGAACTGCAAACTCCCCTAGTAACAGCTGTATCGATAGTCCCTTTAGCTGTAAAAATGTTTATAGTGAGGGGTTAAAAATTTAAATCAGTCCGCAATCTATCACACATCATTTATTACCTGTATGATAAAAGAGACACGGCTCCCCATTTCTCTTATGACACCTATAAGCATTTTGAGACTACTTGGAAGCCTCCAGTGTTACCGCAAACCCTCCTAAACATTTATCTTGTCCAATGTTAGGTCGAGGAACTTATCTAGGTCCTGAGGAGAAATCTTGGACCATATTTTCCTGCACCCAACAGTTGATGATTATTACGAGTCCATTTGGCTAAATGTACAAATTAGTTCTGTTATATTCTAAGTTTGCTTTTTACTTTTCTTTGTATACGTTTAATTGTTGCATCCTATTTAAGAGACATCTCTACAATCTTGTGGTTAATTTTACTGCCAAAATATCCGATCACATTGTATACTTACTGAAATATGCCACTGGAAAATACTTCTGATAAGTGATTTTGATTTACCTACAATTAATGAACCGATCCATATAATGTTATTCTGGAAGTGTCTTAAACAATTTCAATAAAAATCATTATTTAAAAAAATGAAATGTCTCAGTTACAGCGTGTGGATGCGGGATGCATTTTAAAACAAAATGTGTGGGAGTACATGTTACTACTTGAAAGGCTCTAATCCATTTTTGGTACCTGTTGTTTACAAGATTTACTAGAAAAATATGTCAATAACAGAGAGGGTTTTTTTGTCAAATACAAGGTAACAAAAAAAGAGAATTTCATGTTCAGATAAAGTTAATAAAACAAAATAAAAACTTCAGTTTTATAGTGACAACAAACATGAAAGTGAGCTGCCATTTTCGAAGAGGTGGTATTTAAGGGATTATGTGTTTTTCATAGTCTGTTGAAGAAATAAAAAAATAAAACACAAATAAAACCTTCCTCAAAAAGAATAGCTTGGGAATTAATTTGTATTACTTATTTGGTAATTTTTATTACAAGATGAGTTTTTTAACGCTGGGGCAAATTATAACCTAAAGGACATTAAAACAGACTTAAAAACTATATTTAATTTTTCCACAATGCTGTTAAAAGTTAGGAAAGTCACTTCTCCGGAATTTACAACATTTTGTAAAACACCTGAAACTTAGATTTAAAATATATAGTAAGTGACACCCTAATACAGTTCAGAGAAGGCAAATCACGTGCAAGTAAAGATGCTAAATAGAAATATTCATTTATTTTACTGAATATTTTCTCTATGCTGATTGCCAGAACATAGCTTATAGGCTGGAAGAAAGGAGATTTCATCTAAGGCAAAGACAATGTTTTTTTTACAGTAAGAGCAATAAGGATATGGAATTCTCTGCCTGAAGAGGTGGTTTTATCAGAGTCTATACAGACGTTTAAACTGCAATTGGATAAATACTTGCAAAAACATAACATACAGGGATATAATTTCTAATTAGTGGGGTGATAGCTGCTTGATCCAAGGAGACATCTGACTGCTATTTTGGGGTCAAGAAGGAATTTTTTCCTAGTTTGTGGCAAAATTGGAAGCGCTTCAGACTGGGTTTTTTGACGTCTTTTGGATCAACAGCAAAAACATACGTGAGGAAGGCTGAACTTGATGGACGCAAGTCTCTTTTCAGCTTTGTAATTATATAACTATGTAACTATGTAATGATTGACAGGGAACTTAAATGGAGGGGCCCAATTGTCGGATAATGAAAGGTGTGGACTTTTACATTGATTTTTTTTTTCTGTTACATTTAGAGATACGTAAAATTTATATGAAAACTCACAGGCAGTGACATTTCCTCTTTAGTATTGTGTTTGACAATCCCGGATTTCTGACAGAACAATTGCTTTAACCCCTTAACTCCTTAAGGACACATGACGTGTGTGACACGTCATTATTCCATTTTATTCCAGAAGTTTGGTCCTTAAGGGGTTAAGGACACATGACATGTGTGACATGTCATGATTCCCTTTTATTCCAGAAGTTTAGTCCTTAAGGGGTTAAAGACATGGCCATATAAACCTTTCAAAGGTATTTGTGCTTTACTTTAATGCATTAACATTGATATAGCTTTGGATTTCCTCCTCATTACACCTGAAGTGAGGTGTCACCTAAGGAAATCTTTACTCTACAGTTCTATCAATCTTGGGTGTGCTAGACTACCCAGGTATCTCAATTTAAGCATTCTACTTAATCAAGCCTACTCCTTTTCCACTAAAGGTTCTAAGAAGCTTGCATACTTCATTCATTAGGAATCAAAAGATCTGTGATTTCAAAGATTCGAGTCTAATGAACACGATATAGCCAAGGCAAAAAAAGGAACTTGAGAAATAATTGAATTTTTAGTGGCTATGAAGGTAGAGAAGACAATAATTATATAAACATGACTGTGGTTTAAGCATAATCTAACAAAGATAATTATACAAACCAGCTAAAATCACAAAATAATCATTTGTTTTTTTTACTGATGCTTAACCAGGAAGGTTCCAATTAAAGCCAGATTTGTTATGCCTATCTCAGATGCTTCTTATTAAATCCCAATAGCCTAGCTCTATGCTTATTGCGCCTGTTTGATTAAAATGTGAAAGAGAATGAAAGAGGGATACACAGTCTCTAGGACAGTTTAAGTGCAACACCTACCCCCTGAGATAAGTGCTCGTAGTAATGAAAAGTAAAATTCTTGCCTCATTTATGACACTAAATACATGGGGTTTATACTATAACGTCCATCTATAATGTAATGTAAAACATCCTCTAATTAACAAATATAGCCTTAATTAGAGTTAATAACAGTTAGCTTAAGGTTGGGTTAAATAGGTTTAGGGTAAACTAGGTTTAATGTTAGGTACGTTTACCATTAGCTACTGTTCGGTAGGGTTCGGTAGGGAAATATGACCCAAGCTATGGCAAGGAAGGTAAGTTAAGGTAAAAGTTGTATGAGGTTCGGGTTGGATAAGGGTAGAAATAGTGTCAAAGGTTGACAATGGCTAGTGTGGTGATGCAGATAGTGTCAGTTCAACAAGCTTCTCTGGGAAGCAAGCAAGAGGCAAGTCTCGAATTTGACTCCATATATTCTTCAATAATTGGGCAAACTGAACTTGTGGGTCATCATTGCTCTAATGAAGAGTTGTAGCAGAATATAAATATATATTTGAACTAGTAGGATGCACTTAGCCTGTGATATTTACTGTTAAATTATAATATCTATATGAAGAAAATGAAAAATAAAATTGGTGGCAAAGTTGAAATACTCAAAATAGCACAAATTGTCTTCTTATACAAATTGTATGCTATGACGGGGTAAAGTGCAGTTGTCAGCTTCTATTTTGTCTGAAAAGTGACATGTGCCTAGCTAATCGATCTGTGAAAGAATAGTAGGTTTGTTTGCTTAGTTTCATCATTGGTATGTTAGAGTCATTGTGTTTTGTTGGACCTACTGAGATCAATGATCTAATAACATATAAACTATAGATATGTGAGACAGGCTTCATAGTCATTCAGAGATTGTTGGAGAGCAAATCTTGAATACTCAAGTTAAACACATTCCGTGATCACCTGGGTGACCAAAAGGAGACAAACAGGAGTTTCAATGTTCTCAGATTTGTATTAATCAATTAGTTAAAACATGACAAGTTTATTCTAGCAGCAACTACCTTCCATAATATGTCATTAGTATGTCTCATGCCTTAGGAATTTTCTCTTTTTGCATGCTAACAGGAATTTCTTTATTTATAGACATGCAAATGTTCTGAGTCAGTTAATTGCATTTCAAAGCAAAATGTAATATTGATTAATTTCATTTTTATTGTTATTTCATGACATTCTTCTTACTGTAAGCGGGGTGAACATAAAAGTCATACGGATGCAGTAATAGCTTCAGTGCAAATATGGATTTTTTGGAACATGTTTTGAATTATGTTTTAAATGGTAGATGAACTATAACAATGGATGAAGTCACTGAAATTACAAATTGTAGTTTTCGACAAAATGTTTGCGGTTTAGCTTTGCCCACTTCACACCAACATTCCGTTCCTTGTAAGATTCTTTTTAGGAATAAAAATTCTAAGAGCTAAGTAATTTAAATGACTAAATTGTCTCTTCGTGGTTGTGTTGATTTCTTAATATTTAATTAATAATAATTAATAATGTCATGATTACAAAAAGTGCTAAAATATGCAAACTTAAACCTCTGAAGATAACTAAAAATCACCGGTATTTGCAACTGCCTGCAATAGTAGGCAAAACGTGTTGACATTACACATTTGTAAAGCCAACATTTCTAGCATATATTAAGATATTTTTTATTATAAAAATATAAAGGGATAGAGGTAAGATTGCCTATAAATATACATACTAGTTCTTAGTGAAATTAGCATTCATTGAGCAACCTTCATTGTTCAAAAAGTTCTGTCTCTGATTTCTTTGTGGACTCAAGATGTTAACATGAGGAAACCTTGGAAACATTAAGTAGGTACCCCTCAAATGTTCTATTCAGGAAAGTTACCAAGTTACTTGATTTACTACTTCTGAGCAAGTTACCAAGTCATCTCTCTTCTCTCCAGGTTTCCTAAATTAATACATGCTGTGGTGGCACAAAACTTTAATTTGTTTTCTAACTGACAGCAAACAACTAATGGTAGTTGAGTTGCTGTATTAGTCCACTAGTAGATGCAAAATGATATAGTATTGCAGTTTCTTGTAATATTTTTTTTATTGACCTAACAAATGTTTGTAGTGGCGAGATTTCAGGAGTTCCTTCCTTTATCAAGTCTAAGCACCACACGCATGCAAGTTAAGTAATGCAGAGGTAAAAGCATCCACAGAATTATTCTAGTGTCACGGAAATCTGCATTTTATGGGGGGATTGGGAAAAGAAAACAATAGTTACATGAAGAGATAGCACGCTAAAGGAGGAGTGAGAGAGGTAACTGGCCAAAATAAATACTGAAGTCTGTGTATAATGTATATTTACGCATACATTAACATATCGGCTTTATTGCAAAAAATATATTCTGTTGGGGGCGGGGCCTGACCAGCATGGAGGACAGACGTTCCATAGTAGAGCTCCTCAGCAAAAAGGGAGCCTAACAGCACATCCAGCCACACAAAGCCAACAAATGGAGGCCAAAATCAACTCACCTAACCCATGATGGGGCTGGGAACCAATGTGGCAGTCTGTGACCCACTTGAAGCCTGTTAAAAGCGATCAACACAGTATGGGGCCTGGCGCGCGCCGACCTGGGGAGGCAGCCGATCTCCCAGTCCGGGGCCGCACGGTGACGATGCCCAACGAGCAGGAGCCCCGTTACTCCCCTCTCTGGACCATCGAGGGTGATCACGGTCCAATACAGAGGCAATTCCGGAAAGGGGAGAGCGCAGGGTGAAGCCACCTCAACCGACAGTTTATCCAGCGTGACACACATCATGGCGACCCCCACGTGCCCCCCCCAACTCTGCGGCCACAGACTATGAATCCTCACAAAAGCTGGATGCACTCCTCGCCAATTTATGACGTAAGATAGAGGGCAGAACGCAGCCACTTACCACCCACCAGCCAGACAGCTACCCGACAAAGAAGCTGCCTCCTACTCGGAAGATCACTCCGAAGGCCTCATCTGCAGAACAGGCAACATCATGGCGGCGGACCACAATGCATAAGAGGCAGAAACGCTGCATGAGACACCACTGGGGACACACTGCACAGAAGAGAAGCAGGACCCCACCTGGCGACACCCGAGACCAGAAGCATACAACATCCCGCTCCGTTCCAGATCCCACTCATGGACGGTCGGAGGGACGACAACATAGGGGCAATGGAAGCCTCACAACAAGAAGGGGACCAGCTATGGCCCAACCACGAACTTCACACTGGGCTCCTGTACCAAGCCTCCAGAGTTGGTCTGGGATGACCAAGACAGACTGCCATAAGGACTAATCCTGCTCCACAATTCACAGAAGCAGGTTCAGTCCAAAAAGCACATAGTTAATCCCCAATAAGCTACTTAATGCCAGCCACCTTTATTTGTACCCCAGTACCTTTTAGATGTTAATCCACAGCCTGCGCTCACAAACCTCACTGGGCTTTTAAACCCCATCTCACTCCCATAATAGCTCATTAAGTCTATACACAAGTATCTATATAACTAAAGCCTAAGAAACCTAATACATGGGAGCTTTCCCTCACCTAACAGCCCCCCTATCTTGTAACCCCTCTAGGATATAACTAGAATATTTAAGTCTGTTTAAACATGTCCTAAAAAAAAGTGCATGTTCCTCATGTGTCATTTATTGCTTTAAACATGTCTAGTTATCCTTGCTCATGCTGAGGTGACATATAGTTCGCCTATCTGTATATTTTCCTTTATTGCTAATCTTTGTTTAAAACTCCAGCTCATTAACTTAAAAATGTGCCTGACTAACGAATGCCACAAATTGCAATGCAAATGTCTGCCAATTCCCTCTGATGTCGCTGTTGTGGCGCACCAAGGCTGCTTGTCAATCTTGTGCACAACAAAAATAAAGAATTTAAATATATATATATAAATATTCTGTGTTAGTGGGAAGGAGCAAAGTACTCATGTAACATCTCTGCAGTGTGCCTAGAAGTCCCAATCCACATTTAGTCCTTTACAATTTAGTGTGAAAGAAAATTAGCATTCTGAAGTCAAATGTTTTCCTCTTTTATGTATTCTTGAAGTTCCATTTAAGTATTTTCATTTCAAGGTCTTGAATAGAATGGACTTTCTGTGTAAAGTGGTGTCCAACTGGCGAGCACTAATGGTCTTGTTGATGGTGTGTTATAGAGTATCTGTGTCTATTTATTCTTTCATTTAATTGTTGAACGGTTTCCCCAGAGTAAAGTGCTCACTTTTCCTGCATTCAATCATATTATATACAACATTTCTTGATGTACAAGAAAACGATCCTTTGATGTTTTGTAATTATTATTTGTGCAGATATGCTGATACAATATGCAGTGTGGTTTATTGCAAGGTGTGGACCCATCTCAGTGTTAAACATCTCTGTGGGTAGTTTCCCAATGACCAGTTTTTGTTGTAAATTAGGTGGTGGTTTAAATGCCAGGATAGATTCGGGGAAGATGTCTTTCAATGCAAGTAATACCAGTGACTATCAATACATGCCAAAATAATGTAAATATAGATTCCTCACAAACAACATCCAAAACGTTAACTCAAATATTATGAATTAAAAGAAAACTAAAAGTGATAAAAGTGACAACTGCCTAATACATATAGAAAAATAAATAAAAAATAATGTGTCCTTAAGGGGTTAAACTGACTCCTTAAAGCATCTTAACACGTTTTGTCTTCCCCTATTACATTCAACTGTAAGTGGAACAACATCTGAGTGTTTTTACCAGTATTGCGGACCACACTAGAAGTGATGATGTACCTGTTTTATTTCTCAGTTTTGCATGTGCATTTATCCCATTAAATCTGTAAGTGATATACAAAATTGTACTGTTTGTTTGGTATTTTCTATGTTTCTCTTATTCCCCTATGAGATGTATCTATGTATCATATTGGTTTCAGATATATTAATCTTCATGAAAAGTCACACTATTGTCAGTGAATATCATTGCACCTGATAATGTATTGCTCTTTCCTGCCTTTGATTATAGTTTGTTATACATTTATAAGTGCTTTACATGCATTAAGTGGTTGTCACTTTCATCACTTTTCGTTCTCTCTTTATTTATACTGTTTCTGTGTCTTTCACTTTGTATTGGAGTACATGTGCACATGATATCTGCAGAGCATTTTATATTTTCCTATTGATGGACCTTGATTTGTATCATGTCTGTATGAATGATTGAGAAAGTGTTCAGGTGTTTGTTACAGTTCTCAATATCAGAGCAAATGTGATGGTACTTCGTAACTTGGCTGTGAATAATGCTTATTTTGGTATAAGATGGATAAAACCTTGAGTTGTCCAACTAGCTGTATCTGTGTGAAGATTTTCTGTAAACAGATTTGTTTAGAGTGGCGTTTGAGAAGGTCTTGGTAGTGTTCAGAATACTTGCATTTTGTTCAGAGAAACCCATTTTAAAAGGACTCAATGAAATGGACTATCATTGAAATGGTCTGGGTGCCATGTCCCCCTGTTTTAAAAACATTATAGTTCTGAAAAATGGCAATGTTCTCATTGTTTAAATGCCCCTAGTTGCTATCACTCTGAGAGACACTAGAGTGGCTTCTGCTGAAATAGCTGACTAAAACTCTGTTACTGCAATCAGATAGTGTCAAAGAGACCATCTGATTGGCACAGCACACAGTTTTGCAATGCATGAGCACTAGCCACATAATGTTTTGCTTTGATCATCGATGGGTTCATCTCAAAGAGGCAGGGGCCAGCAGTGGAGACTGACACTGTGGGGGAGAAAAGGTAAGTAAAAGTATTTTTTTCTCTCTGCAGGTGGGGGCCGGTAACATACATTTTAGAATTAGGAGTATACATTTGTGGATGGATTTAAAAGAGTCATGAGATTGCTTTAGGTGTACTTATCTCTCTGTCCAAACGATCCAAATGATGAATATGTTATCGATGTAGCGGTAGTATCTGTAAGGTTTTACTTTACTTCATTCATAAACAGATTGGTCTATCGCCGTGCCATTTTAGTACCCATTGATATCCCCATTGTTTTGTAAGTAGATGTTCTTGTTGAAGCTGAAGTAGTTATGTGTGAATATGCTTTAGACTAGATACAAGAGAAACCTCAGTAAGCTTGTATATAGATATATATCTCCACGAAGAAAGGCACACGCTGGGCTTTTTGAAGAAAATTATTTGTCTTTATTCATAACACACGGGTTACAGCAAATCGACATTTCAGTCCATCATAGGACTTTTATCAGGATATGAAATCCTGACAAAAGTCCTATGATGGACTGAAACGTTGATTTGCTGTAACCCGTGTGTTATGAATAAAGATGAATAATTTTCTTCAAAAAGCCCAGCGTGTGCCTTTCTTCGTGGAGATTTAAGTTGATTTGGCTGAAGGAGCACTGTGGCACTTATACTACAAATGTGAGTGCAGGATTGTGGATTATATATATATATGTGTGTGTGTGTGTGTTGTGTTAAATGAAGGATTCCCTTGCTTTAATTGACCACTAGTTTACCTTGGTCTTATTTATTGGGCAGAAACAAATGTTAGCATGCACACCATGGATCCATCCATGTCGTTGCCTACTAAAACAGATCTAGGTGTTATTTTTTGTGATTGAACTACCAACCAGTATTAGTCTATACTAATATATCTTAATATTCTTCATCTTGACCTCATCTTTGGCTCAATTCAGCATTACTTAAATCTCTGTATTGGATTCCAAAATTGTGACTTTGTGCCATTTCAGAGGATCCCCAGTTATGGGAATAGGCATGCCATTTGATCAGGCCCCAGGCCAGTAAACGTTGCTTGATGAATAATGAATTTATCTAGCACTAATAACCAAAGCCATATGACATTCTTCCAGTTCCCAGAGGTATGTTTGCCAAATATGAATTAAAATCTTTGGATGTTTCGAAAACATTTCATTCTGCTTTCCGTAATTTGTTATAATTTATTAGCAATGTCAAAAAAAGAGTCAAATAATTAAATAATGAAATGTCAAACTAATGCTGTGTTTGTCATTTTGGTCCCTATCAGAAAAAAAGAAATAATGAAAACCTAGGTTGATTCCTGGATATTTAGTTCCTAAAGGCTGAACATACAAATATAGGAATTTAAAAGAGCAGAGTATAATGTGTAGTGCAGTACAGTCCACCTCCGTGGAGTGATTGTTTAATCAGGATTAAGTTTTAATTTTCATTCATTTTTTTCATTTTAATTGCCTTTCATACAGTATGTTGGTCTGTTTTTATTTTTGATGTGTAAAATATTTGTTTTTTGAACCTAAAGCCTATTTTCATCCACTAGAATTTCTTCCAGGCACAGACAAGTATACAGAAATAAATAAATAAATAAATACAAACATAAAACAATATAAAACTGCAGTGCTAAATCAATTAAATACACTTTTTTTCAGTATGAATGTAGCCCACTGGGGATACTACAGCTAACTAATGGGTGCTCAATACCAAAACAAAGTAATAAAAAAAAAAAAACTATGAAAAATAGAATAAAATTAATATTAAGGTGTTGTCAGAAATGACACAGGGATCCAATACGCAGAGTGCAAATATGAGAATGTATTCCGGGCCTAGAATGGCCGGACTAATGTTGGTAAGGACAGAGAATAGTCAGGGACAAGCCAAGGTCAATGGAGCCAGAAAACAGTTAAGCGAATAAACAAGCCGAGTCAAAGGGAAGGAGAACACAAAATAGTCAAACCAGAGCCAAGTCAATAACCAATACACCAAACCAGAATATGCACTGTAGGGAACAATAAAGCTTGAACCACAACAGGGCAATGATTCATTGCAAATGATCCCTTTTTTATAGTTTTTAAGTGATAGCCACACCCCCAAAATTTCAGAATTCGAACGTTTCGGCGGGACTTGACGTCATCGCGCACGGCCCGCGTCTTAAAAAGGGGCGTAGCTACTGCGACCGGTATCCGAGCGGCCAAGATGAAGGGAACGAGTGTGAGGAATGTCTGCATCAGATGGGAGAAGTCCCACAGCCTGGATCCCAATTGGCAACAGATACCTTGACAGGTGTTTACGGCATTAGCAAATGTTTGGGTTGCACACTACAAGAGAATTTTGTTTTGTTCAGGAAGAAGATATATTTAGAATGTCAAGCAATTCTTTTGGAGCATCTATGCTACTTAAACCTGAATCTATCAAGTTCAATTAAACATAATTCCATGTTTTTGGTTTTATCCCTAAAATAAAGTTGTATACATTATCAAGTGTATAATTCTTAATTTTTTATCTCCCATTTATGTATTCTGATTCAGCACTTTAAAAGAAAATGTCAGGAAGAATTTATAATAGATCTACAAAATAAGTCAAAAGCAGTACTTAAGTATCTACCGTATATACTCGTATAAGCCGAGTTTTTCCAGCACATTTTTTGTGCTAAAAAAACCCAACTCGGCTTATACTCGAGTCAATGTCTGTATTATGGCAATTTACATTGCCATAATATAGACAGGGGCTGGCAGAGCTGTAACTTACCTGTCCTGCAGCTCCTGTCAGCTCTCTCCTCCTCCGCGCCGTCCGTTCAGCACCTCGGTCAGCTCCCAGTGTAAATCTCGCGAGAGCCGCGGCTCTCGCGAGACTTACACTGGGAGCTGACAGAGGGAGCTGCACGGACGGCGCGGAGGAGGAGGGAGCTGACAGGAGCTGCAGGACAGGTAAGTTACAGCTCTGCCAGCACCCCTCTCACCCCCACTGAACTGCCAATGCCACTGGACCACCAGGGAGTAAGAGCCCCCCTCCCTGGCCATCTAGCAAGCAGGGAGGGGGGACAAAAAAAATAATTAGTAATAATAAAAAAAATAATAATTAAATAATAAATAATAATACAAAAATAATAATAATTAAATTAAATAAATAAAAATAATAATAAATAATAATAATAAAAAAAAATTTCCCACCCCCCACCAAGGCTCTGCAACACACACACACACACACACACACACACTCTGCACTCATACACACGCTGCACTCATACTCACACTGCACTCATACACTCACGCTGCACTCATACACACACGCTGAACTCATACACACACGCTGCACTCATACACACACGCTGCACTCATACACACACGCTGCACTCATACACACACGCTGCACTCATACACACGCTGCACTCATACACACGCGCTGCACTCATACACACACGCTGCACTCATACACACACACTGCACTTATACACTCACACTGCATTCATACACTCACACTGCACTCATACACACACTGCACTCATACACACACACACTGCACTCATACACACACACACTGCACTCATACACACACACACTGCATTCATACACACACACACTGCATTCATACACACACACACTGCATTCATACACACACACTGCATTCATTATACACACACTGTAAATAAATATTAAATTAATATATTTTTATTAGGATCTAATTTTATTTAGAAATTTACCAGTAGCTGCTGCATTTCTCACCCTAGTCTTATACTCGAGTCAATAAGTTTTCCCAGTTTTTTTGGGTAAAATTAGGGGCCTCGGCTTATATTCGGGTCGGCTTATACTCGAGTATATACGGTATATTATATTGATCAGGAAACGCGTCTGGGTGAGTTCCTTTTATAAAAGAGGTTCAAGAGGCAGAATTTTGGTGGTGTTTTAGAGTATAAGATCCAATTTAATATCTCAGTTGATGTCCGTCCTTGTAGATGAGTAGTTACAATAATCAGAATTTGGATAAGAGCCAATCAAAGACGATCTATTCATTTTTCACACACTTTTCAATATTCCTATAAATGATGATGAAAGAAACATGTTTAGTAATGAACTCTGGAATGAAAAAAATTAAGGGGCTTTTTAGGCAAGAAAATGTTTCAATAAAAGGTTTACACAGGACAAATCAGGATGATTTGAGGTCAAAACAAAAAGGACAGAAAACAAATTATGGGCATAGTAGTACGGAATACACAGAAGCAATCTAAAGATGTACGATAATGTTGTCCAATTTTTAATACTGGAACAAAATGCCATTTAATTATATATTCTGTTATGGATTATTTCCTAACCAGGGGTCTTAAAGTTGGCCAACTATCTCTCTACCTCATGAATTTAACAATTTATGGATAGACCCTCGTGGATTCCACCAGTTGGGAAGAATAATCAAACTGACAGAGTTTCTGGTGCAATTTAAAAATTCATCAATTTATTGATACAAGTTCAGGGTTTATAAATGTATAGTTTCAATATATCTCTATGAGTGGCACATAATCAAACGATTCATTGGTTAGTAAGTTATCTTTCAACTTTCAGAAGTCATAACACCTGAAGTGCCAAAAGTTACCTACCCTTCAATACTTTAGTATGTATTACCTTTTTTATCTTTTGACCTCTGGCCAAATCTTAGATTAATGGGCAAGTATTGGCATTTACATGGAAGAATTCAAGGTCAATACAAATAAGCTTTAACTGCTATTGTCTAGGGCAGCGTTTCCAAAACCAGTCCTCAAGTCCAACCAGACCCACCAACAGTCCAGGTTATGTTAGTATCTCCATTGGAATAAGACAGGGAAATACTTAAATCCTGGACTGTTGGTGGGCCATGAGGACTGGTTTGGAAACCACTGGCCTAGGGGTTAAATAATTTCTAACCGCAAGTATGGTATATGTTACTATTTCTTGTCTTTTGACTTCTAAAGGAAATTCAAGAGTAATGGGTAAATCTTGACACATATATAGAAAGAAACAAGGTCAGTTAAACATCTGAAGGACTATATCTCTTATTAAAATTCTTCAACACTTACATAGATAGTGCCATCATAAATTGAAGTAGTAAATTACACCACCTTAATGATAAAGTAAGTCGTAGGACTGCAATATGTTGAATTCTTTATTAATGGTATAATAGTCTGCACGTATGTTAGCATCCATTTTGTGGGCTATGTATGATATAGGAGCCATAACTCAACATTAGTTATTGCTTGTCTGCTGTATTCTAACCACTTTGGGTACATATTCAATAACTATAAATCATAGAAACATAGAATGTGACGGCAGATAAGAACCATTCGGCCCATCTAGTCTGCCCAGTTTTCTAAATACTTTCATTAGTCCCTGGCCTTATCTTATAGTTAGGATAGCCTTATGCCTATCCCACGCATGCTTAAACTCCTTTACTGTGTTAACCTCTACCACTTCAGCTGGAAGGCTATTCCATGCATCCACTACCCTCTCAGTAAAGTAATACTTCCTGGTATTATTTTTAAACCTTTGTCCCTCTAATTTAAGACTATGTCCTCTTGTTGTGGTAGTTTTTCTTCTTTTAAATATAGTCTCCTCCTTTACTGTGTTGATTCCCTTTATGTATTTAAATGTTTCTATCATATCCCCCCTGTCTCGTCTTTCCTCCAAGCTATACATGTTAAGATCCTTCAACCTTTCCTGGTAAGTTTTATCCTGCAATCCATGAACCAGTTTAGTAGCCCTTCTTTGAACTCTCTCTAAGGTATCAATATCCTTCTGAAGATAGGGTCTCCAGTACTGTGTACAGTACTCCAAGTGAGGTCTCACCAGTGTTCTGTACAATGGCATGAGCACTTCCCTCTTTCTACTGCTAATACCTCTCCCTATACAACCAAGCATTCTGCTAGCATTTCCTGCTGCTCTATTACATTGTCTGCCTACCTTTAAGTCATCAGAAATAATCACCCCTAAATCCCTTTCCTCAGATGTTGAGGTTAGGACTCTATCAAATATTTTGTACTCTACCCTTGGGTTTTTACGTCCAAGATGCATTATCTTGCACTTATCCACATTAAATGTCAGTTGCCACAACTCTGACCATTTTTCTAGTTTACCTAAATCATTTTCCATTTGGCTTATCCCTCCTGGAACATCAACCCTGTTACATATCTTAGTATCATCCGCAAAAAGACACACCTTACCATCAAGACCTTCTGCAATATCACTAATAAAAATATTAAAGAGAATGGGTCCAAGTACAGATCCCTGAGGTACCCCACTGGTGACAAGCCCAAGCTTCGAATATACTCCATTGACTACAACCCTCTGTTGCCTGTCACTCAGCCACTGCCTTACCCATTCAACAATATTCGAATCCAAACTCAAAGATTGTAGTTTATTGATAAGCCTTCTATGTGCAACAGTGTCAAAAGCCTTACTGAAATCTAAGTAAGCAATGTCTACTGCACCACCCTGATCTATAATTTTAGTTACCCAATCAAAAAAATCAATAAGATTAGTTTGGCATGATCTCCCTGAAGTAAACCCATGTTGTCTCTGGTCTTGAAATCCATGTGTTTTTAGATGTTCAACAATCCTATCCTTTAACATGGTTTCCATCACTTTCCCCACTACTGAAGTAAGGCTTACTGGCCTATAGTTGCCCGACTCCTCCCTATTACCTTTCTTGTGAATGGGCACAACATTCGCTAACTTCCAATCTTCTGGGACTACTCCTGTTTTCAATGATTGGTTAAATAAATCTGTTAATGGTTTTGCTAGTACACCACTAAGCTCTTTTAATAGCTTTGGGTGTATTCCATCAGGTCCCATTGACTTATTTGTCTTTACTTTTGACAGTTGAAATAGAACCTCTTCCTCTGTAAACTCACGTGTAATAAATGACTCATTTATCCTTTTTGTTAACAGAGGTCCCTTTCCTTCATTTTCATCTGTAAATACCGAACAAAAATATTCATTGAGGCAGTCAGCTAGACCTTTATCCTCATCTACATACCTTCCTTCTTTTGTTTTTAATCTAACTAATCCTTGTTTTACTTTTCTTTTCTCATTTATGTATCTAAAAAAAGTTTTGTCCCCCTTTTTTACTGACTGTGCTATTTTCTCTTCTGTGTGGGATTTGGAAGCTCTTATAACTTGCTTAGCCTCTTTCTGCCTAATCTTATAGGTCATTCTGTCTTCCTCACTCTGGTTTTTTTTATAATTACTAAATGCTAACTTTTTGTTTTTTACTATTTTGGCCACATCTGCGGAGTACCACAGTGGTTTCTTGAATTTTTTGCTTTTACTGACAAGCCTAATGCAATTTTCTGTTGCCTTCAGTAGTGCAACTTTTAAATAATCCCATTTATTTTGGACTCCATATAAATTGCTCCAGTCTGATAATGACTCTACACATATTCTAATTTTAGAAAAGTCTGTTTTTCTAAAGTCTAAAACTTTTGTTTTTGTGTGGTGTGACTCAGTCACTGTTCTTATATTAAACCACACTGACTGATGATCACTGGATCCTAAACTTTCACCTACAGTAATATCTGATACCAAATTTCCATTTGTTAACACTAAATCTAGTATGGCCTCTTTACGAGTTGGCTCCTCAACGACTTGTTTTAGAGACAATCCCAGTAGGGAGTTTAGAATATGTGTGCTCCTGGCACAAGTAGCTATTTTTGTTTTCCAATTCACATCAGGAAGATTAAAGTCACCCATGATGATAACTTCCCCCTTCATTGTCATTTTAGCTATTTCTTCAACTAGTAGATTATCTAACTCTTCAATTTGTCCTGGGGGCCTATAAATCACACCTACACGAGTTACTGTGTGATTACCAAATTCTAACGTAACCCAAACGGACTCTATGTTTGCCTCACTAACCTTTATTAGGCTAGATTTTATGCTATCCTTTACATACAGGGCCACCCCTCCCCCTTTCTTGCCTTCCCTGTCTTTTCTATATAAAGAGTACCCTGGTATTGCTATGTCCCAGTCATTTTTCTCATTATACCATGTCTCGGTAACAGCGACTAAATCTACACTATCAGTTGCCATTATTGCCACAAGTTCATGTATCTTATTCCCTAAACTGCGAGCATTTGTAGACATGACTCTAAGCTTATCATTTTTTAACACACTTGCTACAGGCACCTTCTGTCCTTGTTTTGGGGGACAATTGGATTGATGTTTTATCACCCTTTTGCCCCCCCCTCCTAGTTTAAAAACATCCTAGCAAAACCTCTGAACTGCTCACTGAGAACATTTGTTCCCTTTTGAGAAAGATGCAAACCATCTTTTTTGTACAGTTTATTTCCATTCCAAACAGAGCTACCATGAGCAATAAAGCCAAATCCTTGCTCCCGACACCATTTACCAAGCCACAAGTTAAAGTCCCTAATACGCATCCGCCTGTCGTTCTGAGTGTTATGCACAGGCAGAACTTCAGAGAATGACAGTGTGGAAGCAACCTGCCGTATATCATTGGCAAAAACACTAAAAACTTCCTTAACCTCTGAAACCTCATTGCAAGCCAAGTCATTTGTCCCTAAATGGACAAGTACATCCAATTCCCCTTCCTGCTTTGCTTGCTTAACAATATTACAGATACGTCTCCTGTCTCTGTGAGCAGTAGCTCCGGGAAGACACCTCACAAGACCACCATTGTCCATCTCCACACCTCTTATGATGGAATCCCCCAACAACAACTGCTTTCTATTAGGCCTCACCATAGTCTTCAAGCCTCTCTGCACAACACCACTAGCCTCAGTGCCTCTCTGCACCACACCACTAGCCTCAGTGCCTCTCTGCACAACACCACTAGCCTCAGTGCCTCTCTGCACAACACCACTAGCCTCAGTGCCTCTCTGCACAACACCACTAGCCTCAGTGCCTCTCTGCACAACACCACTAGCCTCAGTGCCTCTCTGCACAACACCACTAGCCTCAGTGCCTCTCTGCACAACACCACTAGCCTCAGTGCCTCTCTGCACAACACCACTAGCCTCAGTTCCTCTCTGCACAACACCACTAGCCTCAGTGCCTCTCTGCACAACACCACTAGCCTCAGTGCCTCTCTGCACAACACCACTAGTCTCAGTGCCTCTCTGCACAACACCACTAGCCTCAGTGCCTCTCTGCACAACACCACTAGCCTCAGTGCCTCTCTGCACAACACCACTAGCCTCAGTGCCTCTCTGCACAACACCACTAGCCTCAGTGCCTCTCTGCACAACACCACTAGCCTCAGTGCCTCTCTGCACAACACCACTAGCCTCAGTGCCTCTCTGCACAACACCACTAGCCTCAGTGCCTCTCTGCACAACACCACTAGCCTCAGTGCCTATCTCCAGGACACCACTACACTCTGAAAGTGCAGAAAATGAATTATGTAGAACAACAGACTGTGCAATATGCCTTTTATCCACAACTCCAAGTCTACCAGATCCTACAGTAATCCATCTGCCATTCCTAGTATGTCTCTGCGGCAATGGCTTTGCAGCAGTTCCAGCCTGAATTTGTTTACCAGATAATTTACAAATCTCAGACTTCAAAAATACAATCTCCTGCCGCAAGATAGAGAACTGTCTACAGATTAGACAACAACCAAACTTCCAAAAAGTGGAACGTGAAACAAATGCAAAGCAACTATTACACTGAACTAAGTCTGCCATTCCAATGAGGCGAATAATTTAAATCAAACAAATTTTACCTTTTTTTTTTTATTTGTCCTCCTGGATACCTCAGATTACCTCCTGTTTATCTCCAGAATATCTCCAACCACACACACACTTAGAAGCAACACTTAGATGAAGCAACCAAGCTCTATTAGCCAAGCTAATGACAACTACCCTTATATACTCCTAAAATCACCTCCCACTAGGAATGTTTAACACCTGGGTAGGCCTCTGCTTATTAGCAAACAATAGCTAATTTAAATAGCAATCAATAGCAAGTAGCTACCTAATCCAATCAAATGCCTTATAATTACCAACAGGAAATCAAACCTTGTGCAGTCAGTAACCTTTTCCTACAGATGAATCTTACCTGTAACAGTAAAAAAGAACTCTTAGCACAACTATTAGACAGTTGAAGCTTCTGTAAAACTCTCCAGAATATCTCCAACCACACACACACTTAGAAGCAACACTTAGATGAAGCAACCAAGCTCTATTAGCCAAGCTAATGACAACTACCCTTATATACTCCTAAAATCACCTCCCACTAGGAATGTTTAACACCTGGGTAGGCCTCTGCTTATTAGCAAACAATAGCTAATTTAAATAGCAATCAATAGCAAGTAGCTACCTAATCCAATCAAATGCCTTATAATTACCAACAGGAAATCAAACCTTGTGCAGTCAGTAACCTTTTCCTACAGATGAATCTTACCTGTAACAGTAAAAAAGAACTCTTAGCACAACTATTAGACAGTTGAAGCTTCTGTAAAACTCTCCAGAATATCTCCAACCACACACACACTTAGAAGCAACACTTAGATGAAGCAACCAAGCTCTATTAGCCAAGCTAATGACAACTACCCTTATATACTCCTAAAATCACCTCCCACTAGGAATGTTTAACACCTGGGTAGGCCTCTGCTTATTAGCAAACAATAGCTAATTTAAATAGCAATCAATAGCAAGTAGCTACCTAATCCAATCAAATGCCTTATAATTACCAACAGGAAATCAAACCTTGTGCAGTCAGTAACCTTTTCCTACAGATGAATCTTACCTGTAACAGTAAAAAAGAACTCTTAGCACAACTATTAGACAGTTGAAGCTTCTGTAAAACTCTCCAGAATATCTCCAACCACACACACACTTAGAAGCAACACTTAGATGAAGCAACCAAGCTCTATTAGCCAAGCTAATGACAACTACCCTTATATACTCCTAAAATCACCTCCCACTAGGAATGTTTAACACCTGGGTAGGCCTCTGCTTATTAGCAAACAATAGCTAATTTAAATAGCAATCAATAGCAAGTAGCTACCTAATCCAATCAAATGCCTTATAATTACCAACAGGAAATCAAACCTTGTGCAGTCAGTAACCTTTTCCTACAGATGAATCTTACCTGTAACAGTAAAAAAGAACTCTTAGCACAACTATTAGACAGTTGAAGCTTCTGTAAAACTCTCCAGAATATCTCCAACCACACACACACTTAGAAGCAACACTTAGATGAAGCAACCAAGCTCTATTAGCCAAGCTAATGACAACTACCCTTATATACTCCTAAAATCACCTCCCACTAGGAATGTTTAACACCTGGGTAGGCCTCTGCTTATTAGCAAACAATAGCTAATTTAAATAGCAATCAATAGCAAGTAGCTACCTAATCCAATCAAATGCCTTATAATTACCAACAGGAAATCAAACCTTGTGCAGTCAGTAACCTTTTCCTACAGATGAATCTTACCTGTAACAGTAAAAAAGAACTCTTAGCACAACTATTAGACAGTTGAAGCTTCTGTAAAACTCTCCAGAATATCTCCAACCACACACACACTTAGAAGCAACACTTAGATGAAGCAACCAAGCTCTATTAGCCAAGCTAATGACAACTACCCTTATATACTCCTAAAATCACCTCCCACTAGGAATGTTTAACACCTGGGTAGGCCTCTGCTTATTAGCAAACAATAGCTAATTTAAATAGCAATCAATAGCAAGTAGCTACCTAATCCAATCAAATGCCTTATAATTACCAACAGGAAATCAAACCTTGTGCAGTCAGTAACCTTTTCCTACAGATGAATCTTACCTGTAACAGTAAAAAAGAACTCTTAGCACAACTATTAGACAGTTGAAGCTTCTGTAAAACTCTCCAGAATATCTCCAACCACACACACACTTAGAAGCAACACTTAGATGAAGCAACCAAGCTCTATTAGCCAAGCTAATGACAACTACCCTTATATACTCCTAAAATCACCTCCCACTAGGAATGTTTAACACCTGGGTAGGCCTCTGCTTATTAGCAAACAATAGCTAATTTAAATAGCAATCAATAGCAAGTAGCTACCTAATCCAATCAAATGCCTTATAATTACCAACAGGAAATCAAACCTTGTGCAGTCAGTAACCTTTTCCTACAGATGAATCTTACCTGTAACAGTAAAAAAGAACTCTTAGCACAACTATTAGACAGTTGAAGCTTCTGTAAAACTCTCCAGAATATCTCCAACCACACACACACTTAGAAGCAACACTTAGATGAAGCAACCAAGCTCTATTAGCCAAGCTAATGACAACTACCCTTATATACTCCTAAAATCACCTCCCACTAGGAATGTTTAACACCTGGGTAGGCCTCTGCTTATTAGCAAACAATAGCTAATTTAAATAGCAATCAATAGCAAGTAGCTACCTAATCCAATCAAATGCCTTATAATTACCAACAGGAAATCAAACCTTGTGCAGTCAGTAACCTTTTCCTACAGATGAATCTTACCTGTAACAGTAAAAAAGAACTCTTAGCACAACTATTAGACAGTTGAAGCTTCTGTAAAACTCTCCAGAATATCTCCAACCACACACACACTTAGAAGCAACACTTAGATGAAGCAACCAAGCTCTATTAGCCAAGCTAATGACAACTACCCTTATATACTCCTAAAATCACCTCCCACTAGGAATGTTTAACACCTGGGTAGGCCTCTGCTTATTAGCAAACAATAGCTAATTTAAATAGCAATCAATAGCAAGTAGCTACCTAATCCAATCAAATGCCTTATAATTACCAACAGGAAATCAAACCTTGTGCAGTCAGTAACCTTTTCCTACAGATGAATCTTACCTGTAACAGTAAAAAAGAACTCTTAGCACAACTATTAGACAGTTGAAGCTTCTGTAAAACTCTCCAGAATATCTCCAACCACACACACACTTAGAAGCAACACTTAGATGAAGCAACCAAGCTCTATTAGCCAAGCTAATGACAACTACCCTTATATACTCCTAAAATCACCTCCCACTAGGAATGTTTAACACCTGGGTAGGCCTCTGCTTATTAGCAAACAATAGCTAATTTAAATAGCAATCAATAGCAAGTAGCTACCTAATCCAATCAAATGCCTTATAATTACCAACAGGAAATCAAACCTTGTGCAGTCAGTAACCTTTTCCTACAGATGAATCTTACCTGTAACAGTAAAAAAGAACTCTTAGCACAACTATTAGACAGTTGAAGCTTCTGTAAAACTCTCCAGAATATCTCCAACCACACACACACTTAGAAGCAACACTTAGATGAAGCAACCAAGCTCTATTAGCCAAGCTAATGACAACTACCCTTATATACTCCTAAAATCACCTCCCACTAGGAATGTTTAACACCTGGGTAGGCCTCTGCTTATTAGCAAACAATAGCTAATTTAAATAGCAATCAATAGCAAGTAGCTACCTAATCCAATCAAATGCCTTATAATTACCAACAGGAAATCAAACCTTGTGCAGTCAGTAACCTTTTCCTACAGATGAATCTTACCTGTAACAGTAAAAAAGAACTCTTAGCACAACTATTAGACAGTTGAAGCTTCTGTAAAACTCTCCAGAATATCTCCAACCACACACACACTTAGAAGCAACACTTAGATGAAGCAACCAAGCTCTATTAGCCAAGCTAATGACAACTACCCTTATATACTCCTAAAATCACCTCCCACTAGGAATGTTTAACACCTGGGTAGGCCTCTGCTTATTAGCAAACAATAGCTAATTTAAATAGCAATCAATAGCAAGTAGCTACCTAATCCAATCAAATGCCTTATAATTACCAACAGGAAATCAAACCTTGTGCAGTCAGTAACCTTTTCCTACAGATGAATCTTACCTGTAACAGTAAAAAAGAACTCTTAGCACAACTATTAGACAGTTGAAGCTTCTGTAAAACTCTCCAGAATATCTCCAACCACACACACACTTAGAAGCAACACTTAGATGAAGCAACCAAGCTCTATTAGCCAAGCTAATGACAACTACCCTTATATACTCCTAAAATCACCTCCCACTAGGAATGTTTAACACCTGGGTAGGCCTCTGCTTATTAGCAAACAATAGCTAATTTAAATAGCAATCAATAGCAAGTAGCTACCTAATCCAATCAAATGCCTTATAATTACCAACAGGAAATCAAACCTTGTGCAGTCAGTAACCTTTTCCTACAGATGAATCTTACCTGTAACAGTAAAAAAGAACTCTTAGCACAACTATTAGACAGTTGAAGCTTCTGTAAAACTCTCCAGAATATCTCCAACCACACACACACTTAGAAGCAACACTTAGATGAAGCAACCAAGCTCTATTAGCCAAGCTAATGACAACTACCCTTATATACTCCTAAAATCACCTCCCACTAGGAATGTTTAACACCTGGGTAGGCCTCTGCTTATTAGCAAACAATAGCTAATTTAAATAGCAATCAATAGCAAGTAGCTACCTAATCCAATCAAATGCCTTATAATTACCAACAGGAAATCAAACCTTGTGCAGTCAGTAACCTTTTCCTACAGATGAATCTTACCTGTAACAGTAAAAAAGAACTCTTAGCACAACTATTAGACAGTTGAAGCTTCTGTAAAACTCTCCAGAATATCTCCAACCACACACACACTTAGAAGCAACACTTAGATGAAGCAACCAAGCTCTATTAGCCAAGCTAATGACAACTACCCTTATATACTCCTAAAATCACCTCCCACTAGGAATGTTTAACACCTGGGTAGGCCTCTGCTTATTAGCAAACAATAGCTAATTTAAATAGCAATCAATAGCAAGTAGCTACCTAATCCAATCAAATGCCTTATAATTACCAACAGGAAATCAAACCTTGTGCAGTCAGTAACCTTTTCCTACAGATGAATCTTACCTGTAACAGTAAAAAAGAACTCTTAGCACAACTATTAGACAGTTGAAGCTTCTGTAAAACTCTCCAGAATATCTCCAACCACACACACACTTAGAAGCAACACTTAGATGAAGCAACCAAGCTCTATTAGCCAAGCTAATGACAACTACCCTTATATACTCCTAAAATCACCTCCCACTAGGAATGTTTAACACCTGGGTAGGCCTCTGCTTATTAGCAAACAATAGCTAATTTAAATAGCAATCAATAGCAAGTAGCTACCTAATCCAATCAAATGCCTTATAATTACCAACAGGAAATCAAACCTTGTGCAGTCAGTAACCTTTTCCTACAGATGAATCTTACCTGTAACAGTAAAAAAGAACTCTTAGCACAACTATTAGACAGTTGAAGCTTCTGTAAAACTCTCCAGAATATCTCCAACCACACACACACACTTAGAAGCAACACTTAGATGAAGCAACCAAGCTCTATTAGCCAAGCTAATGACAACTACCCTTATATACTCCTAAAATCACCTCCCACTAGGAATGTTTAACACCTGGGTAGGCCTCTGCTTATTAGCAAACAATAGCTAATTTAAATAGCAATCAATAGCAAGTAGCTACCTAATCCAATCAAATGCCTTATAATTACCAACAGGAAATCAAACCTTGTGCAGTCAGTAACCTTTTCCTACAGATGAATCTTACCTGTAACAGTAAAAAAGAACTCTTAGCACAACTATTAGACAGTTGAAGCTTCTGTAAAACTCTCCAGAATATCTCCAACCACACACACACTTAGAAGCAACACTTAGATGAAGCAACCAAGCTCTATTAGCCAAGCTAATGACAACTACCCTTATATACTCCTAAAATCACCTCCCACTAGGAATGTTTAACACCTGGGTATGCCTCTGCTTATTAGCAAACAATAGCTAATTTAAATAGCAATCAATAGCAAGTAGCTACCTAATCCAATCAAATGCCTTATAATTACCAACAGGAAATCAAACCTTGTGCAGTCAGTAACCTTTTCCTACAGATGAATCTTACCTGTAACAGTAAAAAAGAACTCTTAGCACAACTATTAGACAGTTGAAGCTTCTGTAAAACTCTCCAGAATATCTCCAACCACACACACACTTAGAAGCAACACTTAGATGAAGCAACCAAGCTCTATTAGCCAAGCTAATGACAACTACCCTTATATACTCCTAAAATCACCTCCCACTAGGAATGTTTAACACCTGGGTAGGCCTCTGCTTATTAGCAAACAATAGCTAATTTAAATAGCAATCAATAGCAAGTAGCTACCTAATCCAATCAAATGCCTTATAATTACCAACAGGAAATCAAACCTTGTGCAGTCAGTAACCTTTTCCTACAGATGAATCTTACCTGTAACAGTAAAAAAGAACTCTTAGCACAACTATTAGACAGTTGAAGCTTCTGTAAAACTCTCCAGAATATCTCCAACCACACACACACTTAGAAGCAACACTTAGATGAAGCAACCAAGCTCTATTAGCCAAGCTAATGACAACTACCCTTATATACTCCTAAAATCACCTCCCACTAGGAATGTTTAACACCTGGGTAGGCCTCTGCTTATTAGCAAACAATAGCTAATTTAAATAGCAATCAATAGCAAGTAGCTACCTAATCCAATCAAATGCCTTATAATTACCAACAGGAAATCAAACCTTGTGCAGTCAGTAACCTTTTCCTACAGATGAATCTTACCTGTAACAGTAAAAAAGAACTCTTAGCACAACTATTAGACAGTTGAAGCTTCTGTAAAACTCTCCAGAATATCTCCAACCACACACACACACTTAGAAGCAACACTTAGATGAAGCAACCAAGCTCTATTAGCCAAGCTAATGACAACTACCCTTATATACTCCTAAAATCACCTCCCACTAGGAATGTTTAACACCTGGGTAGGCCTCTGCTTATTAGCAAACAATAGCTAATTTAAATAGCAATCAATAGCAAGTAGCTACCTAATCCAATCAAATGCCTTATAATTACCAACAGGAAATCAAACCTTGTGCAGTCAGTAACCTTTTCCTACAGATGAATCTTACCTGTAACAGTAAAAAAGAACTCTTAGCACAACTATTAGACAGTTGAAGCTTCTGTAAAACTCTCCAGAATATCTCCAACCACACACACACTTAGAAGCAACACTTAGATGAAGCAACCAAGCTCTATTGATCTATTGATCTATTAATCAAATGAATAAAATATACAAAGAGGAGAAAATGTGGTATTTCTTAAAATAAGAATTATATGATAGTTCACAGCTGATTACCATATAAAGTCAACAGTACTTTGCAAGGATGTTATGCATGTTATCTATGCTTGACTAACTCCTATCATATGCTTTAAGATGTTGTATCTGCATCACTGCACCACATGATGCCTGCCTCTTTCTTGTTAAATGAGCAATTAAGAAAAGGGAAAAGTGAAAACAACTTGTCAAAAAGACCAACAATAAATAACTGTTAGTTTTTTAAAAGAATGGTCTCAAAAATGAAATCTGAAAGCTACAATTAATTCGGTTCAAAAGAAAATAATATAAAACTGCTGTAGCTGCTAGCCATAAAACATCCACAACTGTCTGTTTGCTCAGATATTATTTTTTTTTAAAGTCAAAAACATGGTTTCATCAAAATGTCAAATAGGCAAACAAGACACGTCTCCCTATCTTGCAATATCATTGGTGGATTATGGTATACTGCACTTTCATTCGGATCTCCCAAGAGATAATCAGAGCTATTTGCTCATTGAAGTCATTATTTAGGCTGTCCTACTGCTTCTGGTCAGGTGCAGACAGTGTAAGTGATAAAATCAAGTACAGAGTCAATATGTAACCAGTAGGTGAATATGGTGAGAAAAGGACGTGTCTCAACATTTAGCACTTTCCACCAAAAATAGCACCTGCTTTGATAAATCTTATCCTATTTCGCATCATTTCAACTTATTAATCACTAATGGAAAGGGTATTTAACTCCATCAACAGCAGAAAAAACAGTGAGCAAAGCAATTAATAAAACACATTAGAGACAGGTTGTTAAACTCAATATAACCACTGGCTCCTTTCTCTCTCTCTCTCTCTCTCTCTCTCTCTCTCTCTCTCTCCTCTCTAATGTATCACAGGGCTATTTGACCTTCAAAAGTGTTAATAATTGGATAAAACTACTCATATCCCAGTACCATCCCAGCAGCTCAATAGGTACAAGCATTTTTGGTACGAGAGATAATAGAGAAGCCACCAACCGGCAATCAGGTCTAGCAGTAAGAAAGAGACACATGGCACATCGGCTAAATGTAGATGCATAGCATTGAAAATCAAAACGTTATTTATAGATGCACAGTGCAAAAAAATAAAACACTTGATATAGCATAAGTACAACACATTCCAAGCACATAACACTTTCATAAGCATGATCATCTAGCAGTGGGTCAAATGGGAATGTTTTTTTTAGCATTCCAACTGCACTCAAGACCCTAATCATCAAACCAATAGAGATCTACTGAAGACTTCCAGTATCAACACATATAGTATGGGAATATTGGAAATGATATAGGATGTAGGAATAGAAGGTACCACACAGACTGTGGGAATATTGGGGACCATATAGGCTGTTGGAATAGAAGGTACCACACAGACTGTAGGAATATTGGGGACCTTTATTGCCCTAGTCATCAGGAGTTCCTTGTGATACCTACACTAATGCCACAGAATATGAAGGAAGTCCTGCATAATGATTAGCATTTAACCTACCTGCTCATGAATATTCATCTTTACGTTGATGTTTGTATTAGTTTTTTTTCAAGGTTTCAGTATAATTCAGTCTTTACTGAATTGACATTTTTTCACACAGACATTCCCAAACCATAGAATGCTTGAACACATAAATGTCAAGTTTTTTTCTTACGTTACATGACATTTACAGAATTTCTGCCCTACTGCTTAAATCATTAAAATGTAAATTTCTTGATAAGACTACTAATCTAAAGTCCATTGATTGAATGGTACAAAGGCATCACTAAGAATTTAAAATGTATGATTAACATATTTGTCCAGATTGTATCCAATTATAGCAACTCTTACTATGCTTCACTTTTATATCAAACAGCAGTAAATCAATTAATGTCCAAGCCTGCCCTTTATAACAAATAAACTTGGTATTTTTCTGTTTCTTCGTCTTATTCCATTATTCCTCTTAAGTTAGAAACATAGACATAGAATGTGACGGCAGATAAGAACCATTCGGCCCATCTAGTCTGCCCAGTTTTCTAAATACTTTCATTAGTCCCTGGCCTTATCTTATAGTTAGGATAGCCTTATGCCTATCCCACGCATGCTTTAACTCCTTTACTGTGTTAACCTCTACCACTTCAGCTGGAAGGCTATTCCATGCATCCACTACCGTCTCAGTAAAGTAATACTTCCTGATATTATTTTTAAACCTTTGTCCCTCTAATTTAAGACTATGTCCTCTTGTTGTGGTAGTTTTTCTTCTTTTAAATATAGTCTCCTCCTTTACTGTGTTGATTCCCTTTATGTATTTAAATGTTTCTATCATATCCCCCCTGTCTCGTCTTTCCTCCAAGCTATACATGTTAAGATCCTTTAACCTTTCCTGGTAAGTTTTATCCTGCAATCCATGAACCAGTTTAGTAGCCCTTCTTTGAACTCTCTCTAAGGTATCAATATCCTTCTGAAGATAGGGTCTCCAGTACTGTGTACAGTACTCCAAGTGAGGTCTCACCAGTGTTCTGTACAATGGCCTGAGCACTTCCCTCTTTCTACTGCTAATACCTCTCCCTATACAACCAAGCATTCTGCTAGCATTTCCTGCTGCTCTATTACATTGTCTGCCTACCTTTAAGTCATCAGAAATAATCACCCCTAAATCCCTTTCCTCAGATGTTGAGGTTAGGACTCTATCAAATATTCTGTACTCTGCCCTTGGGTTTTTACGTCCAAGATGCATTATCTTGCACTTATCCACATTAAATGTCAGTTGCCACAGCTCTGACCATTTTTCTAAGTTTGTCATGGAAAAGGAGCACAACAAAGAATAAATATACGGTACATAAAAATACAGATGTAAAATAACAGATCAGAATCCTATCTTGATTTTGATTGGACTAAAATAATTTTTGAATAACTATCTTTGAGTAGAACCTCCTTTTCTCAAGTCTAAAGCGTTTCTGAGCAAAAACGACACATGGAATTTAAAGTTGAGGTGCGATACCGGGGTTAAAGCGACGTGAGTGCAGATAATGTTAACATTTTAAATTAGCAAACACATATTTATAGTTAATTAATAAGATCCAATTTTGCTTACCAATTCCAAAGTCGGGTAACTTCCCAATGAAGGTTGAGATACAAAGTTAGTGGTTTCGCGCAAATGGGGAAAAACAGTTTGGAACAGAACAATTAAGTTGCTGCTAAAAATAAATATTAACTCAAAAACATCGATAAGACTTTTCATAATTTAGATTTCTCTCTTTTTTTTTACATTTAGCAGAGGCATATTGAGAAATGTTTTCATGTCTTCTCGTCTGCTTTTTACAGATAAAAATATAGAAAATGCAAAATAAAATAGCTATAGTAGTGTAGAAAATAAAAATTAGATAAATAAAATACAATAATAAAAAAAAAAAGATTAAATAAATGCAATGAAAGTGGAGCTCCCAGGCTTCATTCGTAATATTTTTTATCGCTTTGCTGATCTGTTGCTAGTGGACTTATTTATTTACTTTAGGATTAGTGTAGAACTTTATCAGGATTTAATTTATCTGTATGCGATCACATCTATTAGACCGTGCTCTAAATAAAAACTGATGCTTCTTCTGTCATATTCCAACTAATCTACACTAGTGAGGTTTCAACATAACTGTACACGAAATAAGCAAGAACATAGATTACAGATTACACTTTCTGAACTTTATCCTCAGACACAAATAGGTCAGTGTACTTAATGTTGATGGCATATTTGCATTTTATCTACAACATTTTTAACATTTAAAATTTCAAGTGTTATTTTTGTTTATCAGCTGAGCATAACTTTCAAATTGAAATATGACAATGTTGAATTCACAACTGTTTTGTGCTTTTCATTATGATTAGAAAATGTACCAAAAAGAAAACAATAATAAAAATATGAACGTATTTAACCAGAAAATATTGACACAAATGAATGCTAGCAATATTTTGCAAGCTCAATATTTTTGGTGTCATTGAAAAAAAGGAAAAGTAATATTTCTTTGATATTTCTATTGATTTCTTTATATCAATTAAAGATTTTTTCACAAAAAAAACATTGAGGGCCTGTTTAAAGTTCCTTACATAACAATTCACCCCACTTGCAATGTTACAAACTAGAATGAAAATTATTTTATTTTGATTCTTTTTTGACGGGGGGGGGGGGGGGGGGAGGGGGGATTTATTTTATTTGAAGGCACCGAATGTCCTTCTTGTGATACGAAGGTTAATAAAAAAAATAGACATTGTTAACATGATGTGAAAATATTAAATTGTGTGTAAATTGAATGTAAGTTAATGTATATGAAAATGTGCAGCATTATAATATTAACAGGTATGCAAATGCAAATTCAAACTAATAGATGGACATAATGTCATGTATTTAAATTAGTCAAATTAATTATTTCATAAATTGGCAAATTAAGCTTCTATCACTGTTACTATCTATCAAGCAACTTCCTTATGCACAATAATAATAATAATAATAATAATAATAATAATAATAATTGTCCTTTTTTATAGTATTTATCTCCTTGCAAGACTTAAATCAAGCATAAAAGTTAAGAGTTTAGGCTCTGCCAAAAAAGCACCAGGTCCTGAAGAGGACCAGCTGGAAAAAGATGGCGGCTCCCATGAGGGACAGCTTTAGGTAAGTAAATCTCATCTTTCCCTGACCATTGGACCACCAGCGGCGATGTCAACATCAAAAGTCTATGCAAATTATGCAAAATCCCCATATGGTGACAGTGCCACTTTTACCTACCTTGGCACATTTACATACCTCGTTGAAATTCATCTTTTTCAATACCCTCTTTTCCTAACACAGTAAAGGACTATAAGATAAGGCCAGGGACTAATGAAAGTCTTTAGAAAATTGGGCAGACTAGATGGGCCGAATGGTTCTTATCTGCCGTCACATTCTATGTTTCTATGTTTCTATGTTTCTATGTTTCCTCTCTTGGTTACTTTTTTTGCACTAGAACTTTGAACCAAATAGCACAGCAATGTGCTTATCAATGTACTTCCAAATAAATATTGTATATTATTTATATTTCGCAGTAGACTGACAGGCACAAGTTCACACCATTTTGGTTTCTTTGAATATTTTTTCTGATTCCAGATTACCACATTTGAATGTGTGAGCTGTAATATATGCAGTTTGTTAGGTGTTCATCAGCCCAAAATTCAAATACAAGTGGAAAAGCTACATACGCCTAGGGGTGTATCGGTGAGTAACCAAGTCTTGTTTTATTTATGTTGATGCCTTTTTAATGTATAACACTCTGTTGGATGGTTAACAGGTTTTAATTTCCAGTTGTGTCTTTTCTGTCTCTAACTGTGCATGCACATGCTATGCTGGCGTTATTTAATGTTAGTTTTCCCGTTTTGGCTTTGAATGCAGTGGTGCAAACATACACGAAGTATTACATGTGTTGGGTAATAGTCATACGTTATGACTTTGCTTCTCACTTCATGTGTTTATAGACTAAAAATGTGAAAATCTACAAGACGGGAAAAAAAAAATCAGCAACGTGTTCTGCATCCTCTGTACAGATGGCAATGTGTGTTGAATATACAATTCTTGTAACCTAAAGAAAATGTTTTGTGTCCCATTTTTCACTGTCACTAGTAAGCAGTTGACCTGTAAAAATGAGTTAACAGTAGATATAATAGAATCGTGACCTATTTAGCACGTATTTACAGATTACAAGAAAATTGTTGTTCTGTAACTTTGATCAACAATTTTTAAAGCTGCCTCTATTTATGTTTTTATCTCTGAAAATTATTCATTACAAAAAAGTATCTGTTTTATGTTATACAGTCCTTGAAAAATAAATTGTGTTTATGGCCTTTAAACCTGACTCTGGAGCCCTCGAGGGTGGCACAGGCAACCCGAAATAAGATAAATATCTATATATAAATTTAAACATATATATAGAAAGTGTTATCAAAGAAAATCAAATTGCCCATTATCAGAAGGCTATGGTTTATTTATAATCATTGTTATTGTGTAGCTATGCTGGCTGTTTTCCTGGATTCTATTTTCTGTTTTTTTTCCTCCTATTTCTCTAAATGATTAAGACTCTCGTGTTAAAGGGACATAAAAGTCAGGAAGTTACTCCCAATATTTAATGTAATTCATAGATAATTCCTTAACAACTTGAAAAAAAAAAAAAAAAAATCAGGAGGATGTTGACCTTGTAAACGCAACCCTCATCAAATAGAGGTTCCAATGATTCTTGTACATTCTTGTCCAGCAGGGATTCAATAAAACTTCCCCAGTCAAATTTTCACTTATCACGTAGTGTGAATGGAGTTTCTGTATAAACTAATATGAAAAATACTGAGGCTACTGATGGTTTATAGATTACAAACCAGCTACAAACCAGACTGTGACTCCAGTTCTCACCAGAGAAAGAGAGAGATCGGTTCTAGCTGTGTGTCTAGTTGTGCCACGTGCACAAGTTAGGCAGATGGAATACTGAAAAGGTGCAAGCATGAAAAGGTATGGGCTCCAGGAGGCAGACGTATAGTTGCAGTGATTTTTTTTTCAGAAAGGGAGACAATGCAGTGTACTCTCTGCATTATAGAGAGTCATTTACGAAAGTTAGAAACCAAGGAGAATTCAAAGTGAATTTTAAATGTAATGTCAAACTAGCCAAACTAGAAACATTTTCTAAGTGCTACGCTTTCAGTGTGGCTATTCTGGTATTAAATGTGAAATTCACTTTGAATTCTTTGAATTTACGAATTAGTAAGTAGAATTATCGATAAGGGTGTTGCAGTGAATGTGATCTACTTGGATTTTGTCAAGGTGTTTTATACAGTTCCTTGCAATAGGTTAGTGTTCAGACAAAAAGAATGATAAAATTAGTATGCTACCTCTCTCCAATGCCTAAATTCCTTTATTATTAGAAGTGAACGTGTTGCTATCGACAACTATGTCATCTAAAGAAGGCAATATTTCAAGTTATGTTCACTTGTGTGACCATAATCTCATCATTTGATGTTTAAACCCCATTTTTAGAATAATATTAAACATTTCATTATAATCTATAGAGTAACGTATAGAATGGTGCATGTAAATTGCTAGTATGTTATATTTAATATTAATTTATTATAGCATTAGATCCAATGACAACGGGATAAGTTATTTTTTTATTTTAATTTATTTTAATTTTTTTTTTTTTTTTTTTAATTCTTTATTTTTGATGTGCAAAAGCTTGACAGACATGTTAATTTGCCACGACAATAGTTACAGGCATTTCAAAAGACATATTTCTGTGGCAATTAAGAAAGGGTGCACATTTTTTTTTTTTCTCAAGAGTAACAAACAAGCAGAAACAAAGTAAGTCAGATAATGAGATGGTAGGAAGCACAAGTTAAACATATCGAGAAGACTAGCGATAATAATGTTTAAAATAAGTGAATCTATGAATTATATCTATTACTGTAGCTTAGAAGCCGCTGGATGTTATTCATAAAATGAAGGCAGATTTTAAGTTGGCGTTGTCGTAATGTGCTCAACGTGAACATGCTGGCTAAAGAGGGGCCAAAGAGGCAGAACCGCTTCGCCCCAGGTCACACAATTCGGAACATTATACAGACAAAAACATGAATGGCATGCTAGAATAACCTGACTGGCATAAAGACATAAAGGAAACAGGCTGCACAATGCTTATTCTCAGTGGCGAGTGCAGGTCATTTTAAATTAAATATGCAAACAAAGTATAGACATTTTTTGACTACAAGTTATAATTAAACTCGGTAGCTAACTCTGCGTGGTTTATGAAAAATATGCACGTTAAGCAAGAGCAGTGCCAGAGGGTTGAATGTGTGGAACATGAGATGAGAGTATCGATTTAAAAAGTAAGTTATAAGTAAAACCCCCTATCTACCCTAGCATCTTATCTTAATAGCCTCTGTTATGGCTGCGAGTGATGGGATATGTAGGAAAATAAGGCTGAACAAAATAGGAAACATAAAATAAATGATACACATCAGCAGGCATGCGTGTGCGTTCCAGAGGGGCAAAAAAAAAGTCAAGTGTCTGAGGTTACTATGCCTGTGGTATAGTTTCAGTCCCCGTGGGATCAGCCGATGCCTTGACGGGACTGGGTGAGTAATCCCTGCGGTGGGTGGTGCATCTGCGCAAAGTCCCGCTGTGAAGGTCTCATGGTTGGCACCTCTACCCCACTTTTCCATGCTTTCTCTCTTGCGGTCCGTGTGGGGGGTCTCCGTCTGTGTGCCCCGCTGGTGTGATGCTGTGCTGTCTCCTGGTCAGTATCGTGGTCGGCACCGTGGGTGTTCGTGTGTGGATCCGTGCACTGCCTGCTGAGAGTTGTTAAAAACGCTGAGGTGCGAGCAGAATATGCTTGTTGGTAGGTCGCCTGCTGGGTCATGAGAATATGGGTGCTGGTCCTCCGTGCCGGTTCATGGGTTCTGCTTTGACGCGGGGCTGCTGTGAAGGTATGGGGGAGATTCCCGCCTATTTGGCGTCGAGTCGCCGGGCGGATCCATGCCATTACTATTTTCATCGCCTGCTTGAATGCCTGTCCCCGGGCGTGCAGCTTGATCCACAGATTGGCACATAGCCGGTTGTAGAATTCTCTCGTGCATTTAGGGGGCTTGTTAAGTGTGCGGTTCAGTATGGACTGAGTCCGTGCCGCCATTTTATTTGTGCCTAGGTCGCTTCGGTCCGCATGAGGACTTGTCTCTTGTGCTGGTCGTGGCTTGGGGGTGATCGTCCCCAGCGAGGACCGGGATGACCCCCGCCGGTCCAGAGGGGGGGGGTTAGAGGTGAGTACGTCAAGGTTGCCATCTGCAGGTTTACCAACGAGGAGAGCGGCCGCCTCGTGAGTAGTTGGTTCCACTCCAAACATCCCATTGTTTAGTGCATAAACTCAAGAGTCCATCTTCACAGTGCCCTGCATACTTCTAGCAAAGTCTTCGTAAAAGTCGAACAGATGAAAAGGGGTAGGAGGATTATAAATCTGTTAAAAATGATCTAACCAATTTAACTTAATTGTGTAGACTTAATGAATATTGGGTTCCTTTAATTTATTTTTTATATAGATTTTAGCAAATAATCCAAAACCAAATAATTCTTCTTCAAATATTTTCAAATATATCCAGGGGGTAAAGACACCTGCATGAAACATCATTCAGAACAAAATACATTAAAGGGACACTATAGTCACCTGAACAACTTTAGCTTAACCCCTTCAGGACGGAGTCAATAGTGCACGTTCTGATCAAAACAAAACATAAACAAAAACTGGAATTTGCGCTATGTGTCTGTTCACCCGTAGTTCCCCTCTTTCATATTATATGCACCCACACTTATTATATATCATTTTGTTCAGGAGAAACAGGGCTTTAATTTATCATTAACTATTCATATATGGAACATAATTCATTATGAATAACATTTTAAAAAAATGTGAGAAAATAAGATTTTTTTTTAAATTTGTATTTCCGTCTGACATTTTAGCTGTGAATGTCATAATACTGTTAGGTTTTACTGCAAACAAATGCACATATTTGTAATCAGCGATGTCTCACGAGTACAACAGTACCCCCCATTAACAGGTTTTATGGTGTTTTGGAAAGTTACAGGGTCAAATATAGAACGTTCCATTTTCAAATCGAAATTTGCCAGATTGGTAATGTTACCTTTGAGACGGTGTTTAGCCCAGGAATGAGAATTACCCCCATAATGGCATACCATCTGAAAAAGTAGACAACCAAAGGTATTGAAAGTGGGGTATGTTTAGTCGTTTTTAGTAGCCACTTAGTCACAAACACTGGCCAAAGTTAGCGTTCATATTTGTTTTTGTGTGAAAAAAGCAAAAAACGAATATTTGGCCAGTGTTTGTGACTAAGTGGCTATTAAGAAAGACCGGACATACCCCACTTTCAATACCTTGGGTTGTCTACTTTTGCACATGGTATGCCATCATGGGGGGTAAATCTCATTCCTGGGCTTCCATACGCTCTCAAAGGCAACATAACCAAACTGGCAAATTTCAATGTCAAAAAAATTAAATGCAAGCCTTATATGTGACTCTCTAACTTTCCAAAACACCATAAAACCTGTACATGGGGGGTACTGTTATTCTCGGGAGACTTCACTAAACACAAATATTAGTGTTTTAAAACAGTAAAACATATTACAACAATAATATAGTCCATAAAGCTGCCGTTCGTTTGTAAAAAATGCAAAAAACATAACTTTTACTTAAAATACCATCGTTGTAATACAATTAACCAGTTTGAAACACTAATATTTGAGTTCAGCAAAGTCTCCCGAGTAAAACAGTACCCCCCATTTACAGGTTTTATGGTGTCTTGGAGAGTAACAGAGTCAAATATAGTGCATGCAAATTCAATTCTCTGCACTTTCTCCCTGTGTTGTCAGGCATGTCATTTAAATTTTAATTAGTCAAATCACCTAATTATGTTAAAAGATTACTTAAATATACATGTAGAATTTTAATATATATACATATATATGTATTTACATTCTACGTGTATACTAATGTAATTTTTTATGTAATTATATGTATTTATCTATATATATATATATTTGCGGTTATTTTCATTTTATATATAGATAGATATATATAGAATGTCATTCTAAGTGTATTTTGTTACCAATATATATATATATATTAATAACAAAATACAGTTAGAATGAAATTACATATGAATATATAATTTATATTAAATTTTTTTCAATATTTTATTTATTAATTTTATTATTTTATTTATTTATTATTGTAATTATACATATTTATATATATAATATATATATGTAGATCTATTATATATATAATATATATGTATATTATATATTTGTAACGTCATTCTAAGTGTATTTTAATACTAATATATGTACTTATATATTTAAATATATTTATTTTATTTTATAACATTTTCTTTGGTTTTTACCATATATTGGGGCTGATGTGTGTTGTAGTCCTTGCTGCTTAAGCGCAGGACTTCTCTTTTTGTATTTGTATTTGTATTTACTTTGCATCACACAGCCTGGTTGCAATGCTGCTATCCATCCCATGTGTTCCCTATTAAGGGTTAATAAGTATAGGGGTGTATATAAAAAATACCCCTTTCTGTCTCATTAGAGATATCTTTGCCAGAAGCTCAAGGAAGCAGGCTGAAGGGTCAGTGTTAGGACCCGCTTAGGGGGGTCTGCCTTGACATTGGCAGGCGGGCATTCCTCCAATGGCCATTGGAGCAACTAAATGACCTCCATTTGTCTAAATATACATAGGGATTAAGGAGAAAGCGCAGGTAACATTTTTCTTTTCTTTGGTTTTTACCATATATTGGGGCTGATGTGTGTTGTAGTCCTTGCTGCTTAAGCGCAGGACTTCTCTTTTTGTATTTGTATTTGTATTTACTTTGCATCACACAGCCTGGTTGCAATGCTGCTATCCATCCCATGTGTTCCCTATTAAAGCGGCACTGTCATGCCGAATCCCGTTTTTTTTTAACCCCCCTCCCGCCTCCACTACATCCAATTGACCCCCTAGTCACCCCAAAATGCCCCTAAGCCCCCCAGATTGCCTATTTTTAAATCTGTATCTTCTGCCCCGATCTTTATTCAGGGCGCCGCCATCTTTGTGTGGGTAGGTGAAGTCCCTGTGGGACACGTCATCTACCCACACTACACAGACTGTGAGATTCCCGCACATGCCCAGTGAAACACCTGGACATGCGAACGGGAATTTCATCTATTCATTCATTCATCAGACAGACGAATGAATGAATAGAAAAAATCAGACGAACAAACTAACACTGAGTATCACTGAGTATCAGTGTTCGTTTGTTCAATCAGTTTATTACAAGGAGGGAGCTACCGACGTGCAGCTCCCTCCTTGTAATATGTAAAGACAGAAGCGGTGGGGAGCTGTGCTCCCCACCACTTCATAAGCCCCCCAGGTCCCCCCCTCACTCTATGGGGGTCAATATGACCCCCATAATAGCACAAGGGAGATTAAAATCTCCCCAATGCCCCTACTCGCTATACCGCGAGTAGGGGCATGTCCACTAAACAGTGTGCAGCCTGTGGCTGCTCACTGTAAAAACATAAATGGTAATAAGGGGGGGGGGACCTACTGTCCTCCCCCCTGGCCCCCACCCCTGCGCGGTGGGTGGGGGCACTAATAAAATAATAAGGGGGGGACCTACTGTCCTCCCCCCCGGCCCCCACCCCTGCGCGGTGGGTGGGGGCCCTAATAAAACAATAAGGGGGGGGACCTACTGTCCTCCCCCCGGCCCCCAGTCCTGCGTGGTGGGTGGGGGCCCTAATAAAACAATAAGGGGGGGGACCTACTGTCCTCCCCCCCCGGCCCCCACCCCTGCGCGGTGGGTGGGGGCCCTAATAAAACAATAAGGGGGGGGACCTACTGTCCTCCTCCCCGGCCCCCACCCCTGCGCGGTTCGTGGGGGCCCTAATAAAATAATAAGGGGGGGGACCTACTGTCCTCCCCCCCGGCCCCCACCCCTGCGCGGTTCGTGGGGGCCCTAATAAAATAATAAGGGGGGGGACCTACTGTCCTCCCCCCCGGCCCCCACCCCTGCGCGGTGGGTGGGGGCCCTAATAAAATAATAAGGGGGGGGGACCTACTGTCCTCCCCCCCCTGGCCCCCACCCCTGCGCGGTGGGTGGGGGCCCTAATAAAATAATAAGGGGGGGGGACCTACTGTCCTCCCCCCTGGCCCCCACCCCTAAGCGCTGGGTGGGGGCCCTAAATAAAGATAGGGGGGGGACCTACTGTCCTCCCCCCTGGCCCCCACCACTGTGCGGTGGGTGGGGGCCCTAAATAAAGATAGGGAGGGACCTACTGTCCTCCCCCCTGGCCCCCACCCCTGCGCGGTGGGTGGGGGCCCTAATAAAATAATAGGGGGGGGGGACCTACTGTCCTCCCCCCCTGGCCCCCACCCCTGCGCGGTGGGTGGGGGCCCTAATAAAATAATAAGGGGGGGGACCTACTGTCCTCCCCCCTGGCCCCCACCCCTGCACTGTGGGTGGGGGCCCTAATAAAATAATAAGGGGGGGGACCTACTGTCCTCCCCCCCTGGCCCCCACCCCTGAGCGGTGGGTGGGGGCCCTAAATGAACCCCCCCATCAAGGTGACTAGGGGTCCCAAGCCCCTAGTCACCCCCCCCACCCAAAACATTCTATCCCCTACCTACCCCCCTCACCCTAAAAATAGTGAGGGGGGAATAAAATAACTAACCTGTAAAAAAAATAATTAAACTTACCATTTGACGTCTTCTTTTTTCTAAATTCTTCTTTCTTCAGCCCCCAAAAAGGCCAAATAAAAATCCATCATACCCGTCGGAAAGTTCTTTGGAATTTTCCCACGCTTGTAAAATGACACAGAGCACTGTGATTGGATGGCTTGAAATCCATCCTATCACAGTGCTCTGTGTCATTTTACAAGCGTGGGAAAGTTCTTTGGAATTTTCCCACGCTTGTAAAATGACACAGAGCACTGTGATTGGATGGCTTGAAAACCATCCAATCACAGTGATCTGTCATTTTACACAGCGTGGGAAAGTTCTTTTGAATTTTCCCACGCTGTGTAAAATGACACAGAGCACTCTGATTGGCTTAAACCAACCAATCAGTGTGTTCTAAGCCTAATTGCAGGGCGGGGCAAGGCTATATAAGCCTTGATCCGCCCTGCGGAGCTCAGTACGCGGCGTGCCCTCCATGGGTGAACATGGATTAATTTTTTTTTGCGCTCGTTTTTTTTTTTTTTTTTTTAAAGTGCGACGGGTATGATGGATTTTTATTTGGCTTTTTTGGGGGCTGAAGAAAGAAGAATTTAGAAAAAAGAAGACGTCAAATGGTAAGTTTAATTTTTTTTTTTTTTTACAGGTTAGTTATTTTATTCCCCCCTCACTATTTTTAGGGTGAGGGGGGTAGGTAGGGGAAAGAATGTTTTGGGTGGGGGGGGGTGACTAGGGGCTTGGGACCCCTAGTCACCTTGATGGGGGGGGGGTTCATTTAGGGCCCCCACCCACCGCTCAGCAGGGGTGGGGGCCAGGGGGGGGAGGACAGTAGGTCCCCCCCTTATTATTTTATTAGGGCCCCCACCCACAGCGCAGGGGTGGGGGCCTGGGGGGGAGGACAGTAGGTCCCCCCCCTTATTATTTTATTAGGGCCCCCACCCACCGCACAGGGGTGAGGGACAGGGGGGGAGGACAGTAGGTCCCCCCCTATTATTTTATTAGGGCCCCCACCCACAGCGCAGGGGTGGGGGCCAGGGGGGGAGGACAGTAGGTCCCCCCCTTATTATTTTACTAGGGCCCCCACCCACCGCGCAGGGGTGGGGGCCAGGGGGGGGAGGACAGTAGGTCCCCCCCCTTATTATTTTATTAGGGCCCCCACCCACCGCGCAGGGGTGGGGGCCAGGGGGGGAGGACAGTAGGTCCCCCCCTTATTATTTTATTAGGGCCCCCACCCACAGCGCAGGGGTGGGGGCCAGGGGGGGAGGACAGTAGGTCCCCCCCCTTATTATTTTATTAGGGCCCCCACCCACAGCGCAGGGGTGGGGGCCAGGGGGGAGGACAGTAGGTCCCCCCCATCTTTAACCCCCGCGCAGGGGGGGGGGTTATTAGGTGTTTTTTTTACAGTGAGCAGCCAGAGGCTGCTCACTGCTTACTAGACATTCCCCTACTCGCGGTATAGCGAGTAGGGGCATATTATTTACTAATACTAAGTAATCTTTACTTAGTATTAGTACATTTGGCTTCAAGACCAATTCAGGTCTTTCAGCCTTTTAGTAGATAGCTCCCTGATAACGTGGGAATTAGTGAGTTATCTACTAAGCGGCTGCAAGATGCAGCCGCGGCAATGAATAGGATCGGAGTTTCATTCATTAGAATGAAATTCCGCTACGAACAAAGTACCGAATTGCATCCTAACACCAATGGAGAAACTCTTCTCATTCTGTTAGGATGCAATTCGGCAGTTTTGCCGGCGTTCTGTCTAAGTGACAGGACTTTCGGCAATACTGACAGGAAGCATTGTGGGAACAGGGAGGAAAGCTAGGGATCATGGGAAAATTGCTCTGACCAGCGGAAATGAAGCACACTTTGCTCCTCCGCTGGTCAGAGCTGGTCAAGCGGAGGAATCCTCCATAAGACAGAGTCCCTACTTTGTCTTATGATTTTAAAGAAAACTAAAGAAGAATGGAAGAAAAGAAGAACAGATCCTGAGAGAGGGGGAGAAGAGGAAGAGATTGAGGAAAGGTAAGTTCGGCATGACAGTGCCGCTTTAAGGGTTAATAAGTATAGGGGTGTATATAAAAAATACCCCTTTCTGTCTCATTAGAGATATCTTTGCCAGAAGCTCAAGGAAGTAGGCTGAAGGGTCAGTGTTAGGACCCGCTTAGGGGGGTCTGCCTTGACGTTGGCAGGCGGGCATTCCTCCAATGGCCATTGGAGCAACTAAATGACCTCCATTTGTCTAAATATACATAGGGATTAAGGAGAAAGCGCAGGTAACGTTTTTCTTTTATTTTATAACATGTTTATTTTTTATTTTTTTTACAGATCTCACCAGCAGGGGGACTGTCTGACATTTCATCTATAGGGGGCCATGTAATCGCTCTTTGAGGGCGATCACATGGCCCCCGGGGGCTTCTTTTGCAGTGGGGGGGGGGGCTGCCTGGGCTGTGAGGCAGTCCTCCCAAAGCGGAGCGCCAGTACGGTAAGTATACCGGGCGATCCAGGGCTCAAAGCCGTTACGGCGTTCTATGCCGCCGCAACAGCTTTAAAGCCCACTTAAAGCGGGACGGCATAGAACGCCGTAACGGCGGGAAGGGGTTAATGAAGCAGTTTTGGTGTATAGAACATGCCCCTGCAGCCTCACTGCTCAATCCTCTGCCATTTAGGAGTTAAATCCCTTTGTTTATGAACCCTAGTCACACCTCCCTGCATGTGACTTGCACAGCCTTCCATAAACACTTCCTGTAAAGAGAGCCCTATTTAGGCTTTCTTTATTGCAAGTTCTGTTTAATTAAGATTGTCTTATCCCCTGCTATGTTAATAGCTTGCTAGACCCTGCAAGAGCCTCCTGTATGTGATTAAAGTTCAATTTAGAGATTGAGATACAATTATTTAAGGTAAATAACATCTGTTTGAAAGTGAAACCAGTTTTTGTTTTCATGCAGGCTCTGTCAATCATAGCCAGGGGAGGTGTGGCTAGGGCTGCATAAACAGAAACAAAGTGATTTAACTCCTAAATGCCAGTGAATTGAGCAGTGAAATTGCAGGGGAATGATCTATACACTAAAACTGCTTCATTTAGCTAAAGTAATTTAGGTGACTATAGTGTTCCTTTAAGCATAATCTTTTATTTTTTCACAGTAATAAATAGAATTTCAACACGTATCTACTGACGTAACTCAACCAGACAAGGTGCAAGACAAATATGTTCTAGAAGCAATTTGGACTCTGGATTTATGAGGATCACATTTGAGTAGTTAAAAGGGAACAGGCCTGCTCCAGAAAGTAGAAAAGACAAATGTGAGTTGGGACTTGACATTCCTTTAACGCGCGTTGATGCGTTCTGACAGCACTGTGCGATCAGAGACAAAATAAAGACGGGAAGGCAATGCAGGAATGCTTTGTAGTTGGGAATACGATTTCTATTTAGGAGATCTGTCTCACACACAATGGGCATGTCAGTATTTGAACGATACATTACATATGGGACTCAAACTGCTGTAAGAAATGAAGCCCACTGTGGATTAATACATCTGTAAGTGGAAGTTAGAAAGGTAAAGTATAGCAATCAATACTAGTCCATTTTAATCTTGAATATTCCATTAGTTCCTAGTTTCCTTTTGCCTTTTCTGGTTGCTATTATTGTATAAATGTGCTTTCTATGAAACATTTTCTCCCTATAATTTACTTTTCTTTGTACATGATATTATTTTTCCAAGTCAGCAATATTATTTGCTACCAATCAATTCTATAATAAACTGCCCTCAAAGCCTATCGCACAATGGATGCTGCAGGTAAATAAACTATTAGGGTAATATTAACATCTGCTAAGTAAAGCAAAGTAACAAAAAAAAAATATTCCAGGTAACGTGTTCCATAGAGAAATTATTCTTATTTATTGAATCAATAGAAAATACAGATATTTAAAGAAACGGCAGGCAAATCTTACATGACAAGTGTTGGTTATTTGGCATTAAAGTTAGCCTTAGGGTGCGCTTCTATTTAAAAAGAAGGTCCCATGTAATGGTGGTGCTTGCTTGTGTAAGGCACTTTGGATGAAAAACCCAGTCATGCTCATACGGCGATTCTCTGCAGATTGCCAAGTGTGGGTGAGCATCGTGGGTCGATGAAGTTGCCCTGCACAAGAAATATGTGAGTTTTGCACTTAACTTCTCTGCACTTCTCACTTCAGGTAATATTATAGCATTTACTTGGGAGGGGCAAAAGAAAGTGTCACTTACAGAGATTTGCTGTCACAGGTTAAAATGGATACTCCTTCCCAAATACAAAAAAATGAAATGAATATCACAGTTCAGTGCATATACTCCAAATTAAAACATGAATGTATAAATTGTGCTTTTTTTTCATTGGGGGTATGTCTGAAAACAGATTGTAAAAGCTGCCGATCTCTTGTCTGCAGCCTTTGCAAGCCCTCCCCTTTTTTACCCCACCCAGAATTTTTGTGCGTGTCCAATCACAGACTTCCCAATGCAGCTCAGTGAGAAGTCTTTGCAAAGCAGATGCTCTGAGCAATTGCAGCCTCTTGAGTTTAGCTCAACAGGGCTAAATAAACCAGGAAGTAACAAGTCTAGATGACAGCCAGGAGGTGAAACAAGGTTAATTTGTTAACTTGTGAATTTCTATTCATATTTGTAGTTTTTGTAAAATGAATAAAAAGGACATACTCAGCAAGCTGAAGTGCTTTAGGAGTCCAGAGTGTCCCTTTAAACACACCTCCACTTTAATCTTCTGGAATCATCATCTTCAACAAACAGTATATGTAACATTTGGGTGAGTGCAGGTATGACTATTTAATAGGATGTCCTAGAATGAAGCTGAGAGTAATTACATCATAGTGATTACTTTATTTGTTTCATAAAAAGGTTGCATTTTACGGTCCTATTACTTAAATAGTAGACTAAGTTCTAGGGAGAGAAAGAAATATATGCATAATGACAATAATGATTATTTATAGTGATTTGATACATAAAATGTACATGAATACACAGTGTTCTACGAGACGTATCTGCTGTTCAAAATAGTTTTATCATTACCATATTGCTTAGAAATAAAAATCTGTAGCACTCTTATATTTATCGCTACTTAATATCCTAGTTTTATCATTAATTCATTAGGAACTGCATGGATAATTGCTTTAATGTGCATATTGCTAAAATGTCAAAATGTTGCATCGTCTCGTCGCCCGAGAAAGATCTTCTGTGATGCCATCGAAATGCCACATTTGTTGTTTTTTTTTTTTTAAACTAAATCATGTTTGCAGCATAAAGAGTGTTAGAGAAGTATAGCTGCCCTGTAAATATACTGCTCTGTGGTTGTGGAACAGAAACCAAGCAAATATTTTAACCGCATTCCATTTCCTTTTCTATATAATTTAATCAATTGATATATTCACATTCAATCATGTTCTGCAGACTTTATATTATACCTTCTAGAAACTATTAGCCTGAGTTATTTTCATGCATTCCATAGCAACCGAGAGATGGCTATCTTCTAATGATACTCACGCAATATAGTTTAAGAAGCAGATGAATGAACACAGCAGCAGGTGAACATCACATGGACGTCTCTCTAGTTAGCAGTCTAACACATGTGACATTTATACGCTGCTGATAAAGGCAAAAGGAACAACAAAGTAGGTGTGCCATGGAAATGTGACTTCTATTAAAGTACACCTTGGTCCAAAATAAAATGTTGGTAACCACTAGAGGACAGACATTCTAGAGCTGTGTGTTCCATAATGATGAGCTTGAGCTTAGCATTTTGCCTCCTTGAATCAAATGACCCGGCTGTAGTTGAGTACCCAGGGTTGCAGGAGAGAACATCGAATATATAGGTATAACAATATAAAATATCCAAGGAGAGGATTTCTAGAAATTTCTGTTTTACTTTGCGTTAAGCAAAATGTTGACGGTTCAGTCTCTGTTTGTAAAATGTCAACATTTTGCTGAAAGCTGAATAAAAGCAAACAGTATTTTCTACAAATCCTCAAGTGTGCCTCTCAATGGATATTATACTATTGTGTCTGGAGGTTCTTCCACAGGGCTACGTAAAGATTGCATTGAGAGTTGGAGTGCTCGGTTCTAGGTTTTGTGAATGTGTATATATAAATATATATGTACACAGTGCATTCAGAAAAGGACCACAACAAAGCTTAACAAAGCTGTGACCAAGTCCTTTTGCCCTTATTCAGTGGTCCTTGTACCAGTTTGTGGGAGAAGGGTTTGGGGTGAATAGTGAGCAGTGGTGTATTCTGATTTTGTGCTGCCCTAGGCATGACAAAACTCAGGCACCCCTCCATCCCCCTTTCTAAATTTCACTTCCTGTTAAAAACCAAGACACTCTTTGCCTGACAGACACACACCCTCACTGATGCATACATTGACATACGCTCACTGACAGATATACAGACACACTCACTGACAAGTAGTGATGTACCGAACTGTTTACTGGCGAATAGTTCCTGGCGAACATAGCATGTTCGCGTTCGCCACGGCGGGCGAACACATGCACGGTTCGATCCGCCCCCTATTCGTCATGATTGACTAAACTTTGACCCTGTGCCTCACAGTCAGCATACACATTCCACCCAATCAGCAGCAGACCCTCCGTTCCAGACCCTCCTACCTCCTGTACAGCATCCATTTTAGATTCATTCTGAAGCTGCATTCTTAGATAGAGGAGGGAAAGTGTAGCTGCTGCTCATTTGGTAGGGAAATGTATAGCTAGGCTAGTGTATTTAGTGTCCACTACATCCTGAATGACTCATCAGATCTCTGCTGTAAGGACAGAACCCAAAAAAACCCTTTTTAGGGTTAGAACATCAGTCTGCTTTTTTTTGTTGTGTGTAATCTAATTGCAGTTGCCTGCCTGCCTGCCAGCTTCTGTGTCAGGCTCACAGTGGATACTGTGCCCACTTGCCCAGTACCACCACTCATATCTGGTGTCACAATAGCGTGCATTTAAAACCAAAAAACTTTTTTCACTGTTGTAGATTGAATAGCAGTTAGTTGTCTTCAAGCAGGTGTGTCAGGCCTACAGCATGTACTCTGCCAACCTCTGCCAGTGCACATTGCCATTCATATCTGATGTCACAATCGCGTGCATTTAAAACCAAAAAACTTGTTCCACTGTTATAGATTGAATAGCAGTTAGTTGTCTTCAAGCGGGTGTCAGGCCTAAAGCGTGTACTCTGCCAGCCTCTGCAAGTGCACATTGCCACTCATATCTGGTGTCACAATAGCGTGCATTTAAAACAAAAAAACTTTTTTCACTGTTATAGATTGAATAGCAGTTACTTGTCTGCAAGCGGGTGTCAGGCCTACAGCGTGTACTCTGCCAACCTCTGCCAGTGCACATTGCCACTCGTATCTGGCGTCACAATAGCGTGCATTTAAAACCAAAACACTTTTTCCACTGTTATAGATTGAATAGCAGTTAGTTGTCTTCAAGCGGGTGTCAGGCCTACAGCGTGTACTCTGCCAGCCTCTGCAAGTGCACATTGCCACTCATATCTGGTGTCACAATAGCATGCATTTAAAATCAAAAAACTTTTTTCACTGTTATAGATTGAATAGCAGTTACTTGTCTGCAAGCGGGTGTCAGGCCTACAGCGTGTACTCTGCCAATCTCTGCCAGTGCACATTGCCACTCATATCTGGCGTCACAATAGCGTGCATTTAAAACCAAAAAACTTTTTCCACTGTTATAGATTGAATAGCAGTTAGTTGTCTTCAAGCGGGTGTGTCAGGCCTACAGCGTGTACTCTGCCAACCTCTGCAAGTGCACATTGCCACTAATATCTGGTGTCACAATAGCGTGCATTTAAAAGCCAAAAACTTTTTTCACTGTTATAGATTGAATAGCAGCTACTTGTCTTCAAGCGGGTGTGTCAGGCCTACAGCGTGTACTCTGCCAAACTCTGCAAGTGCACATTGCCACTCATATCTGGTGTCACAACAGCGTGCATTTAAAACCCAAAAACTTTTTTCACTGTTATAGATTGAATAGCAGTTAGTTGTCTTCAAGCGGGTGTGTCAGGCCTACAGCATGTACTCTGCCAACCTCTGCAAGTGCACATTGCCACTAATATCTGGGTCACAATAGCGTGCATTTAAAACCCAAAAACTTTTTCCACTGTTATAGATTGAATAACAGTTACTTGTCTGCAAGCGGGTGTCAGGCCTACAGCGTGTACTCTGCCAACCTCTGCCACTGCACATTGCCACTAATATCTGGTGTCACAATAGCGTGCTTTTAAAATCAAAAAACCTTTTTCACTGTTATAGATTGAATAGCAGTTAGTTGTCTTCAAGCGGGTGTGTCAGGCCTACAGCATGTACTCTGCCAACCTCTGCAAGTGCACATTGCCACTCATATCTGGTGTCAAAACAGCGTGCATTTAAAACCAAAAAACGTTTTTCACTGTTATTGATTGAATAGCAGTTAGTTGTCTTCAAGCGGGTGTGTCAGGCCTACAGCGCGTACTCTGCCAACCTCTGCAAGTGCACATTGCCACTAATATCTGGGTCACAATAGCGTGCATTTAAAACCCAAAAACTTTTTCCACTGTTATAGATTGAATAACAGTTACTTGTCTGCAAGCGGGTGTCAGGCCTACAGCGTGTACTCTGCCAACCTCTGCAAGTGCACATTGCCACTCATATCTGGTGTCACAATAGCATGCATTTAAAACCCAAAAACTTTTTTCACTGTTATAGATTGAATAGCAGTTAGTTGTCTTCAAGCGGGTGTGTCAGGCCTACAGCTTGTACTCTGCCAACCTCTGCCAGTGCACATTGCCACTCATATCTGGTCTCACAGTAGCTTGCACGCATAGTACCACTAATCCAAAAAAAAATGACAGGCAGAGGCAGGCCACCCCACAGGGGCCGTCGTGGTCGTGGTGCTGTGATTCCCTTTTGCCCTAGAATAATGCCCCATTTTCAGAGGCCATGTACCCTGAACTTGAAAAATTCTGAGGACATAGTTGACTGGCTAACACAGGACATACAATCTTCTACAGCTTCCGCTCGGAACCTTGACGCACCATCCTCCTCCAGCTTAGCTTCGTGCACCTTTCAAGATAACACTCACCCGCCTGCCGCCACCACCAACACTAGCACCACAGCCGCTTCACTTTATCTGTCAGAGGAGTTATTTACACATCCGTTTGAAGAAATGAGTGATGCGCAACCATTATTGCCAGAGGATGTAGATAACAGGGATATGTCTCAGTCATCCAGCATTACACACATGGACGTACGGTGTGATGATGATGATCTTGTACCTGCTGCTGCTTCCTTTGCTGAGTTGTCAGATACAAGTCCATGGATGTCACGTGGGTGCCCACTCGGCAAGAAGAAGAACAGGGCAAAAGTTCAGATGGGGAGACAGAGAGGAGGAGGAGATGAGTTGGAAGCAGGGGGAAGTCGTCGCAAGGAGCTAGTGGCACAGTCAGACAGCATGCATCGGCACCCGGGGTCAGCCCGACAGCACGCCAATCAACGCATGCTGTGTCCACCACCAGAATGCCGTCATTGCAGAGCTCAACAGTGTGGCATTTTTTTGTGTGTCTGCCTCTGACAACAGTGATGCCATTTGCAACCTGTGCCAAAAGAAACTGAGTCGTGGGAAGTCCAACACCCACCTAGGTACAACTGCTTTGCGTAGGCACATGATCGCACATCACAAACGCCTATGGGATCAACACATGAGTACAAGCAGCACACAAACTCAAAGCCGCCATCCTCCTCCTGGTCCAGCATCTTCAGCCACGTCAACCACTGCTGTCCTCCTTGCACCCTCTCAACCATCCGCCACTCCATCTCTCGCCTTGAGCAGTTCCCGCTCATCTGCCCACAGTCAGGTGTCTGTCAAGGACATGTTTGAGCGTTAGAAGCCAATGTCAGAAAGTCACCCCCTTGCCCAGTGTCTGATAGCTGACTTGTCTGAACTATTAGCCCGCCAGCTTTTACCATACAAGCTGGTGGAGTCTGAGGCGTTCAAAAATTTGTGGCTATTGGGATACCGCAGTGGAAGGTACCCGGACAAAATTTCTTTGCACAAAAGGCAATCCCCAACCTGTACTCAATTGTGCAAAAGAAAGTAATGGCATGTCGGGCACACAGTGTTGGGGCAAGGGTCCATCTGACCACAGATACCTGGTCTGCAAAGCATGGTCAGGGCAGGTATATCACCTACACTGCGCATTGGGTAAACCTGCTGACGGCTGCCAAGCATGGAATGCGTGGCTCTGCAGAGGAGTTGGTGACACCGCCACGACTTGCAGGCAGGCCTGCTGCCACCTCCTCTACTCCTCCTACTCCATCCTCTTCCATAACCTCCTCGGCTGAGTCCTCTTCTGCTGCTGCATCTTGCTCCACATCAACGGCACCCCCCAGCTCCCCAGGTACTATTCCACATCCCAGATACGGCAGTGTCACGCCGTCTTGGGTTTGATTTGCTTGAAAGCAGAGTGTCACACCGGACAAACACTCCTGTCCGCCCTGAACACACAGGTGGAAAAGTGGCTGACTCCGCAGCAACTGGATATCGGCAAAGTGGTTTGTGACAACGGAACAAATTTTTGGCGCCATTGAAGTTGGGCAAGTTGACACATGTGCCGTGCATGGCACATGTGTGTAATCTGATCGTACAACACTTTGTGCATAAGAACACAAGCGTACAGGACTCCCTGAAGCAGGCCAGGAAGATGTGTGGCCATTTCAGGCGGTCCTACACGGCCATGGCGCACTTTGCAGATATCCAGCGGTGAAACAACATGCCAGTGAGGCGCTTGATTTGCGACAGCCCGACACATTGGAATTCAACACTCCTAATGTTCGACCGCCTGCTTCAACAAGAAAAAGCCGTTAATGAATATTTGTATGACCGGGGTGCTAGGACAGCCTCTAGGGAGCTGGGAATTGTTTTGCCATGTTACTGGACGCTCATGCGCAATGCCTGTAGGCTCATGCATCCTTTTGAGGATGTGACAAACCTAGTCAGTCGCACCGAAGGCACCATCAGCGACATCATACCATTTGTTTTCTTCCTGGAGCGTGCCCTGCGAAGAGTGCTGGATCAGGCCGTAGATGAGCGTGAAGAGGAAGAGTTGTGGTCACCATCAACACCAGAAACAGCCTTATCAGCATCGCTTGCTGGTCCTGCGGCAACGCTGGAAGAGGATTGTGAGAAAGAGGAGTCAGAGGAGGAATGTGGCTTTGAGGAGGAGGAGGAAGACCAACCACAACAGGCATCCCAGGGTGCTCGTTGTCACCTATCTGGTACTCGTGGTGTTTTACGTGGCTGGGGGGAAGAACATACCTACATTGAGATCACTGAGGAGGATGAACGTGAAATGAGTAGCTCGGCATCCAACCTTGTGCAAATGGGGTCTTTCATGCTGTCGTGCCTGTTGAGGGACCCTCGTATAAAAAGGCTGAAGGAGAACGACCTGTACTGGGTGTCCACGCTACTAGAACCCCGGTATAAGCAGAAAGTGGCTGAAATGTTACCAAATTACAACAAGTCGGAAAGGATGCAGCATTTGCAAAATAAATTAAAAAGTATGCTTTACACAGCGTATATGGGTGATGTCACAGCACAACGGGAATCTAACAGTGTGTATCAGGGTCTCTGAGGACAGGTGTCAATCCATATGTCAAGGTGTCAATATGTCATATGTCAGGTGTCAATCCATATCCATTGTTATTTAGGAATGTTAGGTGATTTATGCCCTTTATGGATTAAAACCAGACTCTGCATCAACTGTGTAATTTTCCATGGGAGTTTTGCCATGGATCCCCCCTCCGGCATGCCACAGTCCAGGTGTTAGTCCCCTTGAAATAACTTTTCCATCACTATTGTGGCCAGAAAGAGTCCCTGAGGGTTTTAAAATTCGCCTGCCCATTGAAGTCTATGGCGGTTCGCCCGGTTTGCCGGTTCGCGAACGTTTGCGGAAGTTCGCGTTCGCCGCTCGCGAACCGAAAATTTTATGTTCGCGACATCACTACTGACAAGTCACATACATACTCAATGACAGATGCACACTCACTCAGTGTCAGACACACATTCGCTAACAGACGTACACAGTGACTAACAGATGCACACTCTCAGTGACAGACACGCATACACACACTGACAGACATACACATTCACTAACAGACATACACACTCTCACTGACACACACCCTTTGAAAGACACACACACACTCACTAACAGACACACACGCTCTCACTAACAGACACACACACTCGCACTAACAGACAGACACACTAACACACTCACTAACAGACACACTAACGCACTCACTAACAGACACACACACTAACACACTCACTAACAGACACGCACACTCTCAGTAACAGACACACTAGTACACTTACCAACAGACACATACACTAACACACTTACTAACAGACACACACACATACATTCCCACTAACATACACACACACTAACACACTCACTAACAGACACACACACTCTCACTAACAGACACAGATACACTAACATTTTTTTTTTATTATTTCTATCCACCCAGCCTCCATACCTTTGCTGGAGTGGATTCTTCATTTTCCTGGTGTTCAGAGGGGATCATTTAACTGCTGGAGGGACAGGTGTGTGGTCAATTTAGGTGGTGAGGGAGCTCTGATCTCCCTGTTCAGCTTCCTTGCACAACTCTCAGTGATGCTGGGGCCGGAGGGATGTCATATTCTGGATCCGGCATCCCTGTGGTGAGTGTGAGGGAGCTAAGCAAGGAGAGCTCAAGGAAGAGTGCTCCCTTGTCGCCTGCCTACCAACAGAGCAGATGCCAGCCTCTGGGAGGGCCAACAAGCCAGCTTCTAGCCCCCCACACACAAGAGGCTGGAAAGGTATTTGCCAGGGCATTTGGGGGTGTCAAAAAAGAATGTGCCTCCTCCTGAAAGTGCCACCCTAGGCAAATGTCTTGCCTGCCTCATGGTAAATACCCTGCTGATGGTAAGTTGTGTTTAGGCATGCCTTTGGCAGTCATGTACTCAGGTTCCTTTAATTTTGTCACGTTTGTTAATGTTGCATTTGTTTCCATCTTTTACATTAATCTACACACTGTACCCTTGTGGTGAAACCAACCTCGCCACTGGGCCCTGGAGAAGCCTGTTTGCTAGCCTCCTACCTGCTGACTATGGCCCCTGGGTTATTTGGGGCATATTGTACTGTATATTGCTGCTACTGGCCCTTTTAACAGCATCTATGGACATATTGGGACTTTTGGGACTACTGTCCCTTTAAGACTGTGATACATACTCTAGTGTACTGCCTGTAATATTATATGTGTATTAAGTTTAACCTGGGATATGTATGCAGCATTCAACTGATTGTTCGGTAGAATCACTCCATTTATTATATTGAGTGAAACTACCGAACAACCAGACCACCCAGGAATAAGTGTGCCTCCAATTACAGTTTGCAACAATGTTGCAAACGGGTAATTGGCAATCAGTGTAATGTATTCTTTGTCCTCTGGGTGGCCGCCATTCGGGAAACAAACACGTGGCGGCGGCCATCTTAAACTACCGAACAGCGGTGTTTTGCCGTCGAGTGTCTGGAACTAAAATCGGACACTTGACTAGGCAAACACCGCTGAGACCTCCATACTTCCAGAAATTCGTATGGAAACTACCGAATGACCCGCCGTTCGGTAGAAAGAACCCCATAAACAAGGGAATTCATTCAAACCCTCTCCAGGCTATATAACACAGGCAATTCGCCTGTTTTCATTCCCTTGTTTGTGACCGACCGCAGGGCCAAAATGCATGGAACTGTTTTCGGATACTTTACCCATGCGGTCGGTCAAAACTTTGCCTGCTCATAACTCCCGAACCCCTGGTCCGATCTGGGTGATTTTTGAGTATGTTGCTCACCCAGATCAGGGCTATCAGGGGATACCTGTTTTAGGGGTGTATCATATGTATTTGGGGTACATCCAGGAATTGGGGAAAAATGTGTACTATATAATTGGATTAAGTGTTAATCTAAGGGGAGGAATGGTGTGGGAGGTACATCCATGTGATTGGTCAATTTCATCCTCCCCCTGGGAGTGTCCTGTATGTACCTGTTTGTGAATAAAAGCCGGGCTGGATGAGCCAGTCCAGAGTTCCTGTTTTAACCTCAAAGTGATGTGTCGTCTCATTATTGGGGGAAGGATTTATTGTATGCTGTTCCAGTTGACTGCTAGGGGTACAAGCCTATTCGTATGGTTCCTATTCAATGGTCTACAGCATTCATATGCTTGGGAGAATTTAAAGGTTTCTTGGATTCGGTGATTATGGTGTCTGCCAGAGTGCTTGGAGTCCTCAGGAAGCACTAGGAGCATCCATTAACGGAGGTACCAAGTCGGGGTGCCAGGCGATCCGTTACATTGGTGGCAGCGGTGGGATGGCGTCCTAGTGCGAGGTAAAGCAGCTCGGAGACACAGTACGTTTGGATTTACAAATTGAGGGCAACGCTAGCAGTCGTGCAGCGCCCCTGGGAGCAGACTAGTATGGAAGGTTCTGGCTCTGGAGATGATTGGCTGGCCGAGGTGAGGCAGCGAGTGGCCGAGTATGGGGATGATATACCCATGGAGACACGCCGGGTGATCTGGAACCAGGTCATGGCCGAGCGAAACACAAGGCTGGACCGAGAATTCCGGTTGGCGAAAGAGAGGAAGTATGCTCAGCAGCAGGAGCGTTACAGCAGCCGAGTAGAGGCTGCATCCGAGGAGGTTAGCCGTCTTTCCCTGAGGCGGCGGGAGGAACCCGAAGTGGGGGTCCTCATAGACTGGTCCTGTGAGGAACCACAACAGGCAGGTAGAGATGGGACCAAGGTCTCTCCACCGGGCCCACCGGGATGCTGGGCAGCCGGCCCAGATCCCCAGCAGCAGCCAGAGTTGCCAGGTGGGGAAGCAGGTGGCCCTTACTCACAAATGTTGAGGGGCCTCACGGATTGGTCCTGGGAAGACCCACAGATGGCAGGTGGAGATGGGACTGCGGTCTCTCTACCGGCCCTACAGGGATGCTGGGCAGTCGGCCCAGATCCCCAGCGGCAGTGTGCGTTACAGGGAGCTGAAGGTGCCGTTCTTGCTCCCCAGCGGCAGTCTACGGTGCAGGGAGAGGAGCCTGTTATCCCCTCTCCCCAGTGGCTGAAGGTGTGTAAGGGAGAGGAGTTTGTTATTCCCTCTCCCCAGCGGCAGCGCAGCTCACCAAGGGGAGACAGTAAGCCCCTCACCAGCGCAGATGGGACAGTGGTCTCTGCGCCCTGCCTACAGGGAGTACAGAGGGTCAGCCCTGCTCCCCAGCGGCTGAAAGTGTGTAAGGGAGAGGAGTTTGTTACCCCCTCTCCCCAGCGGCAGCTTAGCACACCAAGGGGAGACAGTAAGCCCCACACCAGTGCAGATGGGACCGTGGTCTCTGCGCCCGAGTTACAGGGGGCAGAGGTAGTGGGTCCAACCCCCCAGCAGCAGCGTGATTTATTGGGAATTGGGAGCCCAGTCTCCACTCCCCAGCGGCAGTGTGATTTGTTGGGAATTGGGAGCCCAGTCTCCATTCCCCAGCGGCAGTGTGAATTGCAGGGAATTGGGAGCCCAGTCCCCATTCCCCAGCGGCAGGCTGAGTTACAGGGGGCAGAGGTAGTTGGTCCTACCCCCCAGCAGCAGAGTGATATGCCGGGAAGGCAGTGTGAAGTGCAGGGAGAGGAGAGCAGCGTCCTCCCTCCCCAGCGGAAGGCTGAGTTACAGGGGGCAGAGGTAGTTGGTCCTACCCCCCAGCAGCAGCGTGATTTTTTGGGAATAGAGAGCCCAGTCTCTATTCCCCAGCAGCAGGACACTGAATTGGGAGGAGAGACAGTCGGTCTCCCTCCACAAAGACTGAAAGTAGGCATGGGAGAGGAGATTGTTACCACCTCTCCCCAGCGGCGGATCATCAATGGGCAGAGTGTTCTAATGGGAGAGAAGATTGTTACCACCTCTCCCCAGCGGCAGCTTAATGTACCAGGGGGAGACTGTAAGCCCCACACCTGTGCAGATGGGACCGTGGTCTCTGCACTTCCAGCACAGGGGGTAGGGACGGTCGGTCCTGCCCCCCCACAACAGGGCTGTTTAGCCAAAGGGGAGACAGTCGGTCTCCAGCAGCAGAGCTGTGTAACTCAAGGGGAGACAGTCGGTCTCCAGCAGCAGAGCTGCGCAGCTAAAGGGGAGGCAGTCAGTCTCCAGCAAGGCTCCAACCAGACTACTCCCGTAGTAGTGCTGGCACCAGTCTGCCCACTCTGCCCACTCAGCAACCCACCAAAACAGCCTACCAGTCCCCCACACAGCCGGGGTGAGGCACCTGGACCTGGACAAGTTTTTCCATTACTCAGGTGTAGTAACCATTCATTGTGGGTGGACTGTACTGCTGTTTCTGTTTTGTGGGTGGGCTGCTGGACTAACAAGGGCACTGACCGGCAAGAGGTCAGGTACCCTGTTAGTCTGTTTGGAAAAGGGGAGAAATGTGGTGAAACCAACCTCGCCACTGGGCCCTGGAGAAGCCTGTTTGCTAGCCTCCTACCTGCTGACTATGGCCCCTGGGTTATTTGGGGCATATTGTACTGTATATTGCTGCTACTGGCCCTTTTAACAGCATCTATGGACATATTGGGACTTTTGGGACTACTGTCCCTTTAAGACTGTGATACATACTCTAGTGTACTGCCTGTAATATTATATGTGTATTAAGTTTAACCTGGGATATGTATGCAGCATTCAACTGATTGTTCGGTAGAATCACTCCATTTATTATATTGAGTGAAACTACCGAACAACCAGACCACCCAGGAATGAGTGTGCCTCCAATTACAGTTTGCAACAATGTTGCAAACGGGTAATTGGCAATCAGTGTAATGTATTCTTTGTCCTCTGGGTGGCCGCCATTCGGGAAACAAACACGTGGCGGCGGCCATCTTAAACTACCGAACAGCGGTGTTTTGCCGTCGAGTGTCTGGAACTAAAATCGGACACTTGACTAGGCAAACACCGCTGAGACCTCCATACTTCCAGAAATTCGTATGGAAACTACCGAATGACCCGCCGTTCGGTAGAAAGAACCCCATAAACAAGGGAATTCATTCAAACCCTCTCCAGGCTATATAACACAGGCAATTCGCCTGTTTTCATTCCCTTGTTTGTGACCGACCGCAGGGCCAAAATGCATGGAACTGTTTTCGGATACTTTACCCATGCGGTCGGTCAAAACTTTGCCTGCTCATAACTCCCGAACCCCTGGTCCGATCTGGGTGATTTTTGAGTATGTTGCTCACCCAGATCAGGGCTATCAGGGGATACCTGTTTTAGGGGTGTATCATATGTATTTGGGGTACATCCAGGAATTGGGGAAAAATGTGTACTATATAATTGGATTAAGTGTTAATCTAAGGGGAGGAAAGGTGTGGGAGGTACATCCATGTGATTGGTCAATTTCATCCTCCCCCTGGGAGTGTCCTGTATGTACCTGTTTGTGAATAAAAGCCGGGCTGGATGAGCCAGTCCAGAGTTCCTGTTTTAACCTCAAAGTGATGTGTCGTCTCATTATTGGGGGAAGGATTTATTGTATGCTGTTCCAGTTGACTGCTAGGGGTACAAGCCTATTCGTATGGTTCCTATTCAATGGTCTACAGCATTCATATGCTTGGGAGAATTTAAAGGTTTCTTGGATTCGGTGATTATGGTGTCTGCCAGAGTGCTTGGAGTCCTCAGGAAGCACTAGGAGCATCCATTAACGGAGGTACCAAGTCGGGGTGCCAGGCGATCCGTTACAACCCTATAATGACAAAGAAAAATGCAAAATTAATAAAAAGATTGCCAATATTCTAAGACATAATTTGTATATATTCTGTAAATGTCAAGGACTTCAGTTTGAGGTCCTATTATACTATAATAAACATGTAGTTGTATTCAGTCTGTGTTCCAGTTGTTTCATAAGTTTTTTTCCATCAAAATAAGTATAACTATTGAAGCACATTCAGTCTATAGAAGAAAAAAAATTACTTTTCCATAGAATTTGTGCTTGAGGCCCTGGAACTCGCCTTGCTTTATGAGAAATATGGTACATCCAGAACATTGGGACATCTATGACAGTGGCATAGCCCCCATATACTTCAATTCTTTTTTCACAGGAACATTCACTGGTGCATTATTTTTATATGTGCTCTGTTGCTATAGCAATTGAATGCTCGTGATTGGCTGGGTGAGTCCATTCTTGTTCTCTATAAATTGAATACATTAAACTATTTCTAATTAACATTTAACGTATTTTTCTTCAAGTGTGTGGAGAGAGATTGATATAGAAAATAAAAATGCTCATGCATATTTTCTGACAAACATCTTTATAAAAATGACATCCTACAGGGGAATAATTTTCCATTCTTTTCATTTTGCTGCTATACCGCTGTTTTGGTGTTTCTTACATCTTCCCGTGCACCTGCGCAATTCTTTCTTTCTTTTTTTTTTTTTAGCTTCCATTACTGAGCTTTATGTAATCTTCTGCTTCAAGCTGGATAAATGTGGTCCAATGGGGTCAAAATAAGAAAAGCAAAAATAAAACACTATCATTTTGACAGCACAGTGGGTGCTAAAGAATATTGAAATTGTATGTTCAGTGTAAAAATTCAATTTCACCTTGAGCTGTCACACTGGATTTGAGAAAATAAACAAGTTTATTAAAAGAACACTCCGATCCCATTAAAGCATTCTAGCTTGCTGAAATGCTTTGTGTGCAGAGTGTGTCCTCTTTTTTTCATTTCCAAAAAGTGCAGATTTCATTAGGAATTTGCACTTTTATAAATTAACCTGCTTACACCCCCCTGACTATCAATAGGCAGCCTCTCCTGTTACTTCTTGGTTTGCTTAGCTCAGTGGAACTTAACTCAAGAGGCAACAATTGCATCTGCCATGCATAGACTTCTCATTGAGCTGCACTGGGAAATCTGTGATTGGACAGCCACATAAAGTGTGGGCAGGGTTACAAGGGGAGGGCTTGCAAAGGCTGCAGATGAAGAAAGCTGCAGCTTTTACAAGCTGTTTTTAACAAGCCAAATGTAAAAATGCATAATTAAATGAGTGCATGTTTTTATTTGTGGTATATCTACTAAACCGAGATGTAAAAGAAAAAAGTAGTATTTGGCCAGTGGAGGGTCCTTTTAACTAGACAGGGATTTGTGGTAAGTTTCATTTCTAAGCAAAATAACTTATTTGGAAAAACAATCTTATTTTTTCTTCATTGGAAATCTCTTCTAGTTCAGTTATTCTAGATATATTCTAGAAATCTCTTCTAGTTCAGTTATTCTAGATATATTCTAGAAATATCTTCTAGTTTAGTTATAACCTTCATTAAAAATAAATAAGTAAATAAGTAAATACACGAGTCTAGGTATAACACAAAATGTGTGCATTGAAGTGAACGATTAAGACCATGGTTGTCATTGAAAGTTACAGAAAAAACTTGTGAAAATATGGAATTTAATAAAAGATTCTCCAGTGTAAAACTGGATGGTTCAAAGAAAAGGCTATTCAACTTCAAAAACTGACCAGGCTGAGCTAGGTATAGTATATGTAGGCATTTGGAGAGTTCACTCTCAATCGGCCAAGGTAACTTAGAAGCTGAGATTACTATGTATGCTATCATTTAATGGTTAATAAGGATTTTCATTTCAATTCATTCATTCGCTCTGAAATGTTTTCTGTTTTTGGTTTGTTCAAAACTCATTCGTATTTCCATTCATTTTGTCTGAAATGTCTTAACATTGTTTGTTTATTTACGGAATTTTGATGATTCCTATGGAAATGCATGTGTCCTGTTAGTAAACAGGATGAATGCAAATTGAAAGCAAAATAACATATTACATTAACTTTTAAAGAAAGTCCATGCAATTGCATGCACGCACTCACAGACAGATAAACTAAGAATTGGACATCAGCACAGGGAAAATATGGCAGTCACAACAACCCCTAGAGAGGGTTGTTCATTCACTCGAAACAACAATAGTTGTTAAACGAATGAGCGATGGCGTCAAATGAAATTTGTTCAGTGACTCATTCCTTCATTCGGCTGTTCATTAACATTGCAATAGTTATTCATTTTCCAATGAAATTCATGAAAAACTAAATTTGTGTTCATTTTGTGGTTCTTTTAAAAGCAAATTCACATCTCTAATAATTAGTGCATTCAGTAGTTAATTTTTCCATATGTGGAACAAATCGGTACCCAGAGGCTTGAAGTGAGAAACTTGAAGAGGAAGTAGTCCTTTGTTACCTGCTCCATTTATTGTATCTATTTAAAGTATGTACTTCAGATACTTTACTTCAATCCCCTATGAGTGTATACAAGCATCTCCCATGCTAAGTATTCGCAGATCTATATTTGGGATTTTATTTTTACATATAAACCCGTTTACTGACTTTTATTGAGTGCATGTGTCGCCCTTCATTTTATTTCCATTAGTACATTTTATAGTTTTTTATGCAAAATACTAAATTATTGTCAATGCATAGCAAACTTGACATTTATTTAGACACATTAATATGCTGTTTGACACAAATAGCTGCATTGACCTTATGGCATGTTTACCATTAATCCCATAGATATGTTTGAGTTCTACTCATAAATGGCAGAATCTATCCCTTGCAAAGATCCCTAAATTTAAAGAGTGCCATAGATAGTGAAACCCACCCCAAGGTGTATAAAATATGCTTTTATCTTAGAGTACGACTACTGATGAGTTTATTCGGCCCTATTGATAAGAAAAACTTCCAAAAGTCCCTCGAGATTTCCACCCTAGCTGGAGCTGGCTTAGTGCCATCCTTTCATATTGAAAATTTAACAAGACTTGCTCAACCAAACCCTACAGTGATGGGATCCTTACTGTGTTCCACTTTGACATAGTGATATTGACACTGATTTGGGTATTTTATCAGGCATAATAAATACAACTAAAACTTCAATGGTGGGTTCTAACTGTAGACCAGTCACTGATAGCAATATCTGAGCTACCACCCTCCAGTAAGATTACACTGAATGACAAGTCCACCATATATAGAGCATTGTGCCAACATCAGAATGGCATCTCCAACATATCTTACTGGAAGAGGTAAATGTATACACTAAGTTTGCTGGTACTAGCTACCATCTACGTCGGATTTTACATCAAATTTCTAAGTGTAAAGTGTAGAAAGTAAGACATTTGTGGACCTGAAAAGCCTGGGACCAGTGAGCAGACTCTAACACATGTCCTAGGTTATTCTGCTATGCATTAACCAACCCTCAATCTCAGTGCGGGCAACTCTTATTTACTTGCGTATGCATGTGCCACACTTCTAACACTATTTCTAATAAAGTATATGTCATTACAGTCACAGATTACTCTATTTTATTCTCTAGCTTTCGGGGGACATATTCTGAAATTTGCATTATTCGATAGGCCCTTTTATTCTCAAATCATTTTAAACTTTACTATCAGAAATAATACGAAATCACGAACTAATCACTAACACACTCGCAATTTACTAAATCATAACTAGACACTGTTTGAATGATCTTTTAAAATGTATCCCTTTTACATATAGGAAAAGATTATGTGCACATATACTACTGACCCCTCTGCAGTCATGCAGTTTCAAGAGGTGGTAATATATTGAGAAGAGGATGTGGGTGTCTACAGAATGAAAGACTGGAAATTCTTCTTGCTAATGATAATTTGTAGATTTGATTCTGTGTCTTGAAGCGTGATAAGTAAAGCATGCAGGAGCTAGTGACATAAAAATAAACACACACAACTATTTTTATACCCACCTGACATCTACGTGTAAATTAATTAATACATAGCTTTGATAGCATAGACAATAAAGAGCAATGCTTAATAAATAGCTAATTAGACAACCTAACCACTGCTCTCACTGCCATTAGAATAAAATACCGTATATACTCGAGTATAAGCCGACCCGAATATAAGCCGAGGCCCCTAATTTTATCCAAAAAAACTGGGAAAACTTATTGACTCGAGTATAAGACTAGGGTGGGAAATGCAGCAGCTACTGGTAAATTTCTAAATAAAATTAGATCCTAAAAAAAATATATTAATTGAATATTTATTTACAGTGTGTGTATAATGAATGCAGTGTGTGCGTATGTGTGTGTGTATGAGTGCAGCGTGTGTGTATGAGTGCAGCGTGTGTGTATGAGTGCAGTGTGTGTGTGCATGAATGCAGTGTGTGTGTGCATGAATGCAGTGTGTGTGTGCATGAATGCAGTGTGTGTGTGTATGAATGCAGTGTGTGCAGGGCCGGTGCAAGGATATTTGCCGCTGTAGGCAAAAAAATTTTTGCCGCCCCCGCCGCCCCCTCCCCCCCCCATATGTCCTGACTTCCCCTCCTCCTCCCTCAGTGGTCCTTACCTCCCCACCCCCGTGTTCCTTCACCCCCCCCCAGTGGTCCTGACTCACCCCTCCCCTAGTGGTCCTTACCCTCCCCTCCCCTAGTGGTCCTTACTTCCCCCTCCCCTCCCATAGTGGTCCTTATCCCACCCCCTCCCTCTCATAGTGGTCCTTATCCCCCTTCTCCCTCCCATAGTGTTCCTTATCCCCCCCCATCCCTCCCATAGTGGTCCATATACCCCCCCCCCTCCCTCCCATAGTGGTCCTTATACCCCCCTCCCTCCCATAGTGGTCCTTATCCCACCCCCTCCCTCTCATAGTGGTCCTTATCCCCCTTCTCCCTCCCATAGTGTTCCTTATCCCCCCCCCATCCCTCCCATAGTGGTCCATATACCCCCCCCCCCCTCCCTCCCATAGTGGTCCTTATACCCCCCTCCCTCTCATAGTGGTCCTTATACCCCCCCTCCCTCCCATAGTGGTCCTTATACCCCCCTCCCTCCAATAGTGGTCCTTATCCCCCCCCCCTCCCTCCCATAGTGGTCCTTATCCCCCTTTTTTTTGTTATTAATTTTTTTTTTTATTATTATTATTTTTTATTTTATTTATATATATTTTTTTTTCGTCCCCCCTCCCTGCTTTATATATGGCAGGGAGGGGGGCTCCTTCCCTGGTGGTCCAGTGGCAGTTCAGTGGGGGGGAGAGGGGGGCTGGCAGAGCTGTAACTTACCTGTTCTGCAGCTCCTGTCAGCTCTCTCCTCCTCTGCGCCGTCCGTGCAGCTCCTTCTATCAGCTCACACTGTAAGTCTCGCGAGAGCCGCGGCTCTCGCGAGACTTACACTGGGAGCTGACCGAGGTGCTGAACGGACGGCGCAGAGGAGGAGAGAGCTGACAGGAGCTGCAGAACAGGTAAGTTACAGCTCTGCCAGCCCCCCTCTCCCCCGGTCTGTATTATGGCAATGCAAATTGCCATAATACAGACAGTGACTCGAGTATAAGCCGAGTTGGGGTTTTTCAGCCCAAAAAATGGGCTGAAAAACTCGGCTTATACTCGAGTATATACGGTAATGTACCACCTGCTTTCCAAAAATTCATATAAGTGTGACACCCTGCGATGCATGTATTACGTTTATATTATCCATGAAACCAATCTTCCCTTTCTGCAATGACAATCTCACAAAACAGGAAATGGCTGAGATGTCTAAGACAATTTCTGCCCCCCGTATTCTTCACCCAGAGAGTTGTGCAGATCCCACTGCTTTATATAATCACATCAATGCGAGTGAATGAAAGATGAAAAGCACATGCGCTCTCATCAATCTTTTATCGAAGCATACACCTACTTACTCGTTATTAAAAACTGAATGAGTGCGTCAAAATTGGTACTGGCAAGAGACTGGAGAAGTAACCATATACCAGAATAGAATGAGATAAAATCTCAAGCGCCATATCAGTGTAAATGGAACTGAGCATTGCTAAAAATATATCCAAAGGTTTGATAAAATTGAATAAATGGCAGTGGTGGGAAGGGGGGGGGGGGGGAGGGAATAGAGTTAAAGCACACTACCTCCTCTGTTCTCTCTCTTTTCATACCCAATAAAAAAAATTATAATAATAAATGGAAAGCTGTCATTCATAGATTTGAAAATTAACCATTAAACTATTTTATGCTGACAATACAGCTCGATTTAAGTAGAATTTGTAATATTTCAGAAGAAGTTTAATAATTTGAAATCAGAGTCTATAGATGTCTCAGATGCAACCAGTATGAATGTGTACCATGAAAAGCATAGATTCAGTAAGAAAACTGAATTGTAAGCCTCACACGCTTCCCACGGCGGATTTATGGAATATATGTTTTTACACAGGTTAGAGTATTTCAATGTTTACTTTTGGTAATCATTTGTTTTTGTATGAATATTATAAATTTATTAAATAAAAGAGATTGTTTTAAAAAACTGGATGAGCAGTACTCATACTAGTAAATGGAACCCAACAGGGGCTTCCACTTTCACATGCTAGCACTTCTCTCTCTAATAAATAAGGAAAACCTCAACTAACCTGAAGGAGTGTAGTGATTTGCGCTCAAACTGAAATGGCCACTTGAATGTCACACTGCTCTTTGTTGCCCTGAATCAGCACTTAATAGCAACTAAAATGTACACATGTGTTCCAAATGGGGTGAACTCATCATTCTGACCCTCCCAAGACATCTAGAAGATCCCAGCCAAGCTGACAACCCGGCCCCAAGGATGGATTTATTTAGACTCCGGCTGGGGCTAGCCATGAGGCCTCAAGTATCAAAATGGTGCCCTCACCACTGGTGCCTCCTGCAGAGTCAGAACAAGCTAATCTGGGTAAGATCAGCGAAGATATCCACCTCGTAGCCACATCAATGGCCACGAAACAGGATTTTCACTATTTGCTGTAACTCTACTACATCTTGCGATCTATGACACTGTATACAGCCTGAATAGAACCCCGCACTAAGCAAAGAGAAATAGAAAACTGAGCCAGACCATAGAATTTTAATTATACTCCCTCCACTAAACAGCCATGTGCCCCCATCATTGCCAAGATAGGAACTATATTGACATTTAGTTTAATTTAAGTTTCAGTGTTTGTGTGTCTATAAGGAAATTAAGGTCTCTGTAAGTGGTTATTGTAGTATCTGAGTCTCGATTAGAGATTCCAGTGGCCAATTTTATTGATTATTGTTTGATATTTAATAATAATAATAATAATAATAATAATAATAATAAAAAGGGAAGGTTCTAATATACATAATTTGTGCCATTAAGTCATTTTGTTCATAAATAAAAATATGTGTATATTTTAATAGTATCGATGATCAATAATAATTGGTCAGTGGGCACAGTTGGTTTTGCGCAGGCATAGAAATAAGGCAATAGCACTCAGATAAAAAATTATTCATAAATGCCTACTCTCCTCTGGTGAAGGTAGGTTGGGTTGGTGAGATAAAAAAAATAGAAGTGCGACAGAGTTTATAATATTGACTCTTCCAAGAGCTATCTTTATTATAGCTTGCTGCTTACTTGTGTATCCATATGTGTGAGTTACAGTGAGGGGAAAAGTATTTGATCCTCTGCAGATTTGGAACATTTGTCCATTGACAAAGAAATTATCAGCCTATAATGTAAACGGTAGGTGTATTTTAACAGTGAGAGACAGAATAACTAAAAAAATTATTGATTTGCATGTCGATGAGTGAAATAAGTATTTGATCCCCTATCAATCAACAAGATTTTTTGGCTCCGAGGTGTCTTTTATACAGGTAATGAGCTGAGATTAGGAGCACTCTCTTAAAGAGAGTGCTCCTAATCTCAGATCGCTACCTGTATAAAAGACACATCCCCACAGAAGCAATCAATCAATTAGATTCCAAACTCTCCACCATGGCCATGACCAAAGAACTGTCCAAGAATGTCAGGGACAAGATTGTAGACCTACACAAGACTGGAATGGGCTACAAGACCATCACCAAGCAGCTTGGCGAGAAGGGGGCAACAGTTGGTGCAATTATTCGCAAATGGAAGAAACACAAAAAAACTCCCTCGGTCTGGTGCTCCATGCAAGATCTCACCTCGTGGAGTTTCAATGATCATGAGAACTGTGAGGAATCAGCCCAGAACTATATGGGAGGATCTTTTTAATGATCTCAAGGCAGCTGGGACCATAGTCACCAAGAAAACAATTGGTAACACACTACGCCATGAAGGACTGAAATCCTGCAGCGCCCGCAAGGTCCCCCTGCTCAGGAAAGTTTGCCAATGAAGGCAAACTTTCAGAGGAGAACTGGGTGAAAGTGTTGTGGTCAGATGAGACCAAAATCGAGCTCTTTGGCATCAACTCAACTCGCCGTGTTTGGAGGAGGAGGAATTCTGTCTATAACCTCAAGAACACCATCCCCACCATCAAGGTGGAAACATTATGCTTCAGTGGTATTTTTCTGCTAAGGTCACAGGACAACTGCACCGCATCAAAGGGACGATGGGCGGGGCCATGTACCGTTAAATCTTTGGTGAGAACCTCCTTCCCTCAGCCAGGGCATTGAAAATGGGTCATGGATGAGTATTCCACCATGACAATGACCCAAAACACACAGCCAAGGCAACAAAGGAGTGGCTCAAGAAGAAGCACTTTAAGATCCTGGAGTGGCTAGCCAGTCTCCATACCTTAATCCCATAGAAAATCTGTGGAGGGAGCTGAAGGTTCAAGTTGCTAAACTTCAACCTCGAAACCTTAATGACTTGGAGAGGATCTGCAAAGAGGAGTGGGACAAAATCCCTCCTGAGATGTGTGCAAACCTGGTGGCCAACTACAAGAAACGTCTGACCTCTGTGATTGCCAATAAGGGGTTTGTTACCAAGTACTAAGTCAAAGGGGTCAAATACTTATTTCACTCATTGACATGCAAATCAATTTATAAGTTTTTTGACATGCGTTTTTCTGGATTTTTATTTTATTTTTTATTCTGTCTTTCGCTGTTAAAATACACCTACCATTAAAATTATAGACTGATCATTTCTTTGTCGGTTGGCAAATATTTTTTCCCCTCATTGTAAGTTATGTTTTATAAACCAGTAGGGGATTTTCTGACTGCTGTTATTCTCTGTCTGTTTGCCCATTTGTCTGTAAATTTACCTGCCTTTGTGCCTGTTTGTTCATCTGTTTATCTTATCTACATTGCCTATCCAAATATACAAATACATTTTATGGTTTCACTTCCTCTTTAAAAAAACATTTCCCTTTGTATTTAGTCTAAATGTGGAAATATGTGGTTCTGATTTTCCAAGAATAAATTAAATGCATAGTTTGCAAATTATAGCGTTATTGTTTTAGATACGAACATTTAATGATGGCACAAGAAATTATAAATATTCTTCCTATTACACAATGGGACTATTACAATGCACATTATATCGAAAGTTACAGAGTCAGCCAGAAAAAATGATGTAATAAAACATACTTTTTCTTTTCAAATAATAAAATCTAAATAAAACATATAACTGGGAATTTTACAGCGATAAAATGTGTCCCTAGAGCTTTGTAATTAAATAACTCTATAAATACATTTTGTAAAATAAGTACAAAAAAAAAGATATAAATACTTGAAAATACTAACAAAAAAATATTTGGAGAAGACTTGAAGATGGTTAATGCTTCAATTCCTGTTTTTTTTATTTTCTCTGCAGAAGAAAGTTTTGTAAATATCTAGAAAAAACTGATACCTTGAGGCATTGTGAATCTGATATCAATACTATGAATGTACAAGAAGAATGCTGCATTATTCATTTTTATAGATTTTAACCGAAGAACTATTTCATTTAGTTTTTATGCCAAGATTTTAAAGCATGTCCCAACTCAAGTTTAAAAGAACCATAACATTAGTTACCGTATATACTCGAGTATAAGTCGAGTTTTTCAGCACATTTTTTGTGCTGAAAAACCCCAACTCGACTTATACTCGAGTCAATTGTCTGTATTATGGCAATTTATATTGCCATAATACATACTGGGGGGCTGTGGGGGCTGGCAGGAAGCACTAACCTCTCCTGCAGCTCCTGTCAACTCCCTTCTCCTCCACGCCGGTCCGTTCAGCATCTCTGTCAGCTCCCAGTGTAAGTCTCGCGAGAGCCGCGGGGTCATAGTGCGGCCGCGAGACTTACACTGGGAGCTGACAGAGGTGCTGACTGAACCAGCGCGGAGGAGGAGGGAGCTGACAGGAGCTGCAGGAGAGGTAAGTGCTTCCTGCCAGCCCCCCTCCACTGAACTGCCAATGCTACTGGGCCACCAGGGAGTGAGAGCCCCCCTCCCTGGCCAGCTAACAAGCAGGGAGGGGGGACGAAAAAAATATATATATATATAATAATAAAATAATATTAAAAATAATATTAATAAAATAAAGAATAATGTAACAAAAATAATTAAAATAATAATAATAAAAAATAATAATAAAAATGCCCACCCCCCACCAAGGCTCTGCAACACACATACACAAACACACACTGCATCACACACACTCACACTGCATCACACACACTCACACTGCATTCATACACACACACTGCATTCATACACACACACTGCACTCATACACACACACTGTACTCATACACACACTGCACTCATACACACACTGCACTCATACACTCACACTACCCTCATACACACACACACTGCACTCATACACACACACTGCACTCATACACACACACACACACACACACTGCACTCATAAAATCAGAATATGGGTGAATAATTCTTTAAGGGTTTCCTAGAGGTATAAAACAAAAAAACCCAAACATAGTGCAGACTGTAACACAGAAATAAGTAAAATAGGAAGTTACAAAATTCCCACTCACACTTTCGAGAGCTATAGGGGTATAGCTCAATATACACATTTTCAGAGTCCGTAGAGGCGACTCTTATCCCTTCTTTTAATATCTTCCTCTCTTGTGTTCTGGAATGTATAAGGGAAAGTGCCTCTGGTGCAATAACGTAAATTGTGTATTCAATAAAGAGTAAGGAAAATAGGGTACTTACAAACCCAGAGCCTTCCACATCGGCTCTGATCAAATCGCATATGTGGATTAAGGACCACACTCCTTCTTTACAAGTAGCAGGAAAATGCCAATAGTGTATAAAAAATATATAAACTTTATTATACTATGTGCAATAAGAATATAAATATAAATATAAAAATATATATCAATACAATAAAATACACCATATAGGCATAAAAAGTCCAGTGTTCCAAAAGTCTTTTTTAGCTCACAATGTTCCCAGTCTTTTTTAGCTCACAATGTTCCCAGACTTTTTTAGCTCACAATGTTCCCAGACTTTTTTAGCTCACAATGTTCCCAGACTATTTTAGCTCACAATGTTCCCAGTCTTTTTTAGCTCACAATGTTCCCAGTCTTTTTTAGCTCACAATGTTCCTAGACTTTTTTAGCTCACAATGTTCCCAGTCTTTTTTAGCTCACAATGTTCCCAGTCTTTTTTAGCTCACAATGTTCCTAGACTTTTTTAGCTCACAATGTTCCCAGTCTTTTTTAGCTCACAATGTTCCTAGACTTTTTTAGCTCACAATGTTCCCAGACTATTTTAGCTCACAATGTTCCCAGTCTTTTTTAGCTCACAATGTTCCCAGTCTTTTTTAGCTCACAATGTTCCCAGACTTTTTTAGCTCACAATGTTCCCAGACTTTTTTAGCTCACAATGTTCCCAGACTATTTTAGCTCACAATGTTCCCAGTCTTTTTTAGCTCACAATGTTCCCAGTCTTTTTTAGCTCACAATGTTCCCAGACTTTTTTAGCTCACAATGTTCCCAGTGAGCTAAAAAAGACTTTTGGAACACTGGACTTTTTATGCCTATATGGTGTATTTTATTGTATTGATATATATTTTTATATTTATATTTATATTCTTATTGCACATAGTATAATAAAGTTTATATATTTTTTATACACTATTGGCATTTTCCTGCTACTTGTAAAGAAGGAGTGTGGTCCTTAATCCACATATGCGATTTGATCAGAGCCGATGTGGAAGGCTCTGGGTTTGTAAGTACCCTATTTTCCTTACTCTTTATTGAATACACAATTTACGTTATTGCACCAGAGGCACTTTCCCTTATACATTCCAGAACACAAGAGAGGAAGATATTAAAAGAAGGGATAAGAGTCGCCTCTACGGACTCTGAAAATGCGTATATTGAGCTATACCCCTATAGCTCTCGAAAGTGTGAGTGGGAATTTTGTAACTTCCTACTTTACTTATTTCTGTGTTACAGTCTGCACTATGTTTGTTTGTTTTTTGTTTTATACCTCTAGGAAACCCTTAAAGAATTATTGTGAATTCACATATTAAGGAAAACCTTAAAGAATTATTGTGCATTTTTATACTAAGGTATTGTTTTTTGACTTCTTATCTCCATCACCAGATATCTACTTTGGCCACTCATATAGCGCTTCACCCATATTCTGATTTTACGGAATTTTTTAAAAAGATAAGATTGGGGTGAGATAGCAGCTGAACCTTAGTGGGAACTTTTCACACTGGTTTATTGTATATATATTTTTTCACATATTAGCGCTGGTACTTTTCCTTTTTTCCTAGACACACTACACTCATATACACACACTGCACTCATATACACACACTGCATTCATACACATACACTGCATTCATACACACTGCACTCATACACACACACTGCACTCATACACACACACTGCACTCATATACACACACTGCATTCATACACACACACTGCACTCATACACACACTGCAATCATACACACACACTGCACTCATACGCACACACTGCACTCATACACACACACTGCATTCATTATATACACACACTGTAAATAAATATTCAATTAATATAATTTTTTTAGGATCTAATTTTATTTAGAAATGTACCAGTAGCTGCTGCATTTCCCACCCTAGTCTTATACTCGAGTCAATACGTTTTCCCAGTTTTTTGGGGTAAAATTAGGGGCCTCGGCTTATATTCGGGTCGGCTTATACTCGAGTATATACGGAAATAACCCCTTCAGTCACTTACCTGGGTCCAGTGCCAATGTCCTTCGGTGCTGGCTCAGCTCCACCCATTCCCCCCCCACTCCCCCGCCGCCAGCACGTACTTTAGACCTCCCCATAGGAAAGCATTATTCAATGCTTTCCTATTGGGATTCCGGCGACGCTCGATGCCCTCATGCAGCGCCTGGGGATGTCGAAAATTATTTAAAAACACTTTTTTCTCTAAGAACACGGAACCACCATCTAGCGGCTGTCTAAGAGACAGCATATAGAGGTTGGATTAGCCCTGTAATCAAAACACTACGGTTTCTCCAAAACCGCAGTGTTTTGACTAACAGGGCTAAGGGGAGAGGGGCAAGGCACCCAGACCACTCCAATGGGCAGAAGTGGTCTGGGTGCCTGCAGTGTCCCTTTAAATCCCTAGTTTGCCACAATGGGACCATGCTATCCTGTAGTGCTCCTCAACCATCTCCTCAAGGCACACCAAATAATCCAGGGATTACCCAGGTGTTTAAAAACAAAACAAAAAAAACACACCTTAGAGCAGGGGTGGGGAACCTTTGGCCTCCAAATGTTTTGGACTACATCTCCCATAATGCTCTTACAGCTGGCAAAGCATCAAGGGAGATGTAGTCCAAAACTTCTGGAGGGCCAAAGGTACCCAAAATGTTTTTTTTTTTTTTTTGCAAACACTTTAGAAACACCTGGGAAATCCCTAATTCCTGGACTGTTAGGTGTGCCTTGAGGAGAGCGTTGAGGAGCACTGCTAAACTGCGATAGTTAAAGCAATATTTTTTATTTCCTAATTATCTCATATTTATTTGGTTGTAATATGGTTCTCTAAAACATTTACAAGGTAAGATTCTTAAACAGTGGAAAATAACTTTAAAAAAAAAGATAAATTATGAGAGATTTTGCCTACGTTCTAAATTGAGAAGGTGCCCGCTGGATTATATTGCATACTTTACAAAAAAACTACTATTTAGCAGAAACAAGAACACAATTAAATGTTACAAGGGTTAACCACATATGTTATTTTTCTACAGAAACGTAAGTTCCTTGTGTTGAGATATATAACTGACAGAGAACATGGGGACAAACACAAAATAGATGGGAGATGCTGATGCTGAGAGAGGTACACACACAAAATTAGGATGCGACGGAGAGACAAAAGGTGGGTACACCGCAATGGAGGGGGAGGGAGTCACACAATTTATGTTTTTAAGAGTGTGGAAAATCAGAAACTATGTATGGACAGGTGTGGGGAGTAAAGAAGAGGAAAAATTTAAGGATCGTATGAAAAGGGAGGGTAACGGCTATTTACAGTTTAGTGATACAGTTGGCAGAGTAGAGCCTTGACAGAGAAATGTGAACATCTACTGCATGAAAAAAACAACACTGTAGCAATGAGAGAAATGAATTAGGGTTCATGAGTTTCATATTCATGTAACATTTATTTGATATGAAACATTTAGCATGAATATTCCCTTTGTTGGACTGGTAGGGCTTAATGGCAGTTATGACCCAGGCTATGACTTAAAAAGGACCTTCATTTTTCCTTGCTACTTCTATGCAAATGTTTTAAATTATATTTTGATGACTCAGAGATCAAACGCGCAGACAATTGTAAAACGCGGTGCACAATCCCTGCATCCAGCACATCATTCAGTCTGCCTTATTAAAATAATCTCATTCCTATTAACATTGCTGGTCTTCAAAAACTTTAAGATTTAAAAAGAAAAAAAAAATGACATGGCTTGAAAGTGAGAAATTACAGGTCCAATAATTAAGGCTTTTTAGACCTGTAATTACTCCTTTGCTGGAACATATTGCTATTCCTTCTCCGAGACCTGTCACCTTTTCAAAGGATGTTAACAGGCTGTAATATGGTTTTCCTCCCATGTCTTTCTTTTGATAAGTAGCAAAGATCTAAAGTGTTATATGTCAGCCTCAGATCAGGACAATACCTGTGTCCTCACCATTCATTTGTATTTTAAGATCACAATACCTGAAAGGACTTTATAATGTGTCATATGCATGATTTGTTCAATGTATTTTGATACAAAATATATTCACTGCCATTAATTATTTTTAATAAATTTTTGCAATAATTTAATCTACTTATTTCTCCCTTTATCTTATTTCTATGAGGACACCTTATGCATCCATTTTGAACCTTTAACTACTAGGTTATTTTTGGGGAAATAAAACATAACATTAATTTAATAAACGGGGTGCGTATTAACATAATAAATGAGAACAAAACAGCATGTTATTAATAAATTGAAGTTATACTAGAATGGGGAATTATATAACCTAGTTCTGTTGTCTCCCCTATTGGCGTATCTGAAGTTGATGTTGTATGATGTATACAAAATGACGGTTATTGCAAGCTCGCACGCTCTGCACGCTTCTTGTTACTGAAAATAAAGAGTGTCAAAAATAAATATATCAATAAATTGCAGTGGAAACAAAATGTAAATGAAGGGACAGACAACACTCAACATATATGATGAAGGAAAAGAAATGGAGGAGTGCAACTTACATCAAAACCATACAATAAACTGCACAATCTTCCAATATTATTAACAATGTACTTTAACAACAAATGGCAACCTTTTGACCTTGACGTGGGTCTTTCTCAAGCACCGTGAGCCAATCATTGCCAACCAGCTTGGATGGAACTGGCATTGATCATGCAGACAAGTCAGACTGATACTGCATAAAGAGAAGGCATATACAAAAAAAACAGCTGATGGCCAGGAGGGTAATTACAATAACAGAATGGATCAGGAACACACCCACCACACCACCAATGAGGGATAAGAGGAGCCCTATATATTGGGACTGTGGGAGGGTGGGATTTAAGCGTTTTTTTTACACTGCATATTTGTATTTGTGATTTATTGTATAACTGAAGAGGCCCCTGACGAAGTTCTGTTTACAGGTGGATCTGCACTGAACCCTCCCAAGGATGAGGGGTGGCATTCTTAAGGTGCTTTGACTAACTCCATCTTGTGAGTGCTTCTAGTAGCCTGTTTTCACACATTCTTAAAACTTTATAACACTATATATTGTCAATTGCTTTTCAGGTTTTGACAGCGGTATCCCCCTATTATTTTTGTATATTCCTGTTTGATTGGGCATCCATGTGGGAAGGTTGTCGAGGGAAGCTGTCATTAAGTTAAGATTTATTTTCACTATTTTATGTAAACACAGATTATTTTATTATTTGTGTTTTTTTATATAAAGGGAAGGCAGTCTACGAATGCTAGGGAAGGACCAAGTTTTTTGTCAAACTGGTTGTTTTCACAAAAAACTGTGTGATGGCATGATCAGTATATTAAATATCCCTATCATGGCACCCACAGAGTTTGCAATATCTGAGCTTTTGTAGATTTGGTGCATAGGGTACCCCTTTCAAATGGGACCGATTTTTTTCCCTAAGGCTGTGGGTGGATTGATCATCCCTTTACTAATTAGATTAGACAGGCATTGACAGTGCAGTATGTGTCCCACACCATTGAGTTGAGTTTAATATAAGGAAATCAGGGGTACTCTTCTTCTGATGACTTGGCTTGGTAAATGGCATTCATCATCACATCTTCTCTCTAAATCAGTGACATACTCCATTTAGATTCAGGACTTTTGGATTATGACATAATACTTCCAGGTTAAATATATACATTTCTTCTTCTGAATATTTAAGCAAAATGCTTAAGTAAATCTTTCCAGGTAAGGTCTTGTAAGTTTTCCTGAGTTCTATTGACTTATGTAGACAGTGCTTTACAGCGACATTCCACAGATTAAGGGTTGGACTATCAACAATTTTACATGAAAAACCCTAGCTAGGCTCTGCCAAGAATTTCCCACTTAACACCAACCACTAAGTTATAGACTGTTAACGTGCCCGTCTTCTGACCTCTCCTGCTTCCTCTCCTCTTACCCATGGTCTTATTCTTATTGGCCATACTTGTCACATCATGCCAGCGAGAGAAACCAGACCCTTACAGACTTGGTGAGTTGCATACAAAAGCTAGCTTGCAACTCTGACAGTATATAATATCATGGGTATTTTCATTCCATGCTTAATTCCAAAAAACAGTTATGATGGTTTTGTGAATTGAAAAGTATCATTTCCTGCTACTTCTAGAATATATTTTCTCATTTATTTTCTCAATTATTTGTTATTTGATGCATAGAAAAAAATAGTTAAAATATATAAGAAATTGTTGCAAGGATAACATAGATCTTTCACCTATTCAAAGTATTAAAAACAGAATTATATGATTTTTAAGTCATATGTGTAATAGAAATATTAAAATAGAAAACTGTTATTGTATATGCATTGGCATTCTTTGCCTTGATTTATCTAATATATAATTTACATTTACTGTGAAAGTTTAATGAATATAACTAGCACTTGAAGAGGTCAATATGTCAGTGCAGAGCAGTGTATAATTTAGCTTATTTTTCCATACTTATGCAGCTACATAAAATGCCATCTGTTATGAAGGCAATGATATCATTTTGTACTGTTTCTGAACTCTGACAAATACCATTTAGGTCACTCTTTAGTTACATATTTAATTTATTTTCCATTCTACTTCAGTAGCATACATTTCTAATCAGAGTTTTGGTATGTATAATCTTTGATACAATATTTTTTTGAAGGATAACAAGAACTTAAAACCATAGATATTGTTTACTCGCTTCAACTTACATAATGGTTTAAGATGGAATCTCAAACTGTGGTCCTACAACTCTCATAGGCCTCCCTTCAGTCCAGATTGGGACAGTCCCATTTCAGGGTCCTTTACCACTGTCTCAGATTTGTTTCCTAGTGTCCTGATTTTGATGCTACAAGGGAACTGTTCCCAGAAAGGTTTTTTTGTGAGCGCATATTAGACAAACTCAGGGAACTGGTATCCTGCAGAGATTGAAGAAACAACTCTCTCTGTATGGACCTCCCTTAGTGGGCTGACCCGTGTGATTTACAGGCAGCCTGGTGTGCATTCATGCCAGGCTGACCTGCTTCTTCTTTGGGCAGAACCACCCCATTTCTGTGCAGGTCCACCTCCTATCCAGGCAGTTCAAGTGATGTGATTTGCTTCATTAACCAACCCCTTTTAATCCCATCCAGTATGTGTTCCACTTCAAAGGTAATAAAGGTTGTCATATGCTCCCAGGGCTCTCTGAATGCAGAAGATGGCTAAAGAATCATAGGAGTTGTAGTTCAGAAACACAAGGGGGAACGGAAGGCACAGAGTTTTTAATAGTCCAAAAAAGTTTTAATGTTTTATGAACTTGTTTGCACTTTGTAAATGGCTGCGCTCTAACACATTTTTGAAAAATGTGCCCACAATATAATTGCTGAATGTATTACCAAATGCTGAACCCATTTCCTTTGTATAACATTAAGGATCATACCTAGAGGAAAAGACAGCCTATTTTGCAATTAAAGCTTCAGTAGCATACTGTATAAACAAAAAAAGTATACACACTAAAAATATGTGACAAAAACGTATAACTGAAGGTGTTCCCAGGTGTACCTCACAAACACCTAAAGACAATATACAAGCAAGTAGAAAAGTGGAAAACACCCGGAATACGTTATATAAAATATAAAACAACCTGGAATCGAATACAATCCGTGGATATAATCTGTATGAGAGTCAGAAAACTGACATAGCGTAATACAGTATAGGATAAAGTGTATGTATAAGTGTTACAATAGATACACTCACAAACAAACGTGAAATCAGGCTTCTCACCCTCTCAGGGGTAGTGTGCTGTATGATGAATATGCTTGGATATCATCCCATGGAGTATATGTGGATAAAGGAAATCAGAGATAGTGAAGTTTTGTTAAAAAAGTACAAAATCACATTTATTGGTCGCACTTACATATATGAATTGTCCCCTCTGACGAGCCAGGTCTGGTGAAATGCGCGCGTCAGGGTGTCCTTCAGTACTTCTCCTATGATTTAGAGGGAAGCACTGGAACCAGCGACCACGCTATTCTTCTAACTATATTTAATTTTGCCTTAATTTGGAGGCTTCCAGTGTGCCTAGTGATCTTTATTGCAGCACACCAGTAGTTAGAATTTACCATTAGTTCCTCATTATTCTGAGGATAGGTATCTCTACCAGGGGGGTTAGATTCGAGGTGCCCTCGAAGGCACAGTTTCCAGCGTTAGCAGCAGGGCAACTCTGTTCAGCAGCACTTTACCCTAGCGGAACTTAGCTCCTGCACCAACTATTTTTCCGGTATACTTAAGATACTCTGTTTGATCGAGTGGGATTTTTGTTAGGTGCCCATGAAGGCACGGGGACTAGCTTTTTTCCTTTCCTAAAAGACAACTTATTAATACTGCTCTGTTTACCGTATTAAGCAAATATATACCTAAGTATACTAAAGATACTCTGTTTGATCGAGTGGGATTATTGTTAGGTGCCCATGAAGGCACGGGGACTAGCTGTTTCCTTTCCTAAAAGACAACTTATTAATACTGCTCTGTTTACCGTATTAAGCAAATATATACCTAAGTATACTAAAGATACTCTGTTTGATCGAGTGGGATTATTGTTAGGTGCCCATGAAGGCACGGGGACCAGCTGTTTCCTTTCCTAAAAGACAACTCATTAATACTGCTCTGTTTACCGTATAAAGCAAATATTCTTTAGAGGAGTTCGGTAGGGTGCAGATAGCTGATATTCTACGCTATATTTGATCATCTACGTTTTCAGGCTGCTGCTATCATATGGGTAGATTTACCGCTGCCACTGCTATAGTATACGCAGAGACAACAGGTCACAAAGCTGTTAACACCACCGCTGGTATTACATCTGTAAAACAAGTTATTTTGCTACGGGAACCAGACCATGAATAATTACATATTCCAGTTACACTGTGGCATATAATACAGCCTTGACCGCCACTATCTTTCCGTTTGTACGGGGAGCAAGTGCTCTTTTCTCCTTCTATCCCCACCTATATATTCTCAACTCAGGACTGAGCCTTATCATACTGGCCTGTTCCCCCTAAACTATACGTACTACCCTTTGTTGCCGTAAGAAGGGTTTGAGATTTTCTCACACCTACCCAGCGGCTTGGGGGCCACTCACCAGTCCTGATAATACTATTACGTACTTACGATATAGATATATAGGTCCTGACTGAGACTTTTTCTTTCTTCATTTTATTTATTACACCTATGTTGGGTTTTCAGGTTATCACTATTTTAGGTTCACACTTATGTACACTAGCACGTCGTGGTTTCAATATTAACTAATAACATTTATTTGTTTTTCTTTGCTTATTTTGCTGAGCAATTGACCTATGGTAGACGCTGTCTTACAGTTGAATATTCTGTATAGCTTACCGCAGCCCTCTCTGAACCAACGCATCTTTGAGTAATAACTCAGTACATACAGGTACACTTTTTGCCCTCTTTTTGCTACAATCCGTCGATATAATCTGTATGCGAATCAGAAAACTGACATAGCATAATACAGTATAGGATAAAGTGTATGTATAAGTGTTACAATAGATACACTCACAAACAAACGTGAAATCAGGCTTCTCACCCTCTCAGGGGTAGTGTGCTGTATGATGAATATGCTTGGATATCATCCCATGGAGTATATGTGGATAAAGGAAATCAGAGATAGTGAAGTTTTGTTAAAAAAGTACAAAATCACATTTATTGGTCGCACTTACATATATGAATTTCAAAAGAGCGTGTCTCCATATAACATGGAACTCCAAACAGTGTGGTCACAGATCCAATAGGAAATTCAGGAGCAGGTATATGCAGACAGCCAAATACATATGGATAATAAAATACAAAATAAAATACAAATCAAAAGTCCATAAAAAGAAAATCCAACGCGTTTCATCTGATAAGGTGTGGGACTTCTTCAGGGATATCTCCATGTTCATCCTTATGGATATATATACTGCAGGTAATCTCCGTTGATTTGGAACATCCGATATATGGCGTGCGTTCCACCCGTGGAACGCAAGAGAGCGCGAAGCTCTCCATGTTGAAAGGAAGAATAGTTCCGTAGTATAGGACGCATGCGCGTAATACACGCGCATGCATATATGTGAAAGACCAGAACCTAGGAGGGACAAAAAACATAAGGCAAAAAAAATCGCCTGAATAGCCGATACACCAACAAATACCAGTGTTACTGCATCAGAAGATGTTCATATATGGCTCAAAATGAAAATATAAAAATATAAAACAAATATATGGTAATGAATCATTTACCAAGTAGAGCAATGTATTAAAAAATATATATTAAATTAAATATAGATTAAATTAAAATACAAATTAAATAATAAAAAATAATAATGAAAAATAAAATAAGAATAAAGATAAAAATGAAAATGAAAATAAAGTAATAGAATAAAATAAAATGCAAATAAAAACTAAATAAAAATGAAGATAGAAAAACCAAAACATGAATCATATTGTGATGCAGCACACTGAAATTATGCATATAAACACCTTGGAAAAAGAATAATCATAGATGTAATATCCATACTTATATAAACAATCTGGCTATAAGAATCCCAATGGCATGTAGAAATAGAGGAAAAATGAGTATGCCTGTAAAAATAACCCCAAAAGAAGGAGAACACTATTAAATAAGGCCTTGAAGATCAATTTCTTGGTTCAGTCCTTGATGTAAGGTTTTTAAATTAAAAATCCATAAAGCTTATTTTCTAATTAATTCCTGTGCTCTGTCACCTCCTCTCCAGCCCAACTGGATTGAATCTATACCAAATGCTTGAAACGTATTCCAGCAAAATAAGGGACACGAGTTACAGTGTCTAGGGACACTGTGATCAAGTTTGTTTTTTCTGTTATTATTGTTCCAAAATTCTAATATGTAGTTTTCTGGATGTACGTCCCACATATTGGGCCCCGCAGCCACATTGCAATAAATAAATAAAAAAAGAAGAAAAACAGTGGACATGTTTTTTTATAATATAATTTTTTTAGTATATGTCCCTACAAAATCATTTATCTTCCTCTTCTGATCCTTTCATGTGGAACAACGGCCACAACTATAAAAAAAAACTCTTATTGGGGTTTGAAGAACATTATTACAGGAAGATGTTGCAGGGAGTAGGCTAGGTGCTAACTTATTTTTTAAATTGGTAGATTTCTTATAAATTACTGTTGGAAATTTTGGTAACACGTTTTAAAATATCATCTTTCATTAGAATGTACCAATGTCCTTTTAATATTTTTTCTACTTTTTTCGCTTGGGAGTTAAATTGGGTTACAAAGGCAAATTCAAATCTATTATTATTCTTTTTGTTCTTATTTTTATTATTACATGCAAACTTTTTCTTAAGATTATGTTGGAAAATTGTATGGTTATTTTCAACTTCTCTTTCATTTCCATTTTCATTTTTATTTTCCAAAAAAAGGGATCTATTGGAATTTAATATTTCAAATTTTGCTTTCTCCATTGCTTTAATAGTATAGCCCTTATCTATATATCTTTGTTTTATAATTGCAGAGTGTTCTAAGAAAACTTGGCTATCTGTGCAGTTCCTTCTAAGCCGAGTGAACTGACTCTTAGGAATATTTGCAAGCCAAGGGGGGTGATGAGCACTTGAACACTCAATTGCTGTATTACAATCCGTGGGTTTGAAATATGTTTTAGTTTTTAGCTGATTTTGTTCTATATATATAGTTAGATCCAAAAAATCAATAGACAAATCACTGGTCGTAGAGGTAAATTTTAAATTATAATCATTATCATTAATCTGGAATTAAGATCTTCCAGAGTACTATCCCAGAAAATGAATACATCATCTATGAAGTGTCGCCACAGGACCAAACCACCCCCAGCATGATCTCCCAATCTAATGTGTTGTTGCTCCCAATGGGACACATACAAATTTGCAAAACTGGGGGCGAATTTGGTTCCCATGGCGACGCCACACCGCTGAAGAAAAAACTGTCCATTGAACCAAAAAAAGTTTTTTTGTAAGAACAAATTGGATACAACTGATCAAAAACTCAATTTGGACGTCCTGCAAATTTTGGTGTAGCTTGAGTGTTTCTTTAATACACGAGATGCCCTTTGTATGGGGAATATTTGAGTATAAAGCTGTAATATCTGCAGTAGCTAAAATATATGAAGATTTCCAACATATAGATTGTAAATCCTGCAAAATATGTTTTGTATCTTTAATTAAGGTGTTGTGTAAAGGAACATATGGTTGCAGGAATAAATCCACATATTCGGATAAATTGCAAGACAGAGAATTGATTCCACTTATAATGGGACAGCCTGGGTTTTTTTTTTTGTATTCTTGTGGATCTTTGGTAAAAAATAAAAGACCGCCACTTGGCAGTTAGGATTGTAGATACATTTAAATTCATCTGAGTTAATTATTTCATTATTCAAGCCTGTTGTTAGTAATGTCTTAAGTTCTACCAAAAATTCAGAAGTAGGGGTTTTGTCCAAAACTTGATAGGTATTTGAATCATTGAGGATATTGTATGCCGCTTGCAAATAATAAGATTTATTCATAATAACGATGCCTCCACCTTTATCCGCCTCTTTTATGATTAAGTTTTGATTCTCTGTTAAAGATTTTAACGCTAATTTTTCTTTCTGAGTGAGATTAGGTTTAAATTTACTCTCTGCAATTTTATTTAAGTCCTCCTGTACCAAATCATTGAATACCTCCAAAAATTTGCTTTTCGCTGTCCATGGAAAAAGATTTGATTTTGGTTTTAAAGAAGTATGTATAATCATAGGTTCTATGGATGGAACATAATTATCATTATTTGTTATACAAACAGGATTAGTTGTATTAAGTTCAACACTAACTGGATTTATTTATTTGCCTTTAAAAAATCTTTTTAATGTTAATTTTCTAAGAAATTTTTGATTGTCCAAGTGCAAATTAAAAGAATTACAATTGGAAGCAGAGGCAAATTTTAAACCCTTTTTTAGTAATGATAATTCTTGTGGTGAAAGAACTGTATCTGATAGATTAAAAATACCTGCAGACTGGTTTTGGACCTTAAGTAACTTGGAGGCCATAATTAATGTTTCTGTTCCAAGCAGCTTGGAGGTTGTAATCCATTCTTATGCCCCAAGAGAAGAGTCAAAGCTGGAAGATAACACAAACCTTTTTTACAAACCAGGAACAGCCAATCAAGTAGCAAATGACTAGCTGCTTAGTACTACAGCTTCTACAAAAGCCACAGTGGTTTGTTAGTTTATTTTTAGCTTTACTTTGGTAACATTTCAAATTGTCTGAATAATCATTGAGAAAGTATATTTTTTTAAAGTAAATCCATAAAAAATGTACTCAGTGCATTTTACAAATTTTGCGTTTCATTTTTTTTTAAGGTAGACAATAAAGTTACATTACCTTGGTTTCACTTTGCATTAATGCATTTTGGAAACAATATTCAAAAATCTTATTTTTGTGCTTCTCTGCAAAAATGATATGTCTATAGGCTCCTTAAAATGACACAGAATGGTATGGAAGCAAGTCAATGTGCTGTAATTATTTCCTTAGTATCCTACTTACCTCGTGTTGCGTTTGGGTTAATTATTAGTTAACATAATTCAGTTCTTTTGCATTTATTAAAATTTGCACAAATATGTAGATGATTCCATAATCTATGAATGGAAACTAAACTGATAAGGTCTTGAGGCATTGTTAAAAGAGGAATTTTTCCATCATTGCAAAAGCTTTTTTAGTTACAGACAACATTGTCTCAGGACAGCTGGAACAAAGACTACATTTCTTAAATTAGACCCTCCAGCCTTTTACAAATAACCAGGCAAGTCTTGCATTAGTAAAGAGCTATATTTTAAAACTCATGATAGCTTTTTTCCAGTGAACTGCAGTTGTAAAGAGATTTGATGAGTTGCACACAGAAGTTAGCTTGCAACTCTCACAGTATAAAATATCATGGATATGTTAATTCCATGCTTAATTCCAAAAAACTGTTATGATGGTTGTGTGAATTGAAAAGTATAACTTCTTGGTACCTACTTGTTAAAAAATATTAAACCTTAGAATTACTTGCATTCTATACATATATGCAATCAGGTTTAATAGTGCATTATTGCATAATGTTTTTCAAATTTCCATTAGCGTGAAATTCTACTTTACGTTGAGCCTAAAATAATTTCAACAGCCAATTATGTTTTCAAGCATTAATATAATAAGAAATTATAAGTGAAACATGAACATGTCAGAGAGATTTAACCTCTTCCTGTCTATCCATGAATACATAGAAATCACTCTCTCAATGTCAACGTCATGTATGTCTTGGCATTGTTTAAAAACAATGGTTAGGTAGTCATGCACAACTAATATACCATCTCCTACGATGTTCAATCAACAAGATTGCGTGGTGTTGTATAGCGAAAAGCCGTAGGGTGCTATCCCACACCTCCCTCTCTGGAATAAAACCAGTTTGATCCACGTGAATCAAGTGTGGCAGGACCATCTGCAGCCTTGTCGCCAAGACTTTCATAAAGAGTTTGGCATCCACATTAAGTAACGAGATCGGGCGGTTACTGCCACATTGTTCGGGATCCTTCCCCGGGTTAAGCAGGACCACATCGTAGACGCCAGCAATTCCGCACCAAACCTATCTGATGGACAATCAGACTATGAATCAAGCACATCCAAATACTCTGAAGCTCCCATAACGGAACACAGCCTTCATAAGATGCTGCAAGAGCTCAGAGCTACTATAACTGCGGATTTCCACCGCATTAACAGGGATCTGAGAAAATACATTTCTAGTATCGGCAACAGAACTAGCCACTTGGAAATCAAAACCGACAAACTCTGTGTGGCACACAATGAGGTAGTGGATAAGGTCCAGAAACTGTCCGAAGAAAACTCGCTACTAAAAGATAAGCTTTCTGATATGGAAGACAGGTCTAGGAGACAAATTGTCAGATTCAGGGGCATCCCAGATGATATCCCCCAGGACGCACTACCAGCCCACATTCTTTCCATATGCAAAACCCTGGTTCCGGGCCTACCTGATTCCGCATGGGCCTACGATCGCATGCATAGACTTCCGCGGCCTGCTCGTCTATTTGCCGATGTCCCTAAAGACGTTATTGTTAAATTTCATTACTTTGCACACAAAGAAACTCTATTAACAGCGGCGAGAAAGGCCCAATCGCTTCCAGAACCTCATCAACGGATCGCACTATATGCCGACTTATCAGCGGCCATGATGGAGAAATAAAGAGGATTCATTACAGTTACTTAAAGTTATTAAAGAACAACAGTGTGGCCTACAAATGGGGATATCCCACCAAATTGATCATATGGCGACAAGGTCGAAATTACATAGCAACAGATCCGGTGGAGGGTATGAAATTGATTTCAGCTTGGGGCCTATGGACTGGGTCACCCACTCATCAAAAAACGTCAAATGCTGTCTCCCCGAAACGACTTCAAGCGGACTGGCATATGGCGAAATCACCAACCAAAACTCCCTGATATCTCTCGCTGTATATATCCACTTAAAGGTCATGTTGATACTTGAATCAATATTACTGGAGCACTAAAAATCACTAAAGTTAATAGGGGTAGAATAGAATTTCTATAAAAAGCAATTGTACATAATTTTTCAATACAGCTTCCACACTTCAAAAGAGTTCCCGTCACCAAAAGCAAGATTTCAAATATAATGTAGAGAAGTGGAGCGAGATAAAGTAGATAAACCCCTTTCACCATAAATCAAAACATGGAAAAATATACTTATATTTCTGCTGGATCAAGCTCAATATCATATGTGGCATATAGGAAAAAGAGAAATCAGAAAGATCATAGTACAGATCTGCATAAACAGTTATGTACTCTTATATATGTACACTAAATCAGCTGGATATAAAGGTACAATTTATTTGTATACGATGTATAAAATCTAAATATAAAACACAGCTGAAGAACAGCAAAAAGCAATAATACTAGAAGTGCAAACAAATTGCCGCTTACTAGAAACAACAAAGGGCTATAGGGTCATCAACCCAGGATAAACATAACGGATGTTCCATATAAGGGTAAATGTCTGACAATAATCAACTAACTCCTACGCATCTTACCCCCACCCACCTTTTTCTCCCTTTCTCTATATTATATTAGATTTTATGTATATGTATATGTTTACGTTATGTTATATTTCTATTCACATTATTTATATGGTGTACAGTTACTACCTACAGAGCACTTGGCCAAACACAGCCATTAAGGCCCTGATCAGTATCCAGGATTCTTTTTGAGAAGACATTTTAACATCTATAAACTTCTCATAATATCACAACACCTGACACACATACTGATAACCATATGTTGTGTGCACGTGTTACAGCGCTTACCAGAACCTCGATAGTACTTTATATCACGCTGTCTCTACTTCATTAAAGTAACAATAAACGCATCATTGCGAGTTGTAGGTATGATATAAATATTATGCTTTCATAAATTGCCTATATTTCATCGCTTAGCAAATTATTACCACAGAGCGAATGTAACACACGGATACACTATCCAGCAAGTTCGTCTAATACTGCACATCATTGTTGCGGCAACCGTATTAATATTATTGCTCTAAACTCAGACCCATACCATGTATCTACTACGATGTTGTATATTACCACACACTACTTTGTATGATTATATATCACCATGTAAGGCTATGTAACGGTAACATTGTAACGTGTATCACCATGTATTGTATGTGTAAATTTTGTTCTCTTATGTTATGTCATCTCTTTATAAAACCAATAAATACTATATATTAAAAAAATAAATAAAAAAAACTTGGTTTAGAATAGGTCAGATTTGACTTTAGTCCAAAACTGTTTAGAATTTCCAGAAAGTTGTTTATTTTGTGTGCGTGCGATTGTGTTTCATCATAGTTAACTATGATTTCTTTATTATTATTTTTTATTTCTATTGGATTGACATTTGATGATATCCGTGGAGAAATAGTGTGCTTCGATTTCCTTTATTTACTTTCAATCTGAACTCCTTTTATACTTGCTTTGTATATACTTAAATCATGTTTGCCCAGTATGGGACTAAAATTGACAGCTACACTAACGTCATCACTAACTCTATGGACCCATTCTTTTTTTACCTACTCCAAAATTCATTGTTACTATTTTAACAATTTAAAAAAAAATTGTATGATGACTAATGTAGACAGAGAAACACTCCTTATGATCTTTAAGCATTCTGAATTTAAAAATTAATACAGATTAATACAAAATATTAAAACAAATCTGACAGGTTACTTTGAAAGAATATTGTGCAAGACGTCCTAACGTCCTAAAAAAAAATCTACATCTAACAAACTAGTCAACTTTGAAATCAAAAGTTCTGACACCTACACCTCATCTATTGTAGTTTATATAATTTAATACATACAATACACTATGCGAAGATTCTTTGGATCGATCCTTTTATTTTTTAAATAAAGTTTTTTAAAATACTGTTACAGCTTTGTTCATTGGCTTATCCTCAAGGGATGCGAATGCAAAATCTATACCGACAAAGACAATAAAAAAAAAAAAAAAGCCAATGTAAACTACATAGTAATGAATTATTGGCTTTCAAATGTTGCTTCCAAAGTCACCAATAGGCCTCTAGAGTGCTGTTGAATATGAAAATAGCCATTTGGCAACAATAAGCAAGCCAGAAAACAGTAAATAAGCCACAGGTATTCTCACCTTCCAAACCATAAATGCAATGGGGGGGGGGGGGGGACTACAGACCCCCTACTAGTCACTTGAGTAGTCCAGCATGTTTCCTTATTACACATGCGTTGTTTGCAGAGGGATAATAGATCCATGGACAGCACCCATCACTCATATATATTACTGAGTCTATGAGGACAGTCATACTTTATATTAATCCTACAACTTATAGTAAGACTATAGAAGGGAGTGATATCCATTTAAACCTTTCTAATAATCACGCCACATCCCACAGCAAAGAGACTTTAGGAATATAACTAAGCAATGATTTGTTCCTTTGTTGTCAATATGAGGTTCGGAGAGACCAGAGGAGGAATAAGATCCAACAGGTCATTAAGGAGGTTTACAGTCTGATGCCCCCCTCCATTCTTCTCATAAGGATAGTAAATGTGGCCAAGCCAATTCATGGTTCTAGGACCCCTGTCTAACCTCTGGGCTTAAGTGCCTGCCTTGAGTCGTCTCAAATTGTCCTCTGGGGGAGCTCAACCCTAAGTTTAATTTTTATAGTCCTGTGGCCCCATGTGAGTATTGTGAGAGGGGGTTCTGTCCAGAAGTCACTTAGCAGTCATTCTAGAGCTATGTTTATTGAATTTTTGTTGTTGTTGTTGAAACAATCACATGTATATTAGCTTATACTCTTAACAAAAACAGCCAACTCAATTTGATTCCAGGAGTCAGTTGTTGTACTTAGTGCTTATAGTGGCATTACTATTTAATGATAGCCCTGGGGCCAGGATCATTAACTGTTTCTGCCTAGTATAGTATATTGGGACATCTAAAAAATGTTTCAGTCCTTCAGCAAAGGGTACCTCTATTTAGTGACTTAATTTCTTGAGGCACTCATTGTACTAAGGTAATGAGATATTTTACATTCATTAACCAAACACCATAATACATAATTATTGACGATAAGGAAAAACAAATTAAAAGTTTAATCACAGATTTGATTATTTACACAATGCAAGATGTTTACATGTCCCAGATAATTATTTGATATAAAACGATTTGGGGGGCCTTTATCATTTTATTTCCTGGGGCTTTTATGCTCACAAGTTCTGGGAAATTGGTAAGATGTTGTCTTGGCTGTATTTCTAACACAGCAGAGTAGGCATGATCAGAAGCAATGGAATGTGCATTTTTTCTGATTATGAGTGTTTGTGATATAATTTAGCATGTACCCCTTACTCTGTATCTTTTTCAGTGTTGGTTTCAGTGTATCTATACATAGTAAAATAAAACTGATTACATACTTAAATACAGGGATATTCACTAAATTCAAGGTGTATTCAAAGAGAATTTCAAGGTTAAATTAGCTGAAATGGAAAAAAAAATCAACTATACTTTAATTTTGGATAATCTGGCCTTAAATTTGAAATTCACTTTGACTTCTCATTTTATTAAATATCCCCGATAGAAATCAAGTAGAAAAAAAAACACCAAGTCCATCAGTCCATCAAGTTCAACGTTTAAAACACTTTTTTTAATCATGTTGACCCAAAAGAATACCAAAATCACAATTTGAAAAGATGGCTAATTATGCCACAAGGGGAAGCATCCTTCTTGACTCTATAATTGCCCTCACATTTCTCCTTGGATCAACAATCTGTTCACATAAACATTAATTAAGTCCTTGAGTAGTGATGCACGAACTGTTCGCCTGCGAATAGTTCCTGACGAACATAGCGTGTTCGCGTTCGCCACGGCGGGCGAACACATGCACGGTTCGATCCGCCCCCTATTTGTCATCATTGACTAAACTTTGACCCTGTGCCTCACAGTCAGCAGACACATTCCAGCCAATCAGCAGCAGACCCTCCCTTCCTGACCCTCCCACCTCCTGTACAGCATCCATTTTATATTAATTCTGAAGCTGCATTCTTAGATAGAGGAGGGAAAGTGTAGCTGCTACTCATTTGATAGTCTAGTGTATTCAGTGTCCACTACAGTCCTGAAGGACTCATCTGATCTCTGCTGTAAGGACAGCACCCCAAAAAGCCCTTTTTAGGGCTAGAACATCAGTCTGCTTTTTTTTTGTGTAATCTAATTGCAGTTGACTGCCTGCCTGCCAGATTCTGTGTCAGGCTCACAGTGGATACTGTGCCCACTTGCCCAGTGCCACCACTCATATCTGGTGTCACAATAGCTTGCATTTAAAAAAAAATGTTTTCACTGTAATAGATTAATTAGCAGTTAGTTTTCTGCAAGCGTCTGTGTGTCAGGCCAACAGCGTGTACTCTGCCAGTGTGCACAGTGCCACTCATATCTGGTGGCACAATAGCGTGCATTTAAAAACCCACAAACTTTTTTTTCACTGTAATAGATTGAATATCAGTTAGTTGTCTGCAAGCGTCTGTGAGTCAGGCTCACAGTGGATACTGTGCCCACTTGCCCAGTGCCACCACTCATATCTGGTGTCACAATAGCTTGCATTTAAAAACAATTTTTTTTTTCACTGTAATAAATTAATTAGCAGTTAGTTGTCTGCAAGCGTCTGTGTGTCAGGCCAACAGCGTGTGCTCTGCCAGTGTGCACAGTGCCACTCATATCTGGTGGCACAATAGCGTGCATTTAAAAACCCACAAACTTTTTTTTCACTGTAATAGATTGAATAGCAGTTAGTTGTCTGCAAGCGTCTGTGTGTCAGGCTCACAGTGGATACTGTGCCCACTTGCCCAGTGCCACCACTCATATCTGGTGTCACAATAGCGTGCATTTAAAAACAAAAAAACGTTTTTCACTGTTATAGATTGAATAGCAGTTAGTTGTCTGCAAGCGTCTGTGTGTCAGGCCAACAGCGTGTACTCTGCCAGTGCACAGTGCCACTCATATCTGGTGGCACAATAGCGTGCATTTAAAAAAAAAAAACATTTTTCACTGTTATAGATTGAATAGCAGTTAGTTGTCTGCAAGCGTCTGTGTGTCAGGCCAACAGCGTGTACTCTGCCAACCTCTGCCAGTGTACATTGCCACTCATATCTGGTGTCACAATAGCGTGCATTTAAAAACAAAAAACTTTTTTCACTGTTATAGATTGAATAGCAGTTACTTGTCTTCAAACGGGTGTGTCAGGCCAACAGTGTGTACTCTGCCAACCTCTGCCAGTGCACATTGCCACTCATATCTGGTGTCACAATAGCGTGCATTTAAAAACTAAAAACTTTTTTCACTGTTATAGATTGAATAGCAGTTAGTTGTCTGCAAGCGGGTGTGTCAGGCCTACAGCGTGTACTCTGCCAACCTCTGCCAGTGCACATTGCCACTCATATCTGGTGTCACAATAGCGTGCATTTAAAAACTAAAAACTTTTTTCACTGTTATAGATTGAATAGCAGTTAGTTGTCTGCAAGTGTCTGTGTGTCAGGCCAACAGCGTGTACTCTGCCAACCTCTGCCAGTGCACATTGCCACTCATATCTGGTGTCACAATAGAGTGCATTTAAAACCCAAAAACTTTTTTCACTGTTATAGATTGAATAGCAGTTACTTGTCTTCAAGCGGGTGTGTCAGGCCTTCAGCGTGTACTCTGCCAACCTCTGCCAGTGCACATTGCCACTAATATCTGGTGTCACAATAGCGTGCATTTAAAACCCAAAAACTTTTTTCACTGTTATAGATTGAATAGCAGTTAGTTGTCTTCAAGCGGGTTTGTCAGGCCTACAGCGTGTAGTCTGCCAACCTCTGCCACTGCACAGTGCCACTCATATCTGGTCTCACAGTAGATTGCACGCATAGTACCACTAATCCCCCAAAAAATGACAGGCAGCGGCAGGCCACCCCGCAGGAGCCATCGTGGTCGTGGTGCTGTGATTCCCTTTTGCCCTAGAATAATGCCCAGTTTTCAGAGGCCACGTACCCTGAACTTGAAAAGGTCTGAGGACATAGTTGACTGGCTAACACAGGACACCCAATCTTCTAGAGCTTCCGCTCAGAACCTTGAAGCACCATGCTCCTCCAGCTTAGCTTCGGGCACCTCTCAAGATACCACTCACCCGCCTGCCGCCACCACCAACAGTAGCACCCCAGCCGCTTCACTTGGTATGTCAGAGGAGTTATTTACACATCTGTTTGAAGAAATGAGTGATGCACAACCATTATTGCCAGAGGATGTAGATAACAGGGATATGTCTCAGGCAGGCAGCATTACACACATGGACGTACGTTGTGATGATGATGATGTTGTACCCGCTGCTGCTTCCTTTGCTGAGTTGTCAGATACAAGTGAAGCGGTTGATGATGACGATGCGTCCATGGATGTCACGTGGGTTCCCGCTCGGCAAGAAGAAGAACAGGGCGAAAGTTCAGATGGGGAGACAGAGAAGAGGAATAGGAGATGAGTTGGAAGCAGGGGGAGGTCGTCGCAAGGAGCTAGTGGCACAGTCAGACAGCATGCATCGGCACCCGGGGTCAGCTCGACAGCACGCCAATCAACGCATGCTGTGTCCACCACCAGAATGCCGTCATTGCAGAGCTCAGCAGTGTGGCATTTTTTTTTGTGTCTGCCTCTGACAACAGCTATGCCATTTGCAACCTGTGCCAAAAGAAACTGAGTCATGGGAAGTCCAACACCCACCTAGGTACAACTGTTTTGCGTAGGCACATGATCGCACATCACAAACGCCTATGGGATCAACACATGAGTACAAGCAGCACACAAACTCAAAGCCGCCATCCTCCTCCTGGTCCAGCATCTTCAGCCACGTCAACCACTGCTGTCCTCCTTTCCCCCTCTCAACCATCCGCCACTCCGTCTCTCGCCTTGAGCAGTTCCCGCTCATCTGCCCACAGTCAGGTGTCTGTCAAGGACATGTTTGAGCATAAGAAGCCAATGTCAGAAAGTCACCCCCTTGCCCAGCGTCTGACAGCTGACTTGTCTGAACTATTAGCCCGCCAGCTTTTACCATACAAGCTGGTGGAGTCTGAGGCGTTCAAAAAATTTGTGGCTATTGGGATACCGCAGTGGAAGTTACCCAGACGAAATTTCTTTGCACAAAAGGCAATCCCCAACCTGTACTCGATTGTGCAAAAGGAAGTAATGGCATGTCTGGCACAGTGTTGGGGCAAGGGTCCATCTGACCACTGTGTTAAATGTTTGGAGTGAAAGATTGGATATCACACGGTTCAAATAAAATTGGTAACCGTGGCATATACTATATTGGAGTGCTTTCAGATAGTGAGTGAGATGAATAATTATACTCACATTAATAATACTCACATGTAGATATTTTATACATAACGAAGAAGGGAAGAGAGAAAAAATATAATATAGTGTAAGTCTGTAGAGAAATTGACTTCAATTATTAAATGTGAATAATGCCAACTCACATTTACAAGAGCCTTTAATAGGACAGGCTCAAATCTCACACACTTCTGTGCCCTTTAACAGCATGAAGGTTTCCCTCAGAGAAAATAAAAACAGAGATACTTCCATGGTGAAGTATATAATATCCCAGTAAGAGTATCACTTTTAAAAAGCAGCTGTTTCTATTTTCTCTGAGGGAAACCTTCATGCTCTTAAAGGGCACAGAAGCGTGTGAGATTTGAGCCTGTCCTATTAGAGGCTCTTGTAAATGTGAGTTGGCATTATTCACATTAATATTTGAAGTCAATTTCTCTACAGACTTACACTATATTATATTTTTGTCTCTTCCCTTCTTCCTTATGTATAAAACATCTACGTGTTAATTTAATGTGAGTATTATTATTCATCTCACTCACTATCTGAAAGCGCTCCACTATAGTATATGTCACGGTTACCAATTTTATTTGAACCGTGTCATATCCAATCTTTCACTCCAAATTATTAGTTTACTGTGTGAGCATTTACAACATCTAGTGGAAGGCGATTCTTGGTATTTCTAAGGCCTATTTTTACAAACTCAGCAATCAATTAATTAGCATTTCCCAATATTACAATGTAAAGATGAGATTGCAATGCATTCTTGAAGCAGACATTGTGGTCCACTTATTTGTAGAAGACATGTCCAATTTAGAAGATGTATTTAGCTATTTCACCCATCCTATTGAGTATTAACACTGTAATTATATAATACGAACACTGAACACACATAACAATTCAATTACAGACTACGATCAAATATTTTTTAGAAACTGACACATTGTTTAGTTTAGTGCCTTAGACAGTCTGTGTAGCCTTTTATGGCATTTAATCTCAAGGAAAAATGGAAAGAAATTGCTTAATTTGACTGTCATTTTCTTTAACACACATTCTGACTTTTCACGAGGAGTGAGGGAAGGCTTGCTTCTGGATAAATTATATTGACACGGGCAGAGAAAACATGTCACAGAGCATTTTAACCCAGTAGGTTTAATACTTTTTCACATTAATAAAAAAAGGAACAAGACAGGCAACTACTGAATTTAAGGTTCACATCGGCAACCTCAGAAATCAGTCACCAACATCGTATTTAATATGTTTCATACTCAAAGACTATTCTATTAAGGGCCTAGTAATTTTACATCAATTTCCATTAACTTGATTAATGTATTTCTTTTATATTTGGACTATTAGGCCCTTCTTAGTATTGCACACAGTGGAGCTTAACTCTGACCACTAGTCATGAAGCCCAGTAGAGCTATACCTATTGATGATCTAGGTTGTCTATCAGATTAAGCAGGGATGTCTTTACCCCTCTCATATCTTCTCCTTCTTTGATTGGTCCAATCTGTCAAGCTGTTATGACACATTATTTTGCAACATCTTTATAATGACATACAGATTGGGAGGAAGCTGTTTGGGGGGGCTCTGACACATACTATGGGGCTTTTTAACTACAAAATTATTTTGCCCATCCAGTAGCTTCAAGTCGAATTATGATGATATCATGTCTCCATGCCTCTATAACTGACTCTATAACTGTCTATGTCTCTTAGCCTAGATTCACAGAGGAGACAGGTCAGGAGAGCAGCAGGACTGTATAGAACTATGTCTATGTCTCTTGGCCTAGATTCTCAGAGGAGACAGGTCAGGAGAGCAGCAGGGCACCCTAGTACTAGAGATTGGGGGGACGACGATGCTAAAGAGATGCCTGAGCCACAGAGTGAGATTCCTGAAGAAGTTCATTGCAAGCCTCACTACCCATTCTCCCTCACTCTATATGTTAGACAGAGAGAGGCTTGTGGAAATAACAGTAAACCAGCCATCACTGCCTATTTGTTTCCCACCCTCTACTGACATGCTGACATACTGCGACATCACTGAGACCTAAGGTACTGAGTAGAAAAATCTATCCTTTTTTAATGTGTTTCTTTCTCTGCCTTACTAAGTGTGTGTGTATCTTTGTGATCCTATCTGTGCATGTGTGCGTATCTGTCTATGCCTGTCTGTGCCTGACTCTGCCCGTCTGTGCCTGACTGTGCCTGTTTGTATATATGTGTGTCTATCTGTGTTTGTGTGCACATGTGTGTGTCTGTCTGTGTCAGTGCAGTAAATTGCTGTCTCATTGTGTGATTGTGCTTGTCTGTCCATGTGTGTGCTTGTGTATCTGTATGTCCATGTGTGTGCTTGTGTATCTATATATGCCTTTCTATGTCTGTGTATGTGCATTTCTGTCTGTATGTCTGCTTGTGTGTATGTGAGTGTATGTAAGTGTGCCTGTGTTTACCTGTGTGCACGTGTCTGCTTGTGTGTTGGTTCCTGTGTGTGTCTTTACTTGTGAATATGTTTGTGTTGTCATGTCCTTACTTCTGAATCTGTGTATGCCTGTAATTATCTAACTGTGAGTGTGTGTCTACATGTATGTATCTGTAAGTCTATCAAGAGTTGTATCTTGCAGGTGTTAACTTGTGGGGCATGGGAGGGGGTTGGAGGGATGCTCTGGTGATACAACATCAATATTGTTTTGGGCTTAATCTCTAGGTATTTTTAAACCCAACAATGCCCCTGGATGTACAGAAGGAGTTTGAGGCAGAAGAGCAGGTATTCCCAGATTTTAAGAATATGGTTTACAAAGTTCCCATTTGACCTCTATAGAGAGATATTCTCGATATATAGAGAGAACAACTATGTTCTGTCATATACTCCAATCTGTCTGTTGTTTCATAAAAGCATTTAAATAGGTGAATCTGTTTTTTCATCATATTACTGATTCATCCCTAGAAACCAGGGTTGTCATGCTGTTAGGAACAAGTATTTTACAAATTGCAGTTTAGATCTGTAAAAACGGGTCGATGAGTACATTCGTAAAGCAATAAAACAGTTTCCAATTCTCTCATCCTTTGGAGCTTAGAATCCAAAAGCTTTATTTGCAATTATAATTTTGACGACTGATTAACAATAATGTGGAAAATTATACTTTCATTTTATTGGGAAAAATAATTGATCAAGCCCCAACCTCTGCTACGAAATAAAGGGTCATTACATATAATTGTGAAATGGATGCTTCTTAAAGTAAAATAAAAATTGTGAATAAAAACGGCTTTCAGATTTTGTTTATAAATGGCTTTTTATTAATCATTGCATTTCTATATTGCAACCCTAACAGTTAATATAACTCTCTTCAATGCAGGATTTTGGGCATTTTTCAATTACTCTTGAATACTGTCAACATAATCATTACACACGGAATAAATGTAGAATATATCTTAATTTGCAGAAAATAGAATGGGACAAATGTACTCATCCTTGCTGACAGTTCAAACCTTTGGTTTTATTAAATGCTGTGCTGTCCATTCCCCTGAAGGCATTGCACAACTGTAATGAGTTTCTTATTAAACCTATGCTTCCAATTACTGCATCCAGATGACTTCTTTATTATATAAAGCCGACGAAGCTAAGTAATCAAACATGCCTACACTCATTTCTTCAGGTGTGTTCTTGAACCTAGGATCCCCAACAGAGATGTGGGGTTATTGCAAATTCTCAATAAAAAAATTTAAATTGCTTTATTAAGCTATAAATTGTAGAAATTTCAGAATGAGAATTTTAAGTAGAACAAGCACTGTTCTTAAACCTCGTGTATGATATAACAAGGGGAAAAAAGCAACAGGATGCCTTTCTCGAAATATAGAAATGTATACAATAAAATATACATCAATATAATGTCCTTGCTCTGTTTCCTAAAACTCCCCCAAATCCTGATATTTCTGGCTGTTGGAGCAATGTCTCATATTCCACTCATAAACCCACATGGACAGCGAAGGGGGGAGAGATGAATGAAGTGTATTCGGGACAACATGGAATATACTTTGAAACACAATAAACATTCCATAAGAGTAAAAAATAATCAAAACAGTAAAAACCAGAGCCACCCACAAATTTCCAGGACACCGTGGTACCCTGACCTGTGCTGATGAGGAGCAGCAAAGAAAGAGGTAGTGCAAGGAGATAATCTAACTTCTATTGACTTTTTTCTGTTATCTGATTGGTTGGATACGTTATGCTGCTGTGAGATAGTGAAATAGTGAAAAAGTGAAGAGGGACTTGATTAAAATATTTGACTCCTGTCATTACTAAGATAAGATAATAGGTACACTAGAGCTAGCACAATGTACAATGTTCCTATTAGAGTTGATTTATATTACTAGAGATAATCGTAACAAAATAAATAGCAGTCTCCCTTTGGCATTAATGGGAAAATACCTGATCAATTACCAGATAAATGCTTATCTCTTACAACAAAATGTAGCCAATAGGGCCCAATTCTATTTGAAATGATAACATCTGTGAAAATGTATTTTATCATGTTATGCTAGTTTACCCTTTACAAGACCTTAGTCTTGGGAAATCCTTCCTCCTGGAAATTCTGTTTAGGTGAATGAGCAAGTGCGCTGGATCTTGCATGTTGTAGGAATTTGTCCGAGCAGCACCTTGGAATGTATGCATGTTTGCGTGAATGCGGCCTCTTGGTATTATAAAATGTGACCTATGATCGCCACCATTGACATCCTTGGTGACTGGATCTGCTTCACAGCTTATAAAGATATCCCAGCATAGTCCTTCATTTAATATTTTAATAATAAGCTTATAATAAAAGTGTATACCTACAGCTATGGACTGTTTTACTAAACTGTGTTTACAAATACAAAAACGCAGGTCCTGCGCTCAAACTCCCATCACTCCTGGGCGGCAGCAACAACCACAGTACACACCAGCCCCAAAACATATAATAAAAACAAAAGGAAAAAGTTACCTGCGCTCTTCCCAAATCCCTCAGTATATTTAAACAAATTGAGGTTATTTAGTTGCTCCAATGGCCATGAGAGTTTTTCCCACTAAATAAATATGAATAGGGATTTGGGAAGAGCACAGGTAACTAAATATTGTTTGTTCACTAGCGTTGGTGTAACAAGGACGGCAGATACAGAAATGTATCTTTTTACTATAATTACTGTGTTGTTTATGTATTCTATGGGTCACACATGCAGCTCATGTGCTTGTTATTCACTTGTATTTTTTATTTAAATCCCAGCAAAAAAAGAAAAGAAATATATAGAAACATTGACTTCAACCTGTCTCTGTGAATTGCTAGAACAAGTTATTTGTTTTCAATACATTTAGAATAGGAAATGTTCTATTTATATTTATTGATTTTCCATCCCTGAATCTTATGCTGTGTATATACATGATTGGTTTATATTATTAGTCTAGTGTTCAGGTATAGATTGTATGGAGCACATATTCCCAGGGAGCACATATTCCCAGGGAGCACATATTCCCAGAGTGCTCATATTCCCAGGGAGTACATATTCCCAGGGAGCACATATTCCAAGGGAGCAGATATTTCCAGGGAGCAGATATTCCCAGGGAGCAGATATTCGCAGGGAGTACAAATTCCCAGGGAGCAGATATTCCCACGGAGCACATATTCCCAGGGAGTACATATTCCCAGGGAGCAGATATTTGCAGGGAGTACAAATTCCCAGGGAGCTCATATTCCCACGGAGCACATATTCCCAGGGAGTACATATTCCCAGGGAGCACATATTCCCATGGAGCACATATTCCCATGGAGCACTTATTCCGAGGGAGTACATATTCCCAGGGAGCAGATATTCCCAGGGAGCTCATATTCCCAGGGAGCACATATTCCCATGGAGCACTTATTCCGAGGGAGTACATATTCCCAGGGAGCAGATATTCCCAGGGAGCTCATATTCCCAGGGAGCACATATTCCCAGGGAGTACATATTCCCAGGGAGTACATATTCCCAGGTAGCTCATATTCCCAGGGAGTACATATTCCCAGGGAGTACATATTCCCAGGGAGCACATATTCCCAGGGAGTACATATTCCCAGGGAGCACATATTCCGAGGGAGTACATATTCCCAGGGAGCAGATACTCCCAGGGAGCTCATATTCCCAAGGAGCACATATTCCCAGGGAGTACATATTCCCAGGGAGTACATATTCCCAGGTAGCTCATATTCCCAGGGAGTACATATTCCCAGGGAGTACATATTCCCAGGGAGCACATATTCCCAGGGAGCACATATTCCCAGGGAGTACATATTCCCAGGGAGCACATATTCCCAGGGTGCTCATATTCACAGGGTGCTCATATTCCCAGGGAACTCATATTCCCTGGGAGCTCATATTCCCTGGGAGTACATATTCCCAGGGAGCTCATATTCCCAGGGAGCACATATTCCCAGGGAGCACATATTCCCAGGGTGCTCATATTCCCAGGGTGCACATATTCCCAGGGTGCAATAAATGAAAATGCTAATGTTCTACGTAAGATAATATAACAGGTAATGGTCACAAACATAAATGTATATACAAACATATTCCGAGGGAGTACATATTCCCAGGGAGCTCATATTCCCAGGGAGCTCATATTCCCAGGGAGTACATATTCCCAGGGAGTACATATTCCCAGGGAGCTCATATTCCCAGGGAGTACATATTCCCAGGGAGCAGATATTCCCAGGGAGCTCATATTCCCAGGGAGCTCATATTCCCAGGGAGTACATATTCCCAGGGAGTACATATTCCCAGGGAGCTCATATTCCCAGGGAGTACATATTCCCAGGGAGTACATATTCCCAGGGAGCTCATATTCCCAGGGAGCACATATTCCCAGGGAGTACATATTCCCAGGGAGTACATATTCCCAGGAAGCTCATATTCCCAGAGAGCACATATTCCCAGGGAGTTCATATTCCCAGGGAGCACATATTCCCAGGGAGCTCATATTCCCAGGGAGCAGATATTCCCAGGGAGCTCATATTCCCAGGGAGCTCATATTCCCAGGGAGCTCATATTCCCAGGAAGCACATATTCCCAGTGAGCACATATTCCCAGGGAGTACATATTCCCAGGGAGCAGATATTCCCAGGGAGCTCATATTCCCAAGGAACACATATTCACAGGGAGTACATATTCCCAGGGAGCAGATATTCCCAGAGAGCTCATATTCCCAGGGAGCAGATATTCCCACGGAGCACATATTCCCAGGGAGTACATATTCCCAGGGAGCACATATTCCCATGGAGCACATATTCCCATGGAGCACTTATTCCGAGGGAGTACATATTCCCAGGGAGCAGATATTCCCAGGGAGCTCATATTCCCAGGGAGCAGATATTCCCAGGGAGCTCATATTCCCAGGGAGCTCATATTCCCAGGAAGCACATATTCCCAGGGAGCTCATATTCCCAGGGAGCTCATATTCCCAGGAAGCACATATTCCCAGGGAGCTCATATTCCAAGGGAGCTCATATTCCCAGGGAGCACATATTCCCAGCTCAATGATACTTATTTTATCCACATTGGACACATGAAAGGTTAAGTTGACTCTATATAAATCATACCTTCAACCCATTGAATTAAATAGAATTTGTATTCCTTCATCCATGGTTTGAGTGTCATATATTCATTATATTCTCAAACGTGTGCTTTAAAATGTAGGAATAATAAAATCATGTCATATAATTTAAAATGGGAGCTAATGAAAAATTATGCTGTGGCTATCATTAACTATAAGGATGAATAGAACAATTATAAATGATTCAAGAATGGAGTAAAACATTTGACTTTGATGATTTTGCCATTATTACAATTTTGACACAGATGGAATTAGTTGATTTAAGTCAGCTGATAACCCACTTAGATACATTGAGGCGATTAAACTCACATTAATTTATATCCAATATCAAAGCTGCTCTTAAATAATGAGAGCCACCATACTCCAAAGGCAGAATGAATGAGGTTCTTCTGACATTACTGAAATACAGATTTTAAAACAGAGTGTATTGTCTTTCACATAGTGGTCATCCATTCTGGATAATACATACTATAGGACTATTAGAAGTTATTAAGATAAAGGAGTTAATGCCATAGTGACCAATAGAAAACGTATAATACTGATAGAATAATTAAAAAACTCAGGGATAAAATAAAAACAAATAAAAGGGGGGAAAGAGGGAGAGGGAGGAGAAGAGGGAGGGTGGTAGGGAACAATGTTGCGCCTGAATTGCAGCCCAACAGCCATCAACAATAAAAAAGAAAACAAAAGGAAAAATATAGCTAAGTATATACAAGATAAAAAAGGATGTCATGTCTTCAATAATTTATACGGATAAAATTGAAATGAGAAAGAAATAAAAAGATTAAAAAAATGTGGGAAATTTAAAAAATGAGATTCGACCAGATGGATAATCAATTAAAATGTATTCCTCATCGCCTTTTCCCATTCGGACCAGTCGTGTTGTAAGAGGACACCACTGACCGATAGTATGCGGAGAACAAGCTTGCATCTCTTACTTTCAAATAGATGAATACGAACTTTGGTGATAGATGGAATAGCAACCAGTTTCCAAAAGTGGGGAATAGCTGTTGTGGTTGAAATAAGGAGATGGCCCAGCATAACGCGTTTATGATATGCTAAGTCATCTGGAAAATACTTAAGAAGACACAAAATAGGGTTCAAATCAATTGGGGATTCTGAAATGGAAATAATTAAACTTTATATGTTTTGCCAATAAGTTTGGATTTTTGGACACGACCAGAAAATATGAAGTAGAGTACTCGTTTGCCTACATCCCCTCCAGCATAATTTAGATTGGAAAAGATTTAGATGCTGTAATTTAAAAGGGGAAAAATACCATCCATATAATATTTTCAAGTGAGATTCCAAATGAGTGATGTCACTAGTGATTCCCCTCAAGATATTAAACTATGCCACTCTGATACAGAAAACTCCACTTTCAGATCACTCTCCCACTAGTGCATGTAAGGCTGTTTTACACCCAATTCAACTGCAAAAACAGTGTAACATTGAGAGCTGGTAAGTTTCCGACCGGCATCCAAAATAATCATTTTTTTTAGATTTAGTAATTCAAATTGCCTATAATTCAGGTCCCGGCGGGAAATCTCAAAATGATCAATGATATGATCAACCATCTGTTCATATATAGGAGCATCAATGTTACTGAGGTAAGATTTTTGTTGAATTTGGGAAAATGTTGAAAGTTTAGAGGATGAGAATAGATCGTTAATATAATTAATAGAATGGGAGGACCAATAATTTGTATCCAAATTAGGAATTTTTAATTTTAAAACTGATAATGGGTTGCCCTAGATCAAACTGAAGAAGGATGAAGTTTTTTGTAAAGGGTATTCCAAGCTTTGATGGAAGTCTTGAGAAGGTTGAGAAAACATATCAGCCATCCTTGTGCATTGAGATGGAAGCAGCCATAAAATATATTTAATTGAGTAGAGGAGAAAGCTTGCTAGCCTCCATCTCAAGCCAGAGTGCGATCATTATTATTATAATATTAATATTATATTATCATTATAATTTTAAGACCATCGCAGCATTGGTAGTATAATGATACTTGGCAAAGTCAGGCAACCCCTCCCTCCTCCCCCCACATTTACTACGTTTTTGTAAAATAGATAATTAAATCCTTGCAGGTTTCTTGTTCCAGATGAGAGACAAGAGGGCCGAGTGTACCTTTTGAAAAAAAAAAAAGGTACCAAAAGGGGGTTGGCTCTGAGATAATATAACATTTTGGGAAGGAGAGTCATTTTGATCGAATGATTCCTACCTAACCAAGACAATTCAAGACTATACTCCTTCTTTAGTTCATGTCTACAATTGGATCAAAACTTACCCAAATTATATTGATGCATCTTGGAAAGGTTCTTGCATAGGTTTATGCCCAAATCAGAAATATAGGAGTCTCTCCAGTCAAAGTCAAAACTACTCTTTAAAATATTCAATTCTTACCAAGGTATGAAGAAAGGGAGCACTTGAGTTTTGGCAGTATTTATTTTATATAATGAAATGTCGCCAAATTCTTGCAAGATCAACATCAATGGGGTCATTGATTGTGATGGATTTTTAAGAGATGACATGATGTCGTCTGCAAATAAACCTATTTTATGTTCCTTATCCCTAACCACAATACCTTCGATATCTGTTCTCTTACAAATCATTTCAGTCAAGGGCTCCATTGCCAACACAAACAGGAGTGGCGACAATGGACACCCCTGTCTCGTCACATTAGATAGGGAAAAAGTTTCAGAAATATAACCAGTAGCAGATACTCTAGCAGCTGTCTGGCAATATAATGCGAACACAGCCTCAATGAAGGGTTCTGGGATGTGAAAACAAGACAAAACCTCCCTAAGGTATCCCCAATGTAATCTGTCTAACGCCTTCTCTGCGTCCAAAGATAGGAGCAAAGAAGATGTGTTAGGCGATTTAATATGTTCAATCAAATTTATAAAATGCCTTGTTCCATCCGGAGCCTGACGATTCAAGAAAAAAACTACCTGATCTCTATCAACAAGGAACGGTAAAATCTGATTAAGTCTATTAGCTAAAAGTTTTGAATAAATCTTCATATTGTTATTTATTATTGAGATCGGGTGAAAGTTGGAACACACATTTGGTGTCTTGCCTGGCTTGGGTAATGTAACTATTTGCGCACTCAAAGCCTCCTCCTGCATTCTTCCTGATTTCCAATGATAATTAAATAATTCAGTTAAATGGGGAGTTAGAATGCCAGAGAAAGATCTATAATACGCCATAGTAAACCCATAAGGCCCCGAAAAGTGCTAATTTCTCAATGATATTGGCACTTTTATAAATTGGGGTTCTAAAGGGATGCACCCACTTCCATATAGCAATTCATGAAGCTGAAGTGCTCTATGGGTGTGGAGTGCTACTTTAATGTTTCAGCCAGTCGGAGTCAGTTAAATGCTGTACACTCTGTGCCATCAAATTTTCACCATTCCACTCATGTCTTTTGAAATGACAAAAATGACGCAACTACATAATCCTATAAATGTCATCTTGACGTTGACACCATTATATGACTTCCATGTGGATTCCATGTCATCGTTGAAGAGTTTTCTGCCTCTCACTTGATTTGTTTCTCATTGTCTTAATTTTCTTTAGCCAATCTTGTCTAGTTTTGCAAACTTCTTACCTTCCAACATTCCAATTTTGGATAGTTTCTTTGTCATTGGTTTGCTGATGTTTAAGTCATTTATTTATTTGCCTTCATGGAGTTATATTGTGGATCCTAAGTGCCAGCAATATATCCAACTATGCCTCTCTCAACTAAATTCTTGTCTATATTTAGCATTGTCACATATTGTGGTGGACTTAGAGAGTCCAGAGCCATACGTCACTCCTAATACTTGGAAATTCCTCCAAAGTTTTGAAATCTACGGCTTAACCTAGGTACAATGCATAAATTACACCAAAAAGAACAGGCATCTATGCTCACCAGTACTGTGTAGTTGTGTTTTCCTGTGCTTCCAGTGAAACCTGGTTTACATAAAACACAGCCTTTTTCTTTAAACAGGCATTGAATCATGTTTTGGATGGAGTGTGAGTGAAATTCCACCAACCGACTGGTCGATATGGAAATTTAGTTATTCATTATTTCATTGAAAAAGAACAATTTTTAATTTTTTTCACTAGGCATGTAGACAATTTTCCAGGCGTGCTCACTAAAGTGAGAATTCAAGATTAATTCAAAGTGAATTTAAAATTTAAGATCAAAATAGCCAAAATAAAAAAAAAATCTCTAAGTCACCTATGCTTCCAATTCATCTACTAAGGCCATAAAGTTAACATGCTTTCCAAGGAATCTCCTGATTGTTGCCAGTTTTAGCTGATATCATCGATCTCAAAGATCTCAGTCATTAGGTGAATCCAGTCACAGACAGAGCAGCATGGCATGAGAAATAAAGTAAGTTAACTCTCCAGGAGTTAACATTTAAACCTTGTGGATGGGGTCTGTACACTAAATGGTGACTAGGGTACTATAGCGTTAGGAATAAACATTCGTAAAATGCTAAAAGCATGAAATTCCTTTATAATGGACAGTGGGGACGTGGCAAGATCTGAGATTGTAAATAGCAATTTATCTGAGTAAATCACTGTCTTACGTGTGTCCTTGTATGCCTTTAATAGTAGGGTTTACACTTACGGCTTTTAAAGTGGATTCTAAACTTAAAACAAAAGGAAGAACGATCAAATAGGTTCCCAGTTTTAATATCAAATGGTTTCGACAACACACTGTTGACACACATTTGAGAATTGAGTTTAGGATATTAGGCTGCAATCCATGCCAGGATGTTGGGAGTAATACCTATCTAATTAATGATTTTGAATTAAAAAAAAGAATTAAAAAGAAGACCTTGTCTAATGCCTTTTCCGCATCTGCTGAGAGAAGGAGGAAAGGTTAACAGCTTTTTCTAACCAGCCTTTTGTTGTGAAACACTTCTTTCATATTTGTGATTGAACATGGATTGTTTAGTAAGAAGTAGAGCAACATTAGATCCCGATGAATGAACTATATTTAACATATTCTATAATATGACTTGTTAAACAGATCACTTGGTTAATGTGCCAACTTTAGAACCTGTTTAAATTGCTGGCTTGATTGCTGCCTTGAGTTCACAGCCTTTCTTTTGCGCTAAGAAATTAAAAATGAGCATCACTAATTTTACTAATAATATTTTTTACCCGAAGATATCCCAATACAAATTAAATAAACTTTTTTTTGTATCTTTCATAATGAAATTTGTTGGTGTTGTTCTGTTGTCTGATTTTTTTTTTTGTTTCAAATACAACAGCTGCTATGGCACTAGTCATAGTTTGGATTTATCATATCTTCTAAATGGCAAGTGTTGTGCTGTCTGCAAAATGCTCTAGCTTGATCGAAACCCCTATAAATGTCAGCAGGCAGAGCTAGGCTGTAATTGCACTGGTGGTAAAAGAGCGTGAATGGATGTGTTCATAATGTCACCTTAGACATTTTTCTTTACTCTGAGTGTGTCTGGGGTGCAAAGCATCTTTTTAAACATTACATCTTCAATTCATTGTACATATAAATATTTCAGTGCAGCCATCTTATCGGTAGATCTGTTTCTTATATGCAGCCCGAGGTATGTTTTAAAAAAAAAACAACTAAATTATAAAGTTTATAATCATAATAATAGAGGCTGGAAGCATTATTTATGTATGCTTCACAAACTGAAAAACAAAATCCAGCTATCTACACGATCGGTCCCTCTCTCCATCACACTTGGATGCATAACAGATGTGTGCAGCATTTAAAGCAAGCCTATTTTATTTACCAAGAATGTTATGACAATGTCTTTTTTTTTTCTACCAGGTCTCGTGTACTTTTGGGAATTGTGGAGTTCACTGCAGTGCAGGCAGAGTAACAGCAGCAGCAGTAACAGTATCAGTGCACCAAGAAAATGCAGAGAAAATATTACAGCTAGTGAGAGGGAACAGGATTTAGAAATGATTCTGTCTACAAATTACAGTGTAGGAACACACCGTGCACTCTGTTATTTGCATAAATAAACAGAATTTTGTTTTTGCAAATAGCAGTCAGTAAAAAGAATAGATATTACAAGTACAGAATAATATTCGTGAATTTTGGTACATATCAATAAACACATACACACATATTTATTTATTTATAAAATATTGTATACATGTATATAGACAGACAGACAGACAGACTGTCAGAAACAGTCACTGCCCTCGTTAAACAATAAAGTAATAGAGGTCCAGGCACTCCTTGGTTCAAGACAGGTACTTTATTAGGAACCACAACAGCAACGTTTCAACCCCAAAAGGTCTTTGTGAAACAATGGCACCATTCCAGAAGAGAGACATTTCAAACATGGCTGGTTCTTACTGCCTAGAACTGAATCCTCTGTGCACTTTAGTGACCATTCAGCTCACTGTCGTGGATCACAGACAGTTTCTTACACTGGTCTTCTGGATATACTGCCTATGTAACCACCCCCTCTCTCGCAAACATCACCAGAATAGAAAGCAGACTATTTCAGAAAATAATTTCTGACTTCTGAACAAGACATTTTTGAAGAGATTACCTTTAATTATAATTTGCAACCTTACCTGTTGCAACATAGATAGCTTGCTCTGCCCATACTGGCATTCCTACAATGCACTCTCTTTCTTTACTCACTCTAAACTAATTCTCAATCAGCACTTTAGAAAATTTATTAAGTGTCCTCACTCTCTCCTTGGCACTGTTTTCTAATACTCTCTCCTAATGTGTTATGGGACAATTACTTATTGATGATCTGCAGTTATCCAGTTTGCAAGATAACCATTCTCCTTCTCTGACCATGGCCAGATTAACTATGTATGCGTCTTTGCTCTCTACAATGACACATTGAATTCTTTATGACATATGTGATCTTATATCCAGTTAAATTATATTTTTTGTGTGTTTCAATTTTATTGTTTTCTTAAGAAATAAGTTGGCATGTGGCAACTCAAACCAAAATGACAATAATCAACACTAGAAAAGAAATGAAACAAACTGCCCACAGAGATCACTTTGAGTGAGAAGTAGGACTTTAACTCAGACATTATTTGCGGTAGAGATTCCTCAGGAATAGTCACATAGAACAAGAGGTCATCTCCATATGCAGGTATCTTACATGGTCTTGTCTATCGTGAGGCCCCATATGTTTGAATTCGGTCTAGTAGCATTCAGTAAGGGCTCCTATTCAATGGCAAAAGGCATGGGCAAAAGACCCATGTAGGTACTTTTGTGAATCTGTAAAGGTTCAGGAAAGGCTTGGCCTTGGTATATGTGAGAGTATATATTTGTAAGAATATTTCTTCAAACTCACAATTTTCAGAGCCCATTAAAAGTTGGCTCGGTAATTATGGCACTTTTCATCTCATAAAAGAGATATATGATGGCATTTCCAAAGATAGCCCTCAGGATCTCAGGGCAAGCATTAAAAGGTGTATATTTATTAATAACTTTTTAAAACAAATCAAAAATAGCACAACACGTTTCAACCTATGAGAAGGTCTTCCTCAGGTGCTTGTATTTCTCCAACTGAACTTATATGGCTATATTATATATATGCCAAGGGACGATTCAGACAATTACACAATTTAAAACATATGTTAGTAAATACCACCCACAACCAAATATGTTCAGGACCGGATGTTTGCCGTCATCCCCAACATGGAGGCACATTCTGGTCTGAGCATGGTGTCCATTCCCACCTCAAGATGTTTGTGCACCTTAACACCTATGGGTCTCAACATAGACTTTGAGATAAAAAGTATTTTATAGTTTTATTTAATAATGGGTCATTTTATAGATTATTACTTCTTCTACACAGATGTGTAAAGTTTTTATTACATTCTTATTTTGATTCATTATTTCCTCTATTTTTTACATTACCTTGTTTCCTTTCCCATATATGTTCAGTTGGAGAAATACAAGCACCTGAGGAAGACCTTCTGATAGGTTGAAACGTGTTGTGTTATTTTTTATTTGTTTTAAAAAGTTGTTAATAAATATACACCTTTTAATACTTACCCTGGACTCTGGAGTTCCTGTGATTGCAGCAGTGACGAGTTCCTGAGGGCGATCTTAGGAAATTCCATCATATATCTCTTTTATGAGATGAAAAGTGCCATAACTACCAAGCCAACTTTTAATGGGCTCTGAAAATTGTAAGTTTTTTTTTTTTTTTTTACATTCTTTATTTTAGAGTAGCATGTTAACAGTACAGGTCAAACATTAGCAGTTAACACGATAGACCAAGTATATTCCACTTTATGTCTTTTGTAATTTTGTAATTTCATCTCTCATTTTCCTTTACTTTTCCCCCCTTCATGTCTATCCCTGTCCTCCTGTCTTGGTCAGTCCTCTTTTCCCCTTGTCCTGTATCTAGTGTTTGTAGTGATCCGTTATACTGGATCTGCCTTTGCGGGGAAGGTTAGTCGGGATCCTAACACAGGTCGGTTTGGCTCTTAGTATGGGGCCTGCCGGAGGGACTGTGTTTTGTGCTTTGTGCTTTAGCTAGTGTGTGGCCACCAGTTTGCATGGGCGTGTGCTTCGGTCGGTGAGGTGCGATATGGTGGCTATGCATCTTTGTCGGAGCCATTCTCCCCTCAGCTCACCCAAGGGGATGGGGGCTCGTCCGTTCCTATGAGTATTCCCCTGGGGCCTTCACTCGGTTCAGCTCCAAGCCCTAAGGGCGTAGCGTGAGGGGTATGTTCCTCATGTCAGCTCCGGGCACCCTCCCCCCGTGGAGGGAATGGTGGCGCTACCTCGACCAGGTGATCTCCGGCATGCCCACTGTCGTCGGCCTCTGTGTTTCCCGTTGTGGCTAAATGCGTGAGGATCTCCCAGGTGCGAGGTGGTCATTGGTCTTGGTGACCGTGTCTTATGGCCGGGGCCCCTTCTAATGGTGTCGCCCACATCTCTATCTGGGAGTGAGTCCCATATTTTCCTATTAGTCGCCTGGTTATGGTCCCGTCGTTGGGTTATGGTGGTGGTTTGTGGGAGAGAGGGGAGAAAGAGAAAAAAATAAAAAAGGGGGGGTGTGTGGGGAAAAGGGGGGAGAGTTAGCGCTGCCGCAGTCCAGTCTTCTCCTACGCTACTCGCCTCCTCTTGTGGCCCCGGGTGGGCAGCCCCCGGCCGCCCCCACCTCCGGTGGGAAATGTAGGTTATCCACGGCGTCCACAGGCAGGTGCAGCATTCTTGTGTTCCTCGGAGTTCCGCCGTAAGGGATTCCATTGTATAAAACTCATCGACCTTGTCTATCCACTGTGTAACGGTTGGGACATCCGGCGATTTCCATCTGGCGGGGATGAGGCTTTTGGCTGTGTTGAGGAAGTGTCGGATAAGGGTTTTCTTGTAACGCCCTAGGGGCATCTGAGTGTGGTTTAAGAGCATAGGTTCCATGGGGATGTTCTCGTCTAAGATTTCCACCAGTTTGTTGTGAATCTATTGCCAGTAAGGCAATGGCAGGTCCGCCCCCTCAGCAGTTTCGCATCGCCAACACGTATTGTTGGGTGCGATCCTCATGGCATGTAGTCATGCAGGAGTCCTATACCAGCACGTTAGGAGTTTGGTGGGACAGAACGTGTATTTGCTCCCATTGCTGTTCCGTTAAGTTGACACCTGTAGCTTGTTCCCACTTTGAGTGGAAGTGCGCTGGGGTCCCACGTCTGCACCCAGGAGCATAGCATACAGGGTCGAGACGCCGCGTGTCGGGTGCGTTCCCCTAGAGCATAACGTTTCAAATTGAGTTAGGTCTCGGTGGACTAAGTGTTTCCCCTGTAGTGTGGCATAGTACCGGCGTACCTGGTGGTATCGAAATCGCAGGATCCCTGTCGCCCTGCTCTGGCCCAGCATGTCCTCTAACGGCTTCAGTTCTTTATTTGCACGCCATGCTTGAAGGTGTTGTGCCGCCCTCCACCCCAATCCCTCGATCTCACCTTGCGACAGGCCTCCCGCCAGATCCGGGTTGTGTATCACGGGTGTCAGCGGTGTCGGATGCGTGGTGAGCTGCAGCTTGAATCGTATGGTTGTCCATGTTCTCAGCGTCGCGCCTATGAATGGGTGGTTCCGCAGTATACCTTCGCATGTCGGGTTTTGTATCCACACCATCGGTGGGATACGCCCCCCGGCTTGAAACCGCTCCATGTGGACCCATTGTTTCTCTGAGTCCGGGTCATGCCATTCTATGATTCATAAGAGATGTGTCACTTGATAGTATCCCTGTAATGACGGGAGTGCTGTCCCCCCACGATGTCTCGGGAGCATAAGCTGCGTCTTTCTTACCCTCGGTGGTCCTTTCGCCCAGACGAATCTCAGTATCGCCGAGCCCAAGGAGTTGAAGTAGGTACACGGGATCGTGATCGGGATAGCTTGAAAGAGATATAGCAGGCGTGGCAACAGATTCATCTTTACTGTGTTTATCCTCCCGAACCACGACACACACAGGCGACCCGATCTGAGCAAGTCTGCGCGGAGCGTTTGGAGGATTGGGAGAAAGTTGTCTTGGTATAGCTTTGTCAGGTCTCTGATCAGCCAGATCCCGAGGTATTTTACTCGCCGCTGGCACCATTTGAAGGGGAATTCCGTTGTCAACCATTCAACCAGTTCGGGGGGTATAGACAGGGGAAAGGCTTCCGACTTGTCTGCATTGAGTTTGAAGTTAGAGATCTGTCCAAACCTGTCAAAGGCAGTTAGTAAGTTGGGTAGTGTAACAATGGGTTGCTCACGAAGAAAAGGAGGTTGTCCGCATAGGCCGCTACCTTGTGTACTCTATCTCCCTGGACAAACCCCGCGATGCCCTCGTCCCGTCTGAACACCTCAAGAAATGGTTCCAGAGAGAGGGCAAACAGGAGGGGGGACAGCAGGCACCCCTGGCGTGTCCCGTTACGTATCTTGAGTGTTACGTTGATGCGTAGTTGATGCGTAGTTGTGCGGACGGATCCTTGTCCAGAGCTTAGTGATTTGGTTCATGCGGCGCTGCTGTCTCAACATTCTGGCGAGCATGCGGCTGCATTTGTTGGAATGTTCGTTAAAATAGCGATGAGCTTTCCTTATTGTGTGGGCAAGGTTTTTCGTGAGCAGGTGTTGCAGGCTTCGGCGGGACTCCTGCAGAGCACGGTATACCGCCTCCGTCGGGGTGGATTTATGTTCTTGTTCCAGGCTGGCGACTTTCGCACAGAGCTCTTGTAGTTGTCTGCTGTGTTCTTTCTTCCTAGCAGTACATACCTTAATGAAGTGTCCCCTAATAACGCACTTGTGGGACTCCCAGCGGATCATTGGTGAAGTGTCAGTGGGGTCATTTTCGTTGAAGTATTGGCGAAGCACCGTCTTTGCATCTGCTATGGTGACCGGGTCGCTGAGTAGTTGTTCATTTAGTTTCGTGGGTTTGTTTAAAGGCGAGGCCAGCTGAGCCAGAACCGGCGATGAAAATTGTGAGTTTGAAGAACTATTCTTACATATGTATATATACTCTCACATATACAGATTACACTATGTGTGTTTTTTAACTTGTCCAATATTGGTGAAAAAATGTATGTGTATTGGTTACTAAAGAAACACCGAGTGTAAGGTAAATTAAAAGATTTCTTTCTGTGTGTGCGAATCACCTTATCTTTTTTCCAATTTTTGGGATATATTCTCTGCCGTTTGGATTTTGGAAATATATGTGGCTGCCTCTTTTTATTTATCATGTGGATCAGAAGGGTGCGTTTGAATAAAAGAAGGACTTTGTCTGTAAGAGGGCCCTTTGAGAGTTGCCTATACTAGATCTGTAGTTATATCCATTCAGCACACAGCTCCCAATATGGAAATATATTTAGTCTAAGTTTATGATAGACCTTTGCTGATTGACAACAATCTTAACCCTTTAAGGACAGAGCTTCAGAAGCTTGACTTACGCTTAATGACACAAGCAATTTTTGCATTTTCTTGCTGTTTGCGTTCAACTGCAATTTGCATCTCTCTCATTTATTGCACCGACACATATTATATACTGTTTTTTAAAGGACAGAAAGGGCTTTAATTTGATATAACATATAAATATATAAATGCTTACTTATTATAAAAAAAATACAGAAAAATGCAAAAAAAATGAAAAATATTGTTTTTTTTTTACAGTTTTTGCAATCATAATGTGTGCATAATTAGTGCAGGTTAAGGAAAGTAATTAAAAATAAATTCATTTATTTGTTCTGATTTACAGAATATATAATGTGTCTGGGATTTTAAGTTTTTTTTGGTAGTTACAGGTCACAAAGCACAAGGAGTAAAATAAAATTTTAATATGGAGCGATTTTAGAATTTGGTATGTTTGTCTTGTAAGCCTAATAGCCATAAAATAAAACAAAATTGCCACACAAAAGTATATATTTATATAAAGTAGACATCACAGGCTATTTACCTAAGGTTGTTTTGACACTTTCTACGTAGCCATTTTACCGCCAACCTCTGCTAAATATTGGAGTAAAATTGTGTTTTTGGGGGGTTTTCGCACACAAACGTATAACAAAGAACTTCTCATGTGTATTTTGTAAAGTTGTTGTGTGCTATTCCTGTACAAAGTTTTATTATGTGTTCAGTTACTTCTGCTGAGTACAACGGTACCCCCATTGTATGTCTTTGGCACTATTTCGTGAAGCTACAGTGCCATATAGGAGACCTGTCCTTTTCAGTATTCACAGTAGAATTTTGAGAGACGGATATAATGAGCCTATGCTTCCATTTGGGGTATTATAACAGTTTGACTGTTCAAAAACCCCCACAAAGGCCTACCATTTGTAAAAGTAGACACTCCAGGGTATCTCATAAGGTGCATATTGTGCCTTAACATGCCCCCATTTTTTTACCATTACATGCCAAAGTATGTGGTAAAAAATAATTGTGTGCATTTTTTACATACGGATTGCATTTTTGCTGGGCATTTTGTATATTTCATATGTGCCACTAAGTTCAAACCCCCCAAATTATGCTCAGCTAAGTCTTCTGAGTAAAAGGACACCCCCATTGTATGTCTATGGCACTATTTCGTGAAGCTACAGTGCCATACAGGAGACCTGTCCTTTTCAGTATTCACAGTAGAATTTTGAGAGACGGATTTAATGAGCCTATGCTTCCATTTGGGGTATTATAACAGTTTGACTGTTCAAAAAAAAAACCACAAAGGCCTACCATTTGTAAAAGTAGACACTCCAGGGTATATCATAAGGTGCATATTGTGCCTTAGCATGCCCCCATTTATTCACCAATATATGCCAAAGTATGTGGTAAAAAATAATTTTGTGCATTTTTTGACATACGGATTGCATTTTTGCTGGGCATTTTGTATATTTTCATATGTGCCACTAAGTTCAAAACCTTCAAATTATGCTCAGCTAAGTCTTCTGAGTAAAAAGACATCCCCAATGAATGTCTTTGGCACTATTTTGTGAAGCTACAGTGGCATATTGGAGACCAAGCCATATCAGTTTTTACAGAACTTTGAATTTTGACGCTGGACCTATGTGCAATTTCCAAGCATCTTCGTAAGTTTTAAATTTTTACGCTGTGCCCATGTCCCATTTTAGAGTATTTTACCAGGCTATATAATCCAAATACCCCACAAAGGCCTACCATTTCTTAAAGTAGACACCCCAGGGTATTTCAAAAGGCATATTTTGAACCTTAGCGTGGGATAATTTTTCCGCTAGCTTGTACCAGGTGTAGTGGTAATAAGCGTTTTTTCTGCCTTTTTGACACACAAAGTGAGTTTGCACAGTATATTTTGCAAACCTTATGTGTACCACCACTCTATAATACTTTATATGTTGCTCAGCTATGTCGGCTGAGTACAAAAATACCCCCGTATGTACCTTTGCCAGGTATATGTGGACATCGGAGGGGCACATTTGGGACACAGCCATTCCATTTTTTTTCAAACTTTACATTTTTACGCTGTGCCCATGTCCCATTTTAGAGTATTTTACCAGGCTATATAATCCAAATACTCCATAAAGCCATACCATTTCTTAAAGAAGACATCCCAGGGTATTTCAAAAGGCATATTTTGAAAATTAGTGTGGGATAATTTTTCCGCTAGCTTGTACCAGGTGTAGTGGTAATAAGCGTTTTTTCTGCCTTTTTGACACACAAAGTGAGTTTGCACAGTATATTTTGCAAACATTTTGTGTACCACCACTCTATAATACTTTATATGTTGCTCAGCTATGTCGGCTGAGTACAAAAATACCCCCGTATGTACCTTTGCCAGGTATATGTGGACATCGGAGGGGCACATTTGGGACACAGCCATTCCATTTTTTTCAAACTTTAAATTTTTACGCTGTGCCCATGTCCCATTTTAGAGTATTTTACCAGGCTATATAATCCAAATACCCCATAAAGCCATACCATTTCTTAAAGAAGACATCCCAGGGTATTTCAAAAGGCATATTTTGAACCTTAGCGTGGGATCATTTTTCCGCTAGCTTGTACCAGGTGTAGTGGTAATGAGCGTTATTAAATGTATTTTTTTACTTTTTAAAACTTTTTTTACTTTTTAAAACTATTTTTTAAACTTTTGTTTTGCTTATTCATTTTTTTAAAGTTTCCTAAACTTTCGTAAAACTTTTTTTTACAGATTTAACATTTTTCTAAGCTTTTTCTTTTACCGTTAACCCCTAACTAGCAGTAAGCAGCACTAACAGTAAATTCCCCATTTTCCCATAACTCCCACCCACCCCAGCTAGCAAAATATTTAATTATACAATATTTAAATTAGTTAATTAAATTAATTTAACCCCTGAGGGTTAAAAAATAAATAAAAGTTAATCGTCAGGGGTTAAAAAAAAATTAGATCACAGTATAATACTGTGATCTGTATTTTGATCACTGTAGGCAGTGATAGACTGGCAGGCAAGGGGTTAATTTTTATTTGGACTGGGTAAAGGGTTTATTTTTTTTTTATTTTTTACTTAAACGTTATTAAAACTTTTTTTTACTTAATTTTTTAACTTTTTAAAGCTTATTTTAAAACTTTTTTTAACGTTAACCCCTAGTTAGCCTAACACTAAATCCCCCAATTCCCCACTAACTTCCACCCTCCCCAGCTAGCTAAATTTATAATTTTAAAATATTTAAATGAATTAATAAAATAAATTTAACCCCTGAGGGTTAAAAAAAAAGAATTAAACCTCAGGGGTTAAAAAAAAAAATCAGATCATATTAAAATGTAATCCCTGCCAATTGATCACTGTAGTCAGTGATCAATTGGCAGGGAAGGGGTTAATTTTTTATTAATATGGGTAAAGGGGGGGTGGGATTTTAATTTAACTTTTTTTTTTAAAAGCAGGGGGCAGGATCACTGAAGATCCGTCTCCCTGCACTTCACACTGAACCCGGAAGTGCAGGGAGGCGGAGGTGAGTATAGAGAGCACATGTGCCCGCTCTGGCATGCTGTCAGAGCGGGCACATGTACTCTGACAGCCCGATCCGGTGCTCCCGGTCTGCCTCTAATGCAGAGGCAGACCGGAGCACCATTAACCCCACGATCGCCGCGATTGCGGCGATCTGGGGTTAATTTTACCGCGTGACGGACGAGGTCCGTCACCCGTCGTTAAGGGCATCCCCAGGATGACGGACCTCGTCCGTCACCCGTCGTGAAGGGGTTAAACTGATCATATCTTCCTTTTCCATCTCTCGGAACCTTAGGAAATCAAACTATGCTCTAGAGAAGAGCACTCCAACTTGCAGGATCTAATTTGAGTAGTTGTTTTGGCAACAAAGATAACTCAGGTTCTAAGGATATATTTGCATAAAATGACCTCCGTAGGCAGAATGAAGTAATGAAGAACAGTTTATGTTGGAATATATCTGTAAAAGATGGAAGCTTCATACCATGCTTTGAAATGTCAGAGACAAACTCCATATGTTTCAACATCCCAGAAGACCAGCCACAAGAACAGAGTTAGATTTTGTCCCAGAAGGAAAGCCAATAGAAAATTGATCAATACATAAGCAACATGGTATCCCATATATATATTTTGTCTTTCTATCCATCTGTCTACCTTCCCATCACACACCAATTTCATCAATTTAATTTCCCCTCAGACAACAAACAGAAATAAAATCCTGCTGAACTGTTTTGTGAACCTGTTCATTTCTAATTGTGTCTGCTTTGGGATACTCAATCGTATCATTCAGCAATACCATAGACAAGTGACAGCTTTTGGTTAATTAGAGTTCCTCTCTAATTATTTGTGTCACATATTTTATTACAGAATACCAAGTGGATGTTTGCCTGAATGGTTAAGTAGATAACAAAGTAATACTACTTTCACCCTCTTTTTTTTTTTTATCTTGGCATAATATAGTGTTGTATATTTAATAAACATTTTGTAGTGAGTTTAAAATTATCTTTATGTATTATATCAAAATACCCAAAATGTAAACAATAACAAAAAACAAAGAAAACAAAACCCAAAGTTCGAAAAAATATCGAAGTCAAATTGATTAAATTGTAATTTACTAAACTTTGTTAGGGTCAACATGTTATTCACACACGTAGCGATTGATTTAAATTATTCAGGAGTCACTCTGAGTTTTTATATAAATTCAACAATAATTTGTAAAAATAGACTACCCCAGATTTTGCTAAACTGCCCCAGTTGTAGCTCAACTCAGCTGTAACTCCATGCCTCTTTCTCCAATCCCACCCACTTGCTTATAATTACTGTGCAACATTCTATCAATCAAGGATACAAAAAGGATGTTTTTTCTAAATCATAAAATCACACTAGTAAAAAGCAGACATGAACATATGCCATATATCTACCTAGTGATGACTTCAAAGTGTTATAGTGCAATATGTTTTTCTTTTGTTTGTTCTATAAGTCACTTGGTTATCAAAACATAACTGCAAACATATCCACTATCCACTGCTATTTAGAGAAACAAAAACAAAACAATAAATAAATAAAACCAAGAGCCGGTGCCTGTCAATGCAAAATAACTAAAGAAAAAGGCGAAAATGTCAGATGAGCGAAGTTTCTCAACATATACGCTATTCTGTGCCTGGCAAATGCATTCGGCTTCTGACCAATTCATTCGTGTCATTGAATAACAAAAAGGGAAACCGAAATTTCACACTGAAATTCCAACTCGATTACTTTAAGGTGACCCTGGCATTAGCCACTATATTTGAAAGCAAGAAAACATTTCTGAGTTGCAGTATATTAATTTAATATTCTGAAACTTAAAATCAGTTTAAGGTGACATATCTTTTTTTTTTTTTCAAAACAGGAAATTGTCACCTGTAATGACTTTTCATATTAGCTTTACTTGAATGCTATGTTTAACAAATAAGTAATAATAAGATCAGATAAAAAGATCTTAAACTAAATATAGAAACCCACAACACAGTATTCACATTATCTAGAACTGAGTGCCTCCTTCTCGATTCCCCGTCAGATTCCCCATCAATCATAAAAGAGAAAAATGGCCACTCACATTTTATGAAGCTTTAATATAAGCATGAATAGTAACTGCATGCAGGCGTACAATGTCTAGATATGCAGCCAGTGTGATTCGTCAGACCCTCCTCTAGGTAATATACAAGAAGTAGAACAAGCAGAGAAAATCCAATAGTAAAAAACAAGCTCAAATAGATATAATGAAACGGGAGATCATTTTACTATACTTTAAATATATTCTACAGGCAGTTCTACAATGAGAACATCATAAAACCTACACCCGCTGAAAGCGTTTTGTATACTTTGATGTAATCAGCTAGCATTGTTATATAAATAATTATATAGTAATGTAAAGTATAATAGCCTTATTTTATTTTCTTCAGAAGTATTTTTTTTTTTCTTGCCTGAACACATTCACAGGAAATAAAATCTTGAAAAGTTTGCAGGAAAAAGCAAATGCTTCTATAGAGCTTTGATTAATGCATATTGGCAAATTTCCGCATTCTCTCTCAGGAATGCATGAAAAAAGCGAATAATTGCAAAGTGGATTATAATAAATGAGTCTTAAATGAGTGACATTTCTATCATATTTGTTCCCTGAGTGCAGTTTGGTTACAGGCATTTGTATACTATTAACCTAACTTTCTTTAAAATTAACAATTACTTGAAATTATTCAAAGCATTAATCACTATTTATTTTTTTATAAGTATATTTTTGTAACTATGTATAGCCTTATTTTGAGCATACAACTCCTTTGTATTATAAAACCTTTACATATCCGTAGTATACTGCCAATGCTGTTTTTGTTTTTCATTTGTCAGAATCTTGCTTTATCCCCATTTATGTTTTATTTTTTTTATTTTGTTGTCGCAAATCATCCCCATGTCTGTTCCTACCTCCAAACCTTTACCAGTGGATAGGGCACTAGCTGTGTGTTCTCTTCCTTTATTAAAAAAATTCACAACACAAAACCCTGCAACACAAGGCTGCCCTGACTACTGAGGTTAACGCCGTTTATTCATTTGTTTTATGGTAATCATAGAACATAATGCTAATAAATATAAATGATTAATGCACTTTTTGCCCAATGACATAGATAACTTATGTAATGGTAACCGTGCACTGGTGGATTCAAAGCACATATTACAGCAGGTTTGAACTCACAAACAAAACATTAGAATCTCATATAGTAAAAATGTGCCTATTTCTTTGTTTTATATTTCTTTGTCTTTATTGAAAACATAGACATAGAACATAGACTTATGTTCATGGAATATATACTGTGCGGTATTCCAACATAAATACATAATATACCTCATTCATTCCTCATTCATTCTTCTCATCAATAACATAACATAATATAATGAGTTTTGGTCTGTTAACTGTTAGCATGATTAATTTCATAGAGAGTTATAATATAGTAATTATTCATGCAGAATTAAGAGTTTCCCTTCCTTTATATCTCCTTTTCTATCAAATTGTTTATTTTATCCTCAGGGTATATAATTATATTTAATTTACAGGATATTATCCCACATTCTCCATATATTTTTGTGTATCGATATCTTATTTGACTTTCTATAGAACCTTCCTCCATCTGTGGTTGGAATCTAATTTGGTTATTTATTATTGGCCAAACTGGTGTCATTGGGTTTTTCCAATTTCTGGCTAAAGTGAGTTTGTTTGCCATTACTATATGAATAATTAATATTTTTGGTTCATAATTGCAAATTGGAAAATCCAAATGGAATAACATTGTCTGGGGTAATAGTATTGCCTGTTGTTGTCCTAATTTAAAAAAAAAATGCTGGAGATTTTTCTTTTTATCTCATTTAGTTCTTCACATTTACACCACATATGATATATTGTACCTATTTCTTTAGAACATTTCCAACATTTATCTGGCTAGTTATTTTACTTTTTTTTATTCTACATGGAGTGATATACCATCGGTAAGTGATTTTAAAAAGGTCTCCTGTATATTAAAGGTGTGTTTAATCTTTCTGATCTATCTCCCCAAATTTCCAGTGTGAATGATTTATTTATATCACTTTCCCATTTTTGGATGGAATTGGGTTTATCCATAACCATCAAATCTTTAACCATGTGTGTCACTTTAGAAATGTGTCTGTTTTTATAATGTTTATTAATCAAATTTGCTAATTATTGGTGTTCTTTAATATCTAATGTATTTAACAGGTGTCTTATTCTATCATAATTGTACCATTCTTGATTGGGAAATCCAAATTGAACTTGAATATCTATAAATGGCTTAATTTCCACCAAGGGAGCAATTGGAGTTATGTTTTGGATATTATATTCTATCCATTTTGATAAATCTATATAACCAATAAAGAAATTAATAACTTCAATTGGTGTGGAGTAGAATAATTCACTACAAATACCCAATTTCCTTTTAAATAATTTAAGAGTGGTAAGTGTTTTGTTTACAATTTTATTTGATGATGAGGACTTTTTATAATGTTGAGAACCAATCCAAGTTAATTTTTTATAGAGTATTACTTTTTATTTCCATATTTTTCCAGCTTTTTTAATCAGGATTAATAAAATTGTCCTATGTCAAAAAGTGAGTAAGTATGTTACAATCATGTAATTCTATTACATAAGGTGAGAAAACTAGAATGGTGAGAGCGCTCTTAATAAACCATTGTTTTGAATCTTTTAACTTTATTTTATCTTGTATTTGCACTATTACATAAGGAAGATTTGTTCCTTGTTCCATATTTACTAACTCTTTTAGTGAGCATATAATATGAAACTCTTGGTATTGTATTCCCCCAAATGAATTTCATTCATTTTGAGTTTTGAGCGTGGTACTCTTATTGGTATGGATCGGAATAAATTGATTGATTTTGGTATTACATATGCCGAGATCGTATTCATGCATCTCTACCAAGAAATTTCTGGCCCTTTCCAATTTTGAAAATTTCCTTTAAGTAATAATAATAGTTTCCTATAATTTACTTATACCATTTTATCTATATTTGATATAATTAGGATTCCTAAATAGTCTATCTTATTTTCAATCTTTTTCTTTTTGAAAATATTTTTATGTCAAAGTTTATCAGAGAAATAGGTCTATAACTTGACAGGTTGTCATGGTCCTTTCCAGGCTTGGCGATTGGGAGAACAGAAGTCGTTCCTGTGGAATATGTTTACTGTTCGAGAATTCGATGTATAATCGTTGTAAAAATGGGGAAACTATTTTATCAAATGTTTTAAAAGAGATCGCAGAGAATCCATCTGGTCCCGGTGCTTTTGCCTTTTTTCAGCCATTTTATTGTATTATGGATCTCAAATAAAGAGAGAGGCTTAGATAAAGCTACATTATTTTTGGGTAATTTACATTTCTTAAGAAACTCTTTGATTATGTTTTCACTTATAGCTTCCTTGTTTCCACTTTCTAGATTGTATAATGAATAGTAATATGATCTAAATGCCTCTCCAATCTGTTTCGGGGATATCATAATTTTTTCTCCTACTTTTATTTTACATATTCAACTATTTTTCTTTTTGAATTTGAATTTATTGCAGAGAAGTTTGTCAATCTTGTTTTTATTCAAATACAAATTTTGTTTGAGGAACATTCAATTTCTATCTATATTTTCTTGAAGTTTGATTTTGATTAGATTTTGGATTTGTATTATTTTTTTGGAAGTATTTAAATTTGGATTTTATTTATTTATTTTCTCTAGTTTAGTTAATGATATATAAAGATTTGATAGGGATTCTCTGTGTATCTTTTTTACATATGATCCGAGTTTTATAAATAGTCCTCGAGTAAAACATTTGAATGATCCCCAAATAGAAATTGTACAAATATCCTGTCTAGGAGAACATAATGATTCATTCAGCCTCCATGTTGTTTGAGGAAAATATTCTCTATTATTCTCAATTTTTAAAAATAGGGGTGCATGATATGATCATTAAGGAAGAACATTTATGTACTGTATCTTGTTTGGTAACAAATAGATTTATTCTTGAGTATGAATAATGTACCTTTGAAAAAATGGTATAGTCTCGTTCTTTGGGATGTAATACTCTCCAGATATCGTATAGAGTTTTTTGAACATTTGCCTATTTCAGTTCTTTATGCTTTCATTTATCCATACATTTACTTTGCTTAGTCTCACAGAGAGCTAGTAAATATCCAAAAATAATTGAATAAACAGTTTTACAGTTATTGAATTGTCTACTAAAATGTTAAAATTTGTTATATAACAGGAATCGTCTCTTCATATTCCTGTAATTGTTTAAAAAGTATATTTTGCTTCTTATGACAGTGTGTATTTTTTAATATCTTTTTGACAATTACTTTTTTATTGAAAAACATTTCAAAACTTTAAATAGCAAATAAACAATAAAATGTAAACACAGACAAATAAAAAAGTGAATAAATGAAAAGAGGGAAAAAAACATCCATCCAAATACACAAGTTCTAAAAATGTTCTTAAAGGAAACAATAAACACGTAAAAGGTGTAAACATGTGTCAAAACATATATATATATATATATATATATATATATATATATGTCTTAATCGTGCAAAACAACATGACATGACATATAGACATGAGAAAATAGCACAGTAAAACTAATCTATAATGAGCTCTAATTATAAACAGTATGATCACTTGACTTTGTCCTCCCAAACATTGAAGATCTAGGCTCAACATTTTCTATTTTTTTGTGCTATTTGTATATAGCATCATATTGACCTACCAACAAAATTGATTTTATGATAGCATGGGATAAAGATTTATCTAAGGAATAATTTTAATGAATGGATAGATATTGCATCAAATCAAAAATAAATACTATAATCTATAGAATCATTATAAAGGTGGTATCTGAACCCGTCTAAGCTACACAAGAAGTATGCAAATTTGTCAAATATTTGTTGGCGTTGATGTGTCCTCTTCTTCAAACATTCTGGAAGGGCATTCATAGTTTAATTAAGAGTATTGATTAATCTATAGAGACCTTAACACCAGAGCTATGTTTATTTAAAATCTTCCCTAACACTATGAGTAAAATAGATTCAATTATAAGAGGCCATATATTAACAGCAGCCACGTTGACCATTCTGAGGGCCTAAAAAAATAGTAACATTCCACCAATTAAAGAAGTCTTGTACCTTGTACTGCACAAGAAGAGCCATGAGATGGCTCTTAGGCAATGGTCATGTATGGTTCACCAATTAAAATCATTTTTTATCTCTTCTTATTTACAATTTGGGAACTTTATTTATTTGATGACTTAGTAATTTATAGGTTATTTCTAAATAGTTAGTACATAACATTACTCTGTGTAAAGCATTGACAATTCTCCACCATTCAGTCAGAGAAAACTGTTTGCCCAGATCTAATTTTCACTTAGCTGTGTAGAAAGTTGTTGTTGGTTACTATATACTATGGAGCATTACACAGAGATAACAAAGTAGGTTTGCAAGGTTACATCTGACAAATCTGTAACAAACTATGCGGGGAACCGAGGGGTTCAAGAGAAGACGGGTTATATAAATGTACCACATATTGACAAATATGCAAAATTGCTTTTTCTTTGTCATTCTTTAATAGTGAAAAAATGTTTTTTATTATAAAACATTTTATATGCAGGATGTTGAGGTTATTTATAACTGAATTCATTAGAATACATTATAGAAGTTTTGATTTTACTCGAACAAAATTAATAAATATTACAAATAGTCACTGAATATTTAATTTCCTTCAGTGTCAAAGCAGCCCGTAAGAAGACAGTTTCAGTTAGCATCACTAGACAGGAGTCAGATATGGTCAGTTTAGTCACAGCCTCGGAGCAAGATGGTTTTTAATTGGAGATAAAATGTAAACATTCACAGTTTGAGGCAAATAATCACTTAGGCTCTATTGAAACAGCATGCAGTTCACTCCCTTTACCTTTGTAAAATTAATTGGCTGAGCTTTGTGTCTCAACCTTCTACTCCAAGTGATCTATTACATTATAATTTTAATTAGCAGGAGGTTAATAGACATCAAAATAGTGAGAAAAATAATGGTGCACTCTCTCCACTTTCAAATACTGATGTGGGATAATAGCTGAAATGACACTAATCACTTTAGAAGACAGTCGCATTAAATGCCTTGGTTGTTGTCATTCCAAAACCATTCTTCTTGGAATATTGTTCCTGAAAGGAAATTCTAATTTAAATAGATATGTCATTTTATTCAATTCTGAAAAAATATATATATAAAAATCATATGACTTCATCTCGGATTAAAAAATTATTTTTATTTATACTGCCCTACTGCACACTATAAGATAAACAAAAACACTTACAACCACTTAAAAGTGCAGTACAAGTATTACAGAATTACAGAATTATATGTACGATTACCCTTTCATATAAATGTTGTAGATGTAATACAGGATTCCTCTATATCCTCAGAATAGTTAAAACACGTAAAACACTGACATATATCTACAAAAAAAACAACAAATAACTCATAGGGTAATAATGTATGGACACAAATAGTGTTGAAACTGCAAGGTCACACTCACAAGATTGGTTTTAAATTCAGGCTCATCAATATAATGTAGATTCCATACCAGGTGTTGGTAGGCACATGTAAAAGGAAACAAAGGCAAAATATAGTGCAACACTGTATGTATATTAGCAAATGCTTTATTGTGTTACATTCACAGAATAACTGTAAAAGGCACGCCCATTAATACATTGGTGCTGTAGTCACCAGTTCTGGTTCCGGGATGTAGAAAAGTATGGTGAATAAGGTTCCCAGGTCTAAAAAATGGATAGGGGCACAATAAAATAGTAAAATAAGATACAATGAGGGAGACAATATAAAAAGCCCTATGCGTTTCATCTGAAACTTAAGACTTCCTCAAGGGAAATTAATAATCTGGGTCTGTTGTCTCTGTGATAGAATTTTAAATGCTTCCATGTGTCAATTTATAAGACTCTTCCGTTTCTGCGATCTCACCTCATGACAGGTTTCCCCAAGTTGTCTCCATATATAGTGTTCCGGATTCCAAGTGTCGGTGGAACACATACCCTATTTAATAGCCCTAGACCCTGTTTATCAGTAAAAAAAAAACACACATTGAACAATTCAGCATACAGCAGAGGGCAAGGATCTTCCACAACCTGTCCTGATGTTACTCTACGTCACTCACTTCCTCTCAGTGCTCCAAGTAAATGCTTCTCAAAGAGAAGACATTTGAATGGCTCAGAGCGTATGCTCAACATTAAGAATGAATAAAATAAAAATAAAACAGAAACTAACTGGGTTATTCACTAAACTGTAAATATTGTCTGTTTAAATCTGAGTGGTAAAACTAAGGTTGTGATTAGTGGTTGGCTCCTTACAGTTATCTCAGAAAAGCAATAGATTACATGTATTAATTGCTCAGAGAACCCAACCCAATGCAATACCCAACGTAAATACTTTTGGAAGACTTTTGTGAAAAATAGGGTAGAATTGCAGAATGCCCCAATTTTGACATGCATTTTTGCTTGTTTACCATTTATTCAATGGAGTGACACTATCCATGTTATCATACTGACCAACATTAAACTTGGATATTATTTCTAAATTAGCTCACCCTTTCTAACTATAATTCTAGCTAACTTTTGCTAACCCCATCTAACTTTAACTAACTTATCCATTGCTAACCCAAGATAAAAAATAACCCTGGCATAGGATGCTCTTGATTGCCACCAATGATATCATGGTCCCTAACATAGCATTTTGGCACCTGGCAACCAATGGCTGCAAGGCCCTCTCCCCTCAATGCCGCCCAGATTCTTGTTTCAGCCTGGAATTCTTGACATTCCTCCCACTGCAGTGAGGGGAAGTGATGTCAACGGAGGAGGATTGGGCTTCAGGGAGAAATTGTCCTTGGCATTGAATTTCAACTAAATGTATTTCTTTATTATTATTATTTATTTTTTAATGGGGTGGGGAGTACCAGCACTTGTCTCAAACCAGTGATAACCAGTGATAGTCCTACCAAGTTATGCACAGGGAATTGAATACATGTGCAAACAAAAATGTGATTTTTATTTTTGCTTAATAAACTTTTGCGTCATCATAAAATATTGTGTCAGATACAGATCAAAAAATGAGAATCTCCTCACCATCTACAGGTGAAGATAACTCGGTGGGCTAATGCATCATCAGTAGAATCAGTTCTACTTTTGGGTTGCAGGTTCAAATCCTGACAGGGTTGACTCAGCCGTTCATCCATTCAAGTTAAATGAGCTAAAATGAGTACCGTTAAATTGGGTAATAGTAACAACTCCTGCATGTTGGGCTAACGTAACATCCCCAGGAAGAAACAGAGTAATATGAATGTACCTTTACTGGTTAAATACGTTGTTACTATTATTATCTTCAGAAGGAAGATCCATAAACTGAAGGTATTTGTATCCTATCCTTGGTAATAATGATCAGTAAATTATAGGGTGACTTCAAATGTATTTGTACATTGTTGGAGATCATTATATTGAACGTTCCTTGGTTTACTGGGGGCAATTCTATCTGTTTTTCTGTTTTTCATTGACCAAGGAACTGCAAGGAATTGATCTCAAATTGAACTAAAATTTGGGATTCCATTGTCCATTCCTGTTCACTTCCAATTGAGTGAAAAACCCCGTCTGATGTTTTGCTGAACATTCTTTCATTTTCTGTATTTACAGCAAAACGAGCTGATGTTGTGCTCTATTTTATTTTATATACTAAAGTAGTGTCAGATAAGAAAATTGTATCATTCTGTGTGTGAAATCAAAATGAAATAGGAAGAGATATGTCTGACATGTTCTTATTTTACACTTTCTCTTGTACTAGCAAACACATCAAAGATCTGACTTTTAAAAGTGATTTGGTTCTTAAATACTGTCAAAATGTAGGAAAATATATTATTCTGAAAGTCTGAATGATAACCTTTCACGGTAATTTTGAAGCACTCCTCTTATTGGGAACGCAGCCACATCTAGTCATTTAAATAAGAATCCATCTAAATCGTTTGACAACACAAACAATACTTTGCAGAGCACAGAAAGAAGAAATCTTTAGGATTTATTTGGTAAACAGTAAGGCATGGTGAGGCGACAAACATTTAAAATAGACAAGTAGGAAAGCCCTGACATTTTGCCAACTTTATTGTTTTGGACTGAGTATCGCAATGAAGTGACTGATGCAGCACAAATCACTATTTAAAAAGTAAACGTCTGTATTAACCCTATGTCTTATCAATTAAGACTGATTATGCCATTGTAATAAACATGAAGTCTCACTGTGGATGTTGATGACATACAAAACCACGAGATTAGGTATTACAAGAATTCCATACATTAGTCCCCTCCACCACACAGATAGATCTTGATGTATTCAAACGTATATTCGTGACTGGTGGAAACATTGTAATGGTAAAATAATTCCTATCCTAAAGCATGGCTCGTCGTTTACACACCTGTGAAGTTATACATCACAGAGGTGATATCATCTCAGGTGAGATAAAATCTCCCCAGTAGGAGTGATTTTGGAAAGGCTGATTGATCGAGCAATGTGTTGCTTGACACTTTGATAAATACACTGCCTTGAATAACTTAGCAGGGAATTTATGTTTCCTACATGAGATAATATCACTGGTTTGATAAATACAGAGCATTGAGTGGATTAATGTTGTATATCGGGAGAATAGTGCTGTTCGACATTAAGTTTATAGTCTAATTAGGCAATAAAAACTTTGCTCTTATTATCCTCCTACAGTAAAACAGCATATGCTGCTACTGATCAAACGAGGTCACATGTTCTGAGCGCATGTATAGATACCCATCTGTCAAATTGTACCTGTTTCCTTTGTCAAGTACAATACTCCTTTGCAGCCCTACCAGCGAAATGTAGTTCAGTTTAAACAATGCCCTTGTGACCTCTTCAACATTCTGTCAAATGCATCTTCTAGGACTTGCTAGAGAGATTTATAGCAATATATCTTGATGACATGCACATTTTCTCTCAAATTTCCAAGAAACACATAATAGACATGTTTGAGATATTCAAATGTGCTTTTGACATCAAAGTTGAAATCAAAACAGAATGATGTGTTAATACTTTTATTATTTAAAATGTGCATTTTTTTTATTTTATACAAAAAAATAAATAAATTAAGGAAGCGTCAAAGATCCTCTAGACAAATTTTAACAATAGGATTCTATGAACTTAAATATCAGTTTTATTTTTAATCAGTTCATTTATAGTTTATTTAAAACACACAGGGTTATTAATTAAAGTGAGAATTTAAAGTGAATTTCAAATTCACTTTAGAGCAGCGGTTCCTAAACTGTGTGCCGCGGCGGGCACACTGGGGAGCCGCAAGTTATTTTCCCGGTGCTATGATCATAGCACCGGGAACTGTGCCTCCCTCTCCCCTGCCTTCTCTCCAGCCCGCTAGCAGTGTAATGCTGGCAGCCAGCAGGGGAGGGAGGGAAAGAGTACCTGCAGCTCCGCCGGGTTCTCCGCTCGCGAGTTGGAGCTTTGCCGCGGTTACCACAGCAATGCTCCAAATCTCGCAATAGTGAACTCTAGCAGCTCCTGAGGCTGCTAGAGTTCACTGTCACCACCAGGCCTTCCCCACCAGGACCACCAGGGATTGAAAAAAATGTCCCCTCCCAGGCAAAGGTAAGCAGAGAGGGGGGACATCATTTATATTTTTAATAAAAAACAAAACAAAAGTATATATTTATTAATTTGCCCACCCCATACACACACACACACACTGCTCCCCCATACAAACAATTACCCCCATACACACACTACACCCGATACACACACACTGCCCCCATACACACAATTACACCGATACACACAAATACCCCATACACACAATTACCCCATACACTCACATTACCCCCCATACACACACACTGCCCTCCCATGCACACACACTGAACCCACATGCACACACACACTGTACCCCTCACACACACACTGCACCCCCACACACACTGCACCCCCCCACACATTGTATCCCTTACACACATGCTAGCCCTCACACACACCATAAGTCTACCTTTTCAAGGAATTCTCAAAAAAGCAACAGCCAATAACTTCTTCAAGTCTAGTGGAATATTATATATAAATGGTGGGCTAGATGTCCGACAAGCAAACAATTTAAAATAGTTGACCATTATTTAAAGAAGTCTCTGAAACCAGCCTATCACATCATGTATTACTCTTACACCTGTTTATGTCCATCTTAGCATTTCAGATCCAAAATAGAGGTAGATGTTTCCTATTGTAGGTAAGTAGCTGCCACAATTGTCACTGTTAACAACAGCCAATAGCTAGTAGCTGCTAATAACTTAGAGGGTATCAGCATTATCTCTATTTTTTAATGACTGATCACCATCTATAAGGAACATGGTGTTTGATTTAATTTGTTTATATCAGAATCATAAATTATTCAGTTAGAATTCTTTTAATGATTTATCTAGAAAAATTACCATTGACTGCAATGGTGACTTCTGTGTATTAACCATTTAATTAGAAACATAGAAACATAGAATGTGACGGCAGATAAGAACCATTCGGCCCATCTAGTCTGCCCAGTTTTCTAAATACTTTCATTAGTCCCTGGCCTTATCTTATAGTTAGGATAGCCTTATGCCTATCCCACGCATGCTTAAACTCCTTTACTGTGTTAACCTCTACCACTTCAGCTGGAAGGCTATTCCATGCATCCACTACCCTCTCAGTAAAGTAATACTTCCTGATATTATTTTTAAACCTTTGTCCCTCTAATTTAAGACTATGTCCTCTTGTTGTGGTAGTTTTTCTTCTTTTAAATATAGTCTCCTCCTTTACTGTGTTGATTCCCTTTATGTATTTAAATGTTTCTATCATATCCCCCCTGTCTCGTCTTTCCTCCAAGCTATACATGTTAAGATCCTTTAACCTTTCCTGGTAAGTTTTATCCTGCAATCCATGAACCAGTTTAGTAGCCCTTCTTTGAACTCTCTCTAAGGTATCAATATCCTTCTGAAGATAGGGTCTCCAGTACTGTGTACAGTACTCCAAGTGAGGTCTCACCAGTGTTCTGTACAATGGCATGAGCACTTCCCTCTTCCTACTGCTAATACCTCTCCCTATACAACCAAGCATTCTGCTAGCATTTCCTGCTGCTCTATTACGTTGTCTTAAGAAAAAGAAAATACCCCCTTGCGGGGATAAGTTAAGTGTGTCCAGATCGTATCTCAATAGGGGGTAACCCTTGTATTATATACAGAAAGAGAGAAAAGATAGTGTAAACCAAAGACCAAAGGTCTAGGTAACACAGGTGAGATACAGATCTCAGGTGTCTGCTAAAATTAATAATCTTTAATTAGGTATACATAACCATGAACAAATAATAAAACATAAAAAATAATAAATACTTTAATAGAAAATCACCCAAGTGGTGAAAGAGGAGATTGAAAGGGGCTCAGGGAGTAATGGAAGAGGTATAAGCTTAGACAAATGTACTCTAGATATATACCTCATTAATAGGAAATATAAGTGGGAGGTACCAATGACCACTATTCTAACCAGCTGAAGCGTAGGCAAAACCAAACCCTTAGATACTGGTAAGGGAAGTGTACGCTAGTATGATACACTGACTGTGGAGTGCAGCATAGAACCACAGAAGTGTGTATTCATATGGAGGTATAGAGACAATGAGCTCTCAACAATGTTTACACTTAAACAGGCAGTGTTACATACTTGCTTAGTGGCCACAGGTGGATCACTAAGTGCCAGTAGGACCATCAACAATAACGGGTAGACCGCATATGATGTGGTTCCACAGTGGCACTCAAATGCTGATAACTAGTGTAAAACGGAACCTCCAGATAGTATGACACATTGGCTATTGATTGTCAGCCAGAACCACAAACCGTGTAGTCATATAGAGGTATAGAGACATTAGAGTCTTCACAGAGTTACACTAGAGGGTACTGCAACATGTAATGTTACATAAATACTCATATGGCCACACGTGAATAGCTAAATGCAGGAAGGGTAACACCCTATTAGAGGGTGGACAGCTTGTATAATATAAAGCTGGTCCTACAGTAGCATTCAGTACTTGGTAGATAGTGTGAAAGGGTATCTCCGGTTAGAGAAATGTAAGTCTTGATTTAGGAGACTTGGATGTCCCCCTAGTAGATCTCACCGGACACACTACTGCTTGGAACTAGCCTCAGTGCTGTATGCACTGACTGGTCAAAGTAAGGGTAATATTGCGGTATTACACACTTAATCTATCTTAACAAGAATACAACAGTTAGTAGTAGTCATGGTACTATTCCCTTATTCCCTCCAAAAATGCTCCAAACAGGCCCCAGCTCCTCTTATCCTAATACAACACCCCAAACATAGTGAAGTGAAAAATAATGAAAAAAAGCGTGATTATAAAATCATCATCATTCTCTGCCTGCCTGCCTAACGCGTTTCGGCGCTGTAAAAAGCGCCTTTCTCAAAGGCTGTCATTGAGCAAATGCTCGAGAGTACTTTTAAAATATGAATCGTGGCCGAGATTCGGCCAATCAGCAGTCGACATGGGCGGAGTTATAGTTAAATCCGCCCACCGTTCATGATAAGTGTCAGAGCCGTCAGTCTTAGAGGCTCTGACCAATCGGAGCGGGTTCGGGGCGGGACTAAGTGCCGGGGCTACAGTTAGATCCACCCCCCCATTTGTGATGTATGTTCGAGCTGTCCGTCTTATGTGCTCTGACCAATCCGAGCGGGTGGGGGCGGGACTAAGTGCCGAAACAAATATCCAGTATTTAGTGCTGACAGGATCGCCGGCTAAAATGCCTTATGAGTGTAACAGCAATAAACTGGTTAAATACATCGAAGGGGGATAAATCCAATAGTAGACTTATAATGCATAATAGTAACGTCCTATTTAGGTGCATATAGGACAAACTGGGAACTCAATAGATATTACCCAGCCGAAGGTTAAACCTTACTGTATCCAAATAATCTCATATCAGGAGAGGATACAGTAGATTCCTTCGTACCATATATTTGTTGCTGACTGGTAGAACTTAAGTTTGGCCACTAGTAGTATGGTTCATGATGATGGCCTGATAAAGATGTGATGTGTACAAATAATGTGTACATTAGCAAACAAGAAGTATAACGACATGTGAAGGATTAATAACTATAGAGAAAAATCTCATTATAGAATAAAAGGGGTGAAGGTAAAACCTTCATTGAGGCCATTTGGGGACATGGTGTTTAATGTCTGAATCCAGAAACATTCTCTCCTCCTTAGGATAAGATCCAGGTCTCCCCCTCTTTTGCCCACATGGACTTTTTCTATCCCTGCGAATTTGAAGCCTCTAGATGTATCTCCCTGGTGTGTTCTAGCATGTCTTGCTACAGGGGTGTCTCTATCTGATGAAACTGAGTGAACATGTTCCATCATGCGCCTCTTGAAGGGACGTATTGTTTTCCCTACATATTTTTTGCCACATTTGCATGTGAGGAGATAAACCAGTCCCGTTGAATTACAATTGAAAAATTGTTTAATCAAGGTCTTATGTGCACCAGAGGAATCAGTTATGGATTTAGAATCTCTATCTATGTAGCTGCAGGCTACACAGCGTCCACATTGGTAGGTGCCATAGACATTAAGGCAATTTTTCTTATGTTTATTGTGTTTAGACAGGTGGCTTGGAACTAACAAGTCCTTTAGATTCCTACCCCTCTTTGCTGTTATGGAGACGTGTGATGGAATCACATCTTTGAGATGTCTATCTTGTGTGAGTAATGGCCAGAATCTAGGCAGAATTTTTTTAGATATATCCCAGCCTGCATCAAAATTCGCCACACAGCGGATTACTTTCGGGGGTGCAGGTTTAGGGATGTTGTCAAGCAGCACTTCACGGTCACTCAAAAGTGCCCGCTGATATGCCTGTTTGAGGCACCTGTTCGGGTAGCCCTTGGCTTTGAATCTTGTTCTTAGCAGTGCCGCCTTTTCTATGAAGTCTTCCTCAGTGGAGCAATTCCTTTTTAGTCGAAGGTATTGTCCCACTGGGATACCCCTTTTCAGAGGGTTAGGATGGTAGCTATTCCAATTGAGCATATTATTGGTTGATGTCGGTTTGCGGTAGAGAGAGGTTTGTATCCTTAGATCATTCGTGATAGTGAATGTGCAATCAAGAAAGTTCAATGAGGATGTCCCAATTTCCATGGTCAAACGTAAATTGAGATCATTTTCATTCAGACCCCCCACAAATTCGATAAAGAGCTCCTTTGTACCTGTCCAAATGACCATAATATCGTCTATATAACGTTTCCAGACGTGGACATAGTCCATATAGCATTTCATACGTTCGGAATAAACGATATGTTTTTCCCACCAACCCAGGTGCAGGTTCGCATACGAGGGGGCACAAGACGTCCCCATCGCAGTCCCCTGCACCTGGTGGTAAAATTTATTGTCAAAGAGAAAAAAATTATGGGTCAAGATGAACTTAAGGAGGTCGAGTACAAACGTGGTGTGACGTGAGTGATTAGGGCCCCTTGTTTCGAGAAAAGAGCCTGTGTGCTGTATTCCTCCCAGATGTGGTATTGAGGAGTACAGTGCCTCCACATCGAGGCTACATAACATGGCTCCCTGAGGTACTTCAATAGACGCAATACATCTTAGGGTGTCTTTGGTGTCCCTAAGGTAGGACGGTAGTTCCTCCACATACGGACGAAGGATTTTGTCAACATATCTACTGCCTATGCATGTAAGGTTATTGGTGCCTGACACAATTGGTCTGGCTGTTAGTGGTTCATAACCCTTATGTATTTTTGGAAGACAGTAGAATGTCAATATTACTGGATTTTTCACATAAATGCTAGCATGTTCATCCTTTGTAAGTATTCCATCGTCAAATGCTCTGTCTAGTAGGGCTTTGAACTCAGACAGAAATTTAGTGGTAGGATTGGATGGTAGAACTTTATATGTGCTTTCATCATTCAGGATTCTTTCGGACAGCTGAATATAGTGGGGTCTATTGAGAATGACAGTATTGCCCCCCTTGTCTGCCGGTTTAATAATGACATGTTCGTTGTCTCTCAAATCAGTCATAGCTTTCCATTCTTTTTTGGTAAGGTTGTTTCTGGGTTTGATCTTTAGAGTATCTATATCTAGATTTCTGATCATATTGGTGGTTGATTCAACGAACATATCTATATTTTTATAATCACGGATATTTGGAGTGAATTTACTCTTAGGATGCAGATCAGTGTATGGTGGGGGGGGGGCACATTGTCATTAGACTCAAGGAGGGATACTAGATCCAAAAGGCATTGGTATTCCCTATTGTCAAAGCCTAAGTCTTTGGCTTTTTTGGGAGGAAACTTGCCCTTCATAAATTTTTCCAGGTGAGAGATGAGAAAAAAGCCAAAGACTTAGGCTTTGACAATAGGGAATACCAATGCCTTTTGGATCTAGTATCCCTCCTTGAGTCTAATGACAATGTGTCCCCCCCACCATACACTGATCTGCATCCTAAGAGTAAATTCACTCCAAATATCCGTGATTATAAAAATATAGATATGTTCGTTGAATCAACCACCAATATGATCAGAAATCTAGATATAGATACTCTAAAGATCAAACCCAGAAACAACCTTACCAAAAAAGAATGGAAAGCTATGACTGATTTGAGAGACAACGAACATGTCATTATTAAACCGGCAGACAAGGGGGGCAATATTGTCATTCTCAATAGACCCCACTATATTCAGCTGGCCGAAAGAATCCTGAATGATGAAAGCACATATAAAGTTCTACCATCCAATCCTACCACTAAATTTCTGTCTGAGTTCAAAGCCCTACTAGACAGAGCATTTGACGACGGAATACTTACAAAGGATGAACATGCTAGCATTTATGTGAAAAATCCAGTAATATCGACATTCTACTGTCTTCCAAAAATACATAAGGGTTATGAACCACTAACAGCCAGACCAATTGTGTCAGGCACCAATAACCTTACATGCATAGGCAGTAGATATGTTGACAAAATCCTTCGTCCGTATGTGGAGGAATTACCGTCCTACCTTAGGGACACCAAAGACACCCTAAGATGTATTGCGTCTATTGAAGTACCTCAGGGAGCCATGTTATGTAGCCTCGATGTGGAGGCACTGTACTCCTCAATACCACATCTGGGAGGAATACAGCACACAGGCTCTTTTCTCGAAACAAGGGGCCCTAATCACTCACGTCACACCACGTTTGTACTCGACCTCCTTAAGTTCATCTTGACCCATAATTTTTTTCTCTTTGACAATAAATTTTACCACCAGGTGCAGGTGACTGCGATGGGGACGTCTTGTGCCCCCTCGTATGCGAACCTGCACCTGGGTTGGTGGGAAAAACATATCGTTTATTCCGAACGTATGAAATGCTATATGGACTATGTCCACGTCTGGAAACGTTATATAGACGATATTATGGTCATTTGGACAGGTACAAAGGAGCTCTTTATCGAATTTGTGGGGGTTCTGAATGAAAATGATCTCAATTTACGTTTGACCATGGAAATTGGGACATCCTCATTGAACTTTCTTGATTGCACATTCACTATCACGAATGATCTAAGGATACAAACCTCTCTCTACCGCAAACCGACATCAACCAATAATATGCTCAATTGGAATAGCTACCATCCTAACCCTCTGAAAAGGGGTATCCCAGTGGGACAATACCTTCGACTAAAAAGGAATTGCTCCACTGAGGACGACTTCATAGAAAAGGCGGCACTGCTAAGAACAAGATTCAAAGCCAAGGGCTACCCGAACAGGTGCCTCAAACAGGCATATCAGCGGGCACTTTTGAGTGACCGTGAAGTGCTGCTTGACAACATCCCTAAACCTGCACCCCCGAAAGTAATCCGCTGTGTGGCGAATTTTGATGCAGGCTGGGATATATCTAAAAAAATTCTGGCTAGATTCTGGCCATTACTCACACAAGATAGACATCTCAAAGATGTGATTCCATCACACGTCTCCATAACAGCAAAGAGGGGTAGGAATCTAAAGGACTTGTTAGTTCCAAGCCACCTGTCTAAACACAATAAACATAAGAAAAATTGCCTTAATGTCTATGGCACCTACCAATGTGGACGCTGTGTAGCCTGCAGCTACATAGATAGAGATTCTAAATCCATAACTGATTCCTCTGGTGCACATAAGACCTTGATTAAACAATTTTTCAATTGTAATTCAACGGGACTGGTTTATCTCCTCACATGCAAATGTGGCAAAAAATATGTAGGGAAAACAATACGTCCCTTCAAGAGGCGCATGATGGAACATGTTCACTCAGTTTCATCAGATAGAGACACCCCTGTAGCAAGACATGCTAGAACACACCAGGGAGATACATCTAGAGGCTTCAAATTCGCAGGGATAGAAAAAGTCCATGTGGGCAAAAGAGGGGGAGACCTGGATCTTATCCTAAGGAGGAGAGAATGTTTCTGGATTCAGACATTAAACACCATGTCCCCAAATGGCCTCAATGAAGGTTTTACCTTCACCCCTTTTATTCTATAATGAGATTTTTCTCTATAGTTATTAATCCTTCACATGTCGTTATACTTCTTGTTTGCTAATGTACACATTATTTGTACACATCACATCTTTATCAGGCCATCATCATGAACCATACTACTAGTGGCCAAACTTAAGTTCTACCAGTCAGCAACAAATATATGGTACGAAGGAATCTACTGTATCCTCTCCTGATATGAGATTATTTGGATACAGTAAGGTTTAACCTTCGGCTGGGTAATATCTATTGAGTTCCCAGTTTGTCCTATATGCACCTAAATAGGACGTTACTATTATGCATTATAAGTCTACTATTGGATTTATCCCCCTTCGATGTATTTAACCAGTTTATTGCTGTTACACTCATAAGGCATTTTAGCCGGCGATCCTGTCAGCACTAAATACTGGATATTTGTTTCGGCACTTAGTCCCGCCCCCACCCGCTCGGATTGGTCAGAGCACATAAGACGGACAGCTCGAACATACATCACAAATGGGGGGTGGATCTAACTGTAGCCCCGGCACTTAGTCCCGCCCCGAACCCGCTCCGATTGGTCAGAGCCTCTAAGACTGACGGCTCTGACACTTATCATGAACGGTGGGCGGATTTAACTATAACTCCGCCCATGTCGACTGCTGATTGGCCGAATCTCGGCCACGATTCATATTTAAAAAGTACTCTCGAGCATTTGCTCAATGACAGCCTTTGAGAAAGGCGCTTTTTACAGCGCCGAAACGCGTTAGGCAGGCAGGCAGAGAATGATGATGATTTTATAATCAAGCTTTTTTTCATTATTTTTCACTTCACTATGTTTGGGGTGTTGTATTAGGATAAGAGGAGCTGGGGCCTGTTTGGAGCATTTTTGGAGGGAATAAGGGAATAGTACCATGACTACTACTAACTGTTGTATTCTTGTTAAGATAGATTAAGTGTGTAATACCGCAATATTAGCCTTACTTTGACCAGTCAGTGCATACAGCACTGAGGCTAGTTCCAAGCAGTAGTGTGTCCGGTGAGATCTACTAGGGGGACATCCAAGTCTCCTAAATCAAGACTTACATTTCTCTAACCGGAGATACCCTTTCACACTATCTACCAAGTACTGAATGCTACTGTAGGACCAGCTTTATATTATACAAGCTGTCCACCCTCTAATAGGGTGTTACCCTTCCTGCATTTAGCTATTCACGTGTGGCCATATGAGTATTTATGTAACATTACATGTTGCAGTACCCTCTAGTGTAACTCTGTGAAGACTCTAATGTCTCTATACCTCTATATGACTACACGGTTTGTGGTTCTGGCTGACAATCAATAGCCAATGTGTCATACTATCTGGAGGTTCCGTTTTACACTAGTTATCAGCATTTGAGTGCCACTGTGGAACCACATCATATGCGGTCTACCCGTTATTGTTGTGGTCCTACTGGCACTTAGTGATCCACCTGTGGCCACTAAGCAAGTATGTAACACTGCCTGTTGCAGTACCTTTAAGTGTAAACATTGTTGAGAGCTCATTGTCTCTATACCTCCATATGAATACACACTTCTGTGGTTCTATGCTGCACTCCACAGTCAGTGTATCATACTAGCGTACACTTCCCTTACCAGTATCTAAGGGTTTGGTTTTGCCTACGCTTCAGCTGGTTAGAATAGTGGTAATTGGTACCTCCCACTTATATTTCCTATTAATGAGGTATATATCTAGAGTACATTTGTCTAAGCTTATACCTCTTCCATTACTCCCTGAGCCCCTTTCAATCTCCTCTTTCACCACTTGGGTGATTTTCTATTAAAGTATTTATTATTTTTTATGTTTTATTATTTGTTCATGGTTATGTATACCTAATTAAAGATTATTAATTTTAGCAGACACCTGAGATCTGTATCTCACCTGTGTTACCTAGACCTTTGGTCTTTGGTTTACACTATCTTTTCTCTCTATTACGTTGTCTGCCTACCTTTAAGTCATCAGAAATAATCACCCCTAAATCCCTTTCCTCAGATGTTGAGGTTAGGACTCTATCAAATATTATGTACTCTGCCCTTGGGTTTTTACTTCCAAGATGCATTATCTTGCACTTATCCACATTAAATGTCAGTTGCCACAACTCTGACCATTTTTCTAGTTTACCTAAATCATTTTCCATTTGGCTTATCCCTCCTGGAACAAAAACCCTGTTACATATCTTAGTATCATCCGCAAAAAGACACACCTTACCATCAAGACCTTCTGCAATATCACTAATAAAAATATTAAAGAGAATGGGTTCAAGTACAGATCCCTGAGGTACCCCACTGGTGACAAGCCCAAGCTTCGAATATACTCCATTGACTACAACCCTCTGTTGCCTGTCACTCAGCCACTGCCTTACCCATTCAACAATATTGGAATCCAAACTCAAAGATTGTAGTTTATTGATAAGCCTTCTATGTGCAACAGTGTCAAAAGCCTTACTGAAATCTAGGTAAGCAATGTCTACTGCACCACCCTGATCTATAATTTTAGTTACCCAATCAAAAAAATCAATAAGATTAGTTTGGCATGGTCTCCCTGAAGTAAACCTATGTTGTCTCTGATCTTGAAATCCATGTGTTTTTAGATGTTCAACAATCCTATCCTTTAACATGGTTTCCATCACTTTCCCCACTACTGAAGTAAGGCTTACTGGCCTATAGTTGCCCGACTCCTCCCTATTACCTTTCTTGTGAATGGGCACAACATTCCCTAACTTCCAATCTGCTGGGACTACTCCTGTTATCAATGATTGGTTAAATAAATCTGTTAATGGTTTTGCTAGTACACCACTAAGCTCTTTTAATAGCTTTGGGTGTATTTCATCAGGTCCCATTGACTTATTTGTCTTTACTTTTGACAGTTGAAATAGAACCTCTTCCTCTGTAAACTCACGTGTAATAAATGACTCATTTATCCTTTTTCTTAACTGAGGTCCCTTTCCTTCATTTTCATCTGTAAATACCGAACAAAAATATTCATTGAGGCAGTCAGCTAGACCTTTATCCTCATCTACATACATTCCTTCTTTTGTTTTTAATCTAACTAATCCTTGTTTTACTTTTCTTTTCTCATTTATGTATCTAAAAAAAGTTTTGTCCCCCTTTTTTACTGACTGTGCTATTTTCTCTTCTGTGTTTGATTTGGAAGCTCTTATAACTCGCTTAGCCTCTTTCTGCCTAATCTTATAGGTCATTCTGTCTTCCTCACTCTGTTTTTTTTTTATAATTACTAAATGCTAACTTTTTGTTTTTTACTATTTTGGCCACATCTGCGGAGTACCACAGTGGTTTCTTGAATTTTTTGCTTTTACTGACAAGCCTAATGCAATTTTCTGTTGCCTTCAGTAGTGCAACTTTTAAATAATCCCATTTCTTTTGGACTCCATTTAAATTGCTCCAGTCTGATAATGACTCCTTTACACATATTCTAATTTTAGAAAAGTCTGTTTTTCTAAAGTCTAAAACTTTTGTTTTTGTGTGGTGTGACTCAGTCACTGTTCTTATATTAAACCACACTGACTGATGATCACTGGATCCTAAACTTTCACCTACAGTAATATCTGATACCAAATCTCCATTTGTTAACACTAAATCTAGTATGGCCTTTTTACGAGTTGGCTCCTCAACGACTTGTTTTAGAGACAATCCCAGTAGGGAGTTTAGAATATGTGTGCTCCTGGCACAAGTAGCTATTTTTGTTTTCCAATTCACATCAGGAAGATTAAAGTCACCCATGATGATAACTTCCCCCTTTATTGTCATTTTAGCTATTTCTTCAACTAGTAGATTATCTAACTCTTCAATTTGTCCTGGGGGCCTATAAATCACACCTACACGAGTTACTGTGTGATTACCAAATTTTAACGTAACCCAAACGGACTCTATGTTCGCCTCACTAACCTTTATTAGGCTAGATTTTATGCTATCCTTTACATACAGGGCCACCCCTCCCCCTTTCTTGCCTTCCCTGTCTTTTCTATATAAAGAGTACCCTGGTATTGCTATGTCCCAGTCATTTTTCTCATTATACCATGTCTCAGTAACAGCGACTAAATCTACACTATCAGTTGCCATTATTGCCACAAGTTCATGGATCTTATTCCCTAAACTGCGAGCATTTGTAGACATGACTCTAAGCTTATCATTTTTTAACACACTTGCTACAGGCACCTTCTGTCCTTGTTTTGGGGGACAATTGGATTGATGTTTTATCACCCTTTTGCCCCCCCCCTCCTAGTTTAAATACATCCTAGCAAAACCTCTGAACTGCTCACTGAGAACATATGTTCCCTTTTGAGAAAGATGCAAACCATCTTTTTGGTACAGTTTATTTCCATTCCAAACAGAGCTACCATGAGCAATAAAGCCAAATCCTTGCTCCCGACACCATTCACCAAGCCACAAGTTAAAGTCCCTAATACGCATCCGCCTGTCGTTCTGAGTGTTATGCACAGGCAGAACTTCAGAGAATGACAGTGTGGAAGCAACCTGCCGTATATCATTGGCAAAAACACTAAAAACTTCCTTAACCTCTGAAACCTCATTACAAGCCAAGTCATTTGTCCCTAAATGGACAAGTACATCCAATTCCCCTTCCTGCTTTGCTTGCTTAACAATATTACAGATACGTCTCCTGTCTCTGTGAGCAGTAGCTCCGGGAAGACACCTCACAAGACCACCATTGTCCATCTCCACACCTCTGATGATGGAATCCCCCAACAACAACTGCTTTCTATTAGGCCTCAAGCCTCTCTGCACAACACCACTAGCCTCAGTGCCTCTCTGTACAACACCACTAGCCTCGGTGCCTCTCTGTACAACACCACTAGCCTCAGTGCCTCTCTGTACAACACCACTAGCCTCAGTGCCTCTCTGCACAACACCACTAGCCTCAGTACCTCTCTGCACAACACCACTAGCCTCAGTACCTCTCTGCACAACACCACTAGCCTCAGTGCCTCTCTGCACAACACCACTAGCCTCAGTGCCTCTCTGCACAACACCACTAGCCTCAGTGCCTCTCTGCACAACACCACTAGCCTCAGTGCCTCTCTGCACAACACCACTAGCCTCAGTGCCTCTCTGCACAACACCACTACACTCTGAAAGTGCAGAAAATGAATTATGTAGAGCAACAGACTGTGCAATATGCCTTTTATCCACAACTCCAAGTCTACCAGATCCTACAGTAATCCATCTGCCATTCCTAGTATGTCTCTGCGGCAGTGGCTTTGCAGCAGTTCCAGCCTGAGTTTGTTTACCAGATAATTTACAAATCTCAGACCTCAAAAATACAATTCTTTATTTCTTATTACATCACGGCTATGGTTTGTCTTTAGCAGAGTCTTAGGCTCAGACTTTATTTCAAATTCTGAGAGCTCATTACTCATTAAGCTTAAAAATCCCCATCTCCCAGTGCATGTCTCTACAGGCATTTTAATGTAAACTCTGTCTTTTCAGAGAAAATTCAGTGTTTACATTACTGCCTAGGGACACCTCCAATGGCAGTCACTCAGACGGCCACTAGAGGTGCAGCATTGACGTTTAGAGTCTCCACGATCTGTATGGAGGCGCTTAACCTTTTGATGCTGAGTGGTGCTGTGCAGCATTTTGTCATGCATGTGCAATAGCCTCTCAATGCTTTTCTGTGGGAAAGTATTTGATTGGCTGCGATTGTCAAGGAGGCGGAGCGTGAGCAAGGTCATCCACAACCAGACACCTGCCGCATTGGAAAAAGGTGAGTAAATCACCTTTTTTTTAACTCCAGGTAAAGGGGGACCATGGGTCTAAACAGCTAAGTAGACCTATAGTGTCAGGAAAACACATTTATATTTCTGGCACTATAGTGTTCCTTTAAGATGAACATATTAGAGAACTTCTTTTTCTCTAATCTTATTTTCTTGGTTTAGAGGGTCAGTTTTTTTTTGGATCTCATATAAAGAATAGCTAGTGCAAGACAGTTATGTTACCTATTAAAGAAACACTCTTAGCACCATAACCACTACAGCCCACCAGAAATGACAGATGTGCCCTGGAGCCTCCCAGCATAATCTGCCAAACTGTTTTAGCCTGGTTTGAAACTCCACTGGATTTTGCTGAATGCTTGTATCACTTTCACTCTTGAGCTGAAAAAGCTTGATGTCAGTTTAGTCAAGACGGAAACTCACTGATTGGCTGAGAGAGCTCAGCTGATGCCTGCATCAGTATTTAACTTCTCCTGATCAAGACGGTAGGATGGAGTATAGGAGCTTGATAAAACCGAGGTAAAACAAAGGTATAACCATACTTATCCATTTGACAGATTACACTGGAACGGGGCTAAGACACTCTTGGTAACACAACTGCTGCCACAGGCTGTAGTAATTATGGTCCATGGACTATTCCTTTAATACATTTTTCTTTAGTAATATTATGTATCAAAAAGCCGTGATGTGCCTCTCTATCACACTATTTACTTCTCGAACAAAACTTTTTTTTTTTCATCCAGCTTCCCTTTCAATGTCATATTTTTCAAAGGTCAATAGATTCCCGAGTAAAAAGATGAAAGACGCATATTAGAGACGCTCTGAAAAAAAGTCAGACGGCCTTCTAGGTGCAAGAAAAGAACAATACGGAAAAAGTGTCTCTTCCAACTCAAAATTTACTGCAGATCGACCAGCTATAAAACACAGCATCACTGAGAAAGGAGGAATACAAATGGCTCAATATTTCTTCTTTGGCTCCTGAACAAGCATGTTGGTTATGGATTGGTTCATCTTTCAAGAGAAAAAGATATCAGCAAAATTCCAGCTTATGCATGCACTTATAAGATATTTATGGAACTGCTTTATAGGGAGTGTGTGATTACTATAATTCTTTTTCCTAGTTAGCAAGTTCCGTGAAAATGTCAGCAGAGAAACATTTGTGTTTGTTTTGCTGACACTTTCCAAAGGTCATGATGTTATTCTTATATTTGTGCTTGGGCTGGACTGCATATGGCAACAACGAAAACAAAAGCTGTGGTTTATTTGCGGCGAAAACAAAATTGGAATCGAAGTGGAGGAATGGAAAAGGTCATCCAGTCACCAGTCGAAATTAATTAGTTCCTGCTAGGAGCTGTATGATATGTCAGTATTCCATTCTCATTATTATTTAGGGTCAAACAATCACATAAACAATTGTAATCTTCTTAATAGACCTTATATTGCTTTATACAAGCTCGTATTATTGGATCACTAATAAAACTCTTATTCATCAAGTTTCTCTGGGATTCTATGTAAAAAGATCTTCTGTTCTGTAAGATGTCCCTTAATGCCTTTTTGGTGGGAACCATGTCATGCATGGACATTTGTACTCGACTTTACACTGATTTATATATTAAATTAGATGCATTTAGATTAGATATATTATTTCATTATGGTAAACAATGGGTAATAAACACACAAACTTACATTTTATTTTTGTGTCTAGTGAAATAGTTTACTGCACTGCACTGCAAGAACTCAAAATAAACCCACCTCCCCCAAAAAAAGACAGCTCTTCACTACCACCTTGAATACTAACCATCCTTTGTTAATGAGTGGTTAGTGAACAAACATTGGTAGTGTAAATAGTCTAAACACTAAAATATAACAATGTCTGACAACATCTAATATTGATAAGTAGCCTCAAAACGCCCGATAGTAGCATTGTGTCGTGACAAGAATATGTACGAAGTGAACTCGACAAAATAAAAAGCATCAGAGTCAGTCATGTAACCAACCTCAATCCTCCTGTGATAATCAGGTATATTGGAGTGTTGGGTGAGGGGTTACAGAACCCACTACCCAAGTATATAAACTGAAGCTAGTATCTTTGATTAGTAAAATTGAATGATTACTATATTCCAGGATTGGTGGTTTGTGCCTCCAGGTATTGGAAGTCTGGAACAACAGCAAACTAGTAGAATGACAATATAATCAGACACAAGAATATTTCCTGTTCCCCCTGCTTTGTGGCAGCATTCTTTAGTTGTTGCAACAACTGCAACAGGTCACTATCCTACTTTTTCCTTCTAATACAGCATCATCAAGTGTGTGAATATGGAACCTAATCGCTTTAACATTTGGAGAACTATGAAGATGGAAGCTGACCTTTATTGGGATCCCTCCAAAACAAAAATGTATTTTTTTTAGGGTGTACTTGTTAATTATGTGTGCTGAAAGAATGAAAAAAAAGGGATTAAATTTCTATAGCAGATAAAAACAGAGACACTGAGGGACCTGGAATAAACTGTTCATACGATGCTAATGGAGCCAATATAGATGCAATAATTGGCAGGTGATACACTTTCAATACTGCTCCGGTTTGCAATTCTGTTCTCTATAATTATGTGCAGGACTTGGCTGCATTAGAGTGGAAGAAGGACTTTCAGCGTGTGTTTTACCATCACTCGAGTCATGTTGATCTTTGTATTTAGTTATATCAACTTATATATCTATTCCAACCATTTTATAGCTAATAAATAGTGGTTTTCGTGATATAATTTGATTTCAACATTGTTAGTGTATGTCACCTAATTTTTCGTAATATTTCTTTAAAAGAGTTTTGTATTGATAATATGTATACTGCGTATTTGCACAACTTGTGGGGTTGTGTGCACAGTGTAATAGTAACTTACGAGATAGCAGATCCCACTGAGATTACAGCTTTCGATGTCCATTTGAATATCCAATGATGATCGAAAACCAGTACCAGCACAACAGTCTCAGACAGCTATTCATGGATTAGGTGTTCCTATAATTAAAGTGTTTATGCCAGCTACCATGCAAATAAAGACATGAACAGCTCTGGACTCACAGACCAAAAGGTAGTGTTGCTGTTTTAATATTACTTTCTCTCAAATCTTGTTTTATTCTATATTAGTTTTCTCTGCAGGTCTGTGTTAATGTCCGTTACTTACCATGAATCTATGTCTATGCTATAGTGACCTATCCTGCCACAGAAACCATACTGAGTTTTTTATAATGTCAATGATTTTGATTGGGACTGATAGCATACTGGCCCAGATATAACTAGCTATTCGACTGGGAGTCAGTCATGCATTTAGTTTTTTTACAACATCCCCACGCAGAGTTAGATTAGCGTTTCTCTTTGTGTGATTCAACAGACATTGATATTCATAAGTAATTCACATCTACTCATTGATTCATCTATTTCTGCTCCTTTGATATTTCAGCTCTTGTTTGTGTTTGTGATTATAACATTCCCTGCCTGTGCTGAATCTGTGAAATACAATACCTTAGTAAATATTTAATACACGTTACATTTATCTTGTAAAATTTGCAAACGTCTTCATCATTGAAGATTTCTTGAAAATATAAATATTTTAAGGTTTATGGAGAGTAGTCTAGTTGCCCAAATGAAAGTAGTTTTGTTTCCCAAACTGAAACACGTCTTTATCAAGTTCCTAACCCTCACGTACCCAAACATACATATCTACGTATCCCTTGTCAGAACTATTTCCACTTGGCCTGGTTTACTCTACGAGACATTGGTAGACCCTTAATATGGCCTGTAATATGTTAGGAATACAAACATGTTTTTATAAAACTGGAGTTTTAATCTTTCTCTTTAGGGCACCTGAGGGTTTGAAAGATGAGTTTTACTTCCCATGAGTTTAACATACAGATGAGTCTTACTTACAGGGCTCTAAGTATTTGCTTTGTTGGACGTGCTAATTTAATACCGTTATTCACCTAAGATAATCAAACTTATAGAAGACTCCAACAAAAAGTGTGTATGTTCCCGACTGTGACATTATGGTTGATTAAGGGGGAATTAATGCAGAAAAAAAAATTCTACAAAATAATAAATTAAATCCAACTTTATTTTGTGTGGAAGGATTCAGAAAATGATTAAATTAGAGCTATGTTGGAGTTTTGAAAATATGAATGTTTTAGTGAGCTATAGCAATACTTTGTGTGTACTCCCGGAGCTCTCACATCTACATACTTAGATTACACAAATCTCGACTTAATCGGGGTGCACTGTAATAGCACACGGATGAGCACATGGGGCGAAATATGGACCGGAAAGGAAGCTTAAATGGAGAATATATTTTAATCTACATATTTACGTGCCCTGTCAATAACAGTGTGTATATATTATCTCTCGCTTAAAAAAGGTATAAAACATATTATGGTACAATTACTAAATTGGGATTGTGGAGATGTGACCTCAGAATTGTGAACTAGGTAAAATATCTGAGCTGGAAAAATGTAACTATTCAAATAGGTTTGTCTAAAACATGCTATTCTCTTGTGGATTCTGCACAACAACCACATTAGTGATTGACAGGTACCCTTTGACCCTAGCCTTTCCTAAAGTTTACAGCTTACGTTTTTTAATATTATTTAATTGATCAGCATGTCTGCAAAGATTTTTAATTATATTCCCGCCTCTGTACCAAGGCTGTCATATAAAAATAATATCTACAATTCCAAACCACAACGTATAATTTTTTAATTTGTTTTTGTCCAGAAGCACAAATAATAATCAAGCCTAGATCTGTTTTATTACAAGACTGTCATGTGCTGTCTTGAGTGACAGCTCAGTTACAGAGCCAAGCACATAGTCAACGAGTCACTTCCATGGGGGGAAATCGATAAACTTGCATTGCTTGGCAGTTGGCAGGCTTGTCATTTGGAAAAGTGTTTGACTGAATTCCAGATGAAAGGAATTGACCCATAAACACTGAATCAGACTGAAAGAAACAACAAGCACAATCCTGTTATTTATAGCATTCAATGTTACATGCATATGGATGGATACAATCATTTTACAAAGAAACTCAGATTTTAGATATTTAAGGGTCGTTAATTGTGAAAGTAAATGAAATGCAAAACAAAACGTAATTATAGAAAATGAATGATATTACTTGAATCTTTGTGTCTGTAATTGTAAATGTGACATAATTGTTCTGTGAAAAAGGATTATTTCCCTTAAAGAATAGTGCCTGTATGAAACAAACTCTCAATAGCAGTTCCAGAGGTTAACCCCTTCCCTACCAAAATCTCGCACATCATTTTCTTTATTTTCCTTTGCATTGCAAAACGAAATGTACTCATTAAAGCCTCACTTATCATCGTTTATACATCAAGGAGATTTCCAGTTTTGTAGAGGGACACATTTCGCATGTTAGGAGCCCATTCTCATTAAAAGGGACACTGTAGTGACCATAACTACTTCAAAGGTTAGAAGTGCCTTTGTGCCTGGAGTCCATTGGGGCTGAACCTCGCATCAGTAATAAATAGTTTACTCAACATTTGGTAGAGAGGCTTGGTCCCCAGGAACCTGAAGCCCAGCCTACTATGATAAAATGATGGGACAGAGCAATGCTCAACTTCACACCATACCAGGGGTAGGGGGCAAGCGTCTCTGCTAAATGATGATTTAACTATTTAGCAGCAATGCGGGATCTGATGCCCATGGGCTCTATTCACCATAACCACTTCAATGCCTACAGTTGTCTTTTAATTTCAGCCAAAAAAATGATAACCTTCCCCTTCCAAATAGTACTGTAGACTTTAAAAATCATGCCATCTCCACAAGCGGGGGGAAGGGGGGATGAATAGTAACTCTCACATGTTTCTAATACCTCTAATATTAGCATTATAAAGACTGCTATAAAACATACCTTTATTTTAGAAATATATTATTTAATTGTACTTGTATATAGGCATTGAGCTGAAATTAAAATGTGTTATACTCTGTCATTTTTAGTGAGCTGTACCGCTTGTAATGACATCAGAGTATTTTACAATGTTTATATTATCAATCTTTATCACATCTACTGTATGTGAGAAATATTATATCATTGCTTTTATACATACATTTTAGATCCTGTGTTCAATATCACAAGATAAATAATACTGTATACAGTTCTAAATCTTCCAATTCCCTCAATATATTTTATAAAGGATGGATAAATAAATCTAAACATTGTGTACTTACATAATTTAGATTTTTATGTTTGCCTAGACTGCAATCTATAGACAAAATGTGTGTTTTATCATATGTGCTAGTTGTGCACCCCGTGCTTCAAACAAATGCAATGCTAATATTTTTTCAAATATTTTAATTTTATTAGAGAAAGCGGTACCAGTAAGTTAATACAAGGAGAAGACAAACTGGTTAGTTATTCTCAAATCAATAGAATGTGAGCATTCTAACAGATACAAATAGACACAATATGGGTCAGATTTATCAAGACAAAACAGGTGTTATTCTTGGTCAAAGTGCTCAATCACTAGGTAATTCAGCAGAAAGTCACTCAAACATTAGCATTTACCTTAATAAATCTTCCCTTAGATTCACTAAGACCAGACACCATCATTCTGTGTTAGACTGCTGGGAAATGGTTTAAAAATAAATGGAGAGACAGTGTCACGGGACTCAGGGCACTATAACCACTTCAATGAGATGAAATGGAAATAGGGCCCTTTTCAGGCAAAGCAATAAAAAGCAATCACTATAGGAGCCAACAGACATCTCTCAACATGTGGGGGGGGGGGGGATTTATCTTAATGGTGTTTTTTGAAAAATAGTGCAAATTACCAATAGTGTGACAATCATCATGGAAACCAGAGGAGCCAACCGGAAATTCCATTGATGACTTCTCTCCTTTAACATCTTTGAAAGGACACTTTGATAAATCTCTCTCGTATTCCTGTTCCAAAGAGAGCACTTGTTTTTACCTTGAGAATGTTCCACTTGTGTTTCTAAGGGAAGAGTCCATTGTGCAGAATGATGTTGTGAGCAGAAATGAATCATTATGGTTTACCGAATAGAATGGGAAACGTTACTCTAGAGTAATAAATAAGGAAATGTAAATTTTAGGTAGGGACTCCAGTGTGTCAATTTGGTGTCATTGAAACGGCTATTAGTTATGCTGCACTGATGAACCCTACGTAACTGCAAACATGCGGAAATGGAATTACTCACAAGCTCAGGGATACAGTACATAAAATACATTTATGAAATCCCATTTTAAGGGATTAGAGGTGCACCAAAAATAAAGAATTAAAAAAAGAGTGAAAGATGGGGGTCTTGTTATCTGGTTGTTGAGTAGTCTACATGTGAAATATTCAATAAACAGTAATTCAACACAAAACACCTTCAGCCAAACCATAACTGTAATATTTGCTATTTTGTTAAATATCTTTTGTGTATATATTGTTTAGTAAATGTATCTCACCTACATCCCAAGACATATTTAAAGTGTTACTACAGCCATTTTTAGAGGGATGACCTTTCTAGTTTAATCCAGTTGCAATTAAAATGATTTAATCCCAGTTAAAGGCTGGATGTCGCTTAACCTTTCGAGCCACCACCGCTAATCCGCATTCACCCACTGTTGTTTTAATTGTTTAAGAGTTTATATTGATATTAGGAGTTTCCAAAATCTTGTCCCACTACACTTCATCAAGCTCCCTAAACACCTAACTGCCCTTACGAACATAGAACAGGGCAGCGAGGACTCCAACGTTAAGCAGCCTCACTAAGCCGTGATCTCCACACAAAAGTAGCATTATACAACCTGATGCCACCCACTGTAAGCGTACATCTGTCACTGACACTATGATTGAGGATGTGTAAGGATTATGACTGTGTTATTGATTATGGCTGTGCTTGGAAAACCCAAAGCATTGATATTTGTTCTTGCTATAACACATATCATGAGAAATGTATACTGTGTGTAAAAAAACCAATAAAAAAAAATATATATTTAATCCCAGTTAAAAATTAGGTTTATTGTTTAAATTTACAGGTTCAAATCGAACCAAAGCAATTGAAATAACTCAACACAACGAATGCTTCAAGTGGTTTCCCCATATTTAGCTGAAAAGGCAACTTATAATGACTTCTCCAGTCTCACAATTATCTAGTGTGCGCTGACAACAAACAAAATTTACGCACATAACGGATGTTAGACAGCACGGAACATAGTTCTGGGCTGCTAATGTCACGTGTACTGGGGGTGCAACTAAGTGCAACTATTTCAGTTTCTCCAAAACTTCAAGTTGTCATGGTGGTTGAAGTAACCCTTTGAAAATAAGTCAAACATCAATACAGTCTTCTGTGGAAAACACTTTTTACGTAAATAATCTGGCTGCTTTCTGATAAGGGTTCTGTCTTAATGTTAAAGGACAAGGTGAAGCTCTAAATAAAAAAACTCAGGACTGGGTCCGTGACAGTGTAAATTTATTGAACATGCACACAACAAACAATAGATCTACACCGCTGACATTTTCAGTACGGATATCTTGGACAGGTGTCAATGTCTGAAATATTGTTTTGTTATGTCCAGTTACAATATGCATGGCATATAGAATAGAATGCATCTTTTCAATAGCATGAAATTTTATATTTAATCACATTACATGCAGGAGTGATCCAATCAGCCTGTGAATAATTTTTACAAAATTAGCAGGATTATTAAACTCAAGAACCAAAATAGAATCTCAATGGCAAGATTTAGGCAAAAACAGCTGATCTGGAAAAATTCTACAACACACCTATAATCAGCGAAGCTATTTTGGCCTCACTTTTGCACTTTGAGATTTTAATTAAATGCAAATCAACTCTTAGACTTGTACAGAAACCAAGCACAAGTTCCGCAGATTATGTTGCCTGGAACATCTGTACTTAGTTCATAGTAATATTTTATTTTCAGGCATTATGAAGTCTTGTGTAGTTAATAAAGGTAATAAAAAGGAGAAAGAAAAAAAAACATGCTAATTTACATAACCTTTCCATTTATTGTGGTAATTAGCAAATAAATAGACAGATGGTACTGTTATGAAATGACTGTCAATTAACACATGAAAACTTTTCAACCTAATTAACATTTGGGGATTTCCAACTCATTTTGATCATAGTAAATACTTACATTGGTCAGATCTTTCTCTCACGGCAGCCAAATACTGCATTTCTATAACGAAAGAGCAAAGTTTCATTAGTGTCCCATGGCAGAATACAAGAATACAAGAAAAAGCTAAAAATCCAAAATAAAAATGTATGCCCTTTAATTTGGGTTATTTTATAACTGAATGACAAATGGCAGTGCTGGGATTTTTAACATCCAAGACAAAGATTCACATTGAATTTAGACCTTCACAATAATAACTTCCCATGGGGTTTTATTTACTAAATTTGGCATTTTTGTGAATTCCCAGAATTTGGGTAAAATCAGCACAGGTCGATAAATGTCGTTTGGCTAAAAGTCCCTTTTCATTTCTCAGCTTGGTAACTGCTATTCATTATACCACAAATCACTGAAAGTTGACCAAAACATTGGAGGGGGGTGTGGGGGGAGAGGAGAGGGGGGGGGGGACATAACAGCCAATTTCTTTCTCATTTAGCTGTTTTAACCCCAAATGATCAACTTCTTTGTTCATTTTTAAACACCATTAAGCATAAACCCACCTAACTCTAACCACTAAACAATTCCAATACCCACTTTCTATCCTTAACCAGAAATCCCTAAAACCACCACAAACCCTAAGCACCAATCTTATCTTCTTAACCCTAAACATCCACAATCCCCAACTCTAACCTCCTAAACTTAACCCCAAACCTCCCTGACCCCAAACACTGTACCACCTCCGTTTTTACCCTAAACCTTACACACACAATATATTGACTATGTTAATGTTAATCCTTACTCCTATTTATCTAAGCCCTCTCACACTCTAATCCTAGCCCTCTAATTGTAATAAAAACTCTGACAATTTTATTTTAACCCTGAAATACCCCATCCCTAATCAAACATTACCCCTAATAATAATCCTATATCCCTAATACAAAAACAACCACTTGTTCTAATTCCAATCACTTAATCTTAAAGGGGCACTATAAGCACCCACACTACTTCATCTCAATGAAATGGTCTGGGTGCAGTATCCGTGGTCCACGTAGCCATTACTGTTTTATAGAACGTGCACTGTTAACATTACAGTGTTAAGGCTACCTCTGCCGCTTTGCATGAGGATGTCCAGCATATTTTAAATTCTCATAGGAATCTGCAAAAGTAATTCAAAAGCTGAAAGTGACAAACTTTAAATTATCTTAATCCTAAATCACATCCCTCTAATCTGTAACACCTACAAACAGCAAATATACGTATTCATGCTCAATGTTATAATCTCTTCTGATTGCTCACCCCTAACAGAATGGGAGCATAGAAACCTTCGTTTGCAGGTCGTCTGGTGTAGAAGAAAGTACACTGTCAGTGTTTTTCATAGTGAATTCAATGTGAATTGCAAATTTAAGGCCAGAATAACCAAACTTAGATAACTTTTCTAGTTCGGTTATTTTGACCTTAAATTCAAAATATACTTTGAATTCTCACTTTAGTGGATAACCCTGTGTGTATCTCTTCATCAGGCCCACACCCAGCAGCATGCTCTCACACCACTGAATCTAACGACAGAGCCGATGTCATGACATTATATCCTGCCCAACCCAGGAATACTGGGCAGAGAGCACTGCAAGTGTGGGGATGTGTGAGGAGAACTTGCATAAACACAACATTTAATCATTGCATTTGCTGGGCTGTCATGAGAGATCTATGTTAAAAGCATAATGGCCGGACAGGCCAAGCCCCAGGGCAAATAGGGAGGGGGGAGCATGACTGCTGCCCTGAGGGGTTGGCATAGCAAACAAAAGGACACAGTTGGTCTTGCAGGTAGAATTCTGTAAAAATTACCATACTACTGGTGAGCTATGCTGAGGGAGCCTGGCAGTGTCTTTCCCACCCACTCTCCCCAATGGTTCTGTTCTGGAATTGTTGTTTTGTGTTGTGTTTTCTTAGTTTTTTAAATTTGCCACAGCTGTGGGTTTCCTGCGCCAGCACGTTTGGTAAATGAATAATGCCCGGACGCAGCCTGAATTTAGTTGATGAAGAAGGACAGGCTGAAGTAACGGGATTTGGTGATCGACGGAGTCGGCAGTCATGGCCCTAGTTACACATGTATTATTTTTGAAGAAGCAATGTTCACTACAGCTCATCGTTGTAATTAATGGTTCAGGGTGCCTTTCACTGATGTTGGCGGCTAAGTTCATACTTGATGCCAACCATTACCATCTAATTCTGAATGACATTGATTGACACCAAAGTCTATTATTGCATCATGACAACTGAAATGAGCTTTATAGTATTTAGAGTTTATCACAGAAGCTCTTTAATATTTTGACTCAATGGCTATATATTTGTCATATAGCTTAGACATACAAACATCCTTTGCAAATGTATAAATTAAAGTAAATCACATCTCTTTCGATGAGAAAAAATATCATGAAAATTAGTTTTTGCTCAAAAACAAAATGTAATTTATAAAACAAGTTTGCTTTTTTAAAGCTGCATAAACAATGATTTAAGGGTATGATACAGATCAAGTAATAAGTGTGCATTAGAGTACATGAATATATATATATATATATATATATTTAAGTGCATTCTTTATTGTTTTTTGACAAAATACATATAAAAGGACATGTCAATACAATACAATACCATATAATGAATTCATTGAGTCATTTATCATATTTCAATGTTTTAAATCCTCTCTTTTTATCCATTTATAGAACAGAACAAGAACAAAAAAATTAAAATAAATATACAAAAAACAAAACAAAAAAACAGCACCATTTGTTTATAGACATACATTCATAGACATTGTCCTCACACATCCCACACAACTATTTATCCTTTCTATTTGCGAGACGTCGCTCATCATTTATCGTTCGGGGAACTTGGCTTTTCTCTCTTGTTTTACCTATTTTTGGCTTATTTATCTATACATTTTAACCATCTTTTCAATCCTTTAGTTGCTGTATTATTACAATTCAAGATAATTCCTTCTTCCATTCTCAACTGATACGTTATTTGATTTTTAATATATGGCCATGTTGGAATTTCTTGATTTTTCCAATTCCCGATTTTTGCTGCGGTCAGTATATGTACAAGTAAATATTTTGCGATTTTATCCATTTTAGGCCAGGTAAGATGTAAGATAAATGATTCTAAGTTGTAATTTATCTGAGGGAGCTCCAAATCCATTAAGAGATTTTTAATAATTTCCCAAAATCTTTTTAATTTATCGCATTCCACCATATATGCGGGAATGTGCCTTCTAAGTGGTCAAATCTCTAGCAGGTGTTAGAAGTTAGAGAGTACATTTTTTCCACTTTGTTGGTACCATAACAGTACATGAATATTTAATACCTCTATGCTCAGTAAGTTTTGAAGATGTGGAAAAACTGTACATCTGTTTTGTGGCTCCATATTATCAGCATAAGCTACATGCAAGTGATGCAAATAAAAATTCAGTCCATGCTAATAAACCAGCAACAATGTCCCAAAAAGATCTCCAAATACATTAAATAACTCAAGCAAAATGGTTATACTTTGCCGGAGTTTCCAGCGAGGAAGAGCGTATGTCTAAGGGTCGGAAAGAGGGTGAGTTTAATCATTGGGCAAGACAAGGTAAAGGATTAATGAGTAGTATGAAGGAAAGGAGGTGAAGCTAGGCAAGGAGACAAAATGTGACCTTTGTGATTTGTTTGGATGCCAGTACACTAGAGGACACTGGCTGTAGGTATTGTAACTCAAAAGAAGAAGAAAAAAGCATATGCCATGTTATTCACAACATTACAGCATTGTAGTATAGAAATATTAGACAGCCTCTTTGTAATTAGATTGCTTGGATGTTAGACTGCTTGGATGTATGACTTTACTACAGTTATAGTCACAGGTAGACAAACATATTGCAAGAATTGTAATCATAAACTCTGAAGGAAAGACATAGCTTCAAGACTTGGCAATACATGTAATCTTGTATGGTGTTCATTTTATCTGCACCACTTGTGGTCCTTCTCTGTTTTTTTATTTGTAGGTTGTTTTTTATATTTATTCTTGTATTTTGAAGATCCAGAGCAATCTTCCTACCTAGTATTATAAAGGTAAACAATTATTCCTGGCTAATCTATGGCAGCATCATGATAGAATTAGCTCCAGCCTCTTGGCTGATTACGGCAGGAAATACTTTATAAATAGACCCTCCTTACCTGGAATCTTCAGTATTTTTTCCTGTCCTCTTGGCTGTGGACAAGGTTTCAGGTAAATTAAATTACCTTTACATATTTTTTTTTTAGCTTACCTCTGATTAGATTTCTTCCCCAAGAGAGTTCAGCCTCTCTCTCTTGGAAGCTCTACAGCAGTGGTAGTCAACCTTTTTTTACCTACCGCCCACTAATGCAACTTTTTGGTTGAAAAAATTTCCTTACCGCCCACCAGTTTTCGCGCAAATGCGGAATATTTTTTAGAAAGGAGGGTGTTTTACAAAAAATAAATGTACGTACATTTATCTTTTTATTTCTACTTAATGCAGGTTTATAAGGTTTTTAACTTTATAAAGTTTAATGAGAAAACAATAAAGTAAATTGAAATTACCTTTACTAGTGATTAATGAGATCCTTGAGGTTGATGCTGCGAGACTAAATATTTGATTTCTGGTTCGATTTTCGTAAGGAACAAACGAAGGTCTCTTTCAGTGATATTCAGACGACTTCTCTGTTTGCGCATAATATGATTTCTCATATTATCTCTCTATGAATTTTCTTGTGCGTCAGCTCATCTCCTCTCCCTCCTCAATTCCCCTCCCCACCTTTTTTTTCCCCCTTTTTTCTATTTTTTAACCTTCCTTGTAGCAATGCCCAGTAGGAAGGCTGAGCTAGGTAGCCCACTTACTATATAGTCCACTATAACAGACAGACACACGTACAAGACACACGTACAAGACACACATACAGACACACGTACAAGACACACGTACAAGACACACACACGACACACATACAGACACACATACATACACACACACACGACACATACATACACACACGACACATACACACACACACACGACAAATACACACACACACACACACACACACGACACATACACACACACACGACACATACATACACACACACGACACATACACACACGACATACACACACACACACACACACAACACACATACAGATACACATACAGACACAAATACAGACACATAGATACACAAATACAGACACATAGATACACACACACGACACATACATACACACACACACGACACATACATACACGACACATACAGACACACACGACACATACAGACACACGACACACACACACGACACACATACATACATACATACATACATACACACGACACATACATACACACGACACATACAGACACACACGACACACACACACGTACATACACACACGACACATACATACACACACACACACGACACATACATACACACACACACACACATACACACACACACAACACACATACAGACACAAACACACACGACACATACAGACACAAACACACACGACACATACACACACACATACATACACACACATACATACACACACATACATACACACATACATACATACACACACACAAGACACACACGACACATACAGACACACATACACACAAGACACATACATACAGACACACACAAGACACACATACCAACAGACAGTCACACATACATACACACACACAAGACACACATATATACAGACACACAAGACATACATACAAAGACACACACACACACACACATTATATTTAAGTCACCCTCCTGTTTCCTACCTTTTAGATTCAGGAGGGTGACTTTCCCTGGGGTCCAGTGGTGGCTCAGGTGGATGGGAGTCAGAGTTCCCACTCTGACTCCCTGGTCTTCCTCCCGCGCGGCTCTCAGGGTTAGCTGGGAGGAGTGATGTGCAGTCACTTCCTCCCAGCTCTGCGATGTCATCACAGGGGGCCCGGTCGCGCTGTTAAAGCGCCCAGCGCTGACCGGGCCCCCTTACAATCCACATCCATCGGGTGGCCCTGACAGCATGGGCCACCCGATGGACCCCTCCATATGCGGCCCCGGCGGTTTGCCGCGCGGGCCGGAGCCGCAATTTGTCACGGCGGTACCCAGTCGCAGGGGTACCGCCGGCTCGCACCCGCCCGCCCGTCCGCCAAAACCTGGAAATCCCTACCGCCCACCTGAAATCCTAAAACGCCCACTAGTGGGCGGTAGGGACCAGGTTGACGACCCATGCTCTACAGCTTTATATATTTTAACAAACCCTAGAGATACTCCTAGCCGCTGTGATCTTTAATGTAACGGTACTATATATGATATATACTCACCATTGAATAAATATCGGCAGTGATTCTATAGGTAGCGGAACTATCGGTGGTATATAATCACTCTGGCAAATGTATCTGCTGTGATCCTATGGGTAGCGGTTAATTATGTGTGACACATGCTATAATATTATCCCTTTGCTACTGTGATCCTATGGGTAGTGGCGTATGATGTACACACATTCTACAACTAAGAGAAATCCGCTGGTATCCTCTGAGTAGCGGTAATTTGCAGAGTATCATGACCGCTGTGATCCTCATGGTGGTGGTATGTATAAGGTACCTGCACATATACGTCATTTGTCAGCTGTACATTATGGAGTACTTGTATATGGATTAATTTTTCTATGGGAGACTTTCTTAGTGAATTGCCTTTGGATTAATGCTGTTACTCACCTTTCTCTTAGGCTTCTTTAGGTACTTTTTTTCACGCCATTCTGCCATGTTTGTCGGTGTCCCCTATTATGTACTCTGATCTTGTTCGGGAGATGTGGATGGTTTTGTTCGCATTCATTTCCTGTTCGTTTATTATATTTTACAGTTCGGGAATTAATATATTTCGCTGCACGGACGGACCATTTGTTTCTTTCAACGAGGAAATAAATACTTTTATTCTATTTCCATTTCGGAGCATTTTGGCTGTTTGGGCATGCGCATTTGCACACATTTTCAGGAAAATAAAATTACAGTAAGTATGAGGACATTTTCTGAATTTTGTTTTACCACTTTTTACCACTGGTGTTTTTATTATTGACGGTATTTGATATTGTTTTAAAGGACTTGGCAATGTAGATGTGTATGATTAACTTGTTTGGAACAAGACTATCGTCATTGGTAGCCTAACTCTGTGCACAAGTATAATCCATAAACCTGTAGTGGTAGCATGGGATGTTACACTATCAATATTTGGGGCACTGTGCACACACACATTAGGCATGGTGAGAGCTGCTTCTATATACCATGGAAGGGGATTGCAGCAAAGTTGATAAGGTAATATTGAAGAAAAGGGAATTTTCAAACTGTATGTTGTATCATGTCACATGTAATACTACTAACAAAAAAATGCACACTCAATCAAAATAATTATCAATAGAAAATGGTTTACTTTAAAGTGAACCTGTACTCAATTTTAAAACTTTAGCTAAATAAAATAAATTACAGGAATACTTTAATGTTTTTTTTGCGGTTTTTTTCATCTGCTCTCCAACTGTACCAGCACAAGACCCTTACAATAAATTAATAAAGATGCAATTTACATATATGCATGTATTTTCTCCTTTAAAAAATAAATCTGTCTGCACCAGTGGGATTTACAGCCAGATCAGGCAACGTCAGCAAATGCATGATTGGACCATCTCAGTTATTATTGCATCCTATTACAATCCTTTTCTATAAGAGGATAATATTTTATGGAGGGGAATAATTTTTAACCTTTATTTTTTTTATTTTATTTTATTGTGGCTCTGATGTTAAATACAGGTTCCAAATAGCATCTGCATAGACAATTCAAACCACATAATGTTGACCCACATAAAACAAGTGCCTGTATTGCACTCTACTATAATTTAAATGTGTACCAGGTTTTAGAATGCTCAACGATCTTTGGCATTTAAAGAACTGAAAGTATTTTTATATCGGAACAGACATTTGGATTCAGAGTGAATGTCGGATAGTGTGAACGCTGGGTATGAAGACGGTAGTGACAGTAAATGATGTCCTTACCAATCTATAAATCTATCTAACACAGATGGAAATTATAATGTATAATTAAGTGTGCTCTTAAAATAGCAGACGGACAAAGCACAGTGGGGATCCATAAATGCAGTTCTGCCTACGGGTTATATTCATATGCATATATTAAACTTCATGCTTCTTTGGGTATATACTGTTACTATATGGTCCTGTCATTGAAACAAAGCTTCAGGCTATGGTCAAGCAAGAGAGAGCCACGTGTATTTGTGATATTTTTCATTCTTTTGGTGTTAGATATGTACACTACTGTGCAGAAGTTTTAATGCTTTCAAAAATAGAAATGTTAATAGTTTACTTTTATCACTTAACAAAATGCAAACTGATTGAACAGAAGACAAAATCTACATGAAATCAATATTTGGTATGACTTCACTTTGCCCTCAAAACAGAATGAATTGTTCTAGAATACTTGAACACAGTTTTGTAAGGTAATCAGCAGGTAGGCTGTTCCAAACATCTCAGAGAAATAACTACAGTCCTTCTGTGGATTGAGACAGAAACAGTCACTTCTGTCTCTTTGTGTAATCCCAGACAGCTCGATGATGTTGACTAAAACCATGATGGTTTCCAGAGACCTGCAGACGGCTATAATTTATTCATCTTTCCCAAGTGGGGACAGATGAGCTTGGCACTGAGCAGTTGGAATGAGAGTGTTTCAGTGCTCTACTGGCAATAGAAATTGGAGAATGTGAATCACTAAATGGTGGGAAAACATTTTTTGGGAAAACATTTTTTGCATTTTTTTAGTCTACTTAAAATGGCCATTACAGTGTTTAACCCACCTGCTCAGTGTGATATCAGACAGATTTATTGGTCAAACATCAACTTCAACGTTTCGGCACACAGACCATTTTCAAGCTGAGAAATAGCTTTCGACAGTCCTGTGTACTGTGTGCTGAAACATTCGTATTAGTGGTTGTTCAATAAATCTGCCTGACAAAGTGAAGTGCAGTGCCCGGTTCCTTTATCTGTTGGCATATCTGGACACTGGTACCTATGGGACTGAACTGACACTTGCTGAACGGTGTAAAAAAGAGAGTGCTAGTCTGTGTGAACAATGACCAAGTGTGATATTGTCTGTTACTAAACGCATCTGCATAAAACCATTCAGTAACAGCTAATAACTGGCTTCACAGGGCTTTAGACCTGTGTTCCCCAACCCAGTCACTTAATGGACCATCAACAGTTCAGGTTTTGTCAGTATCTCCATTGAAATAAAACAGGTAAATACATTAATCCTGGACTGTTGGGGGTCCACGAGGATTGGGTTGGGGAACATTGCTTTAGACAACCAATCAAAACCATCAGAAGCCATGAGTGACAACTGATCCCAGTGCAATCTAGAATCCACTATTGCTGGACTATTATTGGCTGGCTGTGAGATAGGACAGCCAGTAGTAGTCACCTATCAGGCATTTAGAGTGACCACACATCACATTCTCTGCCTGATAGAAATGGCAAGCCAACGTTAAAATACATCGCCAAGTCTCCTTCTCTCTCCGTAAGTACTGACAGAGACATTAGTTCAAATGTAAAAGGACTACATTGCAAATAGTGTTTAAATGAAATATGATTTTGCAGTAAACAAGTAAAGCCCGATTATCTAGAGGCTCCCAATACAGACTTACTACAAGGGTCCAACAAACCTTTGAAGCTTGTCAAATCTAACAATAACTTCTAGCAATTTATTCTCAAATTTGCCAATAAATGATGTATTATCTGGGATATTGTTCAGTACATACTTGTGAGAAGTTTTATGAAGCCAGTTGGACGATACTTTACATGAGAGTAGGGGCGGGTGATGAATGAAGATATTACTGCGAATTTGTATTTAAATCTTTTTACATCTAAAATAATTCCCCAAAAATTATTGAATTTTTCATTACAACCAAGTACGTATTATAAGTTAAAGAAAATCTTAAACAACAAATCAATTAAACAAGGAAGTGCCATTTACTAACTTATTTGCAGCTACAACTCAAAATATTTTAAATTTTTTAGCCAACATTAAAGTAAGAGCCTGACTTGTAACTTATGGATCAGAAAGAGAGAGGTTTCCTGCAGTGTTTTGCTGTATTCCACCTGACTAGTTAGTGAAGAATGTCATCGTTTATTAGCCCCAAGTTCTCAATCTTTAAAGACGACAATTAATCACCAAAGCCCATTGGAGTGAAAGTATATGAAGTGTAAAATAACTGATTAATTTACTACCAAGTCAGTATATACTTGCCTTGAAGCTTAAGCTCATTTAGCACTGAAGGCAAATGGTAATACAGACTGTTTCGAGTAATCTGTACAAAACCTTTAAAGCAGAGCTACGTTATCAAAGTTTAATTAATTCCATGTTTAATCCTTCAGCATTTTTGCAGTTTTGTTTCCTTTGAACGGTCGATTGAGATAAGCTTTTGGTTTCTCCTCCTATAAAAAAAAAATAGAAACTTCATGGGACCAGGTGATAGGTATAAGATAAGTTTGATTAACCTTTCTTTTAATGCAAGCAAAAAGTCAAAGGAAAGGTTCGCAAAACAAATTAAAACCAGGACTATCAAAATGAAATCTACATTATTACGTAACAGCGTGCATGTTTTGTTGATGAGAACGTTATCATGGTAATAAAGAATTAAATTGGTTTGATTTAGCAAAGTGCAAACAAATAACTCGTGCAACATTTATTGTAGATATGCTTTCAGTTAATGACCAATGACAAATGAAACTTTATAGGAAACGAGTTGGCTAACTCGGACTTCTAGAAAAGGCTAATAACGTAATTTCCTATTGTCTAAATCTGAGATTTTCACTTTGTCTACTCATATTATTCTTCTGCTTATAATTAGCGACATTTATAAAGCGCCAACATATTCCAAAGCACTGTACAATTTGGGAGGGGGGAAGGGGACAGTGCAATGTACCCAGACCAATGCAAAATGAAAAAAGGGCCCCGTCCATGATCTAAAATCTAGGCATTGCAGCTCTTTTATACAAAGTGCTTAGTGAGATAGCCCATGAGTTTACAATCTAAAGCAGGAGCAGGCAACCTTTGGCATTTCATATGTTGTGGACTACATCTACCGTGATGCTTTGTCAGCATTAGGGTTGTAAGAGTATTATGGGAGATGTAGTCCATAGCATCTGGAGTGCTGAAGGCTGCCTACACCTGATCTAAAGGTTTTAATGGGGATTTAAGACAAGAAATAGCAGAGGCATAAGAGGCAGAAGGACATATGTTTAGTGATAAAAAAAAAAACAACTGAAATATGCAGAGAACACCCTGAGATAATGGTAAATATAATTAGCTAACATTTTTGCCCCTCGGCACTGTCATCTACTACTTCTTCCAGATCATCAGCTGCATTACTTTATTCTGATTATGAAAGTAATGGCATAAAAACACTCAGCTTGCTATTGAAAGCAGAGCAGCTACCTCTTCTCTAACCATCAGATTTTAGCCAACTTCCCTTGTGGTCTGGGTCAGTTGTTGAATATTTTAATTCAGATTCTCCTGACGATCTTAAAAATCAAACATTGAAAAGGTACTCTGACAACCATGAGCTGCCAATCAGTTTACTACCAATAAATAATAAGTGAACAAAAGTAAGGGTGGGATGAAAACCCAGGAGGCAGCCCAAAGGTTTTCTCCAAATACAGTGTGTGACAGGTTGGGTAGCCAAAACAAAATGAACAAGGATACCCAGGACAATCTGCTAACTAGGGTTTGTAGATTAATTTTACTTCTTCATATATCACAGCTAAATCCATTTCTTGAATATGGAAGAGCATTTAAGAGCATTATTATGGAACTATAAAAAGTGCAGAGGTTGGCAACAGATAACAGTTACAGGGATAATCTAAGCACCACAAACAATTTAGCTCAGTTAAGCAATTTTGCTGTATAAATCATGTCCCTGCAGTCTTACAGCTTAATTCTCTGCCATTTAGGAGTTGAATTACATTTGTTTCTGTTTATGCAGCCCTAGCCACGCCTTGTGACTCAAACAGCCTACATGAAAGAAATGTGTTTAATTTTCAATCAGATGTGACAGCACAGTGTGTTCACTTTAGATGTTATTTCCTGCTCTGTGAATAAAACTTTTAATCCCATTAGGAATTGCATTACATTAACCCATCACCCAGAGCATGTGGGGTGATCAGATTAAAGGACTCCTGGGGCAGCTTTCTGGTTCATGGCTGTTTAGGTGAACTATAGAATCAGGAGTCAAGTGGTTCCACTGCCATGGATCGACTTGAGGGGTTTATTTTATTCTTCCATCTCTTCCACCCAAAACTGCTTCTAGAGCCCACATGTATTTATTTATTTTACTACTTCTCACTGCTTTTAGCTGGCAGCATTGGACTTTCATAATAATTTTTCTACCTATCAGCACTCGACCAAGATAGACGCGTGAAGTTAAGCTCTGCCGAGCCATAGGCTGCCAACCGCTAGAAAGCTGACGCAGACCGCAAGACAACAAACCTGCGGGTAACCCCAAACCTCCGGAGACAAAGCCTCAATGTCCGCCTCGATGAGACAGTACCTGACTGCCCAGACGGACCTGGCCTCCTCAGAGGCATCTGAGGCCTATACACTGTCTGAGCCCGCCACGCCTCACTCGGCATCGCCGGGCCGAGAAGAACCCCCTCAATCACCACCACCTGACTGGCTGAGCCCTCTTAGGGCACTACCCATCCAAGAGGACTTTTAGGAGACTACCAAGACACTCCGCACCTCGATTGGACATCCTGAGAGCCGACCTACAGGGGCTGGCAGACCGTGTGTCACATGTGAAGGCTGACCATGACAATCTCCCTACTAAATTGTGACCTTAAATTGTGCACCAAAATTTTATCCACACGCCTCCAACGATTCCTGATAAACCAGGAGAAGTCCTCCCTTAAGAAATGAGAGAAAAAAGAGAATTGATTCTTTATTTAAAGGAGACTCTTCCCCTACAGACAGTTAACTTAATAAAAAAATTGTTCAATTAGAACATATTTTAGAAAAAGAAACACGTAAGTGGTGGGAAATAACCTCGTTAGAGCAATATTTAGCTTCTAATATTATACCTCGTGGACTGAGACTTTTAAAAGCCCCAGCTTTTGGCTTAGACGATCATTTATTAATACAGGACTGGCACCAAGCCAGCGATGAATGTTCTAAAAAATATATGGTTAGTCTAATTGAGTATCAGAAAAGATCCCTTATAATATTGGAGGATGAAATTAAAATTCTAGAAAATGATATTTCAAATTTCAGAGAACCAAAAGCTGTAGAAAGCAATTATCAAATTCTAAAAGAAGAAATTAAAATTGTGGATGAAAAAGTTTCAACAACAAAATCTACTAAATATAAAAGAGACCAAGACGATTACCAAAAGGGCAATCAAAGAAATTGGTCTAAATTTAATCCCCAGTCCAAACAACGAGACTTTTTTAATCACAAAAAACAGCAGTTTAAAGCCCATAACCCATCTGGTCATAACTTTAAAACCAGACGCAATTCTTCTAATTCTAATTCAAATTTTTCTAATCGTAAACAATTTTCTACTTCTAATTCTAACTCCAATTCTGGAGGTTATTCTAATTCTAATTCGTATTCTAAGTCTTTTTCAAGAAAACGTAGTCCCCCCCAGGTCTCCTAATGACGCCCATTTACATAATGATAACCAGGAGAATTTTTTAGACAGGGGGCGAGACCAAAGGTCCAATCGAGCGTACACACTTTCAACCCAAAACAGATTTCAAACATTAAGATCTCCAATAAAAAAAAGACCTCATTCAGAGGTGAAGGAAGACCAAAATACAACAATTCATCTCCCATACAGACAGAACTAAGTGGAACAGAAGGTATTTTCAATCTATCACAAGTTAATTTTTCATCAGATGAATTATCACTCCTCAAAAGGGGACTTAAATTTGCCCCTACATCTAATGCGAATAGTTTCAATTTATATTTAGATAATCAAAAATTCCTAAAAAAATTGACTATCAAAAGATTCTACGTATCTACTACCCCATTATTACAGGTAGTACAACAAAATGATCTGAACGAGGATTCGGATCATATACAACAAACCACACACACTCCCTTTAAACCAAATTCGCATTTTTACCCGTGGTCTGCAAAAAGCAAATATTTAGACATTTTCAATGAATTGGTCCAAGCAGATCTTGACAAACTTACTCATCATAAATATAACTCTAATTTGAATAAAAAGGAAAGAGCAGCTTTAAAATTACTAACTGAAAATCCAAATATTATTATCAAGGAGGCAGACAAGGGAGGGGGTACGGTTATTATGGATAGGTCTTATTACATGGAAGAAGTGTACAACATTTTATATGACCAGAATACATATGAGATTTTATCTCAAAACCCTACCCCTTTGTTTTTGCAAGCTTTAAAAGAACTATTGGATCTTGGGGTAGAGAAAGATATTCTTAATAAGAAAGAATATGATTTCATTTTCAATCCTAATTGTAAAACAGCCACTTTTTATTTCTTACCCAAGATCCATAAGAGTCTTCAAAAAAACCCTGGCCGCCCTATAGTCAGTAGAATTGCTTCCTTTTCATGTAATCTATCCGAATACATAGATTTTTTTCTTCAATCATATGTTTCTCTCATTTTATGTCTGTAAGTGCTCCCAATAAATATTTTTTTGTACTATTTTATACATACTTCACCATGTATGGCTCTTTTTATCAATTTCTTTAAAGACATACTTCGTTTTTGATCTACTATCAAGACATATATTCATATACCCCATGGGGGTGAGAGGCCTGATTTGCATTTTCGTTTGTGAGTTTAATATCTAGCTTTACACTCTCACTATTTGATTTAAACTGTATTACGCTATGATATATATTTTTATTATTTCAGATTGCACTATATTCTTATATTGAATATTCATATTCTGGATATATTCTCCAGGTTGTATTAATTACATGCTTATTTGAAGGTGTTTTTCACTTTTTTTGTCTTTGGAAGTCCTCCCTTAGCTGGACCCACTCCAATGCGTGAGAATAGCAGCCCTGCATCCACTAATCAAAGCCACGACACATGTCTGGCACCTTCTGGTGATCAAATTGGAGCTCACCTCCTCCCCTCCCCACTGTACCCAAACAGACACAATACAGCATCCCCCCAGGACTAGAGGCGCAAGTATTTCAAACACTACTAGGACACAACCTCCCCCAATTAAGACATGAGACACAAGACGGTATCATCAAGCCCCTGGAGGACATCCCAAACCCCACCACACTGAACTTCATGCACCAATTCAGATTCAGACAACTAGCACGATTTATCACCTCAATACCGCAGACACACTTGGTTTCAAGGGAACCCGCAGACTTCGAGGCACTATGTATGGACCATGAGCACATGGAGAGGGGAGTCTCACTTCTCTACCAATTCCTTATGAGACACAGGAGACTACCCACCCTAAGCTACATGGGGAAATGGGAGACCACCCTTGAAATCACACTCACACCCAAGCAACCTGACACTGCACTGTGCACTATGCAGTGGGACACAAGTAACGGCGTATAAGCTGCTTGCTCACTGGTATAGGATACCCTTACTACTACATGCTATAGACCCCTCGGTCACAGACCGCTGCTGGAGATGTAAGCAGGCCACGGGCTCGCTACCGCATTTATGATGGGACTTCCACCTAATCCGACCATCCTGGGCCACTATCTACAAAATACTACAGAAATTCTCAGATGTCCCCCCACCCTTGAAACCTGCCACATTACTTTTACACCATACCAAATGCTGCACATCGATCTACATTAAATTACTCACTATAAGAATTCTCAATGTAGCAAAAGGGCTGATTCCCCTCTACTGGAGACAGGAGAGGCAACCTGTGATGGCCACGTGTTTCCACCGCATGGAAGAGCTACGCACTATGGAGGAGCTCACCATGCTAGCAGAAGGTAATACTCAGACATATATGGCAATCTGGATGGAATGGATCCTCACGGTGGAGTCTGCAGATTTCCACTCCCTGTTGCACTGATTTTCCCCACTTGCGTCCCAAGACTACCCCCACACCTGTGCCCACTCTATTTCGGACACCCAATGGTGCTCTACAAACCGATCTAGGCGCCATTTGCAGCTTTTTGAACTGGATACTATGTTTGTTGGCTTTTCATATATATCAGCTAGAAGGGATCTGCGCATCCACTCACATCTTGTTATGCATTATTGCGGTACCTGGGCGTACGAACTATCTAAGTCGCTACTTGGAACAGTGTCTGCGAGCACAAACTCAATGCATTCCTACAGTTACAGGTACCTGTGCGTACCAATGCATGGTCCATAAAGCAACTCGAGTTTAAAAAAAAAAAATTCAATAAAATTTAATTTTCAAAAAAAAGAATAGGCATCTGTGAAGTATGAAAAAGGAATTCAAATATAGAAATACACAATTCTTTATCCTGCAACTGAGCAACTCCATTTCTGTCCTTTGCTCCTGGCAATTAATTATAGAGAAAGCATACCGAAAAAAAGAGAAATGAAACAATGTTTTTATTTATCCTCATCATTTGCATTGTGTGCCGTGATTGTGCCTGGAATGAACTGAATTGCAATGTCATTTGTTAAATCACTGATAGAACTTTCAAAGAAAATGGAGCATCACGTCAGAGAAAGGTTAACTCAAGCTATAGGTGATTTTTTTATGTTTTATTCAATGGAGCAATTTTTAAGGAACTGACAGATTTCCTTTAGGGAGCACTGCTTAAGAGTCACAGACGAGCTCAAAGAAAGGAACTTTTTCAAATCAATTCAAACAGAAATGTTTGTAAAATTCAGTTATGAGAATTGAGTAAATATTGACCAAGTTAAGCAGCTTACGTGACCTGAAACCCATTTTTTTCAACCACTTTTCATTCGGGAAAATTCTGACAAGTTGGTAAGCACCAGAATGTATTACTTGTTAAAAAATGAACTTATAAAGTTAAAGGCTTTTTTTATTATTTATGTGTATTACGGATTTACAATTTCAAGTTCTGAAAAATAAATACAGTTAATTATGTAATAAATAAAAACATTTTCCAAAATCTATGTGAGTCAATAGAAACCAGAATAGGGACCTAATGTTCTACACTAGATAATTTAGCTAATCATTTTTATTGATGTTTAAGTGCAAATAATAAAATTAGTTTATAGAAAGAAATCACGTTAATCTTCCATAGGAGAAGAGCTGTGTAAAATATAATTGCTGTACTGTAAAATAATACTTAATTAAAATATATTAACGTGAGATCATAATTCACAAGGTGTCACTACATTCAATTAGGAAAGCAGCAGTATTTTGCATTGTGTAAATAATATTTATTTTAGTTTATTTATTTAAAATCAGGATGATTGAACTCATTACGAGAAATACAATATCCTTGTGTTAGAGCTTAGAAATATTTATGCAAAGCATTTAAAGTAAAGTGGACTATTTATCCATCTAAATGTAGATTGATGTAGGTTTCTCACTGGAAATGTGTTTTTGTGTAAAGTCAAAGGTGTCAGAGTAACATTATTTGGTTCACACAGACCTCTGGCAGACAGAATTCTTAACTCATTATGGGCAAGGGGTCATGCTAATATACATCTATCACAATATATTTTGCGTTCCATTTCTCTTTAAGTAGTTCATGTTCTTCAGTACAGTAGCTAAATAAAAGAATAAAAGTTTGTTTGCGAGGACGTGACACAATTAAGCCATGTGTGAGCAAGACAGATCCATCTCAAATCAAGGTATTCTATAACTAATATGGGTATTGGACCTTTAATAGTGTTTAGCAAATTAAATGATTAAACCCAGTCGACCAGTAAGTTTAGTAGAAAGAGTGTCATTGATTAAAGATGAATGAATGAATCTGCAACATAACATACTATATACTATAAATAAAGCATTATCTAAAGCCAACAGTTTTATATTAGATAAGCCACAAGCAGCTCGGACCATAAACATATACAGATTTTTTTTTCTTAAATCTTAAAAAAGGTTGTTGGAAGGCAGAGATACTACAACTGTCACGATGCTTTGCATGCCTTCGGAATGTCCTTGGCAGTATCATGGATGCTGTAGTTTTAAAACATCTGGAGCTCTACCTTTTGGGCACACCGGCTGTAAGCACTGTAACCTCTCAGTTTAATTCAGCCATACTTCATGTTGGGATTATGGGCTGTCATGGATATTCATTCAGTGTTAAAACGTTGATAATGGTATAACACTGAATAGAGGGATAGACTCAACAGAGGACTCAAGGCGCCACAACCACATCACTGAGAAGAAATGTTTATAGTGCCTAGAGTGTCCCTTTAAGTGAACAGAAAGGTGAATTATACACATTGACACAACATACTAAATGCCATCCCCCCAAAAAAAATAAAAATGGAAAACAGGGTTTGTGGGTTGATGGGTGGGTAGCCTTACTGACCTTACTGAGCTATGCCTGAGGAAATTACAGAGCTTTGTCAATACGATGAGATTAATCTGTCTTCAGTCAAATTCATGCAAATACATTCTGGCCGCTCGTGTTTCTAACATTTGAGAATTATATGTTTATGCACAACTTGAGGTTTTTTAAATAGTTTGCTTTAACATTGAGTCATTTTTCATCTACTTTCCAGCTTCTTAAAATATGACTTTCTCGGAGTAACACGGTGAGTAATGACATCAAATTGCCTGCAATATGCATATGTTACCTACAGTGAAATGCGATGGTATTTTTAAAATGATGATGGCTGGCCAATAAAAAGAAATAAATGCTTGCAGTAGAAATGATTCAGAAAATTGAAATGATAAATACATTTCACCCAGTGTACACAAAGGGGAAATTGACACTTTTTCCTTTTTATCTGACACCCACAACACAAATTATATTTTCAAACAGACCGCAAACTACGGCATTTCCATATTTTACTTTTAAACATAGTTCAGTTTTGCACTAAAAATGCTAATGTTGATTTTGTCCATCTTGAAAATGTAATTCTTCTGTGCAAACCGTTGCTATCTCAGTAAATTTATATACTAGGGATAAAACTGAAAAAAATGTGTTGGGGTCTGGACATCTCTTTTATTGAAGGTTTCTTAAAACTATTATTTATACAATGTTTAATCAGTGAATACATTACTAATCACAGCACAGAGGGTGTTTCAGTGACGATTGAGGGCCCTTGTTTAAGCCCCAACATTTCCTGACCTTCCAGTTCATTATAAATGAATTTGTCTGATTGGATATTCAGATCTTGGAATGTGACCTTGATTGTATGTGTTGTACAATCTTTAACTCTTTGTGAAATCCTGTTTTGAACTCTGTTTGACAGGACTTAAAACCAATTTAATCTTCTTACTTGAGCATGAGCAGGTGGTTCTCGAAAAGATTTGGTCTTCTGATATTCTATATCTTGTAGTAAGGTCCAGTGGAAGCGGCCATACATATTTTAGTTTTTACAGCTAGTCCGGCTGTGCATCAGTATAAAAATTAAGGAGAAAAATACATTCTTGAGATCCATGTAAACTCATTAACGAAAATATACAAATCAAGTGAAACAGACAGCCCTTAAAAAAAACAACATGTAAATATAAATATTTCTATTATTGTAATACCTGCTATTATTAAAAAAATAGCAATCAATCTTCTACTCTAATACTTCAGAACCTGTAGAACGTGTTGCATGTCAAAGGGAGTCCCATATTGTTATAGTGCCTGCAGTCTTGACCCCCCCCCCCTGTCTGAAACACCCAAAAAACAATATTAAACTAATTTGAATGGTTGGAAGCTACATCTCCCGAGTCTCATACTGTTAAATGCACAGTGATGTCACAGTCAGCCCCAGAGAATCATCGAATACAACGATTCACTATTTAGGAATCAGTGGTGAATCAGGGCAAGCACTGCACATATGCCCTACATTCCCCAATGGTCCTCTATGACGAGCATTGGATTGGCCCATCATCTTGGAGGCATGCCTTCAAGATCATACAACATCAAGGGGGACAAAATAATAAGGGGCTATAGGATCGTAGCGTTAGGTATACAGATGTGTATTGCTAACAGTACAGTGTTTCTTTAAATAATTTAAACCCACAAACTCTCTGCAAAGGAAGAACAAGATTAAACATTAAACATTCTGTGAATTTCTGGATTTTTTTTTGTAGGCATTAACGATTCAATACACAAAATTGTTCATTTGCTATGGGTCTACCCCAGATTTTATATACATTTTACTGTATACTGGAGTGGTTAAAAATAAATTCATTTAAAAGTATAAAATCATAGAAAAACACACTTTTCAGGATCGCGTTTTACCTTTGAAATCCCCTTGCCTACATATATCCATATGCATTTGTATGTAACATTTTTATAACTCACGTAACTTTCCCAAATCACAATCACTTTATTCTGCCGCTTACAGTGCCCGACAATGCACTTAGGGAGCTATCCGCTAAACAATGAATTAAAGTAAGCTGGAATCTGTATCTGCAATATTTAGGGAAGAAAAATGGCAAGCGAGAAATTTAGCTTAAGATGGGTCATGTTCTTATCTCACTGACTTTGGACTGAATTTTGAAAATATGGCTTTGAATTCAACATCACAAAATGCTGTGTTTTTCTTTTAATGTCTATATTTAGAAAAAACAAAGAAAAAATGTTAAGAATGTCATATCGATTCTAATTTTCATACTTTGATTTGCTATACGAGTTCTCATTGTTCAGCGAAGCAAAGACAAATAAAATATATGCCATATGTTCTCGCTTGCTGCAGGAAAAAAAGAAATATACATTTAATGAAATCAGCTTCTTAAAGGAATGTAAGTGTATGATTGTTATAGGGACAATAATAGCAATATATTCAGTATAAATCATCCCTGTACCCACAGACTGGTCTTTTTAATTTGTGCTATTTATATACTGAATTATTCAGTGGGATATTTATTAAAAAGATTAACAGTAAGAACAAAGTTGGAAAATTAACCGCTTTAAAAAAAAACTACAACTATAGTGAAAAGGAGATTTTTTCTTTCCTACGCTGCCGCTTAAGGCTAATTTCTTGTAAATTGCATAAAGTTTTCAATAATCACCATATGCTGTTTTTCAGCTTTGTAAACCAGTGATGTTAAAGGATATAATATGCTGAATTCTCCAGTACCGTTAGCCATTGAATTCTAAATCCCAACTAAGTGAAGCAAAATGATTTGCTTAGCATAATCCTGCGTAATTATACAATTTTTGTATATTTCTGTTGCACGTCTACAGTGTTATAATCCATCAAGTTGTGAAAGTATTAGACAATCAATATGCATGCATCTTTAAGGAAGGAATAAGATAAGACAGACTAGTAAATAGAGGCATGAAACCAATGAGGAGGTTTCAGAACATATCTGCTTATAAAAACCATGAAGGAATAATGGAACAATCAGGAATCGAATGGTTGCTAACATGCTTAGGAAAGCAAATGAGCATCAGCACAGTATGTCATACAGTTCGTCAAACTGAGAGAGTTGCATACAATCAAAAAAATGGCTTTCAAGGTATTTAAATGTCCACAAGATTTAACGCAAATAGCTGGGTGAATCCACAAAATATCAGGTAAATGAAAAAAAGAAAGAGCCAGAATGGTATAAAATGAAGTGCTAAGTCCCGTGTGTCAGAGGCTTTATATATCTCTTCAACGTCCCCATCTTTAGAGCTAGTAGCCATCTTAGGTGTCTTAAATAGTCTTTTTGCCCTTGCTTATGGTTTTGCAGAGTATCTCAAATAAGCAATATAACCTTGATCATGAAGGTCTGAGAACTCCCATGAGTCGAAGGGGAAAGAGTAAGTGCCCCGTAAATGATCAAACTGCTCTAAAAGCAGTTCGTTTTGAGACAGTTGACCAGGCCAAAATGTCTAGCGTCAAGAACTCAACACAGCAGGCATTCTGGCATAGATTAATGTAACCTGTGTCCAGGAGTTTCCACATGCATTTAGATGCATATAAAGATCATAGAGTAAGCTTTAATCATGTCTAGTTTACATATTACTTTTTGTGAATAGAGGAACACCGACAGAGTCTGTTAGAACCTGGTCTTCCAAGTCCTTTTTTAAGGCCAACAAAAGTGTTAAGTCTTCTTGGTAAACCTAGGCATTATGCAAAAATATGACATCATTTTTCATGGAATAATTTACTTCCAAACAATATGAAAGAACTTGGTAGAAAATTAGAAAGTACGATCACATTCAAATAAACTATTTTAAAACAAAAAGTTATATAACCCCTCCATATAATTAGTTTTAACAAACTCAATGCTGCGTTAAGCGTGAATGATTCTGTGAATATTCCATTTTACTCTTCACACATTTGCACAAATTGCTATAACTGTAAATAAACAATAGACCTTTTTTTAAAAGGTATTCAAAATTATGTAAATGCTTAAATCTATGTTTTTATGCAGCGCTCCGGTTCACTGCTGCTTCATCTAACTTTTAATTAGATAATGTTCATGCTCAGAATAGGTAAACTTATTATATCTACCGCCGTCCTTGGAACAAACCACTTTCACTCTTGCTATACGCTAATTAATTTTCAGCCAGGCTTTTCCCATAAGAGATTAGGTACATGGCTACTGTGAATTAGTTCTTTAGTGTATTTAACTCATGCTGGACATCTTAACAGGAATTGAAATTGATAAGAAAAAAAATATATCTTCCAATTAATCACTGGTTGATTATATGCAATCGTGTTAAAATGACAGACAGATGGCTAGATAGTCCTATAAAGGCTAAGCAAAAATATTAATATATATAATAAATACATAAATAAATATATTTAAACTGCATTACCCTTTTCTCACCGTCTGTGCTCCTCTATTAAATTCAGTTCCTTCCTCATTATTTTTCCTTGGATATAAAAGCCTACACACAAAATTGCACAACTTGTTGGCAAAAAATATCTTGTGAAAATTCAAAAAATTCTGTAGATTTGAAAAAAAAAAATTATGAATGCATCCAATTATGGTAGCGACCGCATCACTGAGGCTCCACCATGCAACAGCTAAGCTTTCTATAGGTTGGGGGCAGAGGCGTGCTGTAGCGTCATATTGCCACTTTCTCCCTCGCAGATTGCTGTCTTGGAGTGCTGGATATTTAGTTGGTAAGTCAGTTTAAAGAGAAAGTACAGGTATATATTATAAGAGACACAATCACACAAAAATAAATTCAGCGCGGAAGCAAACTGATAATAGTCCAAAAGCAGTTTGAACACCAATACGGAGTCTCTCTTTTCCTATCAGAAAATTGGATAAAAACAGGGGGGTAGGTGCAGCGTTTCAGTAATCCTTGACAAGGTATATGTGAAGAGAAGCAGAGAAGGAATAATAGTGTAGTATTTAAAACTGTAGTGGTGATAAGTAAAATAAAAGATGTGCACTCACACTTTCCTGGAGCTTCAATACAGCTCCAGTGTACGCGCCTGGGCGGAATAATCCCTCATTGACAAAGGAGCATACACTGGAGCTGTATTGAAGCTCCAGGAAAGTGTGAGTGCACATCTTTTATTTTACTTATCACCACTACAGTTTTAAATACTACACTTTTATTCCTTCTCTGGTTCTCTTCACATATACCTTGTCAAGGATTACTGAAGCGCTGCACCTACCCCCCTGTTTTTACATATTATAAGAGAGCTATCTGGGGATATCATTTGATCTCCGTGCCAAACCTAGACCTGTGATTACCCTAGGTTACTGGACATCGGCCAGCTTCCCAATGAACACGTTGTATCAGTAAAGAAGTAGCTTAATGAACCAGACTTCAGTAGAAAGAAAAAGAAAAAGTAAGAATCTTTATTTTCAGAAACTAAAAATCATCCAAATCATGTTTTTCACTGTTGCATAATTGAGCATTCTGGACAACAAACCTAACTCTGTGTGTATCCATGCTTAGTGTTGCTAATTCATTTTGCTCTGGCAACATGTTGTGTTAAGTAAACAAAGCCCCCTGCAAGTTAATGGTAGTTGTATATCAGATTTAAATAATAAGACAGAAAAACTAGAAAATTAAGAAAAGCTGTATCTTTACTGAATAGCACAGGGAAATATGTTCAATATGCAAATAATACGTGTTTACAGTTTTAGATTGGACTTGCCAGGACATTGATTTTTACAGAAAAAAAAACAAAAACATTTGTAGCAGAATCTCACACTGCAGAATGTATTTGGATATAAATAAATGATGGCAATTGACTCCAAATGGATTATTATGTATAATTTATACACATATGTATATTTAAAAATAACTTGTAACACTAAATGGTGGCTGAAGTTTAATGTGTACATTGTTTCTGTTTAATTGCTTGTTAATGTATTATTATTTTCTTTAAAATATTCATATTTGTACACCCTTAGCATGAATCAATACCTTTGCAGTGAATGCAAATTAATCTGTGCATAACTATGGCCGGGGCCACGTCTACAAGACCATTCGTGTGACTACTTCTCAGAGACATAGTGTGAACTGATAGTATGTCATCTGCTAGAAAGTGGGTACACATGTGGCCTTCTTCCCTAAGCACAAATCAGACTATGTTACCTGATTAAACTTACCTGATTTGTGTTTCCTGTAGTAATATGCCTGCATATCAGTTTGTTTTCAAATTGCATGCTGCTATTTCCCATAATCATGTCCCCAACTGTTCAGATTTCAACAGGAGAACCACAATAATTTTATTATAGTGGTTATGGTGCCCAGATCTACCTGGTGCCCCACCAAAGTGCGCAGTTAACCGTTTAGTAACAGTTTGACTTTTTACATGGGGTCGCACAACACCACTCCCTGCCTCTTCTCAGCTGGACGTTTTGTGCTCTGTGCTAAGTCCAGTGGTACAGGGCTTAGCTCATTGGCTCAGAGTAATCAGCTAGCACTTAGCACCAATGAGCTGGCCCTGCACTGCAGAGTTTAGCTCAGGAGAGCTGATGGAAACTCCTAGCAAGAGTCTCTAGCTCCATTTTAGGCTGAGAAGAGGTGAGGAGCAGTGCACGCCGGACTACTGATTTGCCTACTTACCAAGGTACTCCTGGCACTGAAACTATTATGTAGTATTCCTTTAAATTAAGGTTTAGATTTAAGAGGTTGAATGGAAATTTCCAAATTGAAAATTGAGCTTTTGTTTGGTACAAAACCTGAATTTATAGCCTTTCACAACAGTCTACACAGTTTTCAATTACATTTGAATGTAACTTTTAGTGGATGAAGAGAGTTCCAAAGAAATGTGCACAAACGTGGATGTCCTACAGGAAATAGTTGCTAAAGATACTTACTAAAATAATGCAAAGGAGTCAATGAAGTCTTCTTCTTGACTTAGGAGCTGTGTGCACAAAATTTAAATTAATCAAGTTGCAATACACAACTACATAAAAACATATGAAATAGCAATGTGTCGTATATCGTTGAGAATTTGAATGTTTATGTTTACTGATTAGAAAATCAATTTACAAACATGAACGTCTATTGGTTTTAATGTATTCTCAGAACCCTTATTGTATGCATGTTCTAACATTCATTTTGCATTGTTATTAAGCATATAACTTTCAGCGTTAACAAGTCTGCACCCTGCAGAGAAACTCATTTATTTTTCAGGACTCCATTCTGTCCTATTCTGTCTATGCAGTGGGACTGTAAATAGTACCTTCTCTGCCTCCTCCAACACTCTATAGTAATTAGACTTGTGTATTATGTTCAGCCAAATGCAATTCATCTGAAGTTAGGCAATCAGCAGGTCACACAAATTTCCATAACTCCAAAGCGCCATGTCTACGCATTACCGAACAAACGACTCACGCAGCGGATGTTGGATTTGTGATTCAGGGTTCCATCCATGGCTCCAAGAAAAGAGGTGATTGATGGGAAAATGATGATTAACAGCTAGGAGACACTAAATGATGATTTTTTTTTTCCACAGATCAATAAATATAGATCTTTTTTAACTAGACTTTTTTATTTGTAATTCTGACCGTGGCACCTAAAGAGGAAATGATTGATGAGAAAAAAGATAATGGATGGCAAGGGGACAGCCACCAAATGTTGATTTTATTCACATTTCAAATGAGAAGTGAGCGATAAAATGAAATAAGGCGGAACAATACCAAAAGAAATCTATATTTATACGTTTGTTTTACTGCTCCTAAACTTATCCGTTTATTATTACTTTTTGCCACTTGATCTCTGAACCATATGGTGGGAAAATGCACTTTGCAGTGTACTGCAAAATATATACCTATATCATATAATTATTTGCAGTACCCTGATTGAGCCATTTCTACAACCTTTTGGTTTATCTTATATGTGTTTTCCCACATCTTTTTTTAATTTCAAGCAAACTTCAGATTAGCCATGCTGCCAACCGGCCAAACGGCCAAAATTCAGCCATCCGGAAGTCTTTTTTATTTTCGGACAAAGTGGGTTGACCACAATTTTTTTTTCCGTCATAAACTAGTCAACTGCAGAGATTCTTTTCAGACAGTAATTGCAGCATATTATATCCTGAATGTGGAAATTGTGCCCATACTGAGTTATACCTACATTATGGTGTCAATTTTAGGAAATTGAATTCTAGAAAACGCCATCAAGTTTCTTACAAATAGCCGATAGCTAAACATTTAACCTTTTCTATCTATTCTTTTCATACCTACTGTAGGTGGAACACAATGTATTTATGTTTTATATGCAAATAATTTAACCCTTTCCCTAAATATTTCCTTAAAGTATGACTACAAGAAAAAATATACACTATTAATTATCCGTGAACAGCCATCTCTACACAAAATAGTTAGCTATGCTTCCTGGTTTTCAGATAAATGTAATGTTCATTTTTTAAACTATTCAAACTATAAAATAAAACTTGGCAGTGAGTGAGTCAATGGCTTGCTTTCACCTCGCACCTGTATCTAATGCATACCACTTAGTATGGTTATGGTTTAAACAAAAAAAAATCAATAAAAAATATATATATATTTGGTGTCCTGATGAAAGCTCCGACCGGGAGCTGACCGGGAGCTGAAACGTTGACTGAGCAGTACCTACTTACAATAAATTAGAAAAGAAACCCACGAGTGCCGGTAATGTTTTGATACTTTTATATATATATATATATATATAAATCAAGCAGTGTAAAGTTAGGAATTTCAGAAGTTAGCATATTGTGTAAGACAGTGCGTAAATTCTTCATTATACTGGTGAAAAAAACAAGTACCTTACAGCCAGGTGTGATATCACGTGATAGATGAGCGATTACTTCAAACAGCTGATAAAGACATATTTAATAAACAACATTTACCTAGTAATAAAAAACATACACCATTAAATATTCACAACAAAACAATATATCCCTATGATAATGTGCACGATTATGCAATCTTGGGGGTTCAAAGGCATCATTTTTAAAGGGACACTCCACTGCCCAAATGATACATCAATAAATACATAAATTAAACATAATCACAGTTTAGTAAATATACCCCAATAGAACATTAAGCACAAGCTGTAGATCCTCTTGTCTGAAGCCTTTGCTAACCATCCCCTTCTAACCCTGCCCATAGATATTGTCAGGTTGAAAAGGGTGCATAGTGTTTACCATGCTACTCTACCCACAAAGCACAACACATTGGGAAAACACTGTGTCCTCGTCTTACATTTTACAAAAACTGCAGATTTCAATAGATATAGTTATTTTTATTAATTCACCTGGTTATACCACCCTGGAGGTCCTGTTACTTCCTGGTTTGGTTAGCTCAGTGGAGATAAACCCAAGACTCAGCAATTGCTCAGAGCACCTGCCTTGCAAACACTTCTCTTTGAGCTGCATTGGGAAGTCTGTGATTGGACAGTCACAGAAAGTCTGGGCGGGTTTAGAAGGGGAGGGCTTGCAACAGCTACAGACAAGAGATCTGCAGCTTTTATAAGCTTTTTGTAGATATATCCCCAATGAAAAAAGTCATTAAATGCATACACCATTTTATTGAGGGTATATTTCCTAACCAGGGATTTTTTTATTCTTTAGTTTTTGTCATGGAGTGCTCCTTTAATTACTATATGTTTACCTTATATATTTTAATTTCATGTTAAATTATGTTAATGTAGCAGCTAGATATTTGAAGGAAGACATACTTTTTTCACTACCAACATTATCGGATCACTACAAAGTCAACATTTTGCTTGGGCATTTCCTGTTTTCATAACTTCAGGCAATCATACACGTTTCTTTTATCAGAGTTACATTTTCCATAAATGAATCAGGTTAATCATGTTTGTGAGTCAAAAAATAAAAAATAAACTAAAGGAAACCAGAAAGCAACTTATGGAAGTTGTCATGGTGATAGAGCAAAATCTTAAAAGCGACTTAATGATATTTATCAAGTGAAACCTGTGTCATAAATAATGTGTGCAGTTTATCACTGAACATGCCCAGAGAGGGAGTTTGAATGGTGAACATATCGTCATATTAATGTATATGTGTGGAATTGTATATTATAAAACTACAAGAAGACAGTGTAATAGGAATAAAATCAGATGTAATCAGGCAGAGCAAATTGTGATTGACTGCTTTGAATTTTTTTGAGATGAGCCAAATTTATCAGTTGATCAAAATCCAAACCTCAGAAGACGAGAATGATCTGAATCTCTCACTGCTTTTTACTAACTAATTTAACCATCAATTTGACCACTGACCATCACATACTTATAGCGACATAGTTTAAGTTTGCAATAAATCTATCTAAGACATCTGAACACTTATCTAAGACATCTTCAATCCGAAAGACAGACATAAAGTCTCACAGCTTAAGAGGCTAAAATCAATACCTAGAGGGACAGAAATAATTTAAAGAAATCTTCTTGAAGGAACACTATCAGCACCCAGATAAAATCTAAGTTGAACTGTTCTGGGTGCCATGTGCCCATGTGTCCATACGCAACTATGTGAGCATTACCAACAATCAAACTATTTGACCCCTAATCAATCAGGTTTTCGTCTGAATCACGCCACTACAACTGCCCTCTTAAAAGTTTGCAATGACATCCAAACTGGCATGGAACAAGGAGACCTAACTGGAGCTATTTTCCTTGATTTTGCAAAGGCCTTTGACACAGTAGACCACGACATTCTACTGCACAAACTCAAAAACTCAAGTATTGGTGATCGTCTGCTAACCTTGTTTTTTATCGTATGTGTCAGATCGATCACAATATGTGTCCATTTCTGACAGCGACTCTCTCTCCCAGTCATGTGTGGTGTTCCCCAAGGTTCCATTCTCAGCCCCCTACTATTAAATTTTTTTTATAAATGATCTGCCTACAATACTCAAATGTACACATACGACACAGTAATCTATGCCAGCAAATCCGATCTACCGCGGCTTAAGACTGTGCTCCAAGACCAGCTCACAGAGGTAGAAAAGTGGGTCGCAAAAACAAACTCTTCCTAAACACTGACAAAACTGTCACAATGATCTTTGGAACAGCACCTAAATTACACAAATTACAAAATTCCCATCTATGCATTAAAACAAAATCAAATAGTACACTGATCGCAGTATACTCTTTCAAATACTTGGGTATGTTGTTAGACCCCAATCAATCTTTTGCCCCCCCACATAGAAAAACTTGCATCTAAACTTTATCCAAAACTAGATGCACTGTACAGAAACAAATCCTGCCTAAGCCCTACAGTAAAGGAAAAGATTGTACAGCAAATGCCGATGCCAAGCATTGATTATGGGGATGTAGTATATGCACCTGCACCGTACTCCCACATTAATAAACTCCATACATTGTATAACTCGTTCTGCCGATTTGTGCTACAATGTAATTACAGGACCCACCATTGTGACATGCTAAAAGAACTAAACTGGCTGTTGCTGGAATCCAGACGCACCATCTATCTTTCCAGCCTTGTGTTTATGAGCTTTTCTGGGAAACTCCCACCCTACCTGAGCAGAATGCTTTCCTCGGTTGTTCCCACCACCTATAACCTCCGATCCAGTACCAGCACTTTATTTAGTCTACCTCAATACAAAAAGAAAGCGGCCCGATCCTCCTTCTCCTACAGAGCGCCGCAATTTGGAACAACCTCCCGCACACTTTCAAATCTTCCCACACCCTAAAATCCTTTAGGAGATCCCTCTCTGCATACCTCAAAACAGAATGCACATGACATGGTTTATTATATATTTCCCTACCTGTTCTATGTTCTGTTTTGTATATATTGTGTATTAATATTGGTTTTGCATTTTATTGTACCATATTGTATCAATGCAATGTTTTGTGGACCCAGGACATACTTGAAAACTCAATCTATCTTTCCTGGTAAAATATTTTATAAATAAATAAGTTGATGGTGATTTTCAAAGTTTTATTCAATGGGATACATACTAGAGAAGTGACAGTTCCATTTTAAAAGTAGTAAATATGAGGGTATGTTTTCTAAGAGAATGTATGTGTTTTGTCTACATTTGGAATTTGACTGGACTGCTTTCATCTAAGTACATTTAGTAAATTCCTAAATAATTATGTAGTAGATATGGCACAACTATTAAATAATGTGTAGCACTTGTTTAACCCCTTAAGGACACATGACATGTGTGACATGTCATGATTCCCTTTTATTCCAGAACTTTGGTCCTTAAGGGGTTAAGATACTCAGTCTTATTCTAAAGTATTTGTGAAGCAATTTCTTAAAAACATATATAAATTAACATAAATTAACTTTAGGTCTGAGCACCTCCCTCAAAACTTGTGACATCTGTGGCATTGTGCGGTGTTATAAAACTGCACATTTTAGAGTGGCCTTTTATTGTGGCCAGCCTAAGGCACACCTGTGCAATAATCATGCTGTCTAATCAGCATCTTGATATGCCACACCTGTGAGGTGGATGGATTATCTCGGCAAAGGAGAAGTCCTCACTAACACAGATTTAGACAGATTTGTAAACAATGGAAGAAAGTGATCGGCGCTCTCTATCTATACAAGATACAACCGAAACAATAATAAATAAGTAAAAAGTGGAAGCACACTTAAAAAGTAGGGCTCCCTCACAGGCCTTACAACAGAAATGGTACAGAAAAAAGAAAGGAAGGCAGCGCCACTACAAGCCACATAAATTAGAAGAGCATAGAATAGGCAGACTAAAATGCAATATATATAATAGATAATAAGCAAATAGAAGTCCAGAATAAATAGTCTGACTGGTAGATGAATCAAACAACGAGGTATATCTTTGTAGAGGTGAATACAGTCTTTAGTAGTGGGGGATTCTTCAGAGTGGTGTAGATGCGTCTTTGTACATCATATGAAATAAAAAAAATAACAACTGATGGTGTAGTATGTCCTGAAAGGGGTAGAAGCAATAAAAGAGTATATGGTCCTACTCACGTTTTCAAGAGCTATGGAAGAAAGTGGCCAAAATGCCTTTATTTAAAACAACATAGTTTAAAAACCACAACGCGTTTCGCCCTTAGGCTTTATCAAGTGGAGATCAGAAAGTACATCCTGTTACATACAGGTATATATAGGCAGTAAACATATTAAAAAAGGCGCCAAAATTACGTCATAATTCCGTTTTTGTTTTTTTTCCAATAAATTGTTTTTATTTTCCGTAAAGTAACAGGGTACAGAAAGGAAACAGGGAGGGGGAGAGGGGGGGGGGGGGGGAATAATACAAGAAATCATACAAGAAAATTGGACATTAGTGCAATTCATCTCCAGGGCGTTACATCCATCAAATGTTTTTATCCCATTTAACGTTAGCTCTACTAGGTTGCAGTTCTGTGTTTTTGACCTTTGCGTCTAAGCAGAATGTGCTACTTGCTCGAGAGAGCATAATCTTCTTTTATAGGGTCTATCTGAGAGGGTTTATCATCTGCTAAGGTGTGTCTCATAAGGTATAATTGATAAAGTGTATCCGATAATTAGCCCTCGTAGTTTCTTGTTTTATGTTTTATTCTTACTAGCGTGCGAGTGGCCCTGTTTCATATCACGTCCTGTGGGGGTACGAGGGTGCCAGTTAAGCTTTGGGAGTTACATCTGCGATCTTACATACTGTGGGTGCCTATTGTGGCAGTATTGTGCCTTACATGTTGCCTACGTGCTCTGACTGGTCATTGCACGTTTAACCAAAGGGTAAGGGTGGGGGGGGGGTTCGCAATTGGTGTCTAATTGGTGTTGTATTGTATGTTGGTGAATAGGTGTATCGGATAAATAGATGCATAAATATAGCCTCTCAGCTGCTTGTGCGGTTATTCTCATGTGGATTCATAAGATCGTTTTGTTGAGTATTACTTTGTGCCACAGGTAGTATGAGCTTAGTCCCATGTATTTGCATCTTTGTATTGGAATTGTTTAGATGTGTGGCCTCCAGCCATGGTCTCCACAGTTTCTCTAGTTTCTTAGTCTTGTTGTGTGATTCTGAGGAGAGAGTTTCATATCTATAATATTGGTAAACTTTTTCTTTTAATTCTTTATTGGTCGGACAGTGTGTGGTTTTCCAGTGGAGTGCTAGAAGATTTCTAGCCGCTAGGATGATTATGGTAGCTAACTTCCTAGTGTTCTGTGTCCAGTTGTCTGGAAATAACAGTAGTAAGCCAATTGTGGGGGTGAGTGAGGAACATTTTCCAGTACCTAATGTTATCAGGGTTTTAGCGTGGGTCCACAGTGGCTTAATCAGTTCACAATCCCACCAGATGTGAGTCATATGTCCTGTTACAGCATTGAATCTCCAACAGTTGGGCCCCACTGTGGGGTATATTTTGTTCAACCGTTGCGGCGTAAGATACCAGCGATAGACTATTTTTTTGTGAGCTTCTATGTGAGAGAAACATGACGTGGTGCCCCGCAGTGCATTTATTGATTTGAACCATTGTTCATCTGTGATCTTGGGTATTCCTTCCTGTTCCCACTGTGATATGTATTTAAAGTGGTGCGCTGGATGTCTATCTAATAGGGTTTGATAGCATAGAGATAAGGTTTTTGGTTTCGTTGGTGCCGAAAGACACCTGTTGATGAGTGTTTTTTCTGGGAAATCTGTCTTTGGTTTGACGTGTAGTTTAAAAATTCTACTTTGGTGGTGATGATGCTTTTCGATTGGAGATATGGAAAAATAAAGGAGTTTGGTAGTTTATTTTCTGTTGTAGGTCAGGGAATGGTAAAATCGTCGATCGGTAGCATAGATCTTCAATGTGATGGACACCCAAGTCCGTCCATACTTTTAATGACAGCCACGGTGAGATTGCTTCCAACGTCATTAGAGGGGCTTGTGAGCTAAAGTGTTTGTCGTTAGTAAATACAGTGTGGAGGTTGTCCCAAATCTTCATGGTAAGAGCAGTTGTGGGGTACATCGCAGCTCCTTGTACTCTGTAGGGTCTTGGGGTCCATAGAACATTCGTTAGTGAGTTTGTATTTGCTGCTTCACTTTCCATGTCTGCCCATTGAAAGGTGTTGCTAGTTGCGTGGAGCCGTACTGCTGCCTCAAGTAAAGCTGCTTTGTAATATGTTATAAGTTTAGGTAATCCCAATCCGCCTTCCTTTGGATTCATCTGGAGGAGGGAGAGGGGTAAGCGTGGTTTTATCCTGCCCCACACAAATCTATTCAGTGTGCGTTGGATATTCCTAAACCATAATAATGGAATTTGTAGTGGTAACATCCTGAACATGTATAAGGCTTTTGGCAGTATCATCATTTTGATAGTTTGTGTCAGTTTGTTATGATTTTGGCATATATTTTCGTATCGCAGTTCAGCAAGGATATTGGTCTGAAATTAGAGCATTGAGTGGGAGGTTTCCCTGGTTTCGGGAGCGTAGAAACATGCGCCTGTAACATTTCGGTGGGCATTCTACCTGTGCGATAGCAGTGGTTGTATAGGTCTGTCATGTGGGAGGCCAGTATTTCACCAAAGGTGCGGTAGTATAGATTCGAGAAACCATCAGGTCCCAGTGATTTGTGTGTAGGTACTTGGGCTATAGTTTGTAGTGTTTCTTCTATGGTGATAGGTTGGGTCAGAGATTGGCATTCTTCCCTAGTTATCTGTGGTAGGTTGACATCTCGTAAAAAGTCATCAATGTCATCCTGTTTGGGGGTAGGGGAGGAGTCGTCTGTAGATAAATTATATAGTTTACTGTAATATTTGCTAAACTCATCTACTATGTTTTGTGGATTTGTGAGGTTGCGTCCTCCTTCCATTTGAAGGTAGGCTATTTTGGAAGTCGATATCCGTGTTTTGAGTTGTGAAGCTAGGATTTTCCCAGCTCTGTTACCCTCTTTGAAAAATGATGTTTCATTTTTGTAAGTTTTTGTTGAAGGTCTTTGCCATTTCCAGATCATTCAGTTGGGCCTGAAGTTGGAGGATCTTCGATGTGGTTTCGTGGGTTGGTGTTCGTTTGTTCATATGTGATAGTGTGTTGAGTTCTGTGAGTATATTCGTGTATTTCAAAAGCCTCTGTTTCTTGTTGTAGCTAGAGTGTTTGAGAAATTGTCCTCTAAGGACGGCTTTATGCGCTTGCCATAGACTTTCTGTTTGTACAGCTCCATTGTTATTGAGTGAAAAGTATGTTTCTTTAATTTTTGTTACTAAGTTATGGTCTGATAACAATGTGTCGTTGAGACGCCATGGTCTCCTGCCTTGGGTGGGGTGTTGCATTGTGAATGCCAGCGTGATAGGGGCCTGGTCAGACCATGTAATATCTCCAATGCGTGAGTTAGCTATCTTTGTAACTAGTGCTTTGGGAAGTAAAAATCTGTCTATTCGTCAATAAGATGTGTGGTTTACGGAGTGGTAAGTATAGTCTCTATCTAAGAGTCTTCCAAGCATCCAAGATCCCATGATCTGTAAGTGTTTTGTCTATAAGTTTGGTGGATCATATTCTGTTTTTTGTGGTTCGATGGTTTACAGTATTTGTAGATGTAGTGTCTAGACTTGCGTCGAGAAGGCAGTTGGTGTCTCCTCCTACAATGACATCGCCAAATTTATGGGCATCTGCTAAGGTGAAAATTTTATCTAAAAAGGAATGTTGTTCGTTGTGTGGGCCATATATATTGACCAGAGTTAGTTGTGTGTTGTTTATGATACACTGTAGGAGGAGGTATCTACCCTCCTTGTCATTCATCTGCTTGATGAGTTGGAAGGACACCTCCTTACTTATTAAAATTGTTACACCTCGTTTTTTTGTCTTGTATGTACTATGGCAGTGTTCCCCAACCCAGTCCTCATGGACCACCAACAGTCCAGGTTTTGTCAGTATCTCCATTGGAATAAAACAGGGAAACACATAAATCCTGGACTGTTGGTGGTCCCTGAGGACTGGGTTGGGGAACACTGTACTATGGAATCCCATGTTTAGAGGCGAATTTTGGGTGACGTCCCTTTTGAAAGTGTGTTTCCTGATATAGTGTGATGTGTGCATTATGTTTTTTCGCCTCCTGAAGAGCTAGTCTCCATTTATGGGGCATATTTAATCATTTGGCATTTAAAGAGAAGATGTTAAGTGTCATAGTGTCGGCATGTAGTCTCAGAGGTGCCTTGCAGTGTTATTTTAAACGTATAGGGATTGACAGTAGCTATCGTTCGCATGTGAGGGTGAGTAAAGTTAATGTGGTTGATGTGTATATCAATTACTTTAGCGAGCCCCCGGTAAGTTTTTGTTGTGGGGATTGTCCCAAGAATACTCAGATTAGGTTGCGTGAGTTGAGATATGTCCGTCCAATAGAATTGCGATGCTGAGGAAGGGGGGGGGGGAAGAGTTAGGGAAACATATAACCAAAAGCAAACTATATACAGCAACCAACGTGTCTCTAGGGTGAGACTTGGTCGTAAGTTGGTTCAAGCCAACTATATACACAAGGGAGGGTCTTCGATTCGAGGCCCGGTTGTCCAGGATTACCTGGGCTCTAAAGCCCTTGTGGGGGTAGAGAGTCCCCAGTGTCGGAAGGGAGACTACCCCTTGCATAGCTTCCAGTTAAGGTTGCGGTATGAACCGCTAATTCTGTGACTTGTAGATATTATCTCTACTGTTCTCTATGAGGGGGGGGGGGGGGAGGGCATTCCTCTTTACGTGATTGTAGCTGTTATTTTCTAAACGTATCTCCTATAAGTGTGGAGCATACAGCTAGCATATGTGTGGTACCAATTGTAATGTTATCTCTTGAATGTAGCATATTTAACACTATCTCTTGAATGTAGCATATTTAACACTGTTAACGCATTACATGTTCTACCACTGGGTGGGGTCCTGTGGCTATCTATTACTCTATTGTTTGTATGTTACACTGGTGTCTTAGCCAAAATCGTTCCAATATTAAACAATGCATAATCACTCCGCCGTATAGCCACCCTCTTCAACTCAAACATTAAAATATTGAACATAATAAAATCATAACATGTTGATTCGTATATTACCACCGGTCAGAGTCCCTGATCTTGGATCTGTAGATACTTATGTGAATATCAAAGTTCTATGAGACTTGCTACTGTTGAAGTCATTTAGCTGATGGTCATTTCGTCCACCCATGGGTGAGTTGCAACGGTGATTTGGCCGCCGTTTGGTCATCTGAGGTTTCTTTCATTTCTCCTGGCAGCGGTATGTTCCACTCTTCTAAGGTGTTCTTCCCTTCCTCATGGGTAAGAAGATGTTTTTCATCCTATTTCTCCTAATGATGAGTCGTGTCGGGAATCCCCACTTATAAGGAACTTCCACCGCTCTTAGTGCTCGGGTGATGGGAGTGAAGGTTCGTCTTGCAGCTAGTGTTGTCGCTGACAGATCTATGTATAGTTGAATCTTGCTGTATGCCTCAGGGAGGATTGGGTGTTTCCTGGAGGCTGCCATGATGGATTCTTTGGTGGTATAATAATGCAGTCTCGTTATCGTATCCCTAGGCGCTGAAGCCGGCAGGTGTTTAGGTCTAGGCAGACGGTGGGTTCTGTCCAGTAGCAGTGTCGACTCTGGAAGGTCTGGTGCTAAGTGTTGGAATAGGGTGGTAACGTACGCACTGAGAGCGCTTAGACCAATTTCTTCAGGGATGCCGCAAATGCGTATGTTGTTTCTTCTGTCTCTATCTTCATGGTCTGTGAGTTTGGTAAGGATAGAGGATAGTTTTGCTTCCATGTTCTCGTAGGATGCCACTGTGTTGTTGTGTGCGGCGATAATCTCTTCTGTCTTATTTTCAAGATAGTCAGTACGTTCGCCCAGTGCCTTTACGTCTGCCCTGATTTCCTTTGCCAATTTGGCAAAGTCTGCTAGTATTGATGCCTGAAGGCTGTTCAGCATTTTCTGGATGGATGCTGCAGTGGCTGGGGGTTCTCTAGTGGAGATAGAAGTAACATCGCTTCTATCTGAACTCGAGGCCGGTGAGTTAGGCCTCTCTGCGCCATCTTTAGTACCTCGCGGTGGGGAAGTCATCGTTGTGATTTGGAAGGAAGGTGCGTCTTTTGCCTTTTTCTTCGTTATCGATCTTTGTGCCATGGTATCGGAGTATACCTTTGATATATAGTGTAGTTTTTAGAAGGTAGTCTCACGTGAAACGCTTAAATAATCGCTGTGTTAGGGGATTTTCTCTCAGAGCTTACACGTCCATCTACACTCGCGGTCAGGCCCACAACCCTTTTTATATATACTTATATATTGAATCATTATTTTAATAATTACACATATTATGTATTATCAATTTCTTTATGTGCATATCCAATCTGCAAGCTTTTTTCTTTATCCTATATACTTTACAAACCTCTATTTCATTTTATTTTTTTATACTCCACTGTGATATCACCACTAACTGTACAGTAAGAGAGATCATTTATCACTTATATACTCTACCCAGCAAGTGTTTGCTCGTATTGGGTTTATTCTTTGAGCCTGTATGGATATTAATATTATTATTCTATTATAATGTTTTTTTGCCTAAATGAATGCCCCTGGCCTTTCACTTGTATTAATTACAAACGTTGCCCTCTGTCATCTTAATGTTCAGTTTGGCTTTATATATGTAGAATAATATATACACAACATGGCCGCCGCCGCATACATAAACCCTCCCTCTTCCAGCATTAATTATATTGCTGGTCTGTGCCTACATACCCCATAATTCTTTGCGGCAAGGCCCGAAAATACTAAAATGGCCGCCGATCATGTAACTGTTCTATCTAAATATAATATGCAAGGTATTGTGAGTATAAAACCTCGTTTTTAATTTTAAACTATCACATGTTTCCCATATAGGTATGTATTCACTGATAAATATAAAGTTTAGCACTTTTGAAAAAAAACAAACAAACGGAATTATGACGTCATTTTGGCGCCTTTTTGTGTAATATGTTCACTGCCTATATATACCTGTATGTAACAGGATGTACTTTCTGATCTCCACTTGATAAAGCCTAAGGGCGAAACGCGTTGTGGTTTTTAAACTATGTTGTTTTAAATAAAGGTATTTTGGACACTTTCTTACTGTGAGTTAGCCATCTTACTTTTTATTACTATTATTATTTTACTTTTTTACTACTACCATCCTTTTATCCGGCACCAGAAGTGTTTTTACTTTCCAGTGAGGATATTACTTCCAAGAATCCTAGGTGGGGATAATACCACTCAAGCTGTATTCATTGAACAGTTAGTCTGTTCAACTAAATGTGAATAACCACTTGGTTTTTTATCTTCTCACCTCTGGCCTTTTATACTTTGAGCACTATTGCTGTTCCCGCTTTTATTTCCACATATGGTTCCCTAATCAAGAAAGAATACTAAGACCTCACGTATCCCATAAGTGGGGATTATACCACAGTACGTTATCCACGCTAGAGCCAAGTCCATAGCTCTTGAAAACGTGAGTAGGACCATATACGCTTTTATTGCTTCTACCCCTTTCAGGACATACTACACCATCAGTTTTTATTTTTTTATTTCATATGACGTACAAAGACGCATCTACACCACTCTGAAGAATCCCCCACTACTAAAGACTGTATTCACCTCTACAAAGATATACCTCGTTGTTTGATTAATCTACCAGTCAGACTATTTATTCTGGACTTCTATTTGCTCATTATCTATTATATATATTGCATTTTAGTCTGCCTATTCTATGCTCTTTTAATTTATGAGATTTGTAAACAATATTTGAGAGAAATAGGCCTTTTGTGAACATAGAAAAAGTCTTGGATCTTTGAGTTCAGCTCATGAAAAATGGGAGCAAAAACCAAAGTGTTGCATTTATAATTTTGTTCAGTGTAGGTATGAGTAAAGTCTGTGATATATTTTGGTTGTTGAACCCTGTCCTATCAAAACCATATCTTTACATCACGTGACATACGCAAACAACGTTGTAGAGATATGCAATTGATAACAGCTACATTTAAGAACAGGGGAACTGATATCTAAATTGTTAGCTCTTAAGCACCAACAATGGTCAATGCTGTCTTAAACACCTGATCTTTAAAGGAACACTATAGTCACCTAAATTACTTTAGCTAAATAAAGCATTTTTAGTGTACATCATTCCCCTGCAATTTCACTGCTCAATTGACTGTCATTTAGGAGTTAAATCACTTTGTTTCTGTTTATGCAGCCCTAGCCACACCTCCCCTGGCTATGATTGACAGAGCCTGCATGAAAAAAACAAACTGGTTTCACTTTCAAACAGATGTAATTTACCTTAAATAATTGTATCTCAATCTCTAAATTGAACTTTAATTACATACAGGAGGCTCTTGCAGGGTCTAGCAAGCTATTAACATAGCAGGGGATAAGGACATCTTAATTAAACAGAACTTGTGGTAATAAAGAAAGCCTAAATAGGGCTCTCTTTACAGGAAGTGTTTATGGAAGGCTGTGCAAGTCACATGCAGGGAGGTGTGACTAGGGTTCATAAACAAAGGGATTTAACTCCTAAATGGCAAAGGATTGAGCAGTGAGGCTGCAGGGGCATGTTCTATACACTAAAACTGCTTCATTAAGCTAAAGTTGTTGTATAGTGTCCCTTTAAGGAATCTATTTGACATTAGGACTTTGTAGAGCTGCAAATACAAATGTAACAGGTTAATCGTGTTGGCCCACAATGCAACTGGTCATTAAGAAATGAATGATAAAGTAATATGAAAATATTAAATGAAAGGAAATAAGCAATGTTTCTCTCTCCGTAGTCCTCCAATAGTTTGTTGGAATCATTACATATCCATATTACATACTAGACATTTAGCCCAAATGGTACTTAGCTAATTCTAAATATATTTTGCATTGTTCATTTACGACAGTATTTTAAATGTTCTAATTAGGTCTATAACATGGTTTTCTATTCAAAACAGGCAGCCTTAGGAAAAAAAAAAAAATAACACAAATAATAATAATTTACCAGTATGTTTTTTTTAAATAAATAGCCCTGCATTGCTTCTCTCATGTAGCACCTGCAGTCTATAAAAAAACACAATCTGCTGCATGTATTTACATATACTTAAATCTCTACAAGCATACAAAGAAGAAAATAACATATTCGTTTAGAAAGATGATATAGATGTCATAATAAGTCAATCATCACAAGTAAAATGGAAGCCAAATGTGTGATTTTGTTAATGCAGAACACCACCTGAATTTATTTAACATAAAATATGTTGTAACTGTAGCTGTAACTAAATATAAAGCAACAATGGAACACACACACATTTTTTTAAAATGATTATTTATTTTTGTTCAATATATGTAATCCGCATGATTATTAACCGGTGATTATTAATGATTAAAATGAAATGCTCCACTGGGTGGCCGCCATTTTGTGCAATCAAACGCACATGTTTGGGACAATGGGTGGCGGACATTTTGTCTCCCGAACACAGGCAGTGGGACTTGGTCTTCGAGTGGCTGGAACTAATTTCGTCCAGGCATTCCCGAGAACTCAGGGCATCATGGACCTTCTACCCGTTCCCGTTCCCCAACACCTACACGAACGGCGTTCAGGAGATATGTACTACCAAACACAGGGAGCATTCTCTACTGATCTGCTTTCATCACACTTGTGTGGTTTTCGTACAAAACCCCTGGAACAGAGACCAGCTCTTGCCACAACTTCCCTGGAACTATTTGGGGCTTCAACCTTATGGCAGACCGGTCAAAACTTCCCTGCAATGGCGATCCAAAACTACGAAACGGATATGGGTGATTTTTGGATATTTTGTTTGCCCACATCCCCGCTACCCGGGGATGTGACTTTTGTGGGGTTTCCATGTATTTTGGAGGTACTTTTGTGGTGTTCAGAAATTGTTATACTTATCTGTTCCTGGAGATAATTGATGTTGTACAGTTCCTGACTCAATTATCTCACAGGCACAGAGGAGGAGTTTACTGACTGTATGTAATGTGATGCCTGTACTTCAATTAAAACAGTCTTCTCCCAGCATTAAGCCTCGGCTCATGTGTGGGGGGTTATGTTACACCAACTACATTTTACCTGTGGAATTATTTGCTTGTTTATATGGGAAAAATGGTATCCGTGGCGGTGATATCTTGGCAGACTGCCACAGTCTGTGATCTGGTACATCCCTCTGGCACACCTTTAAGGGGATATATTATCAGTGAAAACAAACCAGGATATTTATTCAAGTCAGATATTTCAAGCTGAGTCCTCTTGAGGCTCCATCTTGAAGAACTTAAAATGTAAAAAGCCAGCTAAAAGCTCATGTATGCTGACCCCTCGCTACCCCAAACCTAAACGTTACTAATAAACCAGACCACACTGGGTAGGGCAACGGCCACAGCTTTATTTAACATTATAATTGCCAACAACTCTAAACGGACTGTCAGCTACTGGCTAATAAACCAGTAGACAGCTTGTCCCCAGGATATCCAAGACTCTTCCACTACCCGCATCCTGTCTTTAGCCAAGAGGCAGGCTGTAACTCCCTAAGCCCATTAGGACAGACATTCCCTATCTGTATGCTGGCGAGGCAAAACCGTTGTGACAGAAAAACAAAGAACAGAAACAACAAAACAAGCAACATAATAAGCAATGCAAGATACATGGGAGGGTGATTGGGAAACAAAATCTGTCAGGCTCCCTCAACAGTTGCCAGGTAAGGTTCCATACATGCACAGCAAAAATTTATAATCACGGTCAAACACTTTGCTTGTGGTAATTTGCAAGCTCCCTAATGATATTTACTTGGATGCAGTTTACTAAAATATTCCACCAGATATAAACAATGATATCTGTAAGTAAATCTAATTCCCAATCAAAATAAGTACAGTTACACCAATATTCTTTACTATAGCAGAGCACTGCAAAGAATCTGTGTAATACGGTCTCCCTTCCTGCTTCCCTCTCTCTGGAGGCTAGAATGCAGGCCTTGAATTTAACCTCTAAATATTACCTCAGAGTGTGGGAGTGTCATGGTGTAATACCCCAACATGCAGAGTTTAGGATAGCAAGGGAAAAGACTAGCAAATAAAGTATTACTAGGCCTTAGAATGGCCGGACTAAAGGTTAGACAGAGAAAAAGCGTAATCAGAGACGAGTCGAAGTCAAGGTAATGGAGAGACAGCGAAAACAAGAACTAGCCAGAGTCAGGTACACGGTAATCAGTAAGTTGGGCAAACAAGACAGGAAAGGGTAAAAGATAGATTCAGAGTAAGATACAAAGACAAGGTCAATATCAGAATAAACACAATAGATCAGAGAATGCGCTAAAGGCAGAAACCACGATAGGGCAAAGTGGATAGGGCGAGGAAAGTTTAAATATCCTTAACTAACATTTGATTGGCCCACATCATGCCTATGCCCCCAAAACGTTTGTGTGTGGTGGCGTCAGAATGACGTGGGCCAATGGGAGTCTGAAACTACTTTTGGCTCCCACTACTCCTTTAACGCGAGCCGAGCTAATAGTGCTAGGCGGTCCGCGTGATTGCTCATTGCGGTCAGTGCACACGGCCCGCAGAGAAGGGAAGATTGAGCCGTGTGCGGCTTGTGTGGAAGCAAGACTGCTAAAGACCCCTGTCAGCCCCCGGATAAGTTAACAGGGAGGAAGGAAAAAAAAGGTTTTAGCAGAGTAATAATCGAAACTGGAGAAAACAGATTTGTATTGGGACTGTATAGACTAAGTTTGCTTTGAAATGCAGAGTGACATTAGTATGTACATGCACATTGAGCACCATGGAGTTAATCTACTTCAAAACATGTATAAAAGAAAAAAATAAACCATCTGGGAACATAATGTGAGTCAAATGAAACATTATTCTATTTTTATATAAAAGTAAACTTTCGTCATGGTTTTGACACATTTGTTACAAGTCGTCACAACATGCTTGCAGTCTTCAACCTTCAGATGTGCTGTTAATATATAAAACATTGATTGGAGGCAGATGTCAACCTGACACTACACACTGAATGACATAAAATGTTGATTATAAATAAAGGAAAATGTTGATTGAAATGAAGGATAATGATACACATAATTAATCAGCAACTTTTCAGCAAATGTATAATCTTAACTTTTTTAACCCATTCTTGCCCAAACCGAAGCTATGCACATCAAAATCGAATTCAATAAGCTTTACTTATCGTCCCTTCTGCTCCAAGTTCACCAGACACAGAAACTAAATGATCTGCTTGGACTCCACCCAAAAGGCCATTCATTCATACTATGCAGAAGTCCAATAGCCTCACGAGATAGTGGCTGTATATTAGCAGCATGTCAGGTGAGAGGAGGATACACTCTGATCAAACTGTAATATATAGTTGCAGACTGTTATTTGTAATAGCAATATCATTTCTATATAATCTTTTATTGAAAAACAATTAGCATAAATGTATATGAAGCAAGGGATGCCTACCAAGCATACAAACATATTATAATAACATAACACTTTCATGTATAGATTTATTTGCAAACAAACTACAAAATTAAAATGACATGCAGTTACATGATTTTTATTTTTCACTTATTCACTGTCACGATACCTAGTGACCCAAAACGCAGTGTGTATATGATAATAGATTAGACAAGGTTTACTGGTCCTTAGAATGGCCGGGTTATATGTTGTATCATAATAAATGGTCAGGGACAAGCCGGGTCAGGGACAAGCTGAGTCAGGGAAGCCAGAAATCAAGGAAGAATAGTCGAGATCAAAATACCAAAAAATAGACACAGAATATAAGGCACTCTTGGGAACCGTAAACAGAAACCACAACAGTGCAATGATCTTTACCCCAAGTGCCATTTTTATATCCTACGCCTTTAATCTATAACCATGCCCCCAAAAATGTGAACGTCTTGGCGGGCCGTGACGTCATAAAAAGGGGCAGAGTTACAGTGGTCGGCATCAGAATCACTGGAGAGATGAGAGGGACCATGGGAAGGGTCCCTCTTACTTTACGGACCTCCCCAGGCTGTGTTGCAGCCTGGGCAACATAAGGCACTGTGACATTCATATATCTTTCTTAAAATATTTGGGAAATTCAAAGCTTTACACAGTATACAGTGTCCTTTATGTAGCAATATTTCACACAGGGTCAGAAATGTTTCCATAAAAAAAAATATCTATGTTTATTATTTACAGTACATGTGAAAAACATAGATACATAACAATGGTTAATTTAAGGACCCTGAATGCATTATTAGCAGTACACACACACAAAAAAATAGGTGGAGCAAGTAGTGGCAAATAAAGATATACTTCCCTCTCTTCTTACTGTATCACTGTAAAGATAGAGAGGTACAAAATAGTGCAGATATCTCAATATATAATATGTCAAATAGATATTTCTCAAACATACTCACAAGGAAAGAGCCATATACTGGCCTGGCTGGTGGAACGCATCCGTCAAGAAAGACCGCGAAAATTGAAATGAAAACATAGTATTTAAGAAACCTAAGGACACAAGAACATCATCCACACCAACTGAGGAAGCCACATATCGGCGAAACGCGTTTTGGCAATACTTTGGACACTAGTAGACTTTTTATTTATATTCTTTTAATCCAGTATTTTATTTAATAAATGTATCTTTGGAATTAACCCCATCTCTGCTGCCTATCCTTGGGAAAGGAGTACCAAACATCTTTCAAACACCACCACAGGGGTTTTGGATCACCCAAAATAGATCCTAAGGAGATTCATACCAGAGCCAGGTTCAGTATATGGCTCTTTCCTTGTGAGTGTGTTTGAGAAATATCTATTTGACATATTATATATTGAGATATCTGCACTATTTTGTACCTCTCTATCTTTACAGTGATACAGTAAGAAGAGAGGGAAGTATATCTTTATTTGCCACTATTTGTTCCACCTATTTTTGTGTGTGTGTTAAATATGATTTAAGGTGAAGGTGTAGGGATTACCTCACAGGTGTTAAGAGCGAGTATCATTTCTGTAGACATACCATTCTTTGTGTTTCTCATTATTAGCAGTACAACTTAATAAAAATGGCAATAGAGTATAAAATTAATGTCTGAATTTGAGCATAATGTCCATAAATATAGTAAATACAGTTAACACATATATTTCTAAAATAAAGGTATTTAAAACTGCTATAGCAATTTATATTAATCTCTTGACTGCTCATGTAATGCTGTCTGGGGAATGGTGGAGTCCATTCACTCCCTCTCCTTCCTGGCTGTGGGAATCATATGACTCACTGAAACTTCCTGTATTATTTGAAAGCAGGAGGTAAGTAATATATACATTGACCTGTGTTGTATTGCACTGTATCAAAGAAACAGTCAGTTACCCAAATAATTTGGGGCATATTATACTTACAGTTATGTAGAATTTGAATTACCCTCCCCAATAAAAAAAACAAGAAAAGCAAAATGCAAAAATACATTTCCCCTGTTGACCTGCACTTTGTCTCTAATATCCAAGCCAAAGTAAGTGATCCTGATTGGTCAAGTATCCATATCCCAGTAATTGGTGCTGAAAATGTATTTTAGAAATGTCTGTGAAAGCTTTATATAGAATACACGTGTAACTCTTATTGATTACTATGAACCATTTGCATTTGGTGACACGATAGGAGTGGGGATGTTACAGGCATCCATTCCCTTTTCTCATGTTCCCCACTGATTTATTTAAACGGGTGGCAAGTGTGCTCCCAATATGACTGAAAGGAATAAGAATTAGCCAAAGGCTTGTAGACTGTCCTTAGTGTTTCACGAGGCAGAGCTGGTCTTTGGCAAATAAGCAAAATAGGAGGATTTAGAAGTAAGTATTCTCAATTTAAAAAAATAATGTATTGTCTGTGTAAGAACAAAATTTAGATCTCTTTAAATGACTGTTCACTTATTTGCCATGGACTTTTATTAATTTATCAATCTCTGGTTTTGTCTGTAACCTCTGCAGCGCTCGGGAGCCCTATTGAACAACACACACAATGCTGGTTCAAAAGGAATATGATTTATTTGCCTCAGACATCAAAAATATATGAAATGAGCATTATACATGCCCCTTATTGGATTATCCAATAGGGTACTAACACATAGGTTCTTAGAGGAGCTTAAAGGAAATAGGGGGGTAGAGAGACACACACATTCTTGCAGTTTACAGGACATTGGGGGTAGATAATTAAAGTACTAACAGATGGGCACTGCCATACAAAGATAGGATACCAATGTATAGGAATGTACGGCCAACACCCTGTCTACAGTGAACAGAACTTAGCTTGCTAGTCTCAGGGATTATTCACTAACAGGTTGAAAATTAAAAAGCATAAAAATAATCACATCCTATCAGTCTGTATAGTGTAATACAAAGTGGCATGAGGGTTGCTAGAATCCACCAAGCTTTTCTGGACATTTATCACATGTAATTTGATTACACAGCACAGTTACTTTTTTTGTTTACCCCATTCGAGACTCTGACAAATACAATTTAATGTTATTTTTGTTGCAGGAATAATGACCTGCAGTTCCTCTAGGTAAGTAAGGCAATCTGGATAGATAAAGCAGATTCCAATGGTTTATAATTAAATGATCTCTCTGACCTCCAGACATTTATATATCGTTGTCACAAACACACAGCACATGAATACTGTTGCCTAGTGGTATATGTCATTCATATACTGCAGTATTCCACAATGATTGAAGAATTGATTTCAAACCTGCAGCATTTGAATGCTACATACTGCAGGACAGCAGTAAACTCGTGCTTATATCAATATTATTATTATTGCATTTTATATAGCGCCAACAGATTCTGTAGCGCTTTACAATATTATGAGAGGGGGATTTAACTATAAATAGGACAATTACAAAAACTTACGGGAACAATAGGTTGAAGAGGACCCTGCTCAAACGAGCTTACATTCTATAGGAGGTGGGGTGTAAAACACATTGGGACAGGAATTTGCAGTCAAATAACGTGGGCTGCCCTTTAGGAGACAGCAAGAGACAGGTATGTGAGGTAGAGGTTAGTCTTGGAGGCCATAAGCTTTCCTAAAGAGATGGGTTTTAAGGCACTTCTTAAAAGATGCAAGACTAGGGGAGAGTCTGATGGTGGCAGGCAGGCTATTGCATATGAAGGGAGCCGCCTGCGAGAAGTTCTGCAAACGTGAGTTGGCCGCACGGGTGCGGACAACGGACAGGAGGTGGACACGGGCAGAGCGGACAGACCGAGAAGGGACTTACCTATGGAACTGTGAGGAGATATAAGAGGGGCTAGAGTAGTTCAGTGCTTTATAGGTGTGAATTAATACCTTGACTATATAAACAATAGTCGCCCAAGCAAACATAGTGGGTGAGAGATCCAACCCGCAAAGCCCTGTAAAGGAACACTCTAAAGTCCAGCAGTGATTTTGGTGCCAGGAGTACCTTGGCATCCCCATTGTAAGTAGTGAACCATTTAACAACAGTTTAGCTTCTTACTTTGAGATGGAAGCTCTCGGACTAAGCTGAACTTGGTGCAATGATCAGCAGTCACTCTGAACCAATGAGATAGGCTGCACTGCAGAGAGCTTAAAGAAGCCCCTGGTTCCTGAGAAAAGGCAGGAAAGGGCTCCCAGTTGAGCCACAGGTAAAAAGTCAAACTGGTTTAAAATGTGAAATTTTCCTTAAAAACTTTCTACAGCCCAAATAATTTGAAAAAGTATATCTCAAATGTAGGTCAAAGTACAACTTCATTTTCTTACACTGGTGCCTTTGAAGTAATATCCTCTAATGAGCAAATTCGTTCAGCTTCGTTCTCCGGGAGATTCAAGATTGATCCGTGTTATATTGATTGAACTCTCATGCAAATTAGTCAGTTAATAAGTAACCTTTTGCTTCATTAATCGTCAGTATGATTGAGCAGACAGGCCCACATGTACTGTTAAGTTTTATTAGATTTTCCAAATTAGAACAGATGCATTTATCGTCAATTTTCTAAATTCTTCTACAGAAGCAACTTTTAATAGTAATTTAATCATCCGTTGAAATAGTTAAAGACGACATCTCCTTTTTCTTACTTCCTGATAGTTCTCCGAATATATGAATGAATAATAACCATCTGTTATGTGAAATTTTGTGTTTTGTATGAATCACACTCATTTCAATTTATTTAAAACGTTCAGGGTTATCTGGTTTTATATATATATAACAAAGTACAATCTACACAAAAGCAAGGTGTAAATTTCCATTTATGAAGTTCTTATTACATAAAATATATCATCAACACCACTGTGTCTTTTCCCCGTGGCTTCTGCCAGGATATTTCCCCAAAACCTGCATATACAACCAGCCAATACTGACAACAAACAAGTGGAGATACAGTCCACCCAGCAAGCCTATACCGTCAGTATATACACTAGTGTTCTGCATGAGTTCATGCTCATTTGCATTTTTATACAAGATACAATTTTACAAGGCTACTTACAATCACCTATATTAGCAAACAAAAATAGGGATTCCACTATATGGCCATTTTGTGTTAAGTCCACCACTGGGTCACAGTACCCCAATATTAGTGGGTCCTACACTAATTTCAATATGGTAGACAAACAACTGCTTAAACAGTGCTAGTGTGTGCTAGTTTGTCTCTGTTCAAATTAGTCTAGGACCCACCAATATTAGTTGACTTCAAATTCTTCAAGTTCATATTTCATGCTGGTATGAGGCTGGTATAAAGCAAATGAAAAAAGATGAATTGGAGGCACATCCCGAACATGCATTTCTCAGCAGTGGTGCTGCTGTAAAGACCAACAGTTATTCAAATTACAGATTAAAGAACAGTGGACATACAACAATACCGTTTTAAATTTTACAAGGTTAAAATCATCTCAGCAAACAAATATGGGGATTCAGTTCCACCATATGGCCGTATTGTGTATGGGCCCACCACTACGTTACAGTACCCCAATATCGGTGGGTCCTACATTAATTTTAGCTAACCGATATTGGGGCACTGTGACGTAGTGGTGGGCTTAGCACAATATGGTCATATTGAATCCCTATATTTGTTTGCTGAGATGATTTTAAAAATCCTTGTAAAATTCAAAACTATGGACTGCCATTAATTGAAACTAAATTCCTTATTTTAAGCCAATTGGGGAAAAAAAAACAAGTACCTAGGAATGTAAAGATTGGCTAATTTGCCCTAAAAATGGAAATTTCATTCTGTGACAATACAAAAATATATTAATAACCCTGTTTATTATGATTAAATATACATTAAGAGGTGATGAACTGGAAATCAGACACAATATGTAGAGTAAAATAGCTACCATGGAAAAAAATGTCTATTATTATTATTATTTATAAAGCGCCAACAAATTCCGTAGCACTATACAATAGGTGGACTAACACAGTGCTCCTCAACCATCTCCTTAAGGCACACCTAACAGTCAAGGATTTAGGGATTACCCAGGCATGTCAAAGGTGTTTATAAACAACAATAAACTAAAAACACCTTAGACACACCTAGGTAATCCCTAAATCCTGGACTGTTAGGTGTGCTTTGAGGAGAGGGTTGAGGAGCACTGGACTAACAAACAAGTATTTCCAACAAGACACGTTGGACACACAGGAACAGAGGTTGTTCAAGGTCCTGCTCAAATGAGCTTACATTCTAGAGGGAGTGGGGTAAAGTGACACAAGAGGTAAGGGTAGGATTTATTTCTTGTACAGAAAAAGTAGGTTGTAATCTCAGTTTTGTTATTTAAGTCACTGTTTTAATATTTGTGTATATTTTTTTTAATAATTTAAAGTTTTTAGATATTATTTTCTTCAAAATATCAAAAAATATGTTATATATATATATATATATATATATATATATATATATAAATAATATCACTGTATAAAAAATATTCAAATTTAAAAATTAAATAACGTATATACTCGAGTATAAACCGACCCGAATATAAGCCGAGGCCCCTAATTTTACCCCAAAAAACTGGGAAAACTTATTGACTCGAGTATAAAACTAGGGTGGGTAATGCAGCAGCTACTGGTAAATTTCTAAATAAAATTAGATCCTAAAAAATTATATTAATTGAATATTTATTTACAGTGTGTGTATATAATTAATGCAGTGTGTGTGTGTATGAATGCAGCGTGTGTGTATGAATGCAGCATGTGTGTATGAGTGCAGCGTGTGTGTATGAGTGCAGTGTGTGTATGAGTGATGTGATGTGTGTGTATGTATGAATGCAGTGTGTGTGTATATGAATGCAGTGTGTGTGTGTGTATGAGTGCAGTGTGTGTATGTGTATGAGTGCAGTGTGTGTATGTGTGCAGTGTGTGTATTAGCGCAGTGTGTATGAGTGCAGTGTGTGTATGAGTGCAGTGTGTGTATGAGCGCAGTGTGTGTATGAATGCAGTGTGTGTATGAATGCAGTGTGTGTGTGTGTGTGTGTGTGTAGCTGAGCCTTGGTGGGGGGTGGGCAATTTTATTATTTCTTTTTAATTATTTTAATACGTTTTTATTATGATTATTTTGTATTATTATTATTTTGTATTATCATTTTTATTTTATTTAATTTTTGTTCGTCCCCCCTCCCTGCTTGATACATGGCAGGGAGGGGGGCTCTCACTCCCTGGTGGTCCAGTGGATGGGCACTGTGTAGGAGGGGGGGCTGTGGGGGCTGTCAGAGAGTTTACTTACCTCTCCTGCAGCTCCTGTCAGCTCCCTCCTCCTCCGCGCCGGTCCGTGCAGCTCCCTCTGTCAGCTCACACTGTAAGTCTCGCGGCCGCACTATGACCCCGCGGCTCTCGCTTACACTGGGAGCTGACCGAGGTGCTGAACGGACCGGCGCGGAGGAGGAGGGAGCTGACGTGAGCTGCAGGAGAGGTAAGTAACCGCACACAGCCCCCACAGCCCCCAGTCTGTATTATGGCAATGCAAATTGCCATAATACAGACATTGACTCGAGTATAAGCCGAGTTGGGGTTTTTCAGCACAAAAAATGTGCTGAAAAACTCGGCTTATACTCGAGTATATACGGTAATTTTAAAAGTTTATCTAAAAATAAGCCATTTGAAAAGCTTATCCAAAAATATTAAGTCAAGACCTCAGTTGTAATTTTGCAATTTGAATTTCAATTCGTTATAATTTGGTGTTTAATTAATATATGTCAAGGTTTGGTTTGATTTTAAAATGATACAGAATTTTCAGTAGTGATAAAAAGAGATCAGCACCTGGAGGATTTATAAAGATGTTGTTAATGGATACCTGATTATTTTATTGGCAGCATGGTTTAACTTTTAGAACCTTGACCCACTTTGCTTTAACACGTTTCATTTCACTCTTGAGATTTCAGAAACACCTGTTTGGATCTGGTCTATTACTACACCCGAGGAGATCATTTCGAAAATAAATTGGAGAATACTCCCCTTAGATCATTGTTTCCTCAAGCCGGTTTTGAGTGTTAAGAATATGTATTTGCTTTACCATGTACGAAAAGGATAGATAGATAGATATTAGCTAGATAGATATTGGATATTAGATAGATATCAGATATAAGATAGATATTGGATATTAGATAGATATCGGATATTAGATAGATATTGGATATTAGATAGATATCAGATATAAGATAGATATTGGATATTAGATAGATATCGGATATTAGATAGATATCGGATATTAGATAGATATTGGATATTAGATAGATATCAGATATAAGATAGATATTGGATATTAGATAGATATCGGATATTAGATAGATATCGGATATTAGATAGATATTGGATATTAGATAGATATCAGATATAAGATAGATATTGGATATTAGATAGATATTGGATATTAGATAGATATCGGATATTAGATAGATATTGGATATTAGATAGATATCAGATATAAGATAGATATTGGATATTAGATAGATATCGGATATTAGATAGATATTGGATATTAGATAGATATCAGATATAAGATAGATATTGGATATTAGATAGATATCAGATATAAGATAGATATTGGATATTAGATAGATATCAGATATAAGATATATATTGGATATTAGATAGATATCGGATAATAGATAGATATTGGATATTAGATAGATATCAGATATAAGATAGATATTGGATATTAGATAGATATCAGATATAAGATAGATATTGGATATTAGATAGATATCGGATATTAGATAGATATTGGATATTAGATAGATATCAGATATAAGATAGATATTGGATATTAGATAGATATTGGATATTAGATAGATATTGGATATTAGATAGATATTGGATATTAGATAGATATCGGATAATAGATA